>NC_134314.1:127492394-128104294 GCF_964195595.1 Calonectris borealis | reverse complement strand
CAAATCTACCCAGGACAGGAGAATTTTATTGACAATTTATAAGACTCTGTTGAGACCTTCTTTAATAGAGAATTCAGGAATTCGGACATCCACGTGCAAGCAAGCTCAGCTGGAGCTAGAGCCAGCACAGAGAAGAGCTCCGAGACACCCCAGAGAAAGGAGAGCCTGTCTTTTAGCCAAGAGAAGTGAAAGCCGAGAGCAGATATAACTCCTGTCAACAACCACGTCTCGGGGATGGAGAAGATCCAGTGAGACCAGTGTCGGCTCCAGGCAGGTGGATCTCTGCTGGCCTGCAGCTGGAAGAAGGTTCCCAACCATCCATGGAGATGGTCCCAAAGAAGCTTCCCGTACAAGCTGTGGCCATAAAAACTCCCACATTTGTGGTTTTTTGGAGGTTATGGAAGGTATAACACCATGTGGGAGTCTCCAACGCAAAGATGTTATCACCGTCCTGTGCTCTTCTCGGCTACTTGAGACAGCAGAAGGTTGGAGGGTGGGAATACTCTCTCCTGAGCACTGCCCTTTGGTCCCCTACTCTTCCACCCCGATCCCCTTCAGCCATGCAAGGCCAGGGAAAAAGCTCGTCCTTGCTGGGTATCCCTCCTGTTTTCAATAAAAATATGTTTTGGTTTGGTGAATATCAGCAATATAGCCATTCGTTATATATATACTGAAAATAACTTGCTTGTGTTATTGCATCAAAGTCATTAGGCATCGCATTCAATACACATATTATATTAATTCCATATAAACGAGGGGGTTAGTAAAAGTGGTCTGACTTAAACAAAATAAAATGGGCTGACTTCGAAGATATTGGTTGCAGATAATCCAAGATTTTTTTGATTAAAATGTATAAGAATTTGAATAAGAATGCATTGTTTGGAATACATTTCCATTGGTCTCCAAAAGAATTCCTACTTGCAGATATATGTGGTTTGCGTTAACAGGCGAAGGATTAAAAAAATACGTTGGTTTGGGCTAATTCTTGTAATTATATATTTTTGGTAAATATAAATTGATTTGGTATAATAGGTCTGATTGGAAAATTACCTGTTTGAGATGGGAAAATAAAAGAGACTGTTGGACAAGAGTTTGAAAAAATGTTGGGTTTCAGTAGGATGCTTTGCTCTGAATGAAAGTCTGTTTCAATAAAAATGTTGATTCGAAAATTGTGGTTTTTAGTAGGATGGTATTTGATCCATTAAAACTGTATTGGTTTCATTCTTTATGTTTGCCTTTCGCTGAAATATATCGGTACGAAGCATGAAATAAGCATGTGTCAGGCATTACTCAGAATAAATAAAAAAGAAAAAAAAAAAAAAGAATGGCAAAGCAGCAGCAGCTATAATTGTGAAAGCAAGTCTGAATAACCCAAAGTGCTTTCACGTCACGTGGCCCTCGCTCTGGAAAAAGGCAGAGCCCCGGCGTGACGGGCAGAGGGAACCCAGCCTCCCCCCCGAGAGCCGGGAGAGCGTGGCACTGGTGTCACTGGGAGGAGGATCAGGCCCCAGGAATGCAAAGATGGAAAATATCTGCTTTATTAGATCAGGCCATCCAAGGGATTGTTCCGCAGAGGACGGGCGGAATTGCTTTGTCTGGCCCAAATTTGCATTATACCAGTGACAGGGATCCTACCGCTTCCCTTGGAGGACTTTTCCACATTCTAATTGATCTGATTGTTAGGAAATTGTTCATAAAATTAAGAATCTTGGAAGTAAATGAGGGAACCCAGGCAGAACTGCTCCACGCAAAGAGCAATAGCCATATGGAACGAGTTAGGCTGGGGAAGGCAACCGAGCAGTATAAATGAGTTCAAGAGACATTCAGATTTATTTCTGGAGAAGGAAAGGGACTGGGAGTGTGACGAAGAAAAGCAGGGAGGTGGGTTTAGCAGGCATTTAAAAAAGGAAGGCATGCTTGAAGGGAGGACATTTACAGAGAGAGAACTCGGAGGATGTTTTCCCGAGGACTTCTCGTTGTTATCGATGTCTGGCATGTGAGAAAACCACGCTCCCTGTTGCACAGGAGGTGAGAGAGGTTCCATTTTTTCTCGAAGAAGCTTTTGTTTCAGGGAAAATTCAGCTGCAGAAGTGGGTTATGCACTCGAGGCATTGCTTCTCGTATGCTCCTCTCTCAGCCTTACCACACGCCTTGCTGGGGGTGTGCACTTAAATCCCTGAAATTTCAAGTTAAACGCGAGAACCGAGCGCTGAGCCTTTACACCTGAGGAGCGTGACACCTCTGGCCATTCCCGGTGGCCAGGAGAGCCGGTTCGGTAGACCACTCCCAAGCCAACTCCTGCAGAAGTCCTCCACGTCTGCTCAGCAAACCCGACCCACCGGACCCACCATCCCAGCTCTGATCAAAGATGATGCCCGTAGGAGAAGTAGTGCTCATAGCCAGGGTTTTAGATGTTTGGAAAGCCCGGATTCGAGGCAGGGACAAGCCGAGAGGACAGCAGCCGCAGCTGCTGCAGGACGCAGGCTCCAGGACTGCACGAGTCGCGGTCTGAACTACCCAGCCTGCTCCGTTTCAGGGAGCAGGGAAGACAGAAGAGCGCGGTCCACGTGGCTCTTGCTGCAGGACGTTGTTGCGGCGAGGTCTGTCCGCCTCGCAGGCTTCTGCACAGGCGGAGAGCAGGGTACTCAGCGCAACACCACCGAATGGGAATGACGCGATTCAAATAACAAGAATAACAACATTGCACTTACGCTTTTAAAATTTCAGCCAAATTAAGAAAAAAAAAAAATCCAACAGCTATTGCTGCAACCTTTTCCAAGCCTAATGACATAGGTAGGCTATGTACAGCTGGGGGCTAACTTGGGGTTATAAACTCAGGTTATAAATAGACCTGCCTGGTGGAAGTAGAGGCATGTCCATAAGGAGTTACCAAACAAATCACTGCCATTTTCACCCTCGCTGGCAGGCCTGGAAGAAAGGTGTCACCAAAAAAGAGTGGCAGCTCCATGCTGACAAAGGCTTCCTTTCTCTGCTGTCCATCACCAAAGAAAAGCATTTCTGTCGCTTGACCCTGCCAGTCACATTAAAAAATGAAAACCTGCCCAGGGGACACACCAAAAACGAGTCTAGAAAATAAATCAGTGTTTGCAAAGAATGGCTTCAGATGGACAGAGCTGGCAGGAGCCGCTGGCCTCGCTGGAGCTCTGCCCTTTCGCACGGGGCTGCACCCGGCCTGTCAGGCGTGATTAATTCTGCAACTAATGCAAGGCCACAAATGCACTTTGTCAAACGTTGGGGAAAAGCCCAGGCAGACCAAGCACAGGTTTCCTGTGCTCCAGCCACTGCTGAAGAAACGCCTTTGAGATGCCAAGGTTTGAAGGTCTGAGTTGGTGCTCGGTAAGCTGGCAGCAAGCCGGGGCAGAAGGAACAAAGGTCTAAGGGGTGCAGAGGATGAGCTCCTTGGCCGGGGTGACAGCCGCAGGCTCATCCTTTTGCTGTTTTACAGTACACCTCGTTCCCGTTAGGACCGGTGGAGTCTGCAGAATCTGAGGTTTTACGGAGTCTTGATGTTATGCAGAATCACAAAGCGTCCTAAGCACGGCAAGGAGCGACGAGGCGCACGGCTTGAGCTCCACCTTTGTGCTGGTGTTGACCATGGGGACGGCGGTGGCCCTGCGCTCGCTGCAGTGCGCAGGGGCATCTAGTGGCCAAACGCCAGAAGGCAGCAGCCGCCCACCGAGGGTGGCTGGGCTGCCAGGAACCAGGGGGTTCATCCCTCAACCGCAAGCCAGGACCAGCTCTACCCTTCGTCATTCCCCATAGGGCTTAATAACCCTTAAGGTCTAACCAAAGGCTTAGCTGGAAATGTCACAGCTTCCTTACGTACTCCTCTCCGCTGCTGTTGGCGAGCTGTTACCCATTTCCAGAAGGAACTGTTCTTGCTGTAATTTAAGATGGTTTCTCCTCTCTCTGTCCACCATGGAAAACCTATTCCCGTAGCTGCCAGCAGCCCCATCCCCGCAGGCAGGAGGGGTGCATCAGGCTCCTCAGCTGCGCGTCAGCACCTCCTGCCAGACGAGCTGCAGCCCCAGCCCGCCTGCGTTTGGCAGCTGCAGTAAGGAGTGCTGGACCTCGCTCCGTCTGGGCTTTTCCATATGTTGAGGGTACCGCTGACCCCATACCCCGCGACGGGCAAACCAGCCCGCGCCCCTCCTCGTTGCCTGCCGTGTCGCTTGCCCCTCGTGGCTGTCACTAGCCACCGATTTACACCACTGAAAAAGCATTTCTGCAGAGTAGAGGTACAGTTTTTTGCCCTGCACGTTAATTAAGCTACCGCAGAAGGAGGGTAAGCGTGATAGAAACCTGCATATCCATTCCCAGGCAGATAAGAAATGTGCCCGCCTGCTTTGCCTGTAGCGTTCATCGTGACGTCGGGAAAGCCGAGCCTAGAAATAACCCCCGTGCTTGGAGCGACGAGATTAAAGGCAAGCTCCAAGATGAAACCTGGCCTGCTTTCTGCAGTGATTCCCACGGAGGGGACCTTGTCCCATCCCGAGCCACGTGCGCTCACCTTGTCCCATCCCAAACCACGTGTTCAAACAGGGTGAGTTTCATGATCTCGTCATTTTTTGCTGTGAGGCTGGAAGGATAAATACTCAGGACCATGGTTTGTAATGGGGAGAAAGGAAAAATCACCCCAAAATAGCATGCTGAACGCTGTTTCAGCATCCTGTGTTTTGGGACTGTTAGGCTGTTCCAGGGCATTTCACTTTCCTACAGAAAAACGAGGATGCTCTTCAACGTGAACTTGTAATCTAAAATGTCTAATGCTCATTCAGACCATCACCAAATTTCAAAGCCTTATGAAGACCCGTGTTTCATTTCTTCTGATGAAGGGGGCTGAGGCCAGACCCTGCCTTGCTCTGTTGCTGGCCCCATCCAGAAGCCTTTTGCTTTACAGGAGAGGTGGTGAAGAGAGGCACTCGTTTCACAGGGCAGGATCCCATCTTAAAAAAGCATCGGCAGTCCCTCTTAAAAAAATCTGGACGGGTTCCACAATACCACACACCCTGTAATTGCTCCTATTTGACTCCAAAACCAAAATGAAACCTGGCACAGGCTCCCAGCCATACTTGCTTACATGTGAATATTCCATATTTGCACATTTTAAAAGTGCGTTGGTGCTCTGCTCTGATTTTAGGCCCAGATAAGAGTGTGAATAACGGCTTCACTCGCTGCCTTGTAAGAAATCCTTTACTGACATCAGTGTGACTTTGGGGTCTGCGTTTAAAAAAAATATAAAGGAGGATCATTTCAGCCTCTCTGAGGAGGCTGCAAAACTTACTTAAATAATATGCTGATGCTGCAGATCGGTTTAATAAAGTTGAGCTCTAGTTAAGCGTTTTAATGCGCATGTTGTAAATAAATAATGGAGGACACTGCTTCTTTAACATAGCAATAATTGTTTTCAATTAAACCCTCGTTACAAAGAAATTAACTTTCACCTTGCTGACTCCATCACTTATTCTGGAAGAGCTAGATCACACTTCCGTGGGGGAATTCTTCACAGTTGGAAAGTGAGGACTGCACTCGTTTGAGATGGGCATGAATTATTGAAATTTCCATCAAAAAGGAAAGCCGAAATTGAGGGCTTTTTGCAAAAATCAAAACCTCACAAGTTTGCTCCATGTACTGTTCGCATTTCCCAAGTTTGTATGGTGAAAACTCTCCCCTGTTGCCTCCAGCCAGATTTTTCAGATGTTGCTCTATTCTGTTAGCCTAATTCTGTCATTTCAATGGAATGAAATGAAAATCTCTTGCTTAAAAATGCTGTGCTTCCTTGCCGTGTCTGCAAAAGCTGAGAGAGAGTTACGGGGCGTACAGGGAAGCTGGAGGAGGTTCACGGGTGAAGCGTCCGCAGAGCTGCCGGACCTGGCACACCTCTGCTCTGCCTGCTCAGCCCAAATCGCCTCCTCAGCCCAGACCGGCAGGAAAGCATTTCAAAGTGCTTTTATAATTTCAGCGGTATTGATGGCAATATCTTGAATCTATACTTGTAAAACTAATTTCAAACTTTGTCTGAGTTTAATTCGGTTTTTTATGCTTGACGTTGCTACCACTGGTTATTTTTGTTGGCCACGTTGGGGTGGGAATAGACAAAACTATCCGACTCCTACCAAGAGCTTACTGCCGTCCCTCGGGGTTTCCCACTTCTGCGTGGTGCTGACCCTCGTTACAAGCGTACTGTAACTACAACGGCAATAAAATAACGAAAGCCACAGGATTACCACATCCGAGGCTCAGGGGAAGGCAAACGCTCTGTGAGCCATCCTTAGGTGCAACATATACACCTAGAAATGTTGGCATCGAGAAGAAAGTCACACTTACCTGACGGAGGGAAGTCCACCTGATGGCCCCGTCCTCTGCCGTGGTTTTCCCTTGGTGGTGCTCGATGGCCTCTCTCTGCGGGGGGAAGAAGAACAGTCCGTTCAGAGCAGAAATCAAAAGGTATTTCACGCTGCGAGTAAAACAAAGCTGGTACTTCCCGTGCCTATAAAAATTCAATCAAACAAATCAAAACATTCTTTATTGAATGCTTTATTAAGTATGTTTTCTGGTGCCCCCCCGCCTATCTTACTTCCCCCGAAGAGAAAAGAAAAAGAAATAACTTTTTTAAGAATGGAGATCAAATTGGGTTTGATGCTTTCTGCTGCACAACTGCCCCAGGCAAACACAGGTATCCGTCCATCGCAAAAGCCTGCAAACCAACACGCCGGCTGAGTCCCTCTGCGTTCACGGCGAACACCACCCCGCATAACTGCCGATGTCCTCCTCCTCCTACGGGGGAAGGACAGCTCTTGGAGGAGGACTGCCCTGACCTTTGGATTTGCCAAGAGGAGCAAGCTGGGAGATAGCCGATATATCTGGGCTGTGTCGGCATCAGTGCTCCCTGTTCGTTTTTATAACCACCAATTTTTTGACCTAAAGGAGGTGGGGGAAAAAAAAGTGATTTCCTCTTGAAAGCTCTCTGAGATCTGCTGTGGGATGAGGCACTTCTGTGGAGCAGGGAGAGCAGGGAGCCACCCAAGAGGCAGGAGAGCACTACTGGCACTTCGAGGACTGCAAATCCAGGGGTGAAGTCAGACAGAATGTAAAGGGACGTGAGCGCTTCCGCTGAAGGTAAGTCCATGAGACCATAACGTGGCTACTTCTCCTGAGATCCTGTTAAAAACTTGGCTCTACCGAGACTCCCGGCAGTTTTGCTGTTGACTTCAACAGGGTTAAGAAGTCTGGGGACATCTGAACTGCATGAGAAAAGGGTCAGGAACAAAAGGTTGAGGAACCTCAGTGGGCAGGCGCTTGTCCACGCCGCTGTGTCTTCCACGATGAATAGGGTTGAAGGGAATTGCTTGGAATATGTATGCAAAATGTACGTGACGCTGGTCAGTACAGGAGACAACTCATGTTATATCAGCCTCTAAACTCTTCCTCATGGGTAGTTTAATCACGATCCTTGCCACTTGATGCTAGCTCTTTCCTGCGGGAGATGGAGACATGCCCACTGCTGATGTTTCATGTTACCGAGGTGGTGTTTTGGAGAAGAGGAGCAGGGTTTGTGTTTTAGTCCTGCAGAGCTACTAAGCCTTCTCACTCCGAAACTTCAGAGACCACCCTGGGTAGCGAAGAGCCCCTTCACATGCAGAAGAGGGTAGCCTTCACCACCCAGCCCAAGCCCTGCTGCCTGAGGGAGTCGATTTATTCTGTCCTCAGGAGAAGGTGTCTCATGGCAATCGATGCACAGTGCGAGGAAGGGCTGTCTGGTAGGACGGGTGGTTTGAATCAAAAGTATATTTAAATAAAGACTCAAAAGAAAACCAAGCATTTAAGCACTAAGCCCTTTCAAAAGTATCGCTACTGTTTGCTGCAGAAGATACTAATGACTGAAATACAGGAGTAAAAATGGCATATAGGATCACGATCATGCAGTCTCCTGAAAATTAGCTGTGTTAGAGCCACGCACAAAGCTTAACGGAACAGCTGGAACCGCGCACGCGTCTGCAGGGTGGAAAAGCCACCCGATGCGGGGCCACACGTCACTCTGAAATAGGCAAAAATTGGCCCGTCTCGCATTTAGGTTTACTGTGACGAGGTCAAATAATTGAGCATTTTAAACACTTTCAGGCTAATTTTAATGAATGCAGCTTCCTCTGAAGGTTGCCTGCAATCTCCTTTGAAGGGAAAAAAAAAAAGATGATAACCTTAATCTTTAAAGTAGTTTGAATTATATCCTCCCAAGCCTTTCTCTAAACAGATTAAACTCCTATTTGAAATGGAAGTAGATGTTTACTCTTGTAAATAAGCATTTTCTCTTGTAGCTAACGGTAAACAGATTAAAGGATTACGCTAAAGACCTTTCAAAATTTTAGTATTGGGGTCCTGAAATCCCAGCGTTTGATATCCAACCCTCACTGTAGCTACACGCGGGGCGGAAGGTTATTTTCTCCCATCAAGTACATCCTAAATAAGGAGATTTAAAGCCTTCAGTTTTGAAAGACTTCGTTCTTATCTGCCCTGTTGCCACTTCACACGAGCAGGGGAGTATGCAGAGCTCGGAGCATAAATGAGAATCAGACATGAAGACTTTATTTTAAAAAGTCACAGTATGGGAAGAATTTACTTGATTTCTAATAATATATATAACATACAATAAAGCAGACCAACATATTTCATCCCCTGTCAAGAAAGTTTTGTCACTTGGTAATTTGTTTTAATATATTAGTTTCTAAATATAAGAGCAGTCAATCGATGCATTATTAATGTGATGTGTACGTGTATAAATATTCTTTTAACTTCCAGGATGGTGGATATTAATGTTGTGGCATTTGAAAGCACGAGGCACTTGAAGCGCTCCGTCCCGAGGCAGGAGCCGTACCGATTGCACCGAGCCCCATTTATAACTCCTCCGGCCGGGGAATGAAAGGGCTTTGATGTAAAGTGTTGCTTAAATGCTCTCCTGAATGGAGAGTCAGAACTTTTTCCCCAATATTTCTGGCAGCCAAATGCCTCCATCGAGCGCGAGGGTTGTTTCGTTGTTGGAACAGCAATGCTTACAGAGGGAAATACTGAAATGGGCGGAAGTTGCACCAAAGAGGGGGTCTGGACATCACTGGCTGTTTTACCCCATTATTTTAAGATTTTCATTATTCCCGCTAACTTTTGCTTCCTTTCGAGTAAAGGGGGACTCCAAACAGCTTGATTTAGCTCTTGGTTTATGGATTTGCTGCAGCCGAGAGTATTTCAAAGGGTCTGGGACACCCTGCTGCGAAGGGAGGGAGGTCTCACCAAAACCGGCTCCTGCTCCTGCCCCGACCGATGAGAGGCACCACACCGGCTTAGACTGGCATAGCCCAATATTTTTAGGTTAACCACACCGGGGAGGTTAAGATATCTTCAGATTTATCAGCTGAATGTGTGATACTCGCTAGTGTTACAGATCCAATCCTATATTTTCCATACCAACCACTCCGGGTTCACGTGTCGGATGGAAGTCAAACACAGCTTGGTGCGTTGCATAGTTTCTTGCCGTCCCTGGTTACGTTCTGATTTTAGCTACCACAAAAAACCCAGAGAAGCAGTATATGTAAGCAAGGCACATCAGCAACCTCAGAACTGTACAAAATCAATCTGGGAAGCAGAAGGACACAAGGAAAATTCCCTGTCCAGCGGGGCTAAGGCCATTAAAAAGGCATTTTTTAAGCAGGTGAGGAACGAATCTAATTCCAGCAACCGGGCTGGTCCGTTCAGTTGAAAATTGTCAATAATAATGCATAATAACTGGGAGAGGCTGAGAAGAGACATTTCTTTTTGCCTTTTGGCAATAGCCAGAAAATATAGTCAGAGCAGGGGATGGCGATGGAAAGCTTTCCATCCCAGCACGGGTCGCTGAACGGGAGCTGCTCCAGCGAAGCGTTGCATGACCAGTAGGCTAACTGGGGTGCAGTGGTTTGAAAGGAGCTGGCTGAAGAGCCGCTCCAACTCCTAAGGATGCTTTCAACCTACTGCATCTAGCCAAGGGGAGGAAAGCACAAGGTCAAAAGTGGTAACTGAACCCATCAGAGACCCTGGCTGGGGTCTCTACGCGTATTTTGCTGGCACGGAGAGCTGGATTGATTTTCTCCCCCATCCAGCAATATTAGGGTCTTTCTACCCCACCAAACTCCCACCCTGGCAGGCTCAAGCGCAGCGCTCCTGAGGGATGCTGCTCCCTCCCGCCCGCATCCCGAGACTGCACCCGACAAAGCCACAGGAATAATCGCATTTTCAGTTAAATGGGCAAACCCGGAGAACAATAATAAATGAAACCTCAGGCAAATCTCAAATTATTTTGGATCAACCAGAAGCAAAAAAAAAAGAAGCAGTGAGGTTTTTTTTAAAAAAAAAAAGAGAGAAAAGCAGTGTTCAAGTTTGGATTGAATTAAATGCCTTGTTTCACCCCAAATGAAACAAGGTCATTTTGTCTTGGGGGTTGTTTTTTCCCGTTTTGCATGCTAAAAGGAAACAAGCAAGCAAGCAAAAACATTCACTTTAACTGCCTTTTCACTCAAAACGTCATTTTGGGATTACAATTCAAGATACCAATCTGTATTTCAAAACGTATTCCAAAAAATAGCAAAAAACCCCCACCCCAACCTGACAATTCGAATCTGCCTTCCTCATTGTACCCGCCTTGCCAGCAGGCTGGGCTGAATCCAGCCCAAATTAATGAATAGCTGTGGTCACCTGAAACTTTCAGTTTTTTCAACAAATAACCTACTCAGCCAGCAAGTTGTGCCCATCTCAGCTTTGCCAGGATCTGCAGTTAATTCCCCTAAAACCTTCAGAATTTCCCTTTATTGGAGAACGTGTGTGTTTTCCTTCTGCTCTGGAGGCTTTTCCAGCCAGTGAAATCAACAGCTCGGCATCACCCCTGGGACGCTTCTACCTGAGGGTGAAGTCAAGCTGCTTCGACCCTTTCCATACTTTATTAATTTTAGAAGATTTAAAAAAAAAAAAAAAGATATTTTTCTCAGCTAATCCATTAAAATATGGTATATTTATAACAGTGTACGAAAGAAGGTAAGTAAATGTGCAATGGATTTGATTTGCCATTAAAATTCTCTCTATTAGTTAAAACTTGATGTTGCTTCATTTTAAACAGGAAGCTTTTCCTGGGTGAAATTGTGACAGGCGAGAATATTGAATAAGGTATTTTTTCACAGTAAGAGCAAACCTTAAATTAATGGTTTAAAATATAAAAAAAAAAAAAATTTTTTTTGCGGCGCACACTACCTGACCTGAAAATAATAAACTTTTAAGTGTAGTTGGAAGCAGTCACTAAAACCATGGGAGACATGATTTTTATTAGAATTTAGATAAAAAGATTTAATGTTTTTTAATCTACGAGACCACTGGAGGTTAAACTCGCCATCTGAAGTTAGTTTGTGTTTTTCATATACTTTTTTTTTCCTTAAACAGATCTGCTCATTTAAAAAAAAAAAATAAGCGAAGGTCATCAGAGCCCACTCAATAAAGTATTTGGTTCGCCTTCATTTGGCTTCGAGAAGAGGCCTGTGAAGGAACAGGAGCTGCAGTATGTTATAAACATCTTCTGGAGGTTTGGAGGTGGTTTTCCCCCCTGGATGCAGGCTGGACGGGCTCCGACGACCCTTTTTCAGGGTTTTTTTGGCGAGCTGGCAGTATTTTACAGGGCTGTCAGCCGCAGCCCGCCTTATTACAGCGGAGATGAAATGATGGTAACTGGAATTCCTTCATCCATAAATTCCACGTGCCATAGATATTTCCACATTCATTAGGAGGAGAATAAGTAGCAGCCAGGCGGTATCCGCAGAGGCTTTTACTGGCTTTTTGATGAACTGAGGCTGAAGGGGTAAAATACCGGCGAGGCCGTATTTTGATGGTTTGATTTCAGATATTCTACCTCGTCGACCGGGAAACCTTTGCCGTGCTATCAAAGAGCACACGGTAATTTATTGGCTATATACTTCAGTTGCTTCAGACCTGATTAAAACCCTCGGGCAGGTCAGCGCGCCGGGCAATAACGGGGTAAATCAGCGGGGCTCCGCCAGCTTCGGCAACGCAGCTCTGATTTATGCTGCCTGGGGCTAATATTTCAGTACTGTAGGCTAATATATCAGTACCATAGGATTTAGTATAAAATTTTAGCATCGCACAGATGCTTTTTGGGCCATAGTCTTGGAGAAAATGATGGCATTTTTTTCTACCTGATTTAATTTCTGGGTTTGACTGTGCAGTTTGGCTTCAAGTTACATTTTTTTTTAGCCAGGGCAGGCAAAGGTTTTGAGGTTTGCACATTGGATGGTGCCGGTCCCGCTGAGCTCCGAGCCTGCCGGTGGCACCGGGGACCTTGGGGCAGGCCAGCAGGTTTCCTCCATGGAGCATCACGCTGCTTGTGTTTGATAAACACGTTCCTCCAACAAGGTCTGGTGGGGCAACCCCAGGGGTGAAGGAGCTCCAGATCACCAGGCTGGGTGATCTGCAGGTGTCAGGGCGGATCTAGGGCCCGTGCACGTGTGTGTGTGTGTGTGAAGTAACTAGAGGAGAGTGATTTATTGGTGCTAAAACGCCAAAAGAAGACACACAGCTTGCAGAGAAAGAGGAGATGACGGCTTACGTTGGGGGGCAACTCTGCGTCCTACAGCCGTGGCTGAGGTCCCTGTTAGAGTCCACAGGTGGGGGAAAACTGTTGGGCTAACTTCATCCTATTCTCCCATCCACAACGACTGCATACATCTGGTCATCTTAACTTCTTCCAAGAGCAGAGAAAGAATTACTGAGCTCCCCCATGAATTATGATTTTTCGCTGGAGTCTGGGCTTTGCAAGAACCAGCAAGTACAGCAACTCTGGAGAGGGGAGTAAAAAATGAAAAGTGACTATTCTCCTGGGTTTTAACCCAATTCCTAACCCAAAGAGTCTCAGATATGTTTGGATGAGTTTCAGAAAAGCATCCCAACTTTTGGACGCAGATCCGAACCACGCTTCAAAACGGGTCTGAGGTTTGCCCCTGGGTCTGCGCGCAGCTCTTTGCTGCCCTTGTGCTGCTTCCCCGGGTGCGATAGAGGAGGGCTCTGTCCTTAGCGGAATCCCAAATCAAAAAGCGGTAAAGCAAACAAACAGACCCCCCGAGGGATACGGAGTGCAACCGTAAAAGAAACAGGTACTCGGTTCCAAAACCAGATGGCAAATTTGAAGCATGTCTGAACATGCCAAGATACAGCATGCTACAAAGAGTTCAAACGGAGCATTGCAGATAAAACAAGTACCGATTAAATCACACACTGTCCATATTTCAATCAAAAGTTTGAAATCCGTCCATGACTAGGCAACCAGACAGGCTGAAATCAAGTTGAAGAAGTGGAATGCAGAAAATCTGGGTATTTCTTTTAACTCTCGCAGAATCGAGCTACTCGTTGTTAATGAAACAACGGCATCTCCAGCACTCGCTTTAAGAACTCAGCTCCATGCACGCAAAACAGCAACACGCGTATGGAAAAAACACACTTCCTTTGCAATTACTTGCCCTCTGCATTGCAAAGATGCTTATTCATGGAGGCTTGGGAGGCTATGGAAAAATAAGCTGTGGTATTCCTGGTGAATAGCTATGCTAAAAAACCTCTGCTCCTTTACAGCTACCTCTGAGATGAGGAGTTTGAGCTAAATTAGCTGCTTCTGGAGAGGTGAGAGCCTTTCCAATAATAGGGACCAACTGCAATAAAGCTTAGAAAGCATGAAGAGAAGAGGTGAGTGCTTCCCACTGAACCAAATGTGTTTGGTTTAAGTCTGGAAGGAGTCTGCGTAAGGGCCATTTCACATGCTCGCAACTGGTACTGCTGCTAGAAGGGGCAAATTTGATGTAAATTCCTTGCATAGGGCGACATTTAGTATATTTGGAGAGTACCAAATATATTGGAGATGGGGTGTCCCCACAAGGGCAGAGTTAGGCTGATGTATTTCATGGGGCTTGGGGTGGTTTGCCAAAGCTAATCTGTGGCTCTCCTGGCTGCTGCCTCCCGAGATCCACCACCGTATCTCCTCCTGGTTACTCCAAGCAGATCTCGTTGGCAAAGGCATAACTCGTGGAGGTCTTACGGCAACCTGGAGCTATTGAGCTAATCCAGCCTCCAAATATTCACAAAAAGCAGTTGTAGTGCCGGGCTGGAGCAGCAGATGGCCAGTGGCGGGGGCCACGGCACTGGTGACCTCTTCCCATGGCAGCTGCCACCACAGCTGGCTGTGCAAACGCTGCCTCTTCCGTGGATTTATCGCTAGACAACATACTTCTCCATTCCTTAGCCTCTGCGGTCTTGTCTGATGCAGGGTTTGAGCTTTTAGCAAACATAACTACTCCGTAATTAAATATTGGATACATCAACACAGGTATAAACTATTTCTGTGTGGTATTTAACCTTTTGGACTCAGCAGACCAAATTCCCAGCTTGAAAGCCGCACTGCAAGTGAAATGAGAATCTACACAGCTAGGTCTTTGTTTCCTTTTTTTCTCTCCTTAAATAACATAAAAAGCAATAAAGAAGCATCTGAGACCAGCTCTAATTGCATTTTTAAAAGCTGTACAAGCTAAGTCTCCTGCGGGTATCGTGGTGTGTTTTAAGGAGGGTCTAGAAGGTCGTAGCAGGGCAGCTTGGTGCAGGTTTACAGGGACCAATGCTCCAAGGGTGAGGAGAAAAGACAAAAGGTAATTGGGAAGTGATGGTGCGTGCATCGACCTGACCCTGACCAGGAGAGGAGGGAGCGGACGGGGAAAGGGCAGGACGAGGGTCTCACCACCACCAAGACTTGGGGCACGAGGGAGAAGGGAGCCGCAGGAGCGCAGAGTGACGGGGCTGGGAAGGGGATGCAGGCAGGGAAGCCTGGACTCATCGGAGGGGGAAGGACGTTGCCATCACCGAGGCGCACGATGGGGATAGCCTGGATGGGAGGGTTAATTCCCTGGATGAGCGAGAAGGGCTGGCTTCAGCGCCAGGCAGGACTTGCAAGGTTTGGACACCGATGAGGAGACCTAGAGAGAAGGGGGCATTGCCTGAAGGAGCTGCAGATGCGGTGGCTGACACCCTGACCCTTTTATGTCAGAAAAGCAGAGAAGGACGATGACCGCGACCCCCCTCAGGTAGGGAAAGCCCTGGGCTGTGACTTTCCCCCCTTCGCTGGCTACGTGCTGCAGCCGCCTCGGCCCCGGCTCTGCCGCTCCGGGCAGGGATGCCAATCCGGGCAACCGGCCATTGCTCTCGCATCACTGCCCGCGTTACCCCCCGCAGCCCGGCGAGCTCCCCTCGGGGGCCAGTTGCTGTGGAAGGAACTCTAGCCCATGGAAAAGGTGGCCGAGGGGACGCGGTAGCCCACCCTCTCCCGGGGGCCCCGCTCGCATGGGCTGGTTCCTATGCCGAATCGCTTTTTGGAGATATGGTCTAAACGGTCATACACGTACACGTATGCACGCTGTATCACATGCCGATAATTGGTGTGCAGTAGTTTATATTATGAATCGATATGGTGTTAACATGGTCGCATTTGTTTCCTTCTGGAAACTATACTAAAATAGATTTTAAGACCTCGGATAAGGTACAAATTTTAAAGACTATATAGACCGTATATGACACGTGGGTATAAACCTAAAAATATTTACAGAATTGGTAGTTCAGAATTCCTCTTTAACTTAACGGAAAAGTTAAAGAAAAGCTAAAACCCTCACATTCAAAAAAAGCTAATTACTAAAATGCTAATTTTTTTTATCAGCACAAAATTGTTCACATAACTAACATAGAGCAAACCTAAGAAAGCTACCATTCGGGTTATACCAGGATCGGCAAGACTGCGACAAACAAAAAGGCTGGGAAGTTGTACAGATACTTTTTTTAATAACAATCTCCCTGTACAGCAAGGGGCTGCAGGGTTTGTGCCGCCGCGGCACCCTGGCGCAGGCGGGGAGCCCGGGGGTCCCGCAACGTGCTTCCACTTAGCGGCTGCGCAGAAGAACCGCTCGGCTCCGTCTTGCCCCATCACTCTTCCCGCCGGAGACGTGCGGGATAGCGAAGGGGCTGCAGAATCAGTGCTATTAACAACACAGGATTAATTAATACATCTCTTCTCCCAGCCCGGGATGGGTGGAGGGAGAGAAGATCTCAGGTAAGGGGAATCGTACCTTTAAACGGCACATTAATTTTTCAGGCACGTAAGACGCACGTAGTTAAACATTGCTAATTAAAGTTTTTTCCCGAATACCATTCAATGTGAAACAGGCAAGAGAAATGAACCATTCGCAATAAACTCTTGGACTATCAACAACAGGTTACAACTACTCATTCGAGGTTGCAAAAGGCGCCCATCGGTTTTGATATTCCTTTAGATATTCTGCTAGTACTTGTCCGTAACTGAGACAGTATTCGGCTGACGACAGCATGAAATCTTCAAGGATCATTTAAATTAATGTAAAAAAAAGGGAAAGAAATTCAACCAAAAAAAGTTCCAAACCAAGCAAAACACCAGCAAACCCTAGACCGTCTCTGAAAGCATCGGATCCCACAAAGCGCATACTAGACGTGCACTGCCAAGTCTAAAAACGTTCAAAATGGTGAGTCAGGACCCAAACATTCGTGGAATCAGCTGCAGCGTGAAGGCACTTGAAAGGCTCCTCTTTTCACTCTCCAATGCCTTTTGAGCCTCACTAATCCACAGAGATGATATTGTCGAGTTTTTCTCGGCAGTCACAGGGGCTAGAAACACGGTGTTTTTAAAAACGAAACCCAAAAGTCTCCTAAGGTCCCACGCTTCCAGGAAACTGAGCTTTCATAAACACACTGCGACCTGGCGGGCACTTCCCCTCCTGTTGCTCTTGCCTTAAAAACAGAGAGGGGCTAACTAGGCTCACGCAAAATAAGCATTTTTAACCCGTCCTACAGCAGTCGAAACAACATTTTCTCGTCTCGCCTTCGCGACTGCGCTGTCGCGATAAATCCCCACCTACAGCAATACGGCGCAAAACTGCCAGAGCCAGCAAGCAGGGCTGACCATATCAGTGACATCCAAGTGAGCAAATGCATTCCCGAGCTAAACAAATTGTGCTAAATTTGCCTGTAGAGTACACGTCATCCTTCTTCGGTGCCTTTGCGTTATGTATACATTTGAGTTTTCCAGATTCACAGCCCTGTTTCAGGAGTTACTACTGCACTGGACATGCATAAACTCATGATCACAACCATAAAGCCTCCGCCTTCATTCCCAGGCCAAAAAATTGGATAAATCTGGGGATATTTCAACCTCCAACCACAGCAGCTTTTAAAGAAACCAGTGTTTCTTTTTTATTTTAAAGAGGCATTAAGTCCTTTTCCTTCCCCTTAAAAACGCACAAAATCTTTCATTTTCCTTCTTTCCTTTCTTTTTCCTATTCTTTAAATGGGAATAAAGGGAAAAAAAGGCAGAGGGAAACCCCATGAACCAAGAAATCCAAGCAAAACATGTGGTGTATAATGAAATATAAAACCTCATAAAAATGAAACTAAGAAAATGCTTCTACTTCAGCTGCTTTAAAAAAATCAAGGACAAATTCCAAAAGTGTTGAAAAATATTTTGCTTATTTTGATTTTTCAAGGAAATTGAATTATTTTCCATGTGCATCCAGTTATCCGCGTTTGAAATTGGCAAACCCAGGCAATGTTATCTTGTCTGCAGACACGCAGATACCTTCCTTTTTCTCAGGCGAGTGCCCTTTCCATTTAATTTTGTTCCTCACGGCACATTTTGAAAGGAAGTCATACCCGAGCTTCAGATCACGCTTGAACGGCATAGTTCGGGGGACAGCCAGAAGAATTATTCAAGGGCTTAAGTTAAAACCAGAGAGATTCAAGGAACATAAGCTGTTTCCTTTATCAAAATGAAGATCAAGAGGCGATTTGATTACGGTGCATAAACACCTCTGTGAAATAAAAATTCCACGTGGTTAAAGGGTTGTGGGTTTTTTTAATTTATCATGAGGAAAAAGCGATAGAAAGAAGTAAAGGCTGAAGGCTAAAGCCAGGCAAACCCAAACATGAAACAAAGCACGTGGGGACTGACCATCTGAAACACCGGCTGGAGCGGTGGACCTTGCAGCTTTTGAAGTTGTGATACCAATACCTGATTAAAGCAGGTCTTCCAAAATGTTATCCAAATGCAAGTTATTGGGCTTTTTTCTGTCTCGTTTTTTATCTTCTATTTTTTCTTCAGGAATAACTGAGGGGGGAAATTCAATGGGTTAGGTTATACTGGAGAAAAGCCTAGAAAATTTAATGATCCCTTCTGGCCTGAAAAATCCATGAATCTATTTAAAATGTGATTCCCCATTTGATTTAAATAAATCCCATTTACAGTACAGTTCAAAAATATGCTGGCCTTTGGTAACTCGTCCTGCTGCCAACTCCTAAACTCACCTGCCCTAACGTGTCTTTACTATTTGGCAAAATGTTTTTCTTCGCTGGTCTTGCCTATATATTTGTTTCCAAAAAAGCTTGACAAAGCTTTCTCATTGTATTTCAAAAAGAAAAATGTTCTCCCTACATCTGGAAATACTAAAAAAGTGCTTTCTTACAGTATTTTTTTTTACTACGTATGGACAAGGTCCTGACCCTTATTATTGGAGCTCGAATCCAGATGGGAGGCTGTACGGTTCTAATCATTGGAGGGGATTCCCTTTTGAAGCCACGTACATCTTTGGAGACGTTTGGGCTTTCAAGAAGTTATCATTTGTGGGAGGTCTGTTGGGAAGGTTTTAAATAGTTTGGGAACTTCCTTCTTTCCAAGGGAGACCGGGTGTGTGCCTGGAGCATAAGGATTCCCCAAGCGACATACCCACATGCCCGTATTTTAACCCATTTTCTTTAAAGCAAATAATTCCTCTTATTTTAAAATGCTCTTCTCCCAAACAGATGTTTTCTTCCACTAGCTATTCAGAAACACAGCACTGTATTAAATAAATACCGGTTATGATACCAGTGGAAATCTAAAACCAGAAGCAGCAATTGGGGCGAATATAGCTGAAGTTTGTCAAGATGATTTTGATGGAGTGTTTTCCATTAGTGACTGCCATTTCGTTAAAAAATGAAACTTTCTAGGAGACCAGCCTGCCTTTGAAAAGTTTGTTATAAAACACCGAAACAAAGAGGACGTATCGGAGCAGGATGCCTTGATGGTCTCTTTGGAAACCATTCTGAAATACCTAAATAAAAATTAAGCCAACATCAAAAATCAAAAAGATTCACTTTTTGTCTAAACAACGCTCTGGCTGATCCAAGATAATTTTTATAATGTTGTTTGGGGGGGGGGGGGGGGGGGAAACAAAACACACAAAAAAAATCTGCTGTTTTGTGATTGAGCATGAAAACAACATGTGAAAGGCAAGAATTCCTTCTGGAGCGGAAATCCAAGTTCCGGCTGCTCCAGAGTGCAGTGGTGCTGTTAGGACGGAGATGCAGTTAGAAATACTTTTGCCATGTGCATCGCACATGGATATGTTTTGCAGCTGATTATAGTCCATGCAGCGTTTAAGGCTCCGACAGTAAAAAGAATGAAAAAGGAAACTTTCAAATCCACATAATTATACTTAAAATACAGCACTGTCCACTTTTCACATGGACCGAAGACAAAAGAGTCTAAAATTTTAAGAGCTCACAAATAAAATACGATATAGCTTGGAGAACTATTAGAATTGCACGGACTATTTTAATTGCCCGTGCCAAAAATAAAATCACCGAGACTCCTCTGCGCTGGCTGTGCTCCAGCTTGGCCAAACTCCTGCCGCTGGCCGGGCTTGCAGGCTGCATCGGTACCCAGCAGCTGGGCCTGAGGGACCTAACCAAGTGCCTTTTTTTAAGGCCATTAGTCCAGTTTTTCAGGAAATTTGGGAGGGGAAGCATCTGGCAGAGTGGCAGGTCTGCAGAAGAATCAAAACCAAGACCTGATGGAGCCTAGGTGGAATATACCTTGCTACTGCTTAAAACCAAAGGAAAACCAACCAACCAACCCCACAAAACAATCGGCGATCACATTTGCATCCATCACTGAGAGCATTGCCACAAGACACATGGCTCTGCTCAAGACCAGAGCAGTCTGAGATGTAGTACTGAGAACCAGAGGAAAGGATGGAGAACAGTCCGAGCCCATAAAACCCTGGCCTGATCGATGAAAGAAATGATCCCAGCTTCTTTCCGAGCAGCCCGAGTGTGACCATGGCAATAAACCTTCAGAGATGCGAATGGTGGATGCAGACAGCAAGGCAACCATCCATGTTTAGGTCCACGGCTGATAGGACAATAAATCACGGATAAGACTGCAGGCTAAGGATGGAGAAGCAATGGAAGACGTGGGCTGGGGAAGGTGGTGAGCCTCCATCGTTTAATGAGGAGGAGATGGGACTGGGAAAGCAGCAGGCTGTTGGGAACAGCCAGAAGGAATCCAGCCTGCAGGGAGAAGGGGCTATGACCCCAGTAAACCCCACCAGTCCTCTCCTTAGGGTCCTGATTCCCTGAAATAGCCCAGATCACTGCTCCAGGACGTGGCTGATTTAACCTGAAGTCCTAAATCCAGGAGTCGCCCATCCTGCGTGAGCATCCCAATTATCCCGGTCTGCAGGGATGCTTTGATGACTCTTCCACAAACTGTTTCTTAGCCAAAATTAAATTTCCAAGAGGCTGCAAACCCCAAGACCAGGTCAGAGGTTGATACCACAGCCAAGTGCTCTTACAGGGCACAAGAAACTAAAATACATAATCAGCCAGCACTAACAAACAAATGCCCCATATCCATTAAGGAGAACTGTACAGCCTTGCCTGAATAAAGACAAAATAACACCCCGAAATGCTTCAGCAACTGTACAGGCAGCAGGAGGATTTACATTGCCCCAAAGTCACAGTGCGGAGGGATGGTGTGGATTCACCTCACCAAGGCTCTTTTCTCAGGCTGAACCAGGGAATATTGCATGTTTCAATGGCTCAGAGCAAAACAAAACCAAACAAACAAAAAAAGGGGGGGGGGGTGTAGGCAAGAGATTTCAAACATTTCAATACCTACATACACCCCCTCCACCAATTTTCTAAATTAAAACCAGCTGAACCTAATTTTTTTTCCCTTTTAAATTTGGTGGAAAAACGTTCTTACCCGGCCAAGACCATATGTGCCAATTTTCAGCTCAGAAGGAATTTTTGGATGCCGGAGAAAGAGGACGGGAGTTGAAGATTTATAGTAGAAGTGCCATCTCAGAAGTATCTGAGCTGGGCTGGCAGAGCGCTGCAACTCAAGCGTGCTCCTTACTGAGACCACAATTGAAACCGGCTTCAGGAGGTCTGCCACACGTCCGAGAAACAGAAAGGGGGGCTCTCAGGTTTCAGGACGGCCCCGTTCAGGGAGGTACGTAGGCTGGTGCAGGGCTGGAGGCATGCGTGCCATCCCATGGTCTTCAGCACGCCCTCTCAGACCCCCCCAGCAACAACGTTAACATCACGGTTCAGCTCTTGGCTGATGCGAGACCCTAGATGAATTCATCCCTAGGGTGGTTTTTTTTTTGAGCTGTGATACATATGGCCACTTGTTGCTAATTCTTTACATCGGTCATGGAGGTAATTTCCTCATCTGCTGTTTTCCTTGGAATTTGAAATACATAGCTGACTCCCCATTTTGGGATGGGTTTATCAGCTGTTTCCCTGAAGGGTTCTGGATATTCTCCAACCGTTCCCACCTGTGCCAGTGGGTAATGCTATTCAAGATGCCAATGGGAATACTCAACGGTTTCCTATTGTCTATCCCCAATTAACGAGCCGCTGCCTGTCCCATGACTTTCGGCAGCAAGAAGGGAGTACAGTCTGCTGGGCTGAGCACTGGCCTCCTCCGGCCAGGGACTCCACTGTCATCCATCTATCCAAAACATTCGAGATGTGGGCATCTAGTGTTGGACATCAATGCTTTGGAGGTAAAGAACTGTGAACCTGCTGAATCCGCACAGGGAAGAGTTTCTGGAGATATATGTTGTTTTCATACTTCACTAAAAATCCTAACGCTTCACTTTCGTTTCTATTTGTGGTGGTTTTGTCCCCACCTTTTCACACAGCTCAGTTTTCAAATCAGCAAAGTGAGGCTAGTACTGCACGTTCTGCAAAGTCCTGTGCTTCGAGGAAGATACGGACCCATTGCAGACAGCTGGTGAAGAGTACCGGGAATGATCAGGAGTCTGGAAAACACGACCCCCAAGGAAGGAAGGAGCAAATGGCATTGTTCAGCTTAGAGAAAACCGAGATGAGACAGGACAGCAGTTAAGTATTAAAGGCTACTGCAAACGGAAAGGATGAAGCTACTGCACACCACTATGGACAAGAAAAGAAGTCATGGTTTTAAGTTGCAGCAAGGAAGATACGGATTCCATACTCTGTTACCTTCTGCAATGGTCAGAGAAACTCAGCAGGAGCTGGCCTGGGTAGGCAGTGCGATCTCCATCACTTGTGGCAGGAGAAGACCTTAGGTGCAACTGCCAGGAAGGGGCTTGGCATGGCCGAGCCCGCTCTGCGGTGGGGCTGGATGAGAAGACCGCTCCGCACCCCTTCCAGCCCTATTTGTCAGGGACGCCATGCCGTGCGTCTCCCTGCGCGGCAAGCTAACCTTCTGGAATGTTTGGATAACTGCACACCGAAAAAACCCACATTTCTCTGCCTTGGCAGCCATTCACAGACCTAAACACAAACAGCTGGATCCCATTTCTCTGGCCTCAGAAGATGAGAGCGGCAAGGTAGAAAGATTGATTGACATTAAAGTTTAGATTAAATGAGTCATTTAAATCGATAAGGAATCAGCCTGAGTTGAATTAAGTCACTTAAAACTGATTTAAGTGTGCCCCAGGAATATTCAGCTACCCTGATTTAAGAACTTGCCTTCAGACCAGTGAGCATCACTGCGTCTGGATGAGAAATTAGATTCATCAAAGCATGGCCGAGACCTTCAAGCCACAAAACTCTTGGATTTACAAAGCCACGAGGAGAGGTCTGCACACAGACAAATTTGTAACCACCGCCCCAAACCAGGTAATGTCAATGATTTTTAAGGTCATAAGGGACCATTAGAGCATTACAGTAGGACCTTCTGTCTCACGCAGCTGGGAGAGTACATGTACACTAGCATATTAACTAGAGGCTGGGAAAACACGAGAGAAAAAAATCCTATTTACTTGCTCAGTTTTCACATTCCTCCCTAAGCCTTCAGACTGTCGGACCTTGCTCCTGTGGGTCCTTCCACTCCCACCCAAGCCAACCGGCTGGCCTGGGCGGGCTATCCCGGGAGGGCAGTAGGAAGCAATGGGGACCGGCTCCCGCTCCAGACCAACTCCTTGGCTCTGCTTCGTTTCCCTGCAGCACCAAATCACCCAAACACCAGTTGCTGCAGATGGCGAGGGTGGGCTTTCCAGTAGAATTCTGCAAACCTTCGGAAAAGCCTTCTCTTTTATACCACAGATCACTAAACCACCAGGATTTTCCCCAAATCCCTAGCAAGCCATGTGTATGAAGAAGGTGCAATGCACGGTGTCGGTACTGGGACTGTGATGTTTTGGGGACACCCAGAGGCAAGGCACTGGGGTACCTTTGGACCTCTTATGTGTCCTAGCGAGCTGTCACTCGATCACCTTGCTCCAAAGGGAATTGACCCAGGGATGAAACATTAGGAGAGAGGGAGAGAATTCATCCTTTGCAAGGGGTTGAGTTTTTTGGCGTTTATTTTTTGGTTTTGGTTTTTGGGGGGAAATACTCAAGCTTGCCATCGAATCCCCAAATTGCTGAACCATGATCTTAGCAGCAGGATTTTCCCTGCTATCAGATATCGAGAGCCCCCACGTGCCTCAGACTCCGGGAATCCACTTACATGTACCACTCATTCCCAAACGCCTTCTCCCCATTTCCAGGCACCGTCTATGTACGGATTAGCCCTGGGACCATATGTCTGAAACATTTCATCGCACCGGCACAGCTGAAAGTAGTTGGTGTTTCGTATGATCTACCTCGGGCCGTGGAGTTGTATCATGCCAGAGAACATATGTCTGCTGTTTGCCCGAGCGCAGCGATAAAATGAAACATGCTGCCTGTTATTTACCCTTCAGCTCCGTTTCGGATTGCCTGCTGCCACTGCTTTTCATGCTAATTCATCACCATCGTGTGCGATTAGACCTAGATGAGCAGTATATTAACCTGCGTAAGGGCTGGTTGGATGCGAGCATCCTCCCAGCGTCAGATGCCTGATATTGCCGGCACGGTAATTTCAGCCCCGGGAATGTCGTCTTCCCGCGCTCGTAACCCGGGGAATGAGCCCAGAGCAAGCTTGGGATGCAGCGAAAAGACAATGAACTCAGATGTTGGTAGGAAGCAATTAATGTAGCAGTTCATGAATCAATCGGCGGAATGGTATGCACATGTGGATTCTTTAATTATGATCCCATTTTAGTAGGGGAAAAAAAGCCTCTTAAAAAGGAAAAGCAACGCCCTCCAGTTAAAAAGGGCTTAAGCAGGGAAGTCCACGCAACTGTGGCACGAGTGTTTAAGAGAGGCTAATGATGTTTATCTAGGCTATCAGAGTAGCAACAGGGAAACCTACTGTGCCAGAAAATCAAGAGGAAAAAAGCTCAGGTGAACCTGATGCCAGCCCATAAAAGCCCAAGCTGGCTCCCAGAGCATGGCTTTGAGGGCAGAAGGAAGGGAATAAGGAAAGCTCATGGCTAACGATTTCTTCTCTAAGTGTCCTCCTTAACCGAGTTTGCCGTGGGAATGGAGACATTGGTAGGTATCTGCCTTCCTTTTATTGCTTTGCCCCAGCCTCCCCCAGGAAACGTATCCGCTTACCCCAGCGTGGGATAATCTCCCCCACTCAGCCTCATTTCCTTCTGCCCATACCTCTGGCCTCCAGAAACAAAGTCCCGTTCCTTCTCCAGCAGCAGATGTGCTGAACCATACCCAAGTACAGATTATCGCAGCTCACCCTTGGCCATCAACAGCTCTTTATTTCCCGAGAAGCCTGGAGTAATGAGTATTTGCAAAACAGAAGAACTACAGACACTTGCTCTTTGCTCTCTATTTTCTTAGGGAGCCCCCGTGTAACACTAATAAGGCAAAAAAGGCAGCTGGCTGCATTTTTCCCAAAAGCTGAGTCAGAGACACCAACCTGCAAAGGAGCAGGATGGTTATGAATTTGATTGAGGCGTCAGAGGTGCCACCTTGCAGACGACCATGCAGAAGCACCATCTCCGTGCTGTGTCATCTTCCAACAGAGTCATCAAAAGCATAAACTAGGGTTTGAGAGCCATCATTATTAACGTGACACTCTAGAAACACTCAAGGCTTGTTTCAGGACGAGGCCCCAGGAACGCCAGGACCATATAAAAGACCTCGCAATGCAATCAGCAGGAAGGAGACGTAAGGAGAGGTTGCAGTCTATGGTCAAGGGGATGAAGACACTGACGTCTGGTGCAGCCTCCAGGCCAGCTCCAGCCCACAAGACCTTGCCCTCAGATGATCTGACATCGTGAGATGTACTCTGGCTCATTTGCTCGTTTTGCTCTATGTTGTCTCGTTGTCCAGCTACCAAGTAAACTGTCACTTTAATGCCAAGTTGTCAAAAATATTGCCAGCTCTAGTCTCACTCCAGAAGTGAGAACCCCGTCCATCGTGATGCTCTTTTTCCTGCCTCGAGATGCTCAGCATCCTTCAAACCACCCTCCTTGGCCAGTCTGCCAGTCGAGGGCGAGCACAAAGGGAATGAACTCTCTCCTGACCAGAGACTTCTCCCCATCTATTTGAAACACCAGAGCAGCAAATCTCTCCCTCTGTCACTATTTACCATCACACCACCAGGGAGACCCAAAATCTCATAAAATGCTGTCCTCAAGCGCCAACAAACAAGTCTTCCTCGGCGGGCTGGAAAGGCCGTTTGGGAAGCACCAGAGGAGGCACCGAATAGCAGCAACTTCCAGTCCAGTACTGTATATCACCCAGCCAGCCCGTGTGCCGAAACCATCACGGAGAAGTCTGGCATCCCGCAGGATGCTGCGAAAGACTCGTCTCTGCTGCTCCCGATTCCCTGGATAACTCGGGAAGGTTAATTAAGCTATCTCTTCTTCCCCCTCATCACCGTGTCTGTCTCATGGAAGGGGGTGGAAAAAAAAAATCTGTTAACTTTCTAGACCACACAAGTGAAAACGGTGCTGGCAAATAACTCTGCTTGCCCTCTGACTTCATTTTAACAGCCCTCCAAGGAAATAAGGTCAGAAGTTCACCAATGGCAGGAAGGACCTACTGGTGACTTGGGTTATCCCAAACATTTACTGTACCATTCCCAATTTATAAAAAAGCCTACAACAGGTTGAGCTTTTTTCCCCCTTGGAGCTGGATGAGTTTTCCATCTGGCTTATATTTTTAGTTGCTAGAACTGTCCTCTTCTCGCTGCAAACATGTGTTACAGGGCTGCCCCACGGTCCCATATTATGATAATTATTTTAACGGCTGTTTTGAAACATTGCGGTGGTACAGCGAGAAACTTCCTCATCAGCACAGTTGGTTAAACAAAAATTGATCCCCAGTCAATCAAATGCATCTAATAAGTTGTAGATAAATACATGATTTCATCACCTCCAGTACACTGACCCCAAGGAAAAGGAGTGATCTCACTCAATGTGTTGATGTCTCCCAGTAATAAATGGCTTCGTCGTACCATCGCGCTAAGCAATAAATGATCTCACAAGACGTGCTGCTGTAATAAACTAAAACAATAAGAATGTGCAGGAAGGAAAATACTGCCCGTGGTGAGCTCGACTACCCAAGCCCATGTCTTAGCTGTTACAGACATAAATTAGCCGTAATAAATCTTATTGGTTGTTTCTTTAATGACATATATCTCCTGCCAAAATGGTAAATTCTTGAAAGGACTGTACAAGTAGATTAAATGGTTTCTGTCCTTGGGAATGTGGAAGCCTTTATTTGTTTTTCTTAAAAGACTTTAAAATATCCTCACGTTATACGTCAAACAGATGTCCAGGGTAAATTCTCCTGACCCATTTAAACATTTTTTTTTAAAAGCTAGAATTAAAGTCCAGTTTCTGCCGCTCGTCTACAGTTAGATTTGCTGGCCAGCACCTGACAAAACTCTGCGACTGTAATGTTAAGGTTTAATGGCTGTATGGTGTGACTTTTAATGGCAACGCTGAGGAAACTAAGATAAATTAAAACCTAATTGGGAACGTTAACAGCTTTACCAGTCTACACATATGGACCCCAGGAGAACACTTTGAAAGATGTTACAGTTAGCTCCCGTCGCAAGGTCTGCAGCGTTGCACGATGACCTCAAAACTTGTTCCACTCTTTGTTACCACGATGCCTTTGAACACGGATAAAAACCTATATTTCACTCTGCGCAAATATAAGAGAAGTATGCAGAAAGAGCTTTATTCTCTCTCGCTAACAGAACGGCAGCTTGTTCCATGTCTGCTCAGTAGGATGGATGCATAGTTTTCAGATGCTGTTGCAACTTTACCGACTTTGTTGAATCGCCCTGGCTGATCTTTCAAAAAAACCCAAACAAACCGAACAAAAACCAACAAACAAAACCAACAAAACCCCCACAAACATCCAAACTGCCCCATCAAGAAAAGAAGTTGCAAAGGGCAAATGAAGACATGCTTCCTGCTACAGAGGTACAACTGCAGTCGGAAATATTGGAAATATATGGAAATATAGTTCCAATAAATATACGGACGTGTTTAAAAATACCATTTGAGCCCTGCTTAGTGTTTCACACCATAAAGTCCCGCTCCCTGGAGCACCAATGGACAAAACCTCACGTGTTATGTCCAGGAACAGAACCATCCCTCTTTGCTTTATGGGCAGGACTCAAGCACGTGCCTCTGCAAGCCAGTCACGGACCCGTTCCGCAAGCATCTGTATGAGCTCACGGGCCAAACTGCCGTAGGATCTCTAGATGCTGTGAAGCGACTTATCTCATCGTTCAGCGCAATGAAGACTCTCCTGACACCTGCCTCCACGTGAGAGTGCAGCTTCCCTGAATTTTTTCCGAAGCTGCTCATGGGGCTGTAATGTGGAGAGGACCAAGGTTAAAAACGGCTCTTCCTTAAAGCTGATTTATTTTCAACCAGGATGATGAATAGTTTTTTTTTAGACCTCTTAAGCATTTTATTCCACCTGGGAGTGCTGCTGCCTTTCAGAAACGGATGCCACAGGCTTGTCTCTGTCTCTGGAGGGGGAGATTGGCCTCTCCCCAGTGCCCTTTCCAACAACCTTGGGGCTGCAACCCCTGGAAAGCTCTGTGGAAGCCACCGTTATGTCCTCCAAAACTAGCAAATACTGCACTTTTGAGCATTCACACTGCAAAAACGTCCCCACCTGCTTACCCATAACCTCAGAGCACCTCTTGTACTCACAAAGTTGAGCATACACTTACGCTTAGCACAGGTGTGTTGTGCAGGGCTGAGACCAGCCCAAATCTTTAATATTGCAAAGCCCCCTTTAATATTGCAAAGAAAAAGCACGGCCTGTGGAGGACAGGAAATGCAAATAAAAGTCGGAGAAACCTGAGGAAGAAGCATCTCATCTGGCAAATGGGAAAAAGGGAGGAAAAAAGAAAAAAAGGAAGAGAAACACAATATGTCACGCAGGAGAGCTAGTTGCCTTCTCTAACATGGTGCTGGATGGTGAGAAATAACTGGATGATAAAAAAAAGCAGGGAAAAAGTAAGCTTTAGGAAGGGCTGTACTTTATTATTCCACTGCCCCAAGAGAGCCACAGTCTTTCATGGGTCACCTCAGCCTGAACCCAAACCAAACACAGCGACAGTAAATTACCCCAACAGGTACCAAATGTCTTCATCCAGGCTGCAGAACAGGGAGCAGCAAACATAACAGCGAGGTACTCAGCGGGTAAGCGACGGCTTGCCCACTTAGGCATCCAAAGTGGGCATTTTGATGTCACTTACTGATTTTTTAAAAATTCTTAAACAAAATTTCCTACAGGATGGAGGCCCAAATCACAATAATTTTAATATTCCCATAATATTTCAGCAAATGCCTACATCCCCGCAGGACGGTACCCGAAGGGACATCGCTGGGGCTGCTGCTGCCCGGGAGGCCGTTCCCAGCAGCTCCAGCCTTACTGTCCCCGTGGGGCTGACGGAGAATTTGGGAGCCAGATCACCCAAAGGAGTCGGCAGCAAACCCACCCCCCCGAGCCCCAGGGGAAACTGTAATTACACCCCATTAAAACGCCTTGCTCTATGCCTCAATTTTCAAGCCCAGCTCTCCTCGCTGGGGCTGTTTGAGTTTCTCTTGAGATTACTTTGTTTTTTCACAGTTCAGTCAAGGGACAAACCATTTCTGAGAACAAAGCAATGAGGTGCAAGTATTAAATTTGTTTAAAAAAAAAAAACAAACAAAACCAGGTTTAGAAGGCTTCAGACACATTCCCTGCTCGACACCGAGGCACGCAAATGGTCTTAGCAGAAGTGAGACGCTGGGTGAGGTGTCCTCCAAAATTCCCCTGGGTACAGTCAAGTTGCAAGCCAAAAACATCATTGCCATCCATGATTTTCAACAAATAATTGGACCAGCAACACTTTTCAAAGCCTCCCCAGCAAAGCAGCTGAACATCTCCTGGAGACTGGGGAGTGGACTCAGTCCGGCTCCATGGGTGATTTTGGTCACAGAAATCGCAACGCCTCGATATTGGTAACACCAATGCATTAAATCGGTTTGGGCAGATTTCTAAATGAAGATACTCTTACTCCAAGTCTTACCGTAATGCCGGTGTCCCAGGCTGCTCCATTAAGGTAATTAAGCCATTTTAAATTAAAAGCACTGCCAGTGCCCAAATTTCTTTCTTTTTTTTTAAAATTCTGTTTAGTACCCTGCCAGAAAAGTGTGCTTCAGGAGCCACGCCAAGTAAATCTGCTGAAGTATCAGGTTCTTGGGAAGCAAAAGAGGGCAGCAAAGGATAAACGTGAGCATCTCCAACACTGCCAGAGCAGGAAAGCTCAGAGAGTTCTTACTAAGGCCAGAAAAGGGACTCTAGGGCAGAAATTCCGGACAATTTGCCCAGCTGGGTTGTTGCTTACGCATGGAGGAGGAAAGGGGGTGCCATGGATGGAATACTACGCTTGGGTACCGCCCTGCCTGTCAGACGGGCGGCAGCACGTCCCCCTCTCACTAGACTTTTGGGAGGGAAAATGCGTTGAAAGACAAAGGTGCCTGGGGCCGTCAGCCATGAGGAGCGTGTGAAATAACTTGGAACGTACAAAGGGTGCTGCCCAGCGGGTACTACGGCATCACGTACCACTCCTGCGTTACTGATTTGAATAACACAGAGTGCTAAAACTTCAAAATTCAGAGAAGGGGAAGCAGGCAAGGATCAAACATCATTGCAAACATTCCTCTCTCCTAATAAACCTCCTAGCTCTCCCATCTCTCCAGCAGACAGAACAATGGTCTTTCCCATCCATCCCTATTTGATTTGCATTTTACTTTCCCGTTCTGCTCATGCCAGTTGTGTTTATTGTCTCAAACCATGCACAAGCTCCTGAAAATTGTCTTTACAGCGACTTTTATTAGGAAATGAAGCATGAATGCAGAACGACAAACTGCAATCAAGCTTGAAAAAAATCTCTAAGTGATCTTGTTGAATTGATTTTCACAACAGGATGCAAACAGTTTTGACAGGAGACGTTTTCTCATTAACTTAACATTAATACAGATCACTGCACTGTCATTGCCATCTCCCTTTTGAACAATGCAAGAGCGAGGAGAGGCTAAGGAGACTCGAATACCTTGGGGGACCTGTATTTGCCATAAAAAGTCAAAATGACCAACAAGAAACACCCCCGAATATTTTTATCCATGTTATAATCTACAAGTCCCACAAGGCGTTGTGGGCACTCAGCCACAGAAGAAGGACGCTGGGCATCACGAGAACGGACGCTGTCGTGGTACCTCCACGTCCACGTGGAGCGGGGCTGTTCACTCTAAACCCTCTAGCAGCACAGATGGCTTGCTGTGATGTTCGACTCTACTCAAGAGCTGAAAATGAGCCGCTTACATTATCCACGCTTCCATATGCCCCCTCTTCCTCATCTGAGGGAAAGAGACGATGAATGCACTTACCCCAGCGGACCATTCTTCTGGTTGCAGGATCCCAATGCAGTTATGGACCACCAAACGCGGGGCAATTGCTACGAGGTTCTGCTCGTCACGAGGACAGGAGACCCTCACGAGTAAGCAATGCCCTGAAGATGTTCGCAAGTACCTCCGACTCACAGACAGGCTGGAGTCAGCACGAGGACTTCCACGGCTCAAACAGGTTTGGGATCACAAAAGTGTGCATTCTTCTCCTTCCTTTATCAATTCTCTATTGTATTCTTACTACGTCTTACAATGCGGCGCAGCCTGGGACTGCACCTCAAAACGCCTACACTTCTGCCGCAGACACCATCACGTAAGTAAGTTCCCTCCATCTTTTTCTTTTCTTCGGTGTGGGAATTACCACACATTAAACGTGTTCAAAGGCTGATCTCAGCCAATGCCTTGAACTGTAACCATAACACAAGTGATAAAATATAGATGGCAATGGTGGTGTGTTCAGAAACATTCAGACCTTGCCCACCTAGCCTATCTAGAGTTTTTGATAGGTTTTTTCCTCTCACTTTTAAGCTGCGTTTTGCCTGCTTTCATGAGTAAAATATACATGTAATTCATTAAAATAAAATTCCAGTGTGCAAGATCAACACGGAAATGACACGAAACTATGTTAAATGTTCATATACCCCACAGAGCTGGGTGGATTAGGAGAAGGCTAGCAAAAATAGAACGACACCAAAACACTCATGCAAACAGCTCCCAGGAGGAGCCAAGCAGGATAAGAAAGGCTAGGAAAATAAAACGAGGCATTCCTCGCACGGATTTCAACACTGGGGGTTAAGCTGAGTTGAGTTCTGCCTTCCACCCCCATTCCTGCGCCGAGCAGGGAACTATATCGATTAATCTTAAACGAGGAAGTGAAATGCAAACAAGAAATGTGCTGTTTTGGGGGCTGATCCAAACTCTTGAAACCGAGACTGCGTTTCTCATCTAATTCCACAGGCTATGGGGCGAGCCCTGGCTGGGCATTTTCAAGGTACAGAATAGCAACTCATACCTCCAGAGAGCACCCACATTTTGTCCTCAACTCAAGACAGGTCACTCCAGAGCGATACCACCGTAACTCTGAGCAGAATTGCCCTGTGTCTCCATTCCCGCGTCTCCAAATAGTACATAGCCAAGATTTTATCTAAAAATGCACATTTAAACATTTCGCAAGGAAAAATAAAATATTATTTGAGTCGCTTTGCTTTTAGATGAAGCTTGACCATAAGATGAGTGGACGCGTGACCGCAAAGATGCTGTGCTCCTATTTATGTCCCGAGTTTTACATCCAGAAGCTCAGAGTGCCTCACAAATCCCTTCCAGTTAGGAGCAATGCTGCAGTGCCTGACCATTGCAGAAAAGAACATGGAAACAGGAGGGCTGCTGGGCAAAGGCCAGGCCGACGGTGATTTGCTCTGGATGTCCACATCCCATGGTACCAGCTGCAACGCACAGCTTGCAGACATGCTATTCCTCCGCCTCATTGCCCCCTCGGTGCAGCCAGAGGCTTTCCTACCTCCCAGCTGCAAAGGAAAGTAAATACTTGAGATGCCAGAAGGGATGAAGGAACAGCAGAACGTGCCTGTAGGTGTTGCTCAGCCCAGTAAGGCGCATTTTGGACAAGTGGGACGTGACATCAGCTCTCAAGGTTAGTGGATTAAATTTGCTCTGCAACTCCCAAATAATCAGAATTTTTGCAGCTAGAGCAGCAGCGGTGGGAGAACACGAGAACGTGATTTTGGGGTGGAGGGGGGCTAAAGGAGATTCTCAGCTGGTTTAAATCCAGCCCTGATGGACTTTTTCTGACTTTCACCAAAGTACTCAGTCTTTTATCCGGTAATACAAGCCTAAACCTGATGCTTTTATCTGGCAATTCCCCATTTCAGCTAAACCCAGAGAAAGCAGAGGCATTCACCCATGGGCTTCATTCCCTCCTGTTTACCAGGCAACATATTTACTCGTGTACCGGGGGAAGGGATGTTGCTGCCGAAGCGATCGGCGCACGGCGCAGAGGGGTCTGACGCTGGGAGCCCGTGCGTACTTCCCAAAGCCTCAGCGTACTCCTTCGGATCCCTCTGCCGATGCAAACCCTGTCACAGCTGACAGACCGATGCTCCAGACGAAGAAACAGCACAGACACCATGGAAAGAAGGAGATGCTTCCTCCCAACCAACCCTCTTCAGCCTTTGCTTTACAATTCACCTCCCTTTCCAGAGTAACAAAGCCCAGGGTCTCATGCTCCCCACAGAGGAGGAGGAGGAGGAGGTCTTTTTCAAGCTCTTTGACAATTTTCAGCTCTCTTCTCTGAACCCTGTCCAGAGGAGCTGAGATTTCACAGAAGATGCTCCATATCATTATTTCAGATAAAGTTATGTGCTCACAATATTTCTCCTTTTCATTTCTCCTGCATCTTAATGGGATTTTTTCCCCCCTATTTTCTTGCTTGTCTTAATCAGATGCCAAGTAATGTGAAATAATGGCTGCATTCACGAGAACACAGCCAGCTCTTGAAGAGCCCAGTGTTTCAAGAGAAAGTGTCCAGCAGAAGGAGAAGCAGCCACGGTGCAAATACCCCTGGAGAGACCAGCTTTGGCCCCGCCGAGGGGCTGATGAGCTGGGCAAGAGCGGCCCCAGAGGCACATCAGCACGGTTAAACGGGGCAGGGACCCTCCACGATCTCCCCAGGCACCAGATGCCACCTCTGCATGACTGATACAGCTGAAAGGCTGTGGCCAACATTTTGCTTTTTGCAAAGATAATTCACCATGTTTTACTTCTTGCTGCTTTAAAGCATCCTGAGCTCACCATCTGGGACTGCAATGGAAAGAAAAGGAACAGAGTTGGCATTGCCCTGGAAAGCTAAACACCTTCTCACCTCCCTGGTATGTTTTAAAATTACAGTCTGATCATGATTTGTTATTTCTATTTCTTCCGTTGGTAGCAAATAAAGCAAAAACATAACTGATCTGGAGCAATAATACACAAAGCTCAGGCTCTAGCAATTTCCTCCAAATTCATTACTATGCCAGGGCAGCTGAAGGAGGCAGAAAGGGCTCTGAAACAGGCTGACTGAGATTCCTAAAGCATTTGATCATGAAACGAAATGAAAATACAATCATAGGGGAAAAAACCAGCTTATTACCAGAAGATCCTTGCTGAATGCATTCTTTTAAGAAAAATTTAGAAAGCTGTTTTTCCCTTCGAGAACAGTAGACTCTACAATTTTACCTTAGTAAACAAAGCACACGTTCACATTGCTTCCGACCAACCAGTTGGACTAGTAACGATTTTAATGAAGTCACTTTGTAGATGCGAATATACTTATTTACAAGATGACCAAAAGGACGTACGGGCAGAAACTCTGCAGGTGCAATGAAGCTGTGTCAGTTCACACCTGCTAAGGATCCCATCCCACCCCATCCCACCCAAAGCCCCAGGAGAAGGGGAAGAGATGGGCATCGCCTGGCAGCGCCCACCGCTCACTGCAAACCCGCTGCTTCAAAAATCTTTAAGGAAGCACGTCCCCATACGCACACGATAGGGATGCTTGGAAAGCAGCAGGCAGCTACCACGGCTTCCCCGGGGCCGAGGTGTCCCCGTGGGGCTGGGGACCTTGCTGCCCTCCTGGGGACAGCTCCTTCTCCAGGACCTCCCCGGGGGAGCGGGTCTCCAACCTCGGCCAGATGCTGCTCCTGGAGCCAGTCTCCCTTTTATCCAAAGTTGATTTTTTTCCTGTGGAATTGGATGGAAAATTCCACCCAACGCACTCAGAGAAAAAGCCGAGAGAAAACCCCTCCTGCGGGGAAACAGAGCGTTTTACAGTGATCAGAAATGCCGAAGCAAAACAGTTCAGTCTCTCCGAAATTAATTCTGTTTTGGGGAGGAAGAGACTTTCCATTTGGCAAATGGGCGCAATGGTTTGACTTCTTGTCCCAAAAAAGAACACCACCAAAAAATAACGTAAAAAGAAAGAAACTGGTATTTCCCATCAGCTGGCAACTCCATTTTTCACCCTGCTCCTCCCCAAGCCCCAACTCTCTTCGCTCGGATGGAGACACCACTTTCAGCCTTGAAGCTCCGAGCCACGGGGCAGGGAGCAGCGCGGGGACCCACCGTCACGCCTGGCCGGAGATGCTCCATTTTTCCCCCCGATAATATTTCAGGGCGCTTTTTCATCCAGACTGCCCCAAAGCCCCCCCCGCCCTCGGACGCTGCCCGCCTGGCAGCCAGGGCTCGTAACGAGCAGCGCCGGCACATCTCGCAGAATGCTGTCATTAAAAGTAGCTGCAGCACAGAGAGCCTGTTTAAAATTAATACAAAATTATAACCCTCCCGAGGGAGGATCAAATTTATTAAATTAGCCAGTTACTGCATGAAAAAGGGGCAGGAGGGTTTTTTTTGTTGTTGTTTCTTGTTTTGTTTTCAAATCTTTGAAAGAAGCTGGAAATCTAAGGAAACACGCTGAAGTTTTTTTTAAGAAACTTTCTGCCCTATTCGAAGAAATTCATCTGGACTGCCAGGTTGCAGCCTACTGCAAATTAAATGATGGGTAAAGATCTCGGTAATGGAAGCAAAAATAGACGTTGAAGGTAACTATTCACCTCAAGACCTGTCATAAGAATACACTTCACGATCTTAAAGAGAAGTCCGCACTTAACACTGAAATAGGGGCAGATTAAGGTACCCATATGATTAAAATAAGCAAATATCTTATTTTTTCTGTATTTCTTTGTCCTTCGTCAGAGTGCCTCTACCCATCGTGAGTGGACCCACTCCCGTGCCAGCGCCTGCAGTTTTCCCTGGCACAACACGTACGGTCAACCAAAACCATCCCGGGATCAGGGTCTTCTGCAAAGGGCTTTGGGGCTTCTGGCAAAGCTCCTGGCATCGATAAAATAATTGATGTTAGTTACAATTATATCACTTATTGTTATAGACCAATATCTTCATCACAACACAATCGCTGAATGTTGCTTTAAGGCTAAATTTATGGGCCAAAGCAAAGTCACTTGAAATCAGCAGGAAACCCTGAGAAACGTACGCACTGTGAAACATTAACTCTATTTTATTAGTGGCTTACGTTTTTACTGCTGTGATGCTTGGCATTTTTGCATCAGCTTAATATTTTAAGAAATCCCCACCACCAGTAGTAAAGGAGTCATTTTTCTTCCTCCTCCTCCCTCGCTGTGACAATAAAAATGATTAGTGCAGACAAAGTCCACAGAAAGGATCCCAACGCCAAGCCCGGCTCAGAGCTGCAAAAACACCCAATAATTGATTTTTAGCATCTGCAGTAACTGGTTCCATATGTGCCACTGTCAACCGCGAGGCCGCGATTAGCCCGATGCACCCGCGAGCCGGGCACTGGAGCGAGCGGGCTGCAAGCTTTGCAAGCGAGCGCCGGATTTATGCTCTTGCCAGTTTATCCATTGGGATCTAAATTGCTGTTCTCGGTTCTGCTCACATGCTCATTGTTTTTCCCCTTCACTCTCCAAAGCATACGATCCATAGGCACAGGATTGCCTCCTAAGACTCCAGCAATACTTAAACACTTATGCATGTAGTATAAACTACCACACTTCTGTATCTCCCCATACATCTGCCTTTGGGCACGTCCTCTCCTGTCCCTCCAACGGCCTTTCGTAGAGAGACAACTCCTCTACTGCACTTAATATGTCTTTTTCTGGGCCAACCATGCATCTAGGTCTGGAGGCGGTAAAAAGACATTCTGGCACGATGCTCTTGCAGCTCCAGGCTTTTTCTTGGAGAACTTCAGCGAAAAATCAATGAGCTTCTCATTTAATCTTCACTCGGGTTCTTTTCCTCCATTTAAACGCCAGCTGTCATACTGACACACAAGGGAAATAATACGAAGTTGAACTAGAGATAGGTTTTGCTACTCCAAAAGCAGTTGCCATGAAAAGGGAAGACCCTTTCCCCCGGGTCAGCCCCTCGCAGGTCCAGGAAGCCAGCTGAAATGGTTTCTTAAGCGGATCCAGGAGATCACACGGATCTAGAGGCTGCCAAACCAAATATTGCTCTAAAACCCACACTACTTCACCGGACCCAAAGCACAAGCATCCCTCCGCAGACCAGTTCTCACACCACGATGTCTCCTGCATCGCATGCTAAATACGTGTCAGGGCACCGAAACAAACGCTTCCAACGTTAAATAATTCTGCAGAGCACCTCGAACGGTGGGGTGTCCCTGTGAAAGCGCCGGCTGCCCGAGCCCCGTAACTGCAAAAGAAATGTTTTCAAAGCCAGCCAAGCCCCTGCATTTCCAGGTGCTGTTACCCAGCCTCCGGAGAGCCAATATATCCACTTCTCAGCTAGCTGGGAGCTGACCTTCCAAAAGTCATTTCGGTAACAAACTGGGATGTTAATAGTTTCGCCAATTCTGAGCTGAGCCCTCACTGCATTTCTCCATCACGTCTTATCTCCTACAGCTCCAGGGACAGCAACCGGTCTTCTCTCTGACCCTTCCACCCCCCCAAAAGACACTGACGTTTGCCAAACCTACAAAGTGGCCAAAAAGAAAAAGAAAAGCCTGAAGCTTTCCAGTGAGCAGTCCTGTAACGAACATGATTCATAACAAAAATACCAGCAGAAAGTAGTAGATTTGCTTATTTCTCCCCGCGTTACTGGCAGATTTTGTAACATTATGTACTTTTGGGCTGAGGTCCAGATTAACCATGTTTAAGTGTAGGAAAATAGAGGTTCATCTCAAGATGTGTGGATGGGCAGAGGAGCAAGCCAGGTCCCCGGTCGGGGAGGAACTGTGCCGTGAGGTTCATCTACCCCCCCACGCCGCGGGACGCTGCCCAGCCGATGCAGAGCTGGGCACGTCACCGCTGCTGGGTGCCTGGGTACCCCAGGAAGGGCTTCGGGCTCCGTCCCACAGCGACAGCCCAGGAAGATGCCTTGCTGGCTCATTTTTGAGGCTACGGGTTGTCGGTTTAATTCTTCGCTCTGGGAGCGTTACCTGCTTCCAGGCAGCATCTTGCAGGAAAAAGGCTCAAAGCTCACAACGGGATTTACTCCCTTCAGTCGCGGTGGGGTGAGGAGTCCTGCATTTAACGCGGAGGAACAGGGATGGAAGTTGGGTGTTACAACCAGGAAAGAAAGCCCTGAGGAAACAAACTCACTCCCTTGTATAGCCTCTAGGAAAACAGAAATAATACAAATGTGTTTGTTTTGTCCTGCTTACAGGGTGTAAAAGCTGCTTGAGCAGAAATGCAGCAGTCAGGCACTTTTGCTGGAGCCCAGCTCTAGTACTGTCAGCCCCAGGAGTTAAAAAATCATGAGCTAGATCCAAAGAAAATAGAAGACAAGCTCAGAAACCAGGCAAATAATAATAAGAAAAATAATAAATCCTGGGCTCTTTTCACTCTCCTTCCCATTTTTGACTCCGGATCTTTTCAAGCTTTCCTCTACAGCTACAAAGCCTAGGGGCTTTCATTCGTTAAACACACCGTTGTGTGTAATAACACGACTCAAAAGCCAGGGCTTTAAAAAAAAATACACCCAACTGTGTCAAGGCACTTGCTAAAGTCACAAAAGCTTGGATTGCGGCATTCCTGAGAGCGCTCGGGCACGGGAATGATTGTGTGCATGTATTTAAGCGTGGGTTATTTTTAATAGGGTTAGTGCACTGGTGTGCACTGGTGTGCACTGGTTTGGTTAAGCCCACTCCCCTGAAATAGCACCACTAACGTTAGCGATGCTCCCGCAGACACGGGGCAGGGGTCTCCGCGGGACACTACGGTATGTCCTCGTGTCCCTGTCCCACAGCGGTGACGGAGGGGTCTCCTGGGTGGTGCCTCAGGCGGGGACCCAGCGCACGGGGGGGCAGTTCTCGGCTCCTGGCTTGCTCTGGGACAAGCCTCTTAAGCCCCTTCAGCCCCTCGGTTTCTACACCTGCAGCACCAAATGGAAATCTGAGCCTTCGAAACACGTGTTATGGCACATCGTGCGCTTCTTGGTCACCGCGGTGCGAAATAATAAGGTGGAAGGAATGTGAAAATGAGTTATTGCCCTGCGAGCGCCTTTTGTTACACAGCTCTTTGGCATCGCGTCCGTCTGCGTCGGGACGCAGTGAAGCGCAGGGGGGTGAGGCGGTGCTGGGGGCTGTGCTGGGACACTCCGCCACCGGCACACGGGCACAGGCTCTTCTCTGCCTCCGCTGTTGCTCTTGGCTCTGAAGTTTCACCTTCCCTCTAAGCAACACCTGCTTCCCAGTAACGTGCAAATACCTTGGCACGTGCCTTCCCGACAGTGTTTTGGAGCAGATATTCATCAACGCCGAGAGCTGCTGTCCTGGTAGCCAGCGAAAACTTTCTGTACCATTTGGCACTCGTATTCCACAGCTGCGCTCTCAGTGGCAGCTTTCCACCCGGGTTTCATCCGACTGCATTACTGTTGGACCGGGTTACATCTTTCCAGCTCAGGCTTAATGCCATTAAAAGAGCCTTAATGACTTGGAGAGGCAGCAGAGTTGCAAACGATGTCAGGACTTTGGGGAGCAAAACGCAGGGAGGTAAAAGCTCCAGCGGTTGCTCACCCCGTGTCCCCTGGCGCCCACACCATCCGAGCTGTTGAGCTGAAAGGTTTCCAGAGCAGGGCTGCTCCCAGCGCCCTTCGCCCTGCCATGGACTTCAGGAGGCAGGATACAAACTATCCTGCGCACCTCTGAGATACCCAAATCCTCGGAGACAATCCATAAATTACACTACCTCTGCAAGAGCATCAGTCTTATCCATCACCATCTTCCTCGCCCTTGCTCCAGGTGTCTTTTCCAGGGCTGGATTAGGGAGTAGCCTGTGCTAGCCCATGCCTTTTTATCAAGCCACCAACCCCTGACAAGTCCAGATTGGAGATTCAGAGGTTTCCCTCTTCTCTGCTTCATGCCAAGTCCAATGTATAGTGGTTCATTCCTAAGCCTGTGTGCTCCGGGATTAATTGTTAGCCAAAAAGGGGGACGTAGCTGCAGCCCCCTGCACTGGAAGATGCCTCGTGCATTGAGAGTCAGATGTCCCGGTGGAAAAGGCTGGAGCCGGGATCGAATTTGCTGCCTGCCGCTCCCACGTCGTAGCACTGGAATGGGATACCCCTGCAGGCCACCCCCGTCCCCGTACAGACCCCGAACAAGAACAGCATCCTGCAGTTTTGGGGGGGGTGCCAGGACAGGAGCATCCCAGCCAAAGCTGATGGGGCAGTGCTGTTTTCCTCGTCACCGCAACGCGTACCAACTCCGGCCATGGCATCAGCTGGAGTAAACTCCCTGCCTTAGGGAAGCTCTTGAAAACCCTCATCTAAGGCAAACGCACAGCTTTGCTTGACTAGGACCTGGACACATTGAGGTTGGGCTGATTCAGCACCTCCTTGGACAGCCCTGCTCGGCATCTCACCAGCTCCTCCTGCTGAAGGCAGCGTGGCCGAAGCAGGCGCCGCGGGAGCGCAGGGAAAGCGGTCCCTGCAGCGGGGCAGCCCCGGCCGCTGGGGAAATAACTTACTGCCCCGGGCAAACCTGGGAGACCCTGCGTCACAGCCGGGGCGCAGAGGCTTCTTCCTGCATTAAAACTGTGAGTTGGGAACAGATCCTAGTGACGCTACAAAATTCAAGTCATAAACTGCTTGGTTTTCTTTTTTTAATTCCCATGAACATTTTGCCCTGCCGGTTATGCAAACGCTCAGCCCTCCCTCTCCTTCTGAGCCCGTGCATTTGTGCTATAATCTTTTTAACCCCGTGCAGGACAGCAGTTTGCCGAGGAAGGGGATCTGTACTGAATCTAGAGAAACCACACGATACCCCTCCGACAAGTTAAAGATCAAAGGCTACATTCATCCCCGGCCTCTCAGATATTCAGCAGGTACCGCGCCGCGTGCCGAACGCGGGAGGAGATGGGTTTACAAGGGAAAGAACAAAATCCGGGCAACAACTTAAGGCATCACTCAGCTCCAATGAGGTTTCGTGGCAGGAGCAGACATGTCCGAGACCGCGGACGGTGCTTGCCGGCTAGATAACACGGTCGAGATGGAAGAGAGACATTCTTACATCTGCCAGAAGGAACGACATGAGAAAACAACTGCGACATAAAAGACCTCATGAAGCGGATGACATTTGGGCCAAAATAAGTTTAAGATGAGGCGTTACTTTGAGCCGTTCCTTGGGTTTTTTTTATCTGCTACTAAATATTTTGTCATTGGGCAATTTTTGGCTCTGTTCCCCATCATTGTCTAGTTGCTGTGTTTTCAGTTAAGGGGATTCGCCTGCGAGCAGCCGCAGAAAAGGGAACAGTGCACCAGTATGACTGCAAATGGCTCTTGACCTCAGCACAGTCCAAGGAGTCTTTAAGCTACAAAAAAAGCAATTTTAAAGAAAAAAAAAAAGAAATCTGTTTTCTTATGGACACAAGCTACATCATTTTTTCTGCGCGTTGCCTCCTCTCCCTCTCTTTCCTTTGAACCTTTCCCTTTTTGGTCATAAAAAGGCAGAGGAAATAACACTAAACCGAGAAGGTTTTGTTTTCAAATCCAAAGTTTTCTAGCAACCACTCAGATAAGTCTGGCATCTCAAACCTCTTTCTTTTTTAAGTCACTGATATCATTTTGTCTTTACACTTTTAAAATTCATTTAAAAAAGCCCCAAAATCACAATTTTTAAAATCATCACATCCAGGCCAATGTTTTTTCCAGAGCCACAACTATTTGGCTTTCGGAAGGACCTTTCAAGGTCAAGCCTGGTGAAAAGCAGGCGCTAGGACGCAGAGGTAACCCACAGACCAGCAGCTTACCTGGCCAAAAAGCAGTAGGCAGGTTTTTTCCTAGGGAAGACAGAAGATGCTCCTGGTTAAAAGCAGCGAGAGATGAAAAGAAAATACCAAGACACTCTGCCTCGATCAAAGTCTTATCTCCTATTTTATCCTACGGTGACTCTTATAGACCTCAAACAGAACAACCCACAGCATCGTTGTGTACGGACATTGTTGCCATCTCTATTTTTGTTTGCAACTTGAACGCAGAAACCCAGCCCCAAAATCCAGCCTCATTCTGGTGAGCCTCTCTGGGTTAGGACAAGGGTCGCTTCGCTTTTAATCGAGATCTGAAAATGAGTGTTTGCCTAACGACTGCCTGTTGCAACACCTGCCATTTGCCGAAATAACTAGCCCAACTTTCCGAATCGCTAGCAAATTCAGGCCCCTACCTCGAACACCTTCTGTGAGGTGAAGAAAGTAAGTTTTTGGTATTTGGTGGAATTCCAAAAACACGCTGCAAAGTACACTAGGAGTCTAGATCTGAAGCTATGTGCTTTCCCCAATTTCTTTCTTATTCCTGTTGTAAAATAATACAGCCTTCCAATTACGACCACGGCAGCGTCGGCGGGGCTCAGCGTCATCACGGGAGCTTTGCTCCCACCACGGGCCACCACGATTGCCCGTCACGGGAGAGCGCCGAGGTCCTCTCCTCCGCTCCAAACGGTGACCCACCCCCTACAACGTCTTTTCCCACATCTTACAGAAATCTTCAAGGGCCAAATGTCAGCTGGTGGGAACCGGCCCACCCCCATCGACTCCAGTGGGGAACCACTGATTTACACCGGCCGAGGAAGAGATGCTACCGCGCAATCATCATTAAATCACATCGTTCAGAACCAAACTCCAGTCGCCGAGGGCCAGGCTAAATGAAAACTGTCTGGCTCTTACACAAAACCGCACAAGCCCCGGAAAATCAATTTTCTGGGGTTTGTGTAATTTTCCACAGGACAGAAGAGAGAGGCTTTATTCCATCTGGCCTTTAGAGGAAGGTTAGGGACTCAACAAGAAAGAATTCAATTGACCTGAAAACAGAAAACAACAAATCTCAAACAGTGAGACAGAACGTGGATTTCTTGACTGGTTTTTAGCAGAAACGCTGTAAGAAAAATCCCAAACCCTGAGTCGAGAAGACATCCACGCTCCTCCCTCCCATTTAGTAACTTCTCATCCCCAAAATCTGACTTTTTTCTTCCTTTACGCAGTTAAGAAGTACTTTGCTCGTCAAGAGGTTACTCCTGAACACAGCTGGAGTCTCTGAACGCTTCGGTTTCCCACCGGATTTTGCGTGTGAGAAGATGAAGCAGAAATAGGGAGGGGGAAGAAAGCCAAGGGCTCGGCGGAGACCCGTCGCGCGCAGCCCGGAGCACGGGGGACGCCACCACGGGGCTGATTTACACCCACCCCGCACCTGGAGCAATGCACTTAACCAGAGAGCGAAGGAAAACGCTCCCTGCCCACCCTCCCCACTCCGCTGCCGAGTGCCAGCCCGCAGCCAGGAAAGCCAGCGCGGGCCGGGAGCACGGTAAATCAGCAGCCTAGGGCAAGGCAAAGCGCGGCGGGTTTACCCTCCTCGGTCTAACACCTGAGATTTCCAAAGCCCAGAATAAAAACAAAGCTACCATCCGACTGCCAGAAGCAGGGGGCTGGCCCTTCAGCGGATATAAATCAGTTTATTCTGATTACACCAGTCAAGAATCCAGCCGCTGAGTTGTTTGGGGGTTTTTTTTTCCCCTCTCCTTATTTTTGCAGCAGAGTGTGCTCGCCCTCTGGAATGAAAAACAAAGCCCAATGTGCCATGACGGAGGCTTCTAGGCATTACCGCAACGCGAATAATAAATACTGGGAATAACCCCCCCCGGGGTGGGATCCCTCCCCTTGGATCCCCGTCGGAGGGCGGCAGCGCAGTCCCCTATTCTGCGTGCCAGACCGGTTAGCAGGGAAAAGCCCGAGACCACCTTCCCCACACCTAAGCCCAGCTCAGAGCTGCAGAAACACGGCAGGAAGGTGCCCATGCAGCCTACAACAGCAGCGGCATTTACACCCCCTTCACGCGGGGAATAATCCCGAGGGGCTGAGCGTAAGGATAATGCCGTTGTAGGAAAGTGAGCAATTCCATCCCAAACCAGAGGCTGGAAACAAATGGGCTCAGAGAGACGAGGTTAAATCGTGGTGGTTTCCAGCAAGGGAAGCAGCGGCGAGGATAGCTAATTGTATGTTCCCGAGAGCGACTTGATGCGTGCGTGCCCACAAAAGCTTTGGAAACACGTTACGCAGCACGTAACTTTATATGAGATAAACTTAGACTTAACAGCCACAAAAAAAAAGAAAGTGATTGCCTTTTTTTTTTTTTTTTTCAGTATTTTGTTTCTGCGGAGCCGGCTAGAAATTGAGACTACGTCCTCGGTGCTGGGAGAGCACAAAGCAGCGAGGAAGCTGTAAATCTAACAGTACCTTCCCGCATGGAAGGATTTGCTCCGAAGACGCAGAACGCTGCGATGCAGCAGAGCTACCCCCGGGCAGCACCGCGGGAGCCGCGCTGCTCTCCGCATCCTTCCCCTGCCCGCACCCAACCAGCGGAGAAAAACCGCAAACGGTGACAGGGGAGTTACAAAAACGTGCCTCTGTGGGCACAACCAGCCAAGTCCGATCTACGGGCATTTATCCCAGGAAAGAGCAAAGCCCGGGAAGCCCGGCTCCGGCACGGCAGGGTGGATGACGCACACCCGCAGCAGAAGAGCTCTGGCTCCTGCCAGCATCCAGCCAGCAGCCGAGGGACAAGGAGAGGAAAGGTCCTTCCCCGGCGGGGTGGACGCACGGGGCGTTCCCCAGGCTACGAGCCCCCGAGCCCCATTTCCAGTATCAGCGTGGCTAAACCTTAAATCCCAGGAATGCCATTTCACCAAACTGACATCAGTTTGCACCGAAATAGTAAGAAAAATAGAATAAACCATGCTCCTATGACCACAATTTGATTTTCACTCTTCGTATTAAATATACCTTAATGTTAAACTTAGTAAAAGAGTATTTAATATTCAGTTTCCCAATTTACATTCTTTTCCTGCTGACAGCCCTTCCTCAGCTAGCGGCCCACGCCAATGTGACACCCGCTCCTTGTCAGACACAGCGTTGGTATATCTGATAATTTCCAGTTAGTAGGAGATAAATATTTGTGAGCTCAGTTGTTTGGCAAAAGGGAGTGTAGAAATCCCTGTATGTATATATAAATATATGGTTATGTGACCAATAAATTGTTTTGTCTGAAAACAGGGGGGAAAAAAAAAAAAAAAGAGATTTTTATGCTCTTAATTTTCTAAGGGAAATGTTTGGTGAGATCCGACACTTCCAGAAGAAAATCAAGTAGTCTATTAGCCAGCCCCCCCAAAAAAAAGGGTATTGACAGAAAGAAGCCCGCTGCACTTGACTAGTAAATATGTTGAAGCAGTAAACCACACCTCGACCCCCACACGCAGTACGGGATGGGCCAGTGTTTTGCTTGACACAAGCTGGGGCTGCGCCGGCTCTGCCCCGGGTCGGCCCGAGGAGCGGCTGGTGGGGTTTAAGGGACGCTGCACCCTGCGATGGACCTCAGCAAAACCGGGTTCGGCGTTATTCCAGCCCTCCATAATTGGAAATACTATGCAAAAAATAAAATATGTCAGCAGTCCCCCCCCCGCCTAGCATCTCAGAAGGCCAGAGGAGCCTTATATGCTTTCGCCCCGCAACTTAAAAGAGTTCCAAGGCCAGTGGATGTTGGGAGAGCAGCTGCTTCAAAAAGCTGCTCCGGGTAAACCTGTCAGAGCCGATGAGTAAACATAACGTGAGGGCAGCCGCTGTACCCGGGGAGGAAAGCAATTGCTTTTTCTCCAGAATAAAAGGAAGAGTTTTGCTCAGGGCAATGTGGAATATAAACGTGCAACTGTTCTGCATTAGCTGCAGCATTCTTCTTTTTACCACCCAATTTTCCCTTTCATTCTACGGCAAACAGTGGAGGTTCTCTATTGCACATTGGGGGCATCCAAACTGGAAATCATTAAAATATAGATTTCATTTATAGTGGACCTTCTGTGAGTGGAAGGAAAGATTGCCACAGCTTCCTGAGTATATGATTTAATGATGTGTTCTGCATTTTCTTAATTTTCCACATTTTAAAGGCCTCTGTTCTCTATTTGGTGGAGGAGGGATCATTCAAGAGGCACGGCAGACACAGTTGCTGGAAACGTAAAATCCAGAATGCCCACAAACAGGACTTGGATAGTTGCGGGGGAAAGAGGAGGCACTTTGTAGCTGGGTCATTTATTTTCTCATAAATGCACAAATGCCGCGAACGGTAAAGCAAAGCCTTTAGCCAGGCGCTTGGTTTGAAATGACACGATCTTTCACCAAAATCCAGGGCTAAAAGGTAGCCCTCAATAAGGGTGCAATGCTAGCTCTGCAAAGCTCCTCCGTGAGCCACTCATCGAGGTCCATGGAGGTCCCCTTCACTGCAGGACACGAAAAATCCCAATATCGGGATGAGCCTTGTGGCTGGGGGGACCGCGACAGTGACCGACAGCCAAAGGGGCAGCTCCGAGCAGTGTTGTGGGGCCCCCCGTCACCTCGGTGCTAACGCTCTGCACGGGAGGTAACCGCAGGTTCACGGGCAGAGACGGCTTGAACACGCGCCGTTACTCCCAGGATTTACTCTCCAAAAGAAATACTGGATTACGCTATACATTACAGACCCATCGTTCAGATATAGGGCTAGAAATCTTGTACAGATTTTCATTTCCATGTGAGCTGAGAGCACGGTGGTTGGCTTGGTTTTTGTTGTTTTTTTTTTTTTTTAAAAACAAATAGTTGAAAAATACAGAGAGAAAAAATGCTATCGTTTAAATAATATATATAAAACAGGAATGAGCTGTGCAGAGTGCATGTCTGTTATGTATAACTTAAATTTATACCCATGGCAGAATGAAATCATCACTTAAAATAAAGTCAAATGTCCATTTTTCAGATTTAATTAAGACATCATTTTGATGGAGGCTAAGCTAACATAAACAAGCCCAGAAAGGCAATATGAAGAATGAACTGCATATAAAACCTGGAGCTCGTTTGTATGCCTGAGCTGCATGACTGAAGCTGAACAGTCTAAGTGTCTTACACTGAGTTACAAGTGTTTTCTGCTGTGGTTTAACGTAAGAAAGGTAAATACAAAGAGTTATTTTTAAAAATAACTGTCAGAATGAACTCTGGGAGCCTTGCTCCCTTGTTTTTATCTCTCTTGGCTTCAGAGGACTTTATCCTGAACGTAAAGCATCCTCGATACTCTAAAGCATCTACATTGTCTGCGCAGGCAGGGAAGGTTCAGAAGACATGGGCACACATTGCATCCCTTGGAAGGGAGACCTTAAATATATCCTTTTCTATTTATAGAAAAAGCACGAAGGGAAGCCACGCAAAGCTCCTTCTCTCTCCCAGCTGAGGATCTGAAAATCCAATGGGAGGCAGGCTCGGAAAGCCATTTACACCGTGGCTTCATCAGCCTGTGGGACAATTCCCAAGTGTTGTGGTAACATGAGCAATACTAAAATCACATCATTGCCAGAAAAAAAAGGTGCAATCATCTCAACAAACACGAATGCAAAGATGTTGGAGAAGAGGCTCACCAGTGCCCCTCTGGCTATACATGCTCTGCTCGGTAAAGAGACGAACTCTGCAAATGCCGGGGTTTTGCCAGCGGGTCTGGCAGTTTCTCCTGGAGCTGTCGCACCCCCCGGGAGGACCTGGGACCTCCAGACACCCATCAACAGAGAGCGCGCATATTTGCCTATTTTGCACCGTGTACACGCAAAGGAAACGCAAAACAAAAGCACTAAAATGCTGCAAGCTGCCATTCAGGACAAAGATTTTCAAATCGTGGTTTTTCCTCTCATTCACTGGCACCTCAGGCACCGAACTGAGATGTATCGGGGCGGTTTGCCGAGCACTGCCTCTTACGGATCTGCGCTAAACGCCTGCCCCGATGTCTTCAAAGGCTCTTTTTCCTTATTTGGTTCCTTCCCAAAATCCTTAAAGGATTAATTTAAAGGTCACAAACAAATCTTATCTATTTAAAGAGGGCTTTTTGGTTCACTCACATGGACTGTTGTGAAGAATAAGAGATATTTACACCAAACTCCTCTACGGAAATAGGGAATATGCTGCGTTTTGCAGCCCCAAAACTTTACCTTCTACAATTCCCACCAGCTTGAACTTTAGTTGGAGGGGAAAAAAAAAAAAAAAAAAAAGAGGGGAGATACTCAAAGCATGCCAAATTTAGAGTTCGATCAAAAGGAAGCCCTCGAAGCCCCGGGACTGCCCCAGCGCTGCCCGCTCCCACCCCCGGCCCCCCGCGGCCGGTGGCAGGCAGGACACCTTCGCTGGAGGTGTCGGCGCAGGTTGCTGCTCCGGGTGGCTGGAAATGATTTGTGGCAGCTTTGATTCCACGTGGCTACCATACACTTAAACTATTTCCGAAATACTGAAATTACTGCCAGGCGTGGGACCCTTGCCTTCGTTTTCGGAGATGCCTGTCGTAAATAACCGATGCCTTGTATAACGGAATTCACAGGTTAGCTACCAGGCGCTCCCGTGCGCCGCAGACCCGCGAGATAGGCTGGCTGACGGGCAAACGAGAGACCAAGCAGGAATCCGAGCCATGCAGAGGTACGTTTGCTTTCCTGATAGTGCTTGTGATTATTTTCTGCATTAGCACCTACTGTTTCATCGGGAGCGTGGCTCTCCATCAGTTCCTCCCTCTCCTCCCTACTGCAAAGGATTCCTTTTGCCGTGCAGAATAATTGCACTGGTCTTCTGCAGCAGCCTCGCCCCCCAGCCCCCCCTCGGGACACTTTCTCCCTGGCACTGGCAGCACTTTCTAGACAAATCCACCTTCCCAGATAACCTCAACTATACAGGACCGCATTTCAGCCCTCCTGTTTGCTTGGGAAGCTCCATCTCACTATAAGAAAAAAATCCCACGGCTGCTTTCCTCTCCTGACGGGAGAGAGAGACCGAGGTGGGAGCGTGCATATCCAGAAACGATGGCTACGAAGCTGTTTTGGTTTGTTTTGGGATGACTTTACCGACCGAGCCACGAGCTGCGCAGCCGACGACTGGCAGCTGAGCCAGAAGCCTGGGGATGGAGAACGCCCTCACTGGGGAGCGGTACCCAGGGGCTCGGCGGGGTGGGCCTTTTCTGGAGCATGTAAAGGCCCTGAAAGAAGCTGGCATCTGCTCAGCATCACCGCAGCCTCACCTCGTGTTGCACCCATCGGTTCAGTATCTAATTTGGGGCAAGTTTAATGGGCTGGAAGACAGGCATATACTTACAGCATCTCAGCCAGGAGCTGATTGCTGCTGCCTGGGTTTCCTACATCTCTTCGGTGCGATTTTCTGTTCCCTTCCTAATAGTTTTTGCTCCATTTTCTTGAATGAGGAAAGTCAAAGAACAAGACAGGATTTCAAAAGGAATCCACAATTTGTTGAAATCCATGTTTTTCAGGACAAAGGGTTAGTTTCAACGCTTTTTTTCCCCCTGCTACAAACAACTTCTGAAAATAAAAGTGTTGATCTTACTGGATTCATTACTTTCCAAAAACATAATTTGGTTTTCAAATGATGTTCCTTTTTAGACGTAAGGTAATTACATATATTAAAAATGATAATGTGAGGTGGGCGAAGGGAGACATTTTAACCTGATCAAAACCGAGCAGTTGAAATAACCCAGAACCCCTGCTCTCCAAAACTTTTGGGTGTGCGAGCTATTTTGTAATCAATTTTTTATCCCAGTTTGGGACAAGAATAACTTTTTAATATTCAAATATTATTTCTACAGTGGAAAAAGCATTTCCTGCCTTGCATAAATAAAACATAAGCAAGCAGCCTACATTCCCGCAGGGCTGAGCCCTGGCGACTCAGGAGGAACCGGCACATCTCCGCGCTGTTCGTAGCCTTCCCCCCGGCTCCCACCCGCGTTAGGGCAGCATTGCGCGCTGCATCCAGCTTTTTTCCTGCTGTTTCTCAGGTCCCAGGGCCCTGCCCGGGTGCCCTGTTGTGATTTTGCTGAGGTGCAAGCACAGTAGCTTGTATAACCCCTGGCTTTGCAAAAAAGCAGCCTTGCAGAAATGGCAAAAGCAGCCTTCCCCCCTCCAGACACGTGCTCCTGTTTAACAGAGCCCTCCAAGCAGCTGAGCGGGCGGCAGCGCAGAGCCCGGGCGCAGTTTGGACAGGTAACGGAGGCTGGCGTGTAAAGAACTACCTTTCCCCCCATTAAACAGAAAAACCAAGGCTGCAATAAAACTAACAGCAACTTACTTTATGAAGTGCGAACCAATAAACCAGTGCCTTTAGATTACACAGGTTACTTCTCCTACAGAGGCTAATGGAGTGCAATTAGGAGAGAGATTTTGTCCCCAGCCCAGCACTCCAGTGTCACAGTAATGTTGCAATACACGCAGCTGCTGGGCAAGCCCTGTCTCCTGTGACCGAGGGGCTGTTCCAGGGAATCCATTGATGGGACGCTGGAGCCGCACAGAAGCGGCAGAGCCTGTCTTTGAGGTCCACGGCTTTAGAGAAAACCCAGTGGGGCGTTTTTAACAGATTATGGATCAGGGGCACCAGTCCAGGTACAACAGAGAGCAATAAATCTCTAAAAACCAAACATCTTTCCAGAACCCTTTTAACTTTTTTTTGTGATATGGACGTCCTCGCAGCCTGTTTGAATACCAAGCCCTCAATAAAACCTCACTTGGCTCTTGCACACCTCGTGGCAGGCAGTTCCACCGGCTAAATAATTCCTTAAGGCAATTAAGACATGCATGCACATGGGCACACGCGTGCCCATGCATGCACACGGGGGTCCCCCCGTGCATCCCGGGTCCCTGCAGCACACGCCGTGCCCGGGCACTGCCCCGGGCTCCCTCTCCCCGCGCGCTTTGCCCCGTAATTCGTTCCTGCCGTGGTAGCAACAGCAGCTTTCCCCCTCCCGGCTGCTGGCGCACACACGCGAGGCTGTTAAAACACATCTAAATAACACCCCGTGTCTGGCAGAGAAGCGGGCTTGCAGTCCATCAGCTACCACACCAGCTTCTCCCCCGGGAGCATCCCTCCCCTGCCCGCCCGAGGGGAAAGGGGGGCTTCGACACGCCAGGAACATCCCCGGGCGGGCGCAAAGGAGCCCTGGCACCGGGGTGGGTGCCAGGACCCCCCGGGGGGAGGGAGCACGCGCGCCTTTCATCGCACGCCCTCACTTCTCTGTGTTTGTTTTTCAGCACATCTCTAACAGCAAACGGGATGGCCAGTGCCTGTTCAGGGAGGGGAAAAAAGGATTGATCTAAAAAGAAGAGTCTGTCCAAATATCAAATATTAACCGGCAGTACAATTCTTAAGTGGAATAACGGCACCTTATCACCTCCTCCTCCCCCCGGCTCTGGTTTTGTTGTCATCCACTTCTAACATATTTTATCTTCTTTTCACAGTGTATTTTTCCAGTACTAAAAAACTCTGCTTTTCTAAGTCCTACCTAGAAAATTTTCGGTTACATCATTTGCACAAATATGTTGTTGTTAACATTGAAAAACCTCTTTGCTTGCAGTTGTATATTTTATTTGGCTAAAAATGTGCTCATGTCTAATACATCACATGTCCTCTGGTGATACTATTTAAGCTAGAAATTCCAAAACTCACAAATACCGAATAGCCAAATGTTCCAGAGCTGTACTCGTCTACTAAACATGTAATATATCTCCTCCTTCTCCAAACAGAAATAGATTTCTCTCTGATTTGTTTGATAAATTTGACCCAAGATTTCCATTTGGAGTTATTGGAGTTCCTACTGTTTTTCTGCGTGTTGGTGGGCCAAGCCCTAATCACCCAAATCTCCCCGGGAGGCCATAAATTACGGCAATGAGATGGGGCTTTGTATTCCTCCGGCCGCAGGAGAAGGCGAGCTCGCAGCGGCGTATTTTGACAGGCATGAATTTAATTCATTGTTTTATGACAGATGGGAAAAGCGGCCACGCTCGTCGCGGAGATTTACGATCCTTTGGGTCTGGAGGGTTCCATCATTCGCCAGTCGTGTGAAAACAGATGGACGGACAGACACCCCAGCACACACAGCCTGACCTGGATATTCTCACCGCTGCTTACAAATGGGATCCATATGCCCGGAGAGATCTTCATTAGCACAGCCTTCCAGATTGCATAAAGCACGGCGCCCGTCCCGCTCGCCAGGCACGTCGCTGGAGCCTCGGCGCGTGGTGGGGCTCCGGGCATGAAGGCGAAGCCGTGGATGCGGCCGGGATACCTCCACCCTCCCCTCGTCCATCGCCTCAAACTTCAGCAACTCCGCCTTTATCCAAAGGAGTCGAGCTTTAGCCGTTCGATGCTCATCTCCACGGGCGTAGGAACCATCCAGATTTATGCAGATAAATGTGTCATCTCCTCTGCTTTACATGTGTTAATGGATGTCGAGCAGCGTCTTTTTCCAGGCGTAGCTCGACTGTAACGCACTCCTCATGCCTTCGCCTGACAAATGAAAAAAGGGTGACTGAAACATGCGTGTGCTTGAAACCTTCCAGATTGAATGCTTGTTGGTAGAAGAGGGGGAATACTTTTGTTATTACTACCAATAATGTAACATTTAATTTTTTTAACCAGTTAAAGACCGCAAGGTGCACCTCTGAGCTCACCTAGTGAATCCCTTCGAACACAGCACACGAGAAACTCTCTAAGGCTAAACATATGACTCTGCTTTTTCATATTACGAATCAATTTCGGTCGGAAGACGTGTGCGGCAATGTCTGCAAACAGCAGCCTGCACGCAAGTCACCCCCGCCGAAGGGCCGGGCGGGTGCGTTCAATACCGCGTCTTCTGGCACGCTGCTTTGGCTCCAAAGCCTCAGTTCAGATCTCATCGATATCCAGCAAATAGTTGAATTTTTAAAAAATCAGAGCCCTCCACCTGTGCCATTATGGAAAACTCGGGGCTGGAGCAGCCACATCCCAGGAGCGCCAGGATCCAGGTCTGCTAAAGGGGGTGGCTGAAGGCTGGTCGGCCCCTCTCGCTCCCGGGGAGGTCTCCCTGCCCGCGAGGAGGCTTTGGCAGCAGGGCAGGATTTGGCGGGCGGGTGCTGGGCAGGACACGGGGGGCAGCGGAGCCGGGGCTCGGTCACAGCCTGGGCAGAGGTGACGTCCTGGAAGAGGAGCGCTCGGACCTCGGCAGAGCCCAGCCTTCCAGGGTGCTGATTCACATCTGTCAGTAGATTAAACTTGAACCGCTGGGGTTTACAGCCTGGAGTTTTAAAATAAACTGAAATCAGAGCCAGGTTACTGGAACGCACCAGCTCTAAGCTACGACAGCTCAGAATCGCCTTCGCCTCCCGCCCCGGGGCTGCGGCAGCCCCAAGGAGATGTGCAGGGCAGGCTCCCAAAAGCCTCCGGCGGCTTTAAGGGGAGCTTCGCCCCGAGGACCAGACTTGGTTTATTAACAGAGAAGTCGCAGACGAGCTGTACAGACCAGCCCGTCGGGCAGCTGACCGGCACACCGAGGACCTGCGCAAAAATTCCCGTTCCGTTGAGGAAAGCACACAGGCGAGGCCCTGGGAACGGACCATCCCCTTGGCAGTTTAGGGGGAAAGCTGCTTTTCAGTGACTTCATTTTCTTTTCAATCTTTCCCCTTCCTATTCCTGAAGATTTTAAGTTGTGCAAAGCCAGATGCAAGATTACCATAGGAAAAATATTAACAGCAGTCCCTCCTAAAGTGGGTTAGCAGTCCCTCTTCTTCCTCAGCATATAAAAACATATCTTAGAGTGAAAAAAAAGCCTCTGCTGCCTTAATCACAACCTTAAACACACAAACGTCAGAGTTACAGCTGGGAATAAACTGGCAGCACTGATTACAGTGCGATGTGACTTTGCTCTTTTGGGTTGCACCCTGGGGGAGAACACGCAGAGCACAAGGGATCCCCGGGCCGGTGGGTGCGCGGGTATTTGGGGAGTTATATTCACTGGGAAACTACAAACTTATTTCATCAGCTTCATCTGGAAGCCCATTGCCAAATTTCAGAGCCCATCTCCATTTCTGAGGGGACAGAGGCACCCAGGCTTCTAATACCAGCACTAAATAAAGACCGATATTGGCCAGCCTGAACTCCCTCGCTCACTGGAGATGTGCCAGTCCCCATACAAAGTAATTAAAAATTACACCAGTCTCGCTGAAGACTGCACAGGACAAGCCTTCCTCCAGGAGAAAACCGCTCTCCTCCCCCAGTGCAGCTCCTCCTCGCGTGCACGTCGCCTGCGATGCTGGTTCAGGCAGAGGAGCACCGTTGCATTTCTCTCCCAGCCACAGCAGCACATCCATCATCCCCCAAAGGGTTCAGCTCAGCTTCAAATCGAAGAGGCTCAGCTTGTCCATGCCCCCCATTTTTCATATTTTTATTAACCAAAACTGCTAGAAAATTACTTTGAAGCGGAAGGAGAAAAATCTCGAATAACATGACTCCAAGACCTGGGGCTTCAGAAGAACAGTATTACAACGCTCTTGAGCAATACTGCATCAGCAAGCAGGCACACTTCCCACGGCTGGGGGCTTTGGAGAGCGTTGCCCTCAGCAATTCTGAATTCAATCGGATGTGAAAGGTCTTTAAAAACCCTGAAACCTGTTGCCACCGAAAGCCCGCGGTTGGCAGAACAAAGGGACACAGACAGCAATTACCACCACTTAATATAACGGGTATAAAAGAAGTTAATGGCTGTGCTGGAAGTCCTGAAACTCTGATTTACCAGCCTGGCGTTGCATTGCTTGATGCAAACCCCGTTCAGACAAATGCAGCCTCCCGTACATTTCCAGAGGCTTTTGACAATCAGATACTGTTTTCATTCATCTGTGAGGCTGAAAAATCCACACTCTACTACATAAATCCACCATATTCATGCACCGAATAAAACGGCTTAAACCAGCCACCGCCAGGAAATTCCCGGTTCTGGAAGAAATTCCTGCCTCCGCCAGCCTTGCTCGTGCCTTGGTGCGGCAGAGACCCCGCGCTCCAGAAAGGAGGTGACTGCCTTATTTAGTAAAAGTGCCATTTCCAGATGTTATAAACATAAAAAAGTTATTTTAAAAATTCTAAAAATAATAAACATTTATTAAGGACAGGGAGCTATTAAGCTCTGATCGGAGAGGCTTACCCGAACAGCCCAGAAAGGACATTTCTGACCAGACATGAAGGCAAACGTTAATAGCGTGTGGTATTTATTTCACACTGCTGAGCTTCTTACGGCTTGTCAATTAGGTATGTAATACTGTGCAAATACAAACTCCGTACGTGCGGGGAAATATCTTTGCAAAAAAATATGAATAAACCACATAGCTCTTTGTCCAAATTAAATTGTATTCTACTCGCAGCGCTGCTTTTCTCAGTAATTAAATAATTGCAGTTTTGCTAAAAATAGTCCTTGTAAAAGAGCATTTTATTCACCTGGAAATGAGTACCCGACTGACCGAAGCAAAACTTTCTTCTGCCTTTTAAAAGCCCTGATTGCTCTATTGCGAAATGAAAAATATCACGCGCCGTTGTATTTCTATTATTGTAATGCTATGGATAAAATATATCCAGCTATCATTTAAAATAAGAGGTGCTCGCAGCTGAATCCTGGCAGGCAGCGCGTGCCATAAATCCTCCCACGGCACATTCCCAACTGCCCCGCAGAGCCACCGGCCGTAGCGGGAGAAAAATGGGGAATTTGGTGTGATAGTATTCCAGCGCAAGGTACTAATATTAGACCTCGAGGAAGCTATCCTGCACAAACACGTTTTGATCTTTTAAACTGTGGCTGATCAGGGAGCACCACCAAAAAAAAAAAAACCACCACTTTACTGACCCTTGCAAAATTTGCCCCATCTAAAAGACGGAAAAAACTGCAGCTTTCCTCCTCACTTGCAGTTTTCCAGAGTTCTTTCTAGTTAATTCTATTTCACTTTCCCCAAAATGTTGACAGTTCTTCAAAAATAGAAAGCAGGTTTAATATTTCATGAGAAATACATTTTCCAAACAGCCATGCTGTGAAGGTAAATAAATGCAAGGTTTCTGAAAAGGAGCCTATAGGAAACCATGCTTTATTTTTCTATGATAAATCATTTACTTTGCAAACGATCTATATTTTATGAATTATGAACATCAGATGAATAGCTGTCTAGCCTGTCTAGCATTCGCCTGCGCTGTTTCTTTTTTCCTCATAGGAGAGCTCTTTGTTGCATTCATTTCGTTATTATTAACTATGAGCTGTCACTGGAAAAACAGCGATCTGGCCATCCAGCCGCGGAGATGCAGCACGGCCAGGAGCGCGTCTGCAAGGACAGCTGCCTCCCCAAAGCAAACGGACCCTATTTTTAACCAGGAAAAAAAGTAAAATAATCAGAGCTGCATCAGTTTTGTACCACGAAGGGGTCCGGGTCCAGGCAGGCTTCTACGAAACCTTATGGTCAGATCTCTCTCCTGGATGGGAGACTCCTGCAAGAAGAGCAGCATCGTCTTTGTGCTGGCTCCGACGCTTACCTCCGCTTCTCCTCTGCAGCCACCGCTGCCGTGCAAAACCCGCTCGGCATCACCCAGCCCAAAGAAGCCCGAGAGCTTAAAAAAAAAAAAGAATATTTCCTTATTTTATTCTAATTTTTTTCAAGTGCTTAGGCATCCCTGGGCTTTTGTTGGTTCCTCTCCCCCATCTATAAGCAAAGCATTTAACGACTCCGCAGGCTGCCTTTGCAGCAGGGACAGGGGCTTGCGGCAGCAACCTGTCGCGGGATGCGGACGCCCCAGCTGGGGAAGGACGGGGCTCTGGGGCCGTCAGACTTGTTCTTCACCCAGGTTTTGAACTTCTGGCTTCCAGGCTAGAAGTGTTAGAGAGGTTTCTTCACAGAACTAGGGTTAAAAGAGTTTATGTTTTGAAGTCTTACGATTGTGTTTGTTGTTTTTTCAGGCTGTTTGTCAATATTCCCAGCTCACTTGCCGAGGTAATTCCCCTTCACCTTCTGAAACACAACATTCCCACTAAAAAACGTATACCATCTCAAAAATACTATCAAATGCTTAAAAAGAGTACCAAACCCTTAAAGCCATGAAGACACCTTTCTGTACGCTGGTTGCTTTTTTTTCCCCTGCTCTTTGCAGATATTTATAACTCGGCCACATGTGGTTATAAAGATTTATTATGAGTCTGCGGAATAAGTCCTGTTAATGTGTACAGTAAACGTCCAAGCTTTTGACTTCGCAAGCACGGTAATAACATGCAACTACCATCCGGCTAGAGAGCGAGCCACAGTTAATGCTGTGTGTTTATTTGTCCAGGGCATTGGAGTTATACTCAATACAGCCAGAAAGAGCATTACATATTGTATGCGGGGTGGACTGGAAAGTGGGGGTCAGAGCCTATTTTCAGGAAACAAGACAGTTCTCATGGAATTAGTGTGTCTCACAAAACGGAGGAGGTGCTGCAGCAGAAGTGATGTCCTGATACGTAACGGCTTGAAGAAAGCAAAAAATGATGCTGTGGGTTTCAGGACACCAGAATAAAAACAGAACTGGGATTTATTTATTTTCATTCTCTTCCTGGGCCGTTTCCAAAGCATTTGCTTCACACTATTTCGGAATGAAAACAACGCCCGAGATGGCGACACGTCCAACAAAGCGCAAAGTCCAACCCGGAGGTGGCGGGGCGGCACGGGGAGCGGAGCGGGCGGGCAGCAGCACCGCGCCCAGCTCCAGGAGCGGACCCGGCCTCCCCAGCCCGGCCCCGCACGGCGGCCAGCCCTGCCCTGCATGGAAAGCCCAGCATCTGCATATGGGGGGGTCCAGGGGGAACGAGGCGGATGGGTTAGGTAGCCCTAAAAACGTCAGGGACCTCCAGAGGAAGTCGTTTCCTAGCAAAAACTGGGGGAGGCTCCACGTGCTTCGAAATCCACATCGTTATATTGCCCAATGGCTAATTGCATACGGTTCCATTTAGCCTCTCGACGTTAAATCACAGCCGGAACTATATGGTCTAAGAGAACTACCTGGAAAGAAAATAAATGACATCTGCAATCCCCTGAACTTGGAACCCATCTCAGTTTACAATATGAGTTTTTTTAAAAGGATATTTAAAACAACATGCAGCAGTTAAAACCCATTTAGTTAGCTATTTACCTTCCAGTCTTCTCTTTGCCTTCCTTGTAAGCCATAGGTCTCATAAATGCAAAAAACCCAACTGACATATGGTGGTTTTTAATGCTATGGAAGGTGTGTGACTTAAAACCTTGAAAAGTTTGAAAGCGGACCCCGTTCTGCTAAGCACAGCTAGATCTTGCAGCCCAGGCCAAGACATGAATTAGAGTTTATAGTGCTGCAGAGAGAATACCAAAGAATTAAAAGAAAAACATTTCGCCTTGAGTAGGAAAATTTTCTGTATTCTATTTTACAGCCAACCATAACTTTCACAAGATGAGTTATGCTTTCTGTTATTGGCATGTTTTTCAAGTTAAATAAAAACTGTTTTCCAGGAGAGGCACCGGTGAATCTTGCTTCCCCAATCGCCCTTCATTCTCTCAGCTGCACTTTCTACCCAGACCATGGTTTTCATTCAGTTCTAAATAAAAAATAATCTCATCCCACTTCCCAGAGGTTTAAGCGTCTGCACTGGGACACTAATGTGCTGAGGGCTTTTTTTTACTGATGTCTTCCTGAGGTCTCCCAGTATGAAGATTTGTCCTTGTTTTGAGAAGGGAATCACGGGTGGCGCAATGCAATCCTGTATCCGCTGTTAGCCTTGGGCTTGCTCGCTCGGGGTCACCGGGCAGCGCTGGGATGTGATAAAAAAAGCTGCGAGAATCACATCAACGTACCGCTCCCCAGCCACTAAACGGGGACAGGAGGATACAGCCCCCTTACCCCCCGGGGAAACCTGCTCCTTCTGGCAGGCGTCTAGTTGCGTCACACGCAGCTCGGTGCTGCGACACCCACAAGAAAGAACACCTGGGGCAATGCTGCAACCCTCAGGCAGCCTCATTTCACCCACGCTCGCCTGTCTGCCGGCAAAACCTAGCCAGGAGGAAGCACCAGGCCGAAGACACCAAGAAACTGGGCTTGGAGAGCTCCAGACGGGATGCAGTCAAGCCTCAGCTTTAATAAGGGTGAAGGTAAAGCACTCACAAGCTACGCCCGGGAAGACCTGCTTGCATGGCCTCCCTCCAGAGGGTGAAATCCCATCCCCACGACAGTCCACAGAAAACCCAAGGCAGATTTTAGCAGAGCTGTTTTCTTGCTTTGAAGTTGATGAATATCTAAATCAGACCCTGACTGAAGATGGGATGACGCCTATTTCAAAGCAAGGTATATGAAAAACAATCAAGGCAAAATTTTAATTCTTATTTGATCCCCATCACCCTTGTGCATCCTCACGATAATATTCACTACAACATGGAAGCACATGTGTATAACAGACACCAGCCGCTGCTCAAGCCCTGATATACCTCATTAAACTACAATTCGATGCAACGCTCCCTTCCAGCTTGCTAAGACACAATGCACGTGCAGCATTGGCGCTGTACGAAGATGTTTGAATACAGTGAGATTTAAAGCTGAAACCGGGTGTGTCCACGTGCAGAACGGTATTTCCTTACAGTCCTGTTGGTGAAACGCTTTCTGCTGAAAAGCTTTTTTATCAGAATAGGCAGTTCCATCAAAATCAACATCTCTACGGAAAAAACCTGACTTCAACAATGTTTTTCTTTATTTTATGAGAAGATATTTTAAAATGAAATATTTCACTTGGAAATGTCCCTTGAGCCCAAATGTTTCAGGCTTGAATACTCTAAAATATTTTGTTTAGAAAACAGGGTGACTTTCCTATAGCATACATAATTCCGAACTTCTTGTGCCACCAAACAAGCACGTCTTGACTTTCCGCTCTGATCTAGGGTGAAAAACATCAAAATGCAGAAGTCTCCACCCGATGGAAATGACACTGCTAGCTGTATGGGAAACCCCCAGCTTTTCTGTTATTCCTTTAAGCTGTCGGACGCCTCGGGCTCCGCGCAGGCTCGGAGCGCTCGACGCTGGTGGCACCTGCCTCGAGTTGTGCTGGTTCCCCGAACCAGGACAGACCCGGCTCGGACACCAACACCTCTTTGCTGTTCTGGTGCACTGTGCACCACGACTCCCACCGGCAAGCTCCCGCGGCCGTCAGCGAGGAGCCCGCGCGCTCCGAGGCTGGAGGTGTCAGCCCAGCCATCCACCCCCAGTAACTCAGACCGCTCCCGGACCACAGCAGGCTGACGTGGTCAGCCCGAGGTACCGGAGAGCAGCAGCTCCTGCCCCTACCCCGCGGTGCAGAGCTGGGGAGGAAGAGCCCCTGGACCTGATGTCTCTTATGCATAGTCCTTAATTCTTTATTACCGACCAGTATCAGCCACAGGATGCTGGGCTGAACCATTCGTTGCTCTGAGCCAGAGCTATTTTTTTAACGCAGTACAAAGACAGCAGCAGCACGGACCAGAGAGAGAAAACCTTACCTGGTCTCCATACTGACTGCACCTCCGGCAGTGATCCGCTCCTACCCCTTGTGCAGCACAAAGCCCCAGTCGTTCAAAAACGTCGCTTGGCTGGTCCTGGAAGAGGACAGATAGCAAAAGAGTGAGAAACATAGAAGAAACTGGAATGAAATGGTCAGTTAGAGGGATAAACTCATCTGTTTGGGATATGACTACTCCAGTGGTTTCGACTCTTTTTCCAAAACCCAGTGCTGGGATGAGCAGTTAATACCAGATGTTCAGCTGCTCCAGACACTTGAATGGGTTTTGAACACGAGGAAAAAAAATAGTCTATTGGAGAGCACGGGTTTGCGGTTAAAGCACTAGGCTGGGATGCAGCTCTTGTTTCATAACCCAGCTCTGACACAGATTTCCTGCAGGCACGCTCGCACCGCACGCCTCAAGTCCCCGCTCCTCCGAGCGTTCCAACCCCGATAAAAATGAAGGGCACATCTCTGAGGCAGGGAGCAGCTTTGCAAACTGTACCACTTATCTGCTCCATCCTGGACGATGGACAAACGTGTATTTTTTCTACTCAGATATTCGAGGTCCTAAAGGTAAATACGAGTAATACCTCTTCGGTTGAACAGAAATCTAGCTAGATGATGGAGCAGAAACAAGATCAGATCATCTTTCTTCCCCTCAGTGGAAGTCACCACCCAACTCCGAACATCTAGAAACACTCCAGCCCTCCGATTGTGTAACTACAGCCCTATTTATTGTGCTGGAGCAGGAGCTGAGCCACCCTCACCGTGGCACCCATCAGGCTCGGTGATGGAGAGCTGACTCGGCGCACGCGAGCCTAACCAGCAGAAGAGGCTGGGAGCAACTGCACGCATGCGTTTCTGTACCTCATCTGTGTCCTGAAAGGCCTCAGAAATAAAGCTTCAATACACCAAGGCCAGCTAGCAAGCTTTTTATATATATATATATATACACACACACATATATATATAAGAGTTCCTGCTTGCAAAGTCCAGAGAATATAGAATGCTGTTTTGGGTGAAATCCCAGCTTTATTGAGATCAATGGCAAGTTAGCCACTGACGCCAACGGGCCACGGTCTCACCCTTAACACAAAGGGAGCTCCATTTGGGGAAAATTCAGGTTTTAGTACTGCCATGGGGGTATCTAATAAAAAGAGCCCACAAACGCACCAAACAAGGGAGCAAAAAAAAAGACTGAGATGGTTTTGTCCATTAGCCCTAATGAAGGACTAAGTTGGTAAATTGAAATTTTAATAGATAGCTTTACCAAGAGTAGCACTTATTTTTATTTGCCTTGTTTTCAAATCTCTTGCCAGACTTGCACTTTCTTAGACACCCCCCCCTTTTTTTTTTCCTTTTAAAATACCAGAGCCTCTTGGGTCCCTTCAGCAGCCTGTACAGCAACTACCCTCCAAGCTCAGTGGTATAAATAATAGAAGCAACTTTTACGAAGGCAGGGATGGTGGAAGCTGCCAGGAAGGAGGTTTCCTACCAGGCAGGACTACAGCAAACCCTAATCCCACCTCCAGAGCTGGAGACATTCCTCCTTGGACAGCGGGGAGACTCTGATTTCACACCGCCATTAACCAGCTGCTCCTGGGCTAATGAATAACTGCGGTTAAATTGGGCAAATGAGAATAGGTACAAAACGCAGCTCAGAAGTGGGAGGCCAGGCAAAGCTTCAGCCTCTGCATAGACCAACCCAGGGAACTTGGATTTTGGGGTGCTGTGTATTTTTTGAACAGCGTGGCTTTTGTTTTTAGAACACAGGCACCATTTAGCTTTTATTTACTCTTTTGCCAATAACATTAACTGCCTGCAAGTTACAAACCAAATACGAAATACAATTAAGTCATCAGGGACCAGAAAGCAACCTAGAATATTACGAGCACATAAAGTCAGAGGAGCATGTGTGTGGGAGCCCATTTAACCTTCCTGATCCCGGGCGAGATCCAATACATCTCTTAGGTACATAAGAGTTCAAGCACCTAAATTTGGGGGGTCTGACCTGTAGAATAGAACCAAAGACAAGTTTTCGTGGTATTTGGGGAGCTTAGCAGGACCCTCTCCGCATGTCTTGCTCCCATCAGCATCTGCAGGCACGGCTCTTGCCTGGGCGGTGGGACACGGGCAGCGGCTGGGGACAGCGGCGTAGGGGACGGAGCGGTGAGCGATACGCCAAAGCCGATTGCCAGGGGATCAGGCACGGGACAGGGCTAGCCCTGCACAACTGGGGTCAGAAATCGTCAATCGGCATCAGAGCTGGAAGCAAGGCTGTGGGTCCAGTTCAGCAGCCAGGAGATGGCAGAGCTGAGTTCAGCTCTTCTGAACAGCGGGTCCGAAACCCTTTTTTCCCCTCCAAGGCAAGGGGAAAGTTCCCCTTTGTGCTGGGCCTTAGAGCAATGCAAAGCTGGCACAAAACCTAACACAAACACCGTTTCTTTTCTAGAGAGCAATCAGAAATACAAGCGTCAAGTGAAGTGCCAGAAGTTGTCACCCCCAGTTGCATTCAAACCAATAACAAATATCATTGGGGTTTTTTTAAGACGCTTCGCATCATCTTCCTAACATTTACTGCCACAAGTATTTAATGGGAACCTAGAAGTCTGTGCAGGTATGTCTGTGCTCAGTGGCAAGTTAAATTAATTCTCACACAGAGGATCAGCAACAGGACTTCCGTGAGTCCTGACAATCGAATTCTCCCGATCTGGAGCACCCCTTTCTCCCGGAAAGATAACCCTGAGCAGCTCATGGTCTGCACATGGCAGGGAAGTCACCAGAGCTGTCAGCAGCGCAGCCACATCGTACGGCACTGCTCCCGTGTGAATAAATCCCACGGGAACCCAGCGATTGTGCCGTATCCACGTGTTAATTGCTCCTCGGGTGCGAAGCCCGAGGACAGGGAGCTGCCACGCTGCCGTACCCCCACACCCCTGCAGCCAGCTCAGCCCCCCGAGCTAGCGCTAAACACATCTGCAATAAAAATCCCAATTGCCCGATTTCCCCGAACTCGGAGCTCTTTGACACAGAAGCCCTCAGCAGTAATGTAATAAACAGCATCTGCATACGCTGAGCTTTTTTGGTAGCTGCATTTTACAGGCTGCTTGAGGTCCAAGCCTATAAGAGTCATCTTGGAAGGACAGAAAAGGGAAAATTATAGTTATTTTGCTAAACAGCGATCGTCCTGCCTGTGCGCAGACAGTTGATGTATTGGAGCGGTTTATTTTCTAAGAAAATAAGTATTGTGGGTTTTCAGCCTGGCTTCCCAAAGAAATGAGGTTTGTGTAATCTCTCAAGTGTACATCTCTCCACCAAAACCAAAGTCTCTCCCCATAGCTTTCCAGTCTGCTGCTCAGCTCTAGCCAGACAGAAAAGAGAATTAGAGCTCAACAAATTAGGGGGGGATAAAACAAAAACCAGCAATTGTCCAGAGAAGAGAGACTATATTAGTGCTCCTACTAAAAGGGAAGGGACGCTCCATGCCCACACCAGCTGGATGCTCAGTATGTGCCCGCAGAGCCAACAGCATCCACACCATTCCCATTAGCCCCAGCACACCCCACCTCTCACTCACTGAGATATCACATGGATTTGCTGGAGGGAGAGGAAAAGCACTCTGCGATTCCTCCCCCCTTCCCTCCAAAGCCTCAAAATCTCCACAAAACGGGGCTTCCTCAGTCCTGCTGCCCCAAGTGCAGCGTTTTCCCTGCGCCTGCCTGCTTCAGGCAGCAGCCAAGCCACGGCATCCATCAGGCAGGCAGGGGCATCTCGGCAGCTGGAGCAGAAAGGTTATGCTTTGTGGCATCCTTTTTCCCCCCAGGAGGGTAAAAAACCCAGAGCCAGGAGGAAACGTGATGCAGCAGTACAGCTGAGCTGCGGGAACCGGTACCCTTACAGACAGGCATGCAAGTGCACAGGGCTGCAGGCTGCTAAAATAAACTCCGTTATACTGTACAACAGTGCATTTGAGAGCCAGGTCCTCTGGAGACCCTGGGCCAGCTTCCAAAAACTCAGTGCAAGTCACTGCTCCTCATTTCCAGAAAAAAAATAGCACGTGGACCCACAGCACTGTTGCTCACTAGCAAAACCAAGCCTAAACGCAGGAGCACCACGGGCGGTGCAGCAGGGTTTCCAGAGCCTCGTGGTGGCCTTGCCCCTCCAGGTCATCCCCTGCAGAGGTGACAGCGGGGGGAGGAAGGCCCCAGCAGCATCATCCCTCAGCACAGCTCAGCGCCCGCTCCAGACCCGACGCCCTTTGCCGAGCTGCGCTGGTGCACCCCGTCCCCACCGCATCCTCCGGCACCACCAGCAAGTCGCCAGTACCGAAGCGCTTGTTAGCAAGAAGAGACAACTTAAGCTCTGCCATCTGCATGACAATAGCCTGAAGACTTTCTTAAGTATCAGGGGTTTGTGCTGAAAAACTGCCCGTGGCTTGTAGGAGATACAGCTGGGGGGCTCCAGGTCAGCGCCTGCAGTCCGACCCGGAGCAACACATGAAGCGCTGCGGTTTTATCCCCCCCTCCCCTCCCCGCCAGCCACGGCACAGGCTGCCCAGCGCCTCCCGGCGCGGAGCAACCCCGGCATCGACGCTGCTGCACGCATCTACGCAGCGGAGCTGCAGCCCCTCAACTGTCAAGCCGGCAGCTCTTCAATGCTGTTTTTTGGAGGCAAGACCAGCTCCCACGGAGGCAGCACAGTGGCTTTGCTCCCCTCAGTCAGCACCAGTTCCTGCTTCACCAGAAAGCCATGCTCAGACTTTCTCAGCCAGCCTGACTCCATGCAGCAGCCTAGCCACTGGCTCTTTTGCAGCCTCCCTGCTCCTACTTCTCCTTTTCCTGTATCTTCAGCTCTTACCTTTGCTCAGGCTCTGCTTCAGCATCATCTTCTTCAAAACCTTGCCTCCTGCTAAGCTACCACCACCTTCAGCAGCCTCCACTTCTGGCTTTGGAGCTCTATGCCCTTAGCATGCCTCATGTAAGGGAAGCTGCAGCAGAAGCCAAGCCCTGGCATCGCAAGGCAGGAGCACAGCCAGCCTCCGGGCAGGACAACCAGCAGCATTAAGACTAACAGCAAGCAGGGAGCACCTCGGGGAGGATTTAAGTAGGCTCCAAGGCAGCCTGGCACAAGGTGTCAATGAGGCACAGGCGTGGTGAGTGGGAGGATTAACCCCTTCCCTGACACTTAGGCTGGGTTGTTCCAGGAGAGTTTGATGAGTCTGAGCCTTTCCCTAAATCCAGACTAGCTCCAGGTGCCTGATGAAGTTAGTCCCAGCCCAGAGGTGTGAACATGCTTGATGCAGTCTGTAACTCCGGGTGCTAATTTGCTCCAGGCTGTGCCCGGTGCAATCGCAGGCAGTTGTGCACCTTCTGCTGACTCTAGGCCACCTACACCCAAAGCGTTGGTGTATTCAGGGGGTCAGGGAAATCACTTTGCTGTACCTGTGCAGGGGGGGGAGCAGGCACCACGCTTAAAGCTCCACATTTTGGGAAAGACACTGGATTTTGTTCTCCTTTTTAGGTTTTCCTGCTTCTCAGTTTCCTCAAGATTGTTGACTTTATTCATTAGATCAGAAGAGGGTCAGCTGGCAGCAGGGGTGGCGATACATGGAGTATATATACAGGACAATATATATATATGGGGTAAATATACGGAGCAAAGGCTGTTGTGGGAGGTGTTGCCCTGGGTGGTACAGCCACACCGGAGCACAGGGACACAGGCAGGTGACTGCCGGTCCTTCCCGATCACCGTTCAGCCGCTTTGGGTGGCCCCGGAGATGCAGGTGACGAAGGTGCCACCACGCTCCTTTACAGGGACAATGTCCAAGCCTCCCAGATGCACCGAGCCTGCTGCAGCTGAGCTGCAGGTGGCCTGGGGACACATCCAGGACCTGCAGGCATGGGTCAAAGCCGACCCTCCCACGGCTCCTCCTTACATCACTATAATTTTACCTTCCAACGGAAGGGCGGCAGTTATGCCGTGTAGTAAAACAGATACCCATCACCTCATGGAAAATCATCTGCTTGTAGACATTTTCCTTTCTCTTTCTCTGCTTTTTGTTGGTGACCACCCATCGCCAAGGTCTAGCTCTGGCAGACCGCCCACTGATGAGTTTTCCAAACCCCAGCAGCTTGCTTGCAGCTAGGAAGATCTGCCTCCAGCGCCCGCGCGGTTCAGGCGCTCAGTGTTTTTATTTTCCTGGTCTGGGTGCGTGTTTGTTCTTCTTCACCTTGATTCCTGAAAAGTCAAACCTCTGATGCTGGGGTCACACTGGAAGGAAATGACAATCCCAGCTGAAGACGCCGCGTCGCCCCTTTGCAGTTAAGACTCCTGTTAAAACTTGTGTTTCCTCTGCAGTGTTAAAAAGCCCAATATTAAAAATAAAAACAAAACAAGGAGGAGAACCAAGGGTGAAAAAGCAATGAACAGCAGCTCAGTGCTGCTGGATAGCTTCCTGCTCAATGGGATGACACACGTGCAAATACATCAATAAACACAAAGGCACAAGGAATGTGACTCCCATCACCCTCGCCTTGCCATCTTCCCCCAATTATCGGGGGTGCAAACCAGACAGGAGCTCCAGACCAGCAGATGATGATGTCGCTGGTGCCCTTCTTTATGTTTTCCCCATTTTTTTCATCGCCTCAAATACCTGGCAAGGACTTTTCACGCTGTCCGAGGCACAGGGAGGCTTTTCCCACAGTTAATGAAAGGTTCCTGTTTGCCCCTTGCCGCCTTTGAAGCCCAAACCCCCCAGCAGACCCAGGAATTTGCTGGTGATTTACGACTATTTGGACAAGTGGCGAGCAGAGAGGGGCTGGGGGGCAGCGGGCTCTGCCGAAGGGGGGCCGGGCTCCCCCCGCTTGCTGACACGTCTCTACAGGGTCCCTAATGGAATGATTTTGGTGGGACGGCCGTGTTTGCTGCTGGCGGGACAGCGCAGGTGCCTGGGCAGGTTGAAAGGATGAGAAAGTGCACGCAGTTAGTTATCATCACCGCTGGAGCGGCAGCCTTCATCCCCACCAGTACCTTCGGGGCAGCAAAACACATCTGGGAGGGCTGAAGATCAGGAGGATTTAAAAAAAAATAATGCATAAATCACATTGGCAAAATTCATCCTTGTCATCCTCAATTATTTCCAGAATTTCCTGCATGACCCACAGGGTGGAAAACACGACTGCGTCTGAAGGCAGGAGTTCACACATCGTCCCACGACTCCGGGAGCGGGAAATTCAGGAAAAAGCTGGACATCACGAGAATAGCCCCAAAACCACCGGAAGCACATCGCTTCACGTGTACAAGCACATGGAGGAATTTGACCAAACTGCCAGGACTTGTTAACCCTTCCTCAGCCCGCCCGCCCTTGGCAGGTTTCCGAGCAGCCCCCTCCCCACGCGCGGCCGCTGCAGAGCGCTTTCCCCTTTCCCTTGCCTCCAGCCTGCAGCAGCCACCGGCTCCCATCCTCCCCTGCTAATCAAGCTTCAAAGACCTGGTTTACGAGTGCCCCGAGTGCAGCAGGTCTCGAGGCAAGGGTGGCAGGGGCGAGAGGCGAGGAGCGGGAGGTCTCCCAGGCGGGGGGCTGTGCCGCGGAGGTCCGGCTGCGCCCGCTTTCTCGCTGCGCTGCTCCCCTCTGCAGCCCTACGGCGATGCCTGGGGACGGCGAGCTCTCAGAGAGCCCCTCGGCCCGCTGCCGTCATTTTACACCGCTATAAACCATCGCTTGCTCGGCCTGGGAGCTCCAGAGAAGCTGAAAAAGGCTGCTGCGGCACGACGGCCAGCGCACCCCTCGGGGAGCTGAGCAAGTCTCTGCCCGAAGATGCTTTCGGCGGGACTGCTGGCAGGGGACTTTTTGCATGAGCGTTTCTTTTGCCAAACTGGAAACAGGAAATCAGAGCTGGTAAACCAATTTTGGATAGAGGAAAAAAATTAGAGAACTGGGGAATGAAACAGAAAGAAACTCTCTACCACCACTGGCAAAAAAACGTTTTACTGGTCAGCTTTGCATTTTTCCTCCCAGCCTAGATCTGCTTACGCCGCTCAGTTCAGGCTCACTTTGCTGTTTCTGCCTGAATTTCTGCCCCAGTTAAGCCCATATTCTCATTTCTCCCTTTATGCACTGTGCCGAAGCTGGCAAAAGCCCCTCTGCCCAGCATCTCCCACACCTCCCGTGGTCCCTCACACCGGGTACAGCTGGTGCGAGGATGCCGCTCGCTCCCGGCTCTGGTCCCTCCCGCGCGGCTTTTCCAAAGATTCCCTTCTGTTTGCTAATATATTTTAAATCCTCGGATTTCCAGCGGTTTTGAAATGCACTCTCCGACCGCCTCCTAATCCTCACCAGCTTTAATTCCCCAGTTTGAAATACGTTTTAAAGGAGATTAAAGTTTACTTTATCGCTTCTCCTATGTTTTAAAATTCTGATGTCAGAGTAAGGCCAAGTGTCCTGCGGGCAAATTGACTCCCCGCAGCCCCGGGCAGGGAACCGCGGGGGATGCTGTGGAGGATGCCGTGAAGGATGCCATGGAGGATGCTGTGGAGGATGCTGCGGAGGATGCCATGGAGGATGCTGCGGAGGATGCTGTGAAGGATGTCATGGAGGATGCTGCGGAGGATGCCGTGAAGGATGCCATGGAGGATGCTGCGGAGGATGCCGTGAAGGATGCCATGGAGGATGCTGCAGAGGATGCTGTGAAGGATGTCATGGAGGATGCTGCGGAGGATGCTGCGGAGGATGCCATGGAGGATGCTGCAGAGGATGCTGTGAAGGATGTCATGGAGGATGCTGCGGAGGATGCCGTGAAGGATGCCATGGAGGATGCTGCGGAGGATGCCGTGAAGGATGCCATGGAGGATGCTGCGGAGGATGCTGCGGAGGATGCCATGGAGGATGCTGCGGAGGGTGCTGCGGAGGATGCCATGGAGGATGCTGCGGAGGATGCTGTGAAGGATGCCATGGAGGATGCTGCGGAGGATGCTGCGGAGGATGCCATGGAGGATGCTGCGGAGGGTGCTGCGGAGGATGCCATGGAGGATGCTGCGGAGGATGCTGCGGAAGATGTCATGGAGGATGCTGCGGAGGATGCTGTGGAGGATGTCATGGAGGATGCTGCGGAGGATGCTGCGGAGGATGCCATGGAGGATGCTGCGGAGGATGCTGTGGAGGATGTCATGGAGGATGCTGCGGAGGATGCCGTGAAGGATGCCATGGAGGATGCTGCGGAGGATGCTGTGAAGGATGCCATGGAGGATGCTGCGGAGGATGCTGTGAAGGATGCCATGGAGGATGCTGCAGAGGATGCTGCGGAGGATGTCATGGAGGATGCTGCAGAGGATGCTGTGAAGGATGCCATGGAGGATGCTGCGGAGGGTGCTGCGGAGGATGTCATGGAGGATGCTGCGGAGGATGCCGTGAAGGATGCCATGGAGGATGCTGCGGAGGATGCTGCTGGCGAGCAGCCCCTCGTCGGCAGCCCTGCTGCTCCTTGCAGGGCTTTGGCCCGGGGAGCTTCTGCTCTGTGCCCTTGGCAGAGCCTGTCCCCATCTCCGACTGTCTGTCGGCATCCCGGGTGGGTTGCGGGCTCTCAGCATCCCCCATGTACAATACTCCCCAAGAAATTTTATGACGTTTCTGGCGCTTTGGGAGGAAAAGTTCAGGTTAGGGTAAGGCTGTTTTCTCTCAGTGTTATGAATTTATTTTCTTTTTTTTTTTAAAGAAGCAATAGTACTACGCTTTTATTGGGAGCTGGGTTGTGTTTTGGGTTGATTCGAGTTTAGGGAGGAATTTCAAGCAGTTAAGCTTTCTAGCCTGCCCTGCTCGGGAGAGGGAGGTGACCCCCCGGGACCCCTCTCTCTGCCCGTCTCCCCCAGCAATTCCGGGCCCCTTTTCCCCATTTACCGAACCTGAGCATCTCAAAACACCGACTCACGCCAGACTTGTGAGAGCACGGAGGTGGACGGGCAAGGGAGACACTATTCCTGCCTTCGCTGAGGGCAAGGCCGATGAAGGAGCTCGGCCCTTATTAGACACCAGACGGTCGCAGGGAAGCCAAGGATGCAGTTCCTAATTTTGGAGAGGGAGAGGATGCTGCCGGTGCGAGGCGGGCAGCGTGCCTCCGCTCCTGCTCAGCATCTGCCCGCGTCCCCGGCTTCTCGGTCCTCCTCCTCCTCCTCTCTTTTCCATTCTCGTAAGTAGATAGATTATCTGAAACTGCTGCATCCTGAGAAAGAAAAAAAGAAATCCTCTGTACATTCCCCTTTTTCTTTCAAATAAAAGAAAATATGATATTGGAGTTTTGCACTAAAATTATTGTAATATTCTTTCTTTTACAAGCGCCTTTAAAGTTCATCTTTATGGTTCCGATATTGAAACCATTGCAAAGGAATTGTTTGTGGGGATTATTTGACTTTTTATTAAAAAAATCAAAAACAGGTGGGTTCCTCGTCATCTGCACTTAAGTTTTTAATAAAAAGTAAAAGTTCTGGCACATCACTGACTCTTTTTTTTTTTTTTTTCATTTTCATTTTCGTTCTCTCTTTGGCCAAAGATAGGACACATCTTTTTCACTTTTGTGCCGAGGAATATGATTCAGAGAGCGCATACCTATAGACTTGGAAGTAGAGAGAAACCCTGAGTTCATCACCCCGGGATTTGTTAGCTGGGTCTCCAAAGGAAGCACGGCTTTTGCAATCACGCTGCCTGCGACTCCCCTGCCCCAAATAACTCCTGGACCTTTCGGTGCGAGTGAATTAGAGAGAGGCGCTGGTGTCTGAGACGTACGAGGTGCCCAGCGGCCTCGGAGGGGCTGAAGAGGGGTAGTCCAGCCGCGCAGCCGGAGCTCAGCCCTAGCATCAGACACCGGAGAAGCTACAAAAGGTGACCCAGCCTCGCGCGGACGGGGCTCTCCAGAGGCAGAAGGCTGGGGACCTGGGACCCTTGGGCATCGTGGCTGCTGCAGCTCCACGCAGCTTCAAGGAGAGGCTGGGCAAACTTACGGGAAAGAGATAATAACGCTGAGGGTGGCTGAAAACATCGAAAAATACCTCTGAGCCAAGAAACAGCTGGAAAGTGTCCGGGGAGGGGTGTCACGCACACCCGCCTTGCTCTTGCACCCTTCTCCAGGCAAGGGCACGGTGCGGGAGATACCACCCCGCTGTCCCCACCCCTCTGCCCGCGGGGCTTCAGGGCAGCCCGGGGCCGCCGGAGATTGCCACGGAAAAGTGGGCTCCCCCTAAACGCCGAACCCCAGCGAGCATCCCCGAATGCTTTCGGCAGGTGGGAACGATCTGGAGAGCAGCCGCTCTGGAAAGCCTCTGCAGGCTCGTGGCCCTGGGGAAGGGGCTGCTTTTGGTTTGGGGATGGTGCTAACACCCGCTAGCTGTTTCATTACCCTGAACTCCACTTCTTCCCAGCGCTTTTCCTCCCGCCGCAAGAGTTTCCTGTATTCTGCTTATCACGTTTTATTCCGTCTCCTAAATTCTAAAGGAAATAAAACTTGTCTGAAGCTAATAAAGTTCATATGAAACCCCGGGCCCTAAAATGCCTGGTGGGGCCGGGCTGCTGCACAGGCGCCCGGGGGGGTTCAGCGGGCAGCAGCCCCCATGCTCTGCACTCCCCGATGGGTTATTTTAGCTCTGGGTAAAAATTTCCCTGCCTGAGGACTGGGATCTGCCTGTCAGCTGCGGGGTGCCATCCTTGCAGGAGCAAGGGGAGAAGGGGCGACGCTCTGGAACCCACCAGACATAGGCCTTCCTTAGGGGTTTATCGTGTCTCTTTTCAGCCTGCTGAGGAAACAGCATTGATGGATTGGAGCTTTCCTTGCGGGTTATGCTTTCTGGATCTCGCCTGCTCTCTGTGGTTCCTCCTGGACTCCCTCTCAGTCTTCCCACCAGCCAAGCGGGCTGGAATAAAATCACCAAAAATACAAATAGGGTGGATGTGAGGCGCTCAGCCCCGCCTGTGTTGTGCTGCAGACCTGCCCCGTCGTGCACCGCGGCTTGAAAATGCAGCTGCCGCCTTCCTTGTGCCTATCTGAGAGCTTCCCCTGCTAACCCGTGCTGAAGCTCCGCGTTTCTAAAAACTCAACCTGCAGCTGCTGGCTTCAAAACCTGACATGAGTTTTAGCCGTTGGAAAGCCTGAGCGAAGGGTTTCGCCTGCATCGCAGGCAGCTGGCCGGCTTTCTGAAGGACGTAAAAGAATATGATGCTGTTTCACAAAGAAAATCAGGGTAGTTTGTACATGTCTTTGTTCGAAGCCAGTCGTGTCTAAATCCGGGTGGAAGCAGCACATGGGGAGAAAGGAGAAGAGGGGCCCCAGGATTATGCGGTTCTGTAAACACAACTATTTGACAATTATCAATGCAATACACACACGTGCCAGTATTCTGAGGTCAGATAAATACGAGTACATAAAGCAAAACTGAATCGTTTTAAGATCTTGGCCAGCTCTTTATTATCCCAGCTACAAATTACTTTAACTCTTCCCAAAGCTGAAGAGGGTTATGAGAAGCCTTTGCTCAGCAAGCCTGCCCTGTGATGTGTTTCTAATAAAAAATAGCATCTTCAGAAGATGACAAATCTATTTGCATCCCGAGAGCCGAAACCCCCCTGTTAATGTTGCTGTTGAAAGAAGTGCGGACAGCCTTCCAAGCGCAGAGCCCATACGAAGTAGATTTTCCCCTGTGGATGGTGGGGTTCCTCCGCTGAGCTCAGTAAACCTGCTCTGATCCAGCCCAGGGACCTGGACGTCACATCGTCCTAAGGATGCCACGTCCTGGGCTTTGTCTAACGTCCTTGGGCTCTGGCACGTGATTTATATCGTCCCACAGCTGCTGTCTGTGCTTCTGCCTAGGATTGGTGATCGAAACCTGGCACAACCGCTCGGGAATATTTTTCAGTGATCTGTCTGGAAAAAATCCTATAAAATAAATAGTTCTTTGAGGTATGGACTCAGGTCTGTACAGGGAAGGGAAACAGAAATATTCATGCCGTAGCAGCAGGAGAAAGATTGGGTGATGCTGAAGGAGCAAGCATACAGTATCACCAAAAACAAGCTCCAAGTTGTTAATGAGCGAACTGATCCCAAACCAGGCAAATTCACCCCAGTTTCCACAAAGGGATCCTGTTTGCTGCCAGCTTTCCTCTCCTAGAGCTGCTGGTCCTTGTGTGTGCCGGAGAGCTGGTGCCTCTCGTGAAGCCTAAACAGAGCAGGGGAGCACCAGGGAGGAGCAGAGACCTTGGTCCACAGCTGCAGGTGCCTGAGAGCTGGGAGAAGCTGCTGGGTGAGGATGCAACTCTGCAGGTCCTAGCACCGATGTGTTCCTGCAGGGCGCTGAGCTCCCACCTAACAGCAGCCAGGAGCAAGATTGTCTCCATCGGGGCGGGGGCTCTGTGCTCCCTTGGCAGGTGAACGCCTGGCCATGGTCTTTCTTGCCTTTTCCTAACCTGGACTGCATGGAAGGAGTCAAGACCCAGGGGTGAAGCCTGCAAGACTTAGAAACTCCAGCTAGACGTGACCAAAGGCTAAGGCAGGAAGGATATGGGGGTATCTTACCTATTATGTTCTTCCTCAGCTTGTGTGGGAGGGAACCGTAATTAAACAGCCAAGGAACGAAGCATAAGAGGCATTTGGCTGATAACAGACCAAAACCTCTTCGCTCTCACCACTTAATTACTGTGAGAAACTGGGCAGTGGTTGTTGTCACGTTGGGGTGGCCATCCTGGAGCAAGAGCCGTGCTAAGAAAGCAGCCCTTTGTATCGGGGGAGGAATCAAAGCCAAAGTAATGATGTGTGGGGCTCTTTGTCCGAAAGCCAAATGCCCAGTCTGAGAGATCCAGTCTTTTCGGGCTATTTCCACATTATAAACCCAGTGAAAGCTCATGTTTCTGTAGCCTGAAACCCATAAATGGCCATTCTCTCTCCATGCTCCAGCAAAGGCTGTTTTCTCTGGCCAGGGCGCTCGGCTCCGGTTGTGCCTCGTCTTGTCTACACCGGGGCTCGGGTTTGGCCAGGAGCACTGGCCACTGAGGCATGAACTGGGGGCACGAGCGAGAGACCGGCTTTAACCGAGCCGGTGGGACAAACGAGTGCCTGTATGGCTTGGACAGCATGGTCCAGCAGAAAGCTCTGCCATCAAGCCATGGTGTGTCCTGGGGGCAATCCACCTCATCTCACCTGCGTGGAGTGTCCACTCCTCCGGGCAATGAAGGCTGATAAAAAGAAAGCAGCAGACCATGCCAGGGCAAAAGTATGGAGTTGTTGTTTTCCTTGAGATGGTTATTCTTCAGTGGGATAACTGACCTGACCGTCCCCTGAACTCAGGCGATACCCGATAGCCGGCTGTGCTTCTGTAAATACAGGTATGGCGAGAGTGTTGGAAACCAACCGGCCCAAGCTATTTTCTTCTAAAATCTGAATTATTGCGAACATCCTAATTATATTTTCAAAAGGTTGAATTCCAAATGAAACTTTTCAAAAGAACCTTTTGTTGGTTGCATCTGAAAACCTTTTCAAGCTGTCGGTCCCTCCCAACTATTTCCTTTGAGATTTTGACTTTTCCATGCAGTTCAGAGGACAGGGGAAGTGTTTGAGGTCTCGTAAAACTTTGTGCCCAGCTTTTGCACTGAATCACGACGCTCTTTCATTTGCGATGAAGGTTTATACCCAGGAGCAAGCTGTCTTACCTAATCACACCCCCTGAAGAGGGAGGACGCTGTCTAACATTCACACCAGAACGGGGTTAGCAAAGACAGTCAGAACATCTGGAGAGAATAAAACCTCTGAAAAATCCCTGTTCCCAGAGTAGACAGTCCTATAAAACAGATCCGCTGGGAGCCAAATTAAATAAGAGGAAGGTGTAAATGGATTCCTTTCTCTGCCTGGAGGAATGGTAAAGCCACGGACATTTTTCCAGCCCGGTTCGCAGGGAAGGAGCAGCTCCGCTCCCGCTGGCGGCCGATGGCCAGGAAGGATGCGCTGCCGAGGGACCGTGATTTCGTCCCCTGGCCAGGCAGGTACCGGGATGGGCAGCGGGTCTCCTACCTCCCATGGCCAAAGAGAGATGTTTCCCTTCTGCTCGGGGTTGTCAAGGCTGCTGGGTCTGGGAGCCCCAAAGAGGCTCCGTGTTCCGGGGAGAAGGACTCCACGTTCAGCAGAAGTTAACAGAAGGGCACCAGGAGGGAATTAAGGAGGATCCGGCGATGCAGGAGCACATGCCTTTCGCGGCACCGAGGATTAGCTCTGTGTGTTTTCCTCACACGAGGTGATGGCAGGACAAATTTGAAGCTTCAAATAGAGCAATGAGGGAGAAAAAAAAAGTCATGAGAGTGGACGGATTAAGCAGTGACAGGTCGTGGGATAAACAGAGGGTTATTGAGCGATAGAGCTGCAACTCTCCCCCTTCGGGGGACACCGCTGGTGGCAAGCGGGGGTGGAGAGCTGGTTGCTGTTTGAGCTGGAAGGGACTTCTTTATGTTCAAGTTCAGCTAAAAGGAGTCACCATCCCTTACAGGGGTAAGAGAGATCATTACATCAGTGCTGATGGGAAATTTTGGGGAAAAAGCATTCTTCCTTCTAATCCTGGCTGCGTTTTATAGGCTGCAAATGCGTGATGAACTCTGTGGTCCTGGGCAGAACATCCTCTTTTAGAAAAAAAATCCACCCTCTTTTAGGGGGAAGAAATCAATATTTTCAGATATCTCTATGAAAAGGCCCAGAAAAAGAACCCACAAACTGTGGGCAAGGAATAAAGGCAAAACCACACTGAAAATGTGCACCCAACCAGCAATTCCTATTAAGCTGGCCACAGCCTTCCTTAACACGACCCAAATCCGGGATTTCCAGTGTTTGTTACCTCGCCAGCCCGTTTGCCAGCGAGACCAGCCAAGGACTCTTCTCCCCCTTTTCTACCCTCAATCCCTTTTTTCCTCTCAGAAACCTCATCGTTTCTGGGCTTTGCACAGCATGTGGTCACCTGCTTGCCTTTGCCTCGTTATTGGGCCCAATCTTGGGATAAAGCAGATCCAGACCATCCTCCACCCTCGGCCGCAAAGAACTTGGGGGAAGAGATGTTTTTATGGTGTCTGTCAGTAATTCAGGATTTAAAAAAAAAAAAAAAAAAAAGAGAGAAAAGGAGGGGGAACAGATCGGAGGCCGAAGCAGAGGCATTTCCATCTTCCAAAGACTTCTCCAAACACAAAGGATGCCTTAGGTTGCCACCTAGTGACTCTGAAGACGAAGGACCAGCACTTTCAGAGGCTCCACTTTGTCCACACGTTGGATGAGCCTGCCAGTCCCAGGTGACGGGCGCACAGCATCGCTCCCAAAGCCAAGGAGAGCCCAGTCCCTGGAGCTGCAGTGCCTGCTCCCTCTTAAATCTGAGCCCCCTGATGAGTCGGGGCTCAGGAGCGAGCTCGGGCAGCCGGAGCCACCGCTGATGGTCTCCTGGTCTCCCTCGAGACCTTGCCATTGGCACGCAAGGATGCTCAGCTTCAGTGCTGCAGTCCTAGAGGCGATGCCCTTCGTGCCGGCACCCAGGGCCACCCAGACCCTGTGAGGGCTACCGACACTGACCTGCAGTCCGGTGGCACCAGGTGGCCCGGGGACATCTCAGCTTCGCACTCCCTGCCCCAGCCATGCAGGGGAACCCAGGCTGGGCGGCTCTGCCTCCAGCCACCCCTGTCTGAGCAAGCGGGCTCCCGGGCCATGGGAGCAGACAGCTGGAGAGAACGTCTTTTGGCAAAAAAATGATAATAAAGGTTTGGCAAAGAGTTTTCATTTAGAAATCTCTCTTCGCTCTGTTTTTTAAGAGCCTGGAAATATGCGGTGCTGAGCACCGCACCTCCAGCTGCACGAAACAGCCGGCTAGGTATGAAAGAGATCATTTCGATTTCGCATTACGATTTCTTTTACAAGGTTTTGGATGAACGTAACCTGGGGAGGAAAAAAAGACGTGTCAGAGGGGGGAGCTCTGGGATTTTCTCATGGCCTCTCGGCTTGCGCGAGATGCCCGCTGTGTCCCTAAGTCATGGCACTGCAGAGCCGTGTCCTTGCCGGCTGCGCGCTCGGCTCCATCGCCCTCCCCGATGCCATTGATCAAACGTGCTGATGGATGCTGCCATTTAATAAAGCGGTCTTTATGCCCCAGGAACGGCCAGGGGTTTTTTAATTTATTTATTCGGGGAGGGGGTACGTGTCCCTGCCCGTGAGTGAGGGGTGTGTGACCCACTGCTGCCCGGCACCCCATAACTCCCGTGCCCTGACAGCACCCTCAGCTCCCCTACACCGCCGGTGACAACCCCATGGGAAAGCTCATTCCTCGCCCGTGCTTTATGGGGCGAGGGGTGACGCCTTTATGGGGCTGTCCTCCCCCGGCCCGGCGCGCACGGGCGTGCGAGCTGTCAGCCGGGCGGGCAGGCTGCGGCCGGGGGGAATACCTGCCGCGGGTAATTTAATCCCCGCTACATCGGAGTACCTGCTGTAATGAGGCTCATTATGAAGCTCTATTTAAAGCCCCATTTAAGCCAGACGAAAAATAGCTCTTTCTGCGGTGCGGAGCGGGTCAGCGGCCCCAATTAGAGGCATTCCTCCCCCAAAAACTGAAACCCAAACGTTATCTCCAAAGTCACTGGAAACAGGCACCCAGAGGCAGTGTGCCGGGGAAAACAGCACTGATTGATAGGAGAAAACGAGACAAAGCTCCCAAAGAGGGTGTCTCGGTGCACCCGCCCGGGATGGATGGGAAGGAGCAGCGGTGTGATGCTCTAATACATGGAAGATGCTGGAGGAGGAGGAGAAGCCGAGAACTTGTGTCCCTGGGGGGGGTCGGGGCAAGCTGGCACCCAGCACTGTCACCAAGCACTGGGGATGGGCTTGGGCTCCAAGCGGGACCAGGAGCTGGGGAAGGAGGACAGGGAAAGGGCAGGTGGGGAGGGGTCCCTTCCCTGGACCCCGTCTCGGGAGAGCTCCCAGCACGCGGGACAACTGGAGGGGTCACCCCCACGGCACTGAAAAGCACTCGAGCCCCCAGGGCTGCCTGCTCCCGGCCCTGCTGCCACCCGGGGGGCCCTCCTGCCTCCCCCCGGCTCGGGACCGAGCACCTCTTCCAAAAAGCCATGCCTGCCGAGCGTGCCAGGAGAAGAGGAGCCGGCTCATTCCTTCGTCCTGAACGAATTTCCCAGCAAATAAAGAGGCTGCAGAAAGTATTTGGTTATTTGTACGTTGTTCCTGGAGTGATGAAATTTCAGTTTCCTCTAAAATATTAGAATCTCCCTAAACTCTTGTTTACTATGCACGGATGCAGACGGAGAATTACTCAAGTTTTTGCAATAAAAATAAGCTCGGTTTTGTGAACACCTGCTTTCCGCTGTTTAATAATGCTGAGCTCCTGTCTTGTATGCTCTTCTGTTTACTCTCCCACAAATTATTTTTGTTCTCAGTTGACAAAGATAAATGATGGGATTAATATATATTGGAGAAGTCCCGGCGAACAGTTTGCTAGCAAAGAGAAAGGATTGATATTATTTCCCTCAGGTAACATAACACAGACAAACTGGATTAAGAGTAATTTGCTGTGGGGCTTATATGTGATCATGAGCCATTAGTGGAACACCATTTATGAAAATTGCTTTTTCTAAAATAAAAATTAGACTGACTTTCATTACCTTGCTGGTGCTGGGCAACGAAGAATCGTTCCTTTCCAGTGGGAGAAGAAAAATTAGAGATCCCTAACTGTGCCATGACAGATAACTAGGAACTGCTAAATATTAGGGTGGGATAGGAGAAGAAAACCCAGCACCCCTGCCGTTAAACCTGAGCCAGGGAGGTTACTTGTGACCGACCTGTAAGCAGACCTGATGTTTACCTTGTAACAGCCCTGCGTGCCCTGGGCCTGCTATCCCCTCTCCATTGAACCTCAAAAGGTAATTTTTTTTTTTTTAGCTTGTTTGCTGGAGAAACACGCTTCTTAAAAAGGGCGGAAATTCAGATCTGCTGAGTAAGAGGAAAGAAAAAAGCAGGAGGTCCCAGGCAAAGCCCTTTCCCGTCTCCCAGAGCGTCCCGGAGCAGCTGCTCCCTCCCTCACCAGGACTCCCGGGATGCTGAGGGCCCCGGGACAGGTCCGATGTCCCCGTCGTGCTCTGCTCTGGCCGCTGGCCTTTTCGGAGCGAGACTCGCGCCATTAGGAAACGGCCAGCCCTGCCCCTGGCTGCCGCGGGGGCGAGGACCCAGGTCCTCCCTCCGCTCGTCGCCGACGCTCGGGTGTTCGTTCACGCCGCGTGAACATCCTCCGGTCCAGCTGTACTTCAGCGGTTAATAATATTCTGTTTACTTCCAGGAGTTTAATAAAGATGAGACTCAACCTTGCCTCAAAAATGCCCAATTATACAGTATTGACAGGAAGCTCCTAAAATAACTGTTTTTAAATGTGGTATTGCCCAAACCTTTAAAATGCAGGCTTGCTTTGTGTGGCCACGGGGAGTTTGTTCACGTTGGGAGGGAGGAACAAACTCTAAAAATAAAATCGGCCAAATAATAAGAGCTGAGCTTAGTCTGCCTGATACAAACGCAGAAATCAGGGGAGTTTCTGGACTCACTCAGCCCAAAAAGCCTGTCTTTTTTTCAACTGCTTGATAAAAAATATTAACCTCCCTGCACAGAGCCTGCGTGGCTTATATCTTTAGACCTCTGCAGGCACTGCTGGTTTAAGAATAACCCTTTGCACTTTGCCACTTCAGCACCCTTTCCTTCGCGGAGCTGCCTTGCCGGGAGGTGGATCCGCTCACAGGTCGCCCTCCTGCCGCATCGCCCCGAGCCCGCCTCACCCCCCGCTTCACCGCCAGCGGGGAAGGGGGATGAAATGTTACCCCGTGCCGGCCGGCGAGCCTGCAGCAGATCTATGGCTCCTGCTCCCGCAGGGACCTACCCCACTAAATCGTGCGGGAGAAGGGAGCAGCATCAGCCAGGAGAGCTGCTGGGGGCCGGTGGGCTGCCAGGTCCCAGGGGGCCAGAGCCCTCGAGCTCCCGCTGCCCCTCACCTGAAATAACGCTCGCCTTCGTGTTAGCTTTACAGATTTTTGCGTTATTTTGGCAGGGCGCTAACCATTTGCCAGGAGCTGCAGGTAGGATGAAGGAGAAATGCAGATGTTATAAAGTACCTTTGGCTGCTTTGCTCTCCGAAGCCTTCCTTCGCACTCTGGTGTCTTAATTAGGCTTCCGAGGCACAGCAGATAAAACCCTTGGCTTTTATGCGGTCTGCTTCAGTGGGTGTTCCCACAGGGCTTTCCAGAGGTGATTGCAACAGCCCCTGACCCTTTTGCAGGTGGGGAAACTGAGGCAGTCAGCCTGATGAGCCCAGCTGTCCAACAGAAGAGCTGGGTGCAGCTCTGGGGTCTGCAGGGCAGGGGGTTCACACCATGGACCTCCCCCCACAGCGGGTACGCGAGCAGCCCCGTGTCCTCTGCACAGCGTGATGCAGGGCGACGCTGCTGCTGTCACCCCCTCCGAGAGGGGTGGCAGGGGGCACAAACCGGCACACAAAGATGCCTGAAAAATTGTGATTCAGCCTTTGCCGAAGCACGCCAGGGAAGCAGGCAGAAATCAGGGCTGAGCCTGCTGAGGTCCCCCGGATCGCCCCCGCCACGGTCCCGGGACACCCCAAGCCCCCACCGTGGCGGGGTGCCGGATGGTTGGCATCTTCCGGCAGCCCGGCACGGGCTCGGCATGCCGGTGGCGGCAGTGCGGTATCATAATTCTGCCAGCCCTGAGGGTTTTGAAAACAATACTGGAAGTAATCCCTTTTGATCTGATGCTAATCCCAGATAATTGCTTTCAGGCTTAATAGGAAAACTGCATTTTCTTGGGAGGAATTGGTCAGTTTGAAAGGGCTTTGATTTAACTAATGCTGTAGGTGCTTGTTTTAGCAGAGGGAGCTCTATTGTTCCAGGGAGCGCGGGATGCCAGCAGTAATGACACAGGCCGTGATCCCGCAATTAAACCCGTCTGTCTGCAGACGTCCAGCCACATGGGCAGAGCGGCCCGGAGAGAGGAGCCTTTCTAAACCACACCGACCCGGGGCGAGCACGGAAAAAATACGCTTTCAATATCGATGAGGAATTAGGAAAACTGCTGCCACGGGATGCTGAAGAGGTCAAATGCATCAGCAGTTTAGAAGGAGGTGGGATAAAGTCATGGCTAAACAAAGGTATGGGCGGCTGAGGGCAATGTGCCCTTCCCCACCCCACGCCTGTGGCTGGGGGGATCTCAGAAGTGCACCCAATTTTCGGGGTGCAACATGGATTGGGGATATATTCACCTCCTTAGGCACCGTGACCTCCCCGCAAGCCAAATTTCAAGCTCTGAGTGCACCATAAATAACAAACCTGAGCAACCCAGAGGGGTAAAAGCGCCGGTCCAAGCACACGTGTTGCTTTAATGGGAAAGCTGGTTTTGGATGGCAGCTTGTGGGTCACTGTGCTCTTAATCTGTTCCCCCTGAGACCCAGAGCCACGCTGACAGCGTGCATTCTTTCTGCCTAGCCTCTAAAACTGCCAAACAATGGGCTTCCCATTGTTCATTAACCAAAGGTTCCCAGTTTGCAGCCGTGGGTGTTGAAAAGTTAGTTATGGCAGGAGGAACAAGGTGATTTTGTAGCCGCATGAAGGTTGCACATCAGGGTTTTTTAATGAAATGTTGGCTCTCCAAGGAAGAATTGGTTTGCGATAGTTTATTTAGGCAGTGAAGGTCCTGGCTAAGGCTTTGAAGGTGATCATGCAGGTGGGTGAGTGAGGAATGCCAGAAAGGCACCCTAAAACCAGCCAGGGAAAATAAACAGAGAAGAAATGGGTGGCCTGAGACCTCCTGAGCTTGGATCAGGCTGGATTGACCAACGCTAAACAAGCCCCAGCAAAACTTAACCTTCCTCCTGCAGTTGAGGTAACATTTTCAGGTGGATTTTTAGCATGGCAAGCACAGAAAAGCAGGTTGAGCCCTTGGGTGTCAAACCCAAACTGGCCCCAGCTCTTTCGGTGGGGTAAGGTTTGCCGTAGGGTCCCGGAGCAGAATGTCGGAGTGTTTCTGCTGCCTTTGCTTTGAGGTCCTTCGCCCACTGGAGGGAGCATACGGCAAGCGATTCGATACCCGGGACACGGGTTTGAAATAGGTTTGCATTTAAACGAGGGCTAGGGAAGCATGGTTAGACCTTGCTCAAGCAAAAGAAAAATATTAAATAAATTAAAAACCAGAGAGAAGCACGATTTGTTTAATTTTGGGCTCTGATTTCTCACCTTTCAAAGAGCTTTTCCTACAGGGAAGGCAGTCGGGAGAGAAACTCCAGGCACCCCATGGAGCTTCCCCTTAATTTAATTTATAACTCAACACAGTTACCTTGGTTTTTAAATAAATGAAATATATATACTTAGATATAATGAAATCAGCTGAAATCCTGGGGGAGCTATGGAAGTCACCGAGGTCTGCGCGGGGGAACCTGCCTCATTTCCATATTTTCCAAACACTTTTGGTGAGCCACACATCAGCATACGCTTCAGTTTTACCTAGCGGTAAGGCAAAAATATGTGCTGGTCCTCACCCTTACTACCATGTCCCTGGGGGCCTCAAAACCTCAAAGGAAGATAAGAGAAGATGAGAAGCATCCCCCCAAATTCATACCTTGTCCCTCACGCCCCAGTCTCACTCTCACGCACCCCGAGCATCCCTGTCCTCCCCGCAGCCCTGGAGACCCTCCTGCACGGAGGCATCGGTGCCAGGAAGCACCAAGTGATGCTGACCACGACACGCGGGGTGTCCTGCGTCCTCCCACCGGGACATCATGAGGTGCCTGATCTTTTGCAAAGCCTGCTGTTTCTCCAAATCTCTTCCAGCATTTGCACATCTCTCTGGGTGCTTAAATGGCTTTCATGGTCTGTCTTCTAGCTGTTGTGCCCAAAATGTGCTTCGGGTGTGTGAACTGGATGCTGGATGGAAGCGCTCTCCTTGGTCCCAGCAAGGTCTTCCATCCCTGGAGCCTGGTTTATCTCTGTGAATGCCTCTGCCTTTTTGAGGGGGCTCAAAAATTTGTGGTCAGCACCTCCAAACATCACTTCTTGGGCTGCGGCATCCTGTATAGCCAGGAAAAGGGAAGAGCAAAGAGAAAGGTTTCAGACCATTTCACAGGACCTCTCAGAGAAAGTATGTGTTCAGCCTTTCTCCCCTGAAAGCCCGTTGATCTCTCGTTTTTTATCTGAGGTAGATTCCCCCAATTAATAGGATAAATGCTTGCTGGTAGGAGTGCAACGGAGAGAAATGTTGAGCGTAGGACCTAAGCAGGAGCTCGCTGAGATATACCATCCATCCAGCAAGATGCTGGCAGCTCCATGCTCTTGAGGAGGACGTGACGGTCCTTCAAATGTTTTTGTCGGACCCTGCCTTACTTTGAAGGTGTGTTTTGTGCCTGTTTTGACTGCGGACATGCAAAGGGCAAAAAACCCCCAACCTGCTGTAGCACCCTCACAGTAAGACTGTATACGGCACCACTCGCCGTTATTAGCACAGTAAACTGAACAATATTGATTCAGAGGATTTGTGGTTTACCAGCATAGTTTACCTGTTAGCCCTCACACCGTTGCCTGACTCATGAATAGACATTAAGTCCCAAATAGTTCCTTTACAGTTTAAACAGTTGGGTTTGTGTGAGAGAGGGAAAGATTTATTTATTTGTATTAATTCAGGTCACATTTCCCTCGAGACATCGCTGCCTCCACGGGGCCTGATCCAACGCCCATTGACGCCCGGTGGAGCCCTTCCAGGGAATTCAATAGCGCCTGGATCGTGGCCACCAGGCCACCATTTCCAGAGGTGCTGAGTAAACACAGCTCCCGAGGTCTTTAATTCGCTTTTGTGAGCACATTTGCCTTTGAAAATCAGGCCTGATACCCTCTCCTTTATCTAGGCATGTGATTTGAGGGTAACAAGCTGCCTGGTTCTTGACAGGTTGTCTATTAAATATAGATGATGCCTTCACATGCAATTGTCTGCTAGATGTTTTAGGAGGAACAAAAGGCTCCTATTCACAAGCTCTGGCATGCCATGCGGGGATGATTAAAAGGGTTAAGGCTTAAAGATAGTTCCCGTTTACTTCAATGGCTGCAGGACTATCCCTCTAATAGCCCTAATTAAAAATTAGCCTGATATAATACTGTTATTATAATACAGCCTGATTTTATTTCATTTTTTTGGGATACATGTGGTGCCGCCACAATGCCCCTCATTCTCCAGCGGTGCCTCTCCCCCGACGATTCACTGTAGACAGAGCCAAGGGGGAATACGTTACTGGATAATGTGCTCCGGTCGAGGGTCAGCCCAAACCTCGGCGTCCAGGCTACGTGTAAACTGAGAGAGCAGGAGCCGCCGCGGCGTGCCGCAAGGTATCCCTCACCGCAGGGGAGCTGCTTCTGGGGCAAGCCCAGGGCTTCGCAGTGGAGAATGCCCGAAATCCCCGCCGTGAGCCGTCGTCCCGCTCCCCGTTCCCCGCTGCCGCTGGGGACCCGCAGGGTGTCCCAGCTCGAGGGGCTCCCCGATGGGCAGCTGGCGCCGGCCCAGCCCCCCGGCAAGTGCCTGCAGCTCCTGCCCCCCCGACAACCTCTGCTACGAATTTCCTCCCTCCCCGCCGCAGCCTTTGCTGTTTGATATCGGCTTTTGATTGAGAGATTCTTGCAGCGGAGCCAATACCTTTCAACTCCCATTACTTGTGTCAGAAACTCCCCGTTGCTCTGGTGACAGATCTTCTTTTCCACAAGACGTTCCTGATGCGGAGAGCAAACCCTTTTTTTGAAGGAAGCAGCTGAGACTCTCAGCTGCCGCAAAAGTCCTGCTGCCACCGACTCCAGCGTTTTGCTGTACAAGCCTTTAACAACCAGAATACGCTAGAGCTGCCGATCAGGCTTGCTCTCCTGGAAATGTGACTGTTTTTCTCGGACTTTTAGCATCTATCTTCAAGTCTGTGACTGCGCGACATGCTCTCTAGCATCTTATGGAAAACACCGACAGGTACAAAGAAGACAGTTTAAAGCCTGGCACCCAAAAGTCCCTTCAAGCCTGCCCGTAACAGGTCTTCTGACTCAGAGCAAAGCCTGGAAGGAGCCCAGCTCAGTCTGAGGTTGCAACATGGTTTTATTACATGATAAGATGTTAAGAAAGCATCAAAATGTCCTAAGCCGGTGTGGCCAGGGGAGCTGCAGGGTGCGACCGGAGGAGCAGGCACAGCGGCCGCGGGGAGGGAAGCTCTGCAGCCGGACCCTACCTGTTGGGTAGGAAGCCCGTTTTGGGGAAAAAAACCTGTCTGTACCTGAGGGGGTTGCTTGCACGTGGTGGTGCCAGCAGTATAACCCACCCCATCTCTCTGCTGGCACCAGTGGGGGTTTTCCCACTGACGGGTCTAACGCATCTCGACTTGATGGGATGGTCAGGCTCCAAGTCAGTTACTGGAGATGCACCTCAAGAATGCGCAAAGCAAGGCCAGATGTTGAGAAGACACAAGAGTGTCTGCATAGCATGTCTGGTACCTATCTGGCATGGAAAAAACTTCCCGATCTTAGCGCTCATTGAATTCATTTAATAACGCGGTTGATAATCTTAATTGGAAACATGCCTTGCCAGACTCCATTGCCCCAGACAGAAAGAGGCTGTCTGAGAGACATGAATAGTTATTAAAAGCAGGGCTGAGAGCGGCAGTTTCTGCGGGCAGTGCAAGTTGTTGGCGAGTTCCAAATAAAAGTTCCCGATCAGTGCTGAGCACTTCTGGGATACACAGTTCCCTTCTTCAGGAGAGAGAACGGGAAAGGATCTGGTACCAGGAAAACACCTTCTGGTAACTTCAACTTGCTGTTGCCTCTAAAATAAAGCTTACGAAAAACATGCTTTCCTTTTCTGGTGCTGGGAGTGCCGTGGTTATGGCAGATCCTTGCGCCCTGCCAGAGAGAAGGCAAGACTAGCTCAGGTAAGGCAATGCCAGCAGACGGCTGGGAGGGTGCGGGCAGGTCCGGGGCACAGCTGGAGGCACCGGCGGCCGCTAAAGGGCTGCTGTCACGCTGCTATCGCCTTGGACTGCTCTGCTTTCGGGGGGGCCAAAGCCCTTCCTGGACCAACCGACCTGGGGGTTAGCCTTGTCCCTTCCTGGTGCCTCTCCTACGGACCAAGGATGAGTTTCAGGGGCACTCAGGGGACTTCCAAGGGGACCCCTTGGCATCCGATTTATCCTTGATGCGGTGAACTAGGAGGTTTTCTTGTTTTGAAACCAGAAAGGTCCATCTCGTCAACCAATTCTGGGCAAGGTACCATTTTAAAAGGTTGGATTAGGAATCGTGGAATCACAGAATATCTCAAGTCGGAAGGGACCCATAAGGATCCTTGAGTCTAACTCCAGGACTTTCATTTGGTTTGCCTTTTCCGTGACCAAAGCCGCTGGCTGGGGTGGTGAGCACAGCAGGAGGATTGCCTCCTCCATCACCCACCCCTTCCCGAGGGAGGAGAGGCTTTCCTTGTGAAAACCCCGGCCAGCGCTGGCCGGAGTCCTCTGCTGTAGCCCGGTGCTCCCGATGTTTTAACAAGAGGCCCCACAAATATTTAACTCCAGCAAAGGGAGAAAACCTGGTGTAGTGGGGTGGGATGGATATGTTTGCCGAGAAGAGAGGGTGAAAGACTGTGGAATTTATTGATTGGATTCCCGTTGAAACACAAATGCCTTCTCATAACCCAGGAGTAGATAATGGCTTGGCAAACAAGTACGTACTGAGTGCACTTGGCTGGAGGTATTTATGTTTTGTCCCAGGGAACTGAAAGGAGAGGGAAAGGTGAGGACCCCGTTTCGCTCTCCAAGGATGCCCTCTCGTCTGAAGGGGGTGGGCGCATTCCTGGGGGGTCTCCCCGCGGCGCAGGGCCTCCGTGGCAAACCCTGCCTGCTCCCAAAGCCCGGGCAGCAGCTTCGGTGGGGATGCTTGGCCTCGCGTTCAGCATCCCCGCCAAGCGCGAACCACGTGCACCTCTGCCGAATTACTGCTGGTCCTTCTTGCTGCAGGGGAGGGGGGAGAAGGGCCGAGCGGAGGGGGCTACCCGTCAGCAGGACTGGTTTCACTGGTTTTCCTCCCGTCCTTCCAGCACGCGTTGCTTTGGGGGGTCTGAGCTTCGGGAGCGCGCGGTACCTTGCTCTCCCGTCAGCCAGCATCTCGGCTGTTAGTCCTCTAAATGAGGTGCAAAAGGAAAACTGGCAATTTTCTTTGGAAAGCCAGCAATTCATGAATCCCATAGGAGCGAAAAAAGCTGTATCTATTGGATAAAGTTTAGAACTACTTTTCTATTTTATTTTGCAAAATGAAAATCATTTCTAGGTCGAGCGAGGAGTTTCCCCCCATTTCTGTCTTCTTTCCTGGCCATCCCAGCAAAGTCTTGGGATTATTATATCGTTTTCTGCCCAGATTTCCTTGACACAGAGCAGAAAGCATCCATCCAAGAGTGCACTGAGGCTTCCTGATCCCTCTGGATCTGGGCCATCTCTGGGCTCGCCGGTACTCTACACCAGCCTTGGGGTGCTAGCGGCACTCCAGTTTAAACCAGTCAGCAGCTGGAAGAGGCACAGCCGGGAACAGCATTTCTGCTGTTGGTCAGCAAAGTTGAGGACAGCGACTCCGTTAGCAGATGTGCAGGGGTGCAACCCCCGGCTGGGTGAATTTTCAGGGACAGCCAGCTCTACCTAAATGCACACACCAAAAGGGGTCTCCCCAAAAAGTTGCGAGGTGGCTGGCGGTGGGGCGGCTGCCTTTCAGGCGTGTTCACCCGCTTTCCCCCCATCTCCATAGAGACACCATTGTCTGCTCAGGCCTGCCACAAGCTTTCTTCCTTTTTTTCTTTTCCTTTTTTTCCTTTTTTTTATTTTCTTTTTTTTTCTTTTTCCTTTTTTCCTTTTTTCTTTTCTTTTTTCTTTTTTTTTTCTTTTCTTCTTTCTTTTCTTTTTTCTTTTCTTTTTTCCTTTTCTTTTTTCTTTTTTTCTTTTTCCTTTTTTCCCTTTTTTTTCTTTTTTTCTCCCCCCTCCAGTCCATGCATTTGCATGCAAATCACCCAAATTTCCGTCTCGCTGCCACCGTCTGAACACCACCTCTCTGAAAGCAGGCAGACCTGGGGCCGATCGAGAGGTTCCCAATGGAAACCCTGCACCGGACCTAAATGCATCCGCTGCTCCTCGCTGCCACCAGCAAACCCAGCGGGTCCGCGGGTGCAGGTGGAGTTGGCTCTCCCTGCCGGGCTCTGCCCTCCTGCTTCCCAGGGCAAACCTCTCCCTGTGCCCGCTCCCGGGATGATTCCCGCCCTGCTCCCCTCGCCAGGAGGTTTTCCAGCCCCTTGCCTGCCTTTTGCACAGGCAGGGCTCTCGGGACAGGTGCAGGCAGGAGGACGGGGGGGGAAAAGAAGGAGACAAGACTGACCTTTAAAGTTTTGTTCCAGCTATGTCTTCCTGCTGAAAGCATACCGGCTTACACAAACAACTTTTGACCTCCGGCCCCCTCGCTTGTGTCGCAGCATTGTGCCGGGAGCATTTGTCTCGGGGCTGTGACACATGGCCTTTTTGTCTGGGGGTGCGAGTGAAGGCTGAGGCATTGCGACTGCCTAGGTAGTGAGTTATTAGCACGCCGGCTTCTCCTTTAGCAGCCCCTCTTTGTGGATGCAGGAGTAGACAACGGAGAATGCAGCTGTAAGGGAAAGAATTAAAGGGTTATTAAAAAAAAAAAAAAGGGGGGGGGGGGAAAGTTGCATTGCAGTTTTTCAGTTCTGGCTGCAGGCAGAGGTCTGGGAGGCGTCCCTGAGGCTGCCCGGCGGCAGAGTTAATGCTTTCATCCCGTGAGGCAGCTTTTCGGGGGGGTAAATTAGTGGGGATGCAGTGACATCCATAGGGCTACGCTGAGTTACACCATTTTACAAGCTGACCCGGGGCCCCGGGAGGGAACGGTGCCAATTTACACCAGCTGAAGGTCTGCCCTTTCAGCATCGCCGCCGCCAGAGCCGCCACAAATCAACGTCTAGTGCCTGCACGTCGGGCTCGTCTTATCGAAACACTTGATTTGCTGGTGTGATTCATGCCCATCCGGGAGGCATCCTTGCACAAGAGGAATGTGCCTGTTTTCAAGACAAATATGGTCTTCCTAACTCAGGGGGGTGCAATAAGATGCTACCGGAGCTGCGGCGGTGTGATGCGGGGGCTGCGTCCCCTCCTAAATCCCGGAGCGGGCAGGTACTGTAGCTACAAAGGAATAAAGGTGCTTGGGAAGGTGATGGGGGAAAGCTGCCTTGCGCAGGATGGGTGCAAAGGGCTGGGATAAGGCCAGTGTTTCCGAGGGCACATTTCAGCCCTTCAGAAGCGGCAGGAGACGCCGCCTCTCCTCCTGGCTTGCTGAAAGCCGCAGGCGTCTTCAAAGCGCTGGAGGAATAGGGGTTTACAGGATTATCCCTAAGCACCTGCGGATCTTTGTGAGCCCGGTCCGTGCCTCAGAATGATATGATTCACCCGTAACTTACACCCCAATTAGTCGCCAAGTGCTTCTGGTTTTAGCAACGGGCTGTTGGCTTGGCCTCCGGCTTGCGCCACTGGGGACCACGATGCCGCTTGGCTCTGCCCCACGGCCACCCCGCCGGGCGGGGGTCCCAGCTCTGCCTCCAGCTGCCCCTCCGCTTGCTTTGCCAGACAGAGCTTCCCACCGGCCTTTCCCAGGCTGTGCGTTGTTTGCTGCTGTTTCGGCAGGTCCCTCCTTTCTTTCCGAAGTTAAACAACATCGTAATGTTCAGCCTCTTTATATCAGGGCCCTAATAAGATAACACCGGCTTTTATTTTCCCCGTTCTTCCTTCAGACTCAGTATATTCCTCAAAAACCAAACCCACTCTGAGACCTTCGGGCACTTTGCCGTTGATATAATACTGCCTTCACGAGTCGCTGTAGTACGTACAGTACCAACCTTACAACATAAGCACATAAGCCGCCTGTTATTTCTTTTTTTTTAATCCTTCTAAAAGGATTATTTCAAAGCCAATTTTTATAATTGCATCCCAGATAAAGAGCGTGTCCCCCAAGGGTGTTTAGTGAGGGGAGCAAGGAAAGCACGGCAAGTATTTCATGCTCGCTCACCACGGCGTTTGGAGCATCCCGCAGCTTTCCCTGCCAGCTTAATAGCTGGGATGACGCCCAGTTTTTCCAAAAGCAACCTCCAGCTCCTACTTCTTGGGATTGCATCTTGCTAGGTGGTACTTTTGGCCATCTGAAATCCAGAGGAACCCTGCTGCACAGCAGAAAGCAAACATTTCCTTTGAAGGTATCCCCAAAAAAACTCTGAGCCACCGCAGGCCACTGCTTGCATGATGAAGGAAAATAAAGATTATTTCATAAAAGTCAGGGCCGTTTAATTTTATAGCATTTAAGTCAGCGAAAATGCATCGGACAATTATATTGCACTTAATGCTCGGATAATGGAACAATGAAAGATGTATGTTTGCATTTTGTAAAATTAAACTGTATGCAGTTATTTATCTTTTACCTTAATTGTTTGAGCTTGTTTCTAATGTAAACTGTTGTAATTTTAAATAAATATAATAGAAAAAACTTTCCTAGGTATCGGAAATCCAGAGTAAATTTACTTTGCAAATAGGCTTTGTTAGGTATGTTTTATGCTGAGGATCTTGAACTGACACTTTCATTCAAAAATATTTTGAATACTTCAGCGGAGGCTCTATCATTCCTGGTAGGCTGTGGAGAGCTTCAGAAGAGGAGAGGCCCCGGCTGGGCAAGGGACTGCAGGTGAGATGGACCCCGCTGCGGCTCCGGCGGGCTCATTGACCGAGAGAGCGCAAGGTGCTGCCGGACCTGCAAAGAGGGAGCCCCATGCCCGAAGAGGCTGAAGCGAGCTCCTGCGGATGGCCCTAACCCTGACGGTCCCGGGTGCTCCAGCTCTTGACTTGTTGACCTTCGCATCGCTCTTCTACAAGACACGGGTAAAAATAGGACCGAGGCATGGCGGGGCTTGTTTTACAAGTCCGTGACATACATGGTTTGGGTGGTTGACAGCGAAGAGCTCCAGGTCTTTCATCTTCCGTTGCACCTCAGCCAAATACTAATGGTTTGGAAAACATGCCCAAGCGCGTCTTTGTGATGCCATTGGGTATCTGAACGCTCGCTTCGTTTGGGCAATGACTTTAGGACTCCCAGCAGCGAGCAATGATGTTAGGATAATTTTTTCAATGAAGTCTATCATCATGCCATGTAAAATCCCAATTATCTGTACTGGGAAAGTACAGTTACTGCTTTGTAGCTCTTTGAGGAGTTTTAGAGATCTTGGTTAAGCCCAAGATGTTGATTAAGGAGGTGAATGCAACTGTTGACTTAGCCCTAAGGGGTTGTTATAAATGTGTCTGTTTGTTTTTCCAGTACCTCGAGGGAAGGCTCCAACAAAGGAAACGCGCTGGGTTGAAAGGTAACTCAAGTGATTAATGACATATACATTCAGCATGACGTCTTTATCATGGGGTGGTCTTATTGATTTCGAGTTGAGCAACCTGGGAAGTGGAAAAAGAGGTTGTAAAAGTGAAAGCCCGGTGAAAATTAATTAATTGCCAAAACAAAAGTGTCAGCCTTCCTCACGTATCTGGAATTTGGCAGGCAGTCCCATCTTGCAGGGTTCTTGCGGCAGCCCTGTAAACCACGACTGATGTTTCTTTCATAGCGTGCAGTGAGTCAAAAAAGGTAAAATAGGAATGCTGGGTTTGGTTTGGACTTGTTAGCTGCATATGCCAAGAGGATTTCTTGGATGACTGCAGCCCTCTTGACAAAGGGAATTCATCAGGGGGAGTTTAAGCTGGGTCAGGGCACCAGCAGATGTGCCCATGGGTTGATGTGGACTGGTTAGCTCAAAAGCTTTTCTGTGGAGGTCCCGGTTCCCAGTTCCTATGCTGTAACCATCCCTGATGCTCCAGCGAGGCTACCGGGACAGGACTGACCTTGTACGCGTCGGGTACGGGCACTTCCAAAACCTGATCCCAAAGACCTGCGCTAAGTCCTCTAGGATCGCCACAACTTGGCTTTGGGGTGGATGGTCCTGCTTGGCTTGGCTCGAGGATCCCAGACAGGCAGACGTTACCCTTGATTCCCCTGGTATCATCTACGTACATGATGGAAACGAGAAGGTGCTAGGAGGAAAATACCCTCAAACATCAGCTTTGTAGGGAATAGGCAAATTCTGTGCAAATGAGGGCTCCCATTATCTCTCAGGTGGCATGAAACCATCAAACACCCACCTGAATCTTCCTCTGGAAGCCTCTGCTGAGCCGGGGCCCTGCTGCTGAGCCACCTCACAGCGGCTAAAATGATGCCGCCGGCCCCTCTGCACCCCCTCGGCGGCGGCTGCTGCTCTTCTTTGCCTTCGGTTCCTTTAGATGGCACCATCCTCCTGCGCTGGTGCCGCGCTGGAGCCCGTCTCAATTAGTATTCACCCTGCAAAAAGAGGAAAATTCCTTCATTACGGGGCGGCGGGTAGCGCGGCGGTAATTGAGGTGGTGTCAGCAACTCCATTATAAGCCCTGGTTTCCACCCGGGGGGAAGGTTCACGCTTGCCACGCCGAAAGCCCAGAGCAGCCGCCTTCCTCCTTTTTATAGGTATCGCTGGGCAGGATGACGCTACGACCTTCCCGTATGGCGTGAGCAGCCTATGGGACGGTCCTGGTTTTGGGAGATCGGTATGAGGTGTGAAAGCTGGTGGGATGACTCCGGCTACAGAGCTGGGCTTTTGGCTGGGGAAAAATGGGAATGGGCAGCAAAGGGCATCCCAGACCACAGGGCCCCATCCGGAGCCCACCGAGGTGCCAGGGGATGTGCTGAGCTGGGCAGTGGGTGCCGGGGGCTTCAGCCAGATATGCCCACCTGCAAGAGGGAAGCCCTTGGTCAGGTCAGGCAAGCTTCGGCAGCCCCAGCCCTTAGATTAGCAAGGGGAGGAGAAGGAGAATCAGGAGAGAAGGGGCTTTTTGGGCAGCTGGTAAATGCACACATCCCTCTGCTGGGAACCCACGGTGGCCTGGCAGGGTGCTCCAGGGTGGCCTTGGTGTCCTCTGGGGCAGCCCCCGAGGGGTGAGGAGCACCCGGTCCCACGTACACCATGTTCTGGGTGCTCTCTGCAGAGCTGAGGTTTGGCTGGTCCTCCCTCCTCTTTGGGAAAGCCACCTGGGAGTAGGAGGATTAAAGCAGAGGGTTTGGACCATCGTGGATGTGGTTGGTCTATAGGGACCATCCTCATCCGAATTAATGGGCCTTTCTTCATCAGGCGTCCTCTTGATTCCTGCCCTGCATCCGAACGTCAGCAAAATCCAAATCCTCCTTTAGCAAATCCCACCTTGTGCTTCGCACTCCGGGAAACAGGCTCTTGCCTTTCTGGCTGGGAAAGTAGCTCATCTCCGAAGAGTACCTGGAACGCCACCATCGCTGGGGCCCGTCTGGCGCAGCCCTCGCTCATTCCTTGTCCGATTAAAACAAGAAATAGCAGGTAGGACCTTTTGCAAAGAGGATGGAGCCACGGCGAGTCGCCTTCGTGAGCAAAGGGGTTCAAAAGGAGGGGAAGGCGAACCCGGGCAGGTTTTGCCCAGGCCACTCGGGCTCAGAGCGAGCGGCTAAGCGAGCATTGCGCCGAGGCAATTGCCCACCCGAGGACATGCAGGGAAGGGCCGCGGGTGCTGGTACCCGCATTACTGCAACCCCAGGGCAGCGCAGGACCAGATGTCCCCTGGGCAGGGAAGAAGAGGAAAGTCACTGTTGTCTTTCTTTCAAAAACTTCTTTTCTCTCTCTTAAAGCCAAAAAACCATCAGAATTTTGAAAGCATGGAGAAATAATCTCATTTGCGATTCAAAATTTAGGAAAACTGTGGCCAGCACAGGAGGAGGGAACCCTGGGTCTTTCTCCCAGTAACTTTTTCCCCCTCCTGGGACTTTTTGATTTAAATACAACATCAGGACCGACAACACGTGAATATTTCTAGCCAGCAGAATATGATTTTCCCCAGCTAGGGAGGAGGTGTCCCCTCCCTCCCCCGAAAGGCAAAGTGCCCCCTTTTGCTAATTCTTGGCTGCCCTGAAACAATGCAGCAGCGGGGAATTCCCGGGGTCAGCCCAAATCCCTTGTTCTCCCAGCCTGCTCCCGGCCCCCAGGAGCTGCAGCCTTGTTCAGGCTTTTAGAAGTGCAAATAATCTCTATAAATGGGGGGAACAGATCAAGCGGTGGGGCAGGAGCTCTCCCCACGCAGCCTGGGAGGGCACGGGGCTGGCCCGGGGAAGAGCTGCCTCTCCCTGCTTTTTCATCTGCTTTGGTTTATTTTTCCTGCTTTTTTTTTTTTTTTTGCTGTTTTCTATCGAGGGGTTAGGCTGGCAGCTCGGAAGCAAGCGGTGCATCAGGGCGGTAGCTCCATAGGGTCCCTCTCCCCTATACATCAGGGCTCTGCCTCCGCACCCGTCCCCGCTCCGTGGCTCCCCGAGGGGGATTGAAGCCGTCCCCACAGGGTATCACAAGGCTTTTTGGCTTTGCAAGGTTCCCCATTAAATCGATGCTCGTGAATTAAAACAGGATCCTAAATGTGTCCCGGGCCCAGGTAAATGGTAATTGCAAAACGTTACCGTTACAGCCGTGGTTTGGGCTGTCGTTAAAGCATGAATCAGCCCCAAATACAGGCTGTGGGTGCCAGAGTCTGGGGGAACCGGTGCGTCAGCCAGACTCGGTATGTTTTACCCGCGTTTGTACCGTCGGAGAGCGGAGGGTCCACTTGTGGAGTAGCACCAGCAGGAGAACAGTTCCTGCGATCCGGCCCCTGGAAATGCAATTTCTAGGCACTCAAAAGAAGCATGAAAATATAGATGGTTTTACTCACAAATAACCAAAGCCCGCTAACAACGCAGCAAAAGCGGCGACCCCGCACGAGTCGGAGTCGCCTTTATTTCCCACTGCCTTTTGTTCCCCTCCAGCCTTTGTCTCCGCCGAGCCCACGCCGCTCCCAGGGCCGGGGCTGCCGCCGGCGCAGCCGGTGCCCGGGCTCTGCCAGGAGCAGCCGCCGGCGGTGCTGCCGCCGAGGACGCCCTTCCCTCCCTGCTTCCCCAAACCGGGGCTCCCTCCAGCCTTTGCCCTGCCCGGGGTCGGTGTGGAGCCAAATCAAACCCCCCGCTCGCTGCCTGCTCGGTTCTCCCCGGTCCCGCGCGTCGCAGGCGGCTCTGCATGTCGGGGGAGAGCCCACGGCAGCATTGCAGCAGCCAATTCATTTAGTTACCTGCAAAAATAGGTTATGCTTCCTCTTGTGTCCTCTTGTGTCAGTTCGATTGCTTTCTTATTTATTTGTTCAGCCGTTTTCGCTCGTCTCTTTGTTAAATACACAAAGTCATTCACTGAGCATCGCGCGCCGCGTTTTGACCCTTTATTAGGCACCGCTTAGCTGACAGCGGGAGAAAATCTCCGCTCCTTTCTACATTTATTTTCCTTTTGGATGATTTGACGGAGCAGGGGAAAAAATGCTCAGTGTAGTTTAAATAGCCTGGAAGTATTTCTGTGCGGTGGAAGAATCCCCGTTAACCATTAAAGTTTCGTATTTCTTCCCCGCAACTACAAACCCCAGGGCAGCAGAAAGAAAGAAAGGGCTGGCGAATTATGTGTGCAAGCTGAAGTGCAGTTATTTGTAGGTGATGTCGAGTAAAGGACAAGTGTAAATTTTAGGAGAGTGAAAGAATAACAGCCAGAAGGTTAAACAAAATTGTTGAAAAAATCAAAATACCGAATGTAGCATTTTAACATAATTTTGTGCAAACAAATTTGCCCTCCCTGCACTAATGCCCCCCGCCTGCTGCATCGCGGAGTTTGCAACTCCTCAGATTTTCCCTCGAGCCTGCGGCTGGAAGAAGGAGCCGTGATTTAGGGAACGGCCTCGGCGAGGGAAGCTCCTTCCCTTTGCCACCCGCTTGCCGACTACAAAGCCGCGGAGATTTTCATTTCGGAGTCGATCGGAACAATTTTGTCCCGGCGACCCTGCTGTCTAACCCTGTTTGCTGAGTTACGCCGGGTTTGCTGACAACTTCTACTTGAGTAAATTGTATTTAGACAACAATATATTTCATTCAGGTCTTTTGCAATGTCTGGACCAAGGTCAGTTTTATATTCTGCTGAAATCATAAAGTGACACTTGAGATAAACAGAATGTTTACTCTCTCCATGTGAGCCGAAGCTGATATGTAAATTTATCCTTATTCTTTCATCAAATTTGCATTTACCCTCTTAGTCAAACACTACAGGGTTCCAAATCAAACAGCTTTAATGGTGGTCAACCCTTTATGACCGATTGCCATATCAGAGAGAAAGAAACGGCAATTTAGATTAAAATGAAAAGAGTAACACAACATAACGAGCGTCATCCGGTTTGCCATAATTGGATAAACTTTTCATACGAGTGCCTGTGTTGGATGCTCGGCTGCCCGGAAAGCCATTGCCGTATTCTCCCGGTGTTATTCTAGTCCCTTTATCTGCCCCACGCAGCCCGTCCTCACCTGGCATTATTTTTTCCTCCTGATCAAACAAGCCAAGTGCCACTAAACACGTTCTGGCGTGGGTTTTTTTCCCCCGTACATTTACATAAAAGAAGGGGACTTGATTCACTGCAGCAAGCCGTCGGGTTTCCTTCTATCTTTAGGGCTCAGGTCAGGACGGAATAAAACGGGCAGCCTTGGAGTGCAAATAGGAAACCCGAAGGTGGGCTTCCAGGTTCAGTTGCTTTTTAAGGAAGGATTACATTACGCTGGTAGGCAGCTTGTTTCCAGGAATCGCAAGCTCTGTGTGCAAACGCGGCCTGACGGCACGGTGATGGGCTGGGGGTAAGGGCCTGGCCAGCCCTTGGACAAGAACTTCTGTAAAGTCTAACCGTAAAATAACAGGCAGAAAAACACAACCAAGGACGCAGGATGACAATAGAAATCCTCCAGAAAAAAAAAAAAAAGGAAGATATTTATCACCTCAGCTAAACATGCATGTAAATATGGGGTTTGTGAACCCCGGGGGTGGTTTCTGTGCCCTGAACGCCCCACGGCGCTAAGCTGAGACCCCACAACTCATTTCACGTGTGCCTTGGACCCGTGCTTTCAGAGGAGGAGGACCACTACTTTATTAAGCCTGTACCCAAAGAAAAAGGGTTGGGGTTTTTTTGCCGCAGCTAACGTTTTGGCTGGTCTGAGGAATGAAAGAGCGAAGGGGTTTGGAGCCAGCGCCCGCGCCACGGTGGCCCGGACAATGCCGCAGGGGTGCCGTCCCCGAAAGGCTCTCCCGGGATCTGCCCCCCGTGCCGGGCAGGGAGAGAAAGAAAGGAAGAAAAGAGAATGGAGGCATGTTCGGCCGCAGCTTTCGCTAGGGAACGGCAGGTTTGGTGCCTGGAATGCCGGAGCCGCCGGCTTCATCCAGCACCGCTGCCGCACCGGTGCGGGCTGTGCCCAGCTGCAGCCCTCCCCGCCCGCAAACAAAACAACCACCCAAAAAACCCCACAACTAAGGCAAAGAAAGAGGAGAGGGAGAAAAAGAGAAGGGCTGGGGGGAAAAAAAAAAAGAAAAGGACTAAAAAAATTTAAAGCAAAAAAGCAGGAGGAGAAAGGGGAAAAAAAAAAAAAGCGGAGAGAATTTTCCTTTTCAGCGCGGCTGTCAAATGGATATCTTATAGTGGGAGGGCTGGGAGGGAACAGATATCTGCCTCTCTCCGGAGCCTGCAAGTATTTCTGCCATTCATGAAGCCAAGGGATGCCACACACATTCTGTTTGTTCAACATAAGCAAACAGATTGTAAACTGGCTGATAATTTTTGTACTGACAATGTCATTTACAGCTGTCAGCCTTTTGTCTGTCATGTTTGCTTTATTCAAATATGAACCAAGTGGACCTCCCTTCCACCGCTTTCTTCTGCATTAAAATCACATCAATTCCGTTCCATTCTGTCTTATCTAAAATTCATTGGAGGCCAATCACTTGGATGAATGCTTTGGGGTTTCCATGGAGGCAAGAAGTCTAGTGTGGACTTCAGGGGATTAGGAAGTTTCAGATTTAAAGCCTTGAAGTGCACGTTTCTTTCAGTTCTTTCTTTGATTGCAGAGGAAGGGGAAGGGGAAAGAAAAAAGAAAAAAAGAAAAAAAATCAGGAAATTTCAAGATCATTTTATATTTCCAAAGCACCCCAGCACGAAGCAGTCCCCCCTTTCAGCGCATGTGCGTGCGCGTCTGGACGCGCTCAGCTGCCGAGCTTTTGCTTAAGCACAATTTACGGCCGTGATCCTTCCAGCTGAGCTAAAAGGAGGGTACTGTACCGGCATCCGTCCCCCCCCAGCACCCTCAACAGGATGCTGGCCACCGGCTCCTATAATAAATTCAGGCCCGTCTTCAATTAGATTGATTTGGATCCAGCTGCTTCCCATGGTGCTGCCCGCAGGTCTGGAAGCATCTCCCTTTGTTAATAGAGGTCACGGCACTTTGTGTTAAATAATTCACATCAGACTGTCTGTCTGTCTGTCTGTCTGGGGGCAGCTGCAGATGTTGCCCGTTCGTGCGGAGGCTGCGAGCCCCTCGCTGGCCCACGCACGCACCTGTATAACAGACAGTCGTACGCAGAGGGTATTTATTTTGTATTTGTCGCTCCAGCGCTGAGCTGATGTAAATCAGGGGGGAGCCAGCGCAAGCCGGATGAATTTACGTTGACTCGTCTTGTTTTTATCTCCGAGCCTTCCGACGTTATTTTTGGTTTGCAGGTTTGATTTTTGGTGCTGGGCACAGTTTTGGAGCTGGTTTTCCTGGGCTGTTTGGGAGCCAGACCCCTGTTGCCAGTCCCGGGTTAAGATAGCTAGCACTGGAAGTATCACGAACTGTGCATAAATATCTTGGGTTTGCATATTGTGGCCAGGGAGGGAAAGGAGCTGTTTGCCCAGGGAAAGCCGGGGCTGGGGAGCACCCCTCCGGGGTCCACCCCCCCTCCTGGCTGTCCCACCGGGGAGAGGACGCAGGTGACAGTTAAAGTCATCTTCTTCCCCTCCTGCCTCCTCTTCCTTTCCCTACGCACAGTGATTAAAAACCTCGAGTCAAACCTCAAAGAAAAAAAGCCCCAGACTGGTTTGGTAAGTATGAAATCTTAAAAAAATGTGCTTTTTATTTACCTTCTGGGTCCTGAAACTTGATAAGTGCTCTTGAAGCACAGCTTGGAGCCCTGACCGCCGTGGCAGGAGCGCGCGCAGCCGGGCTGGGAGGCAGAGCCAAGCTTCCCGGCACGGCACTTGTACCCCTGAGCAGAGGCAACGTGCCCGCCGAGCTGCCCCAGCTCTCCTGGCACTCTGACAGCAATGGTGATGGCGATGGCAATGGCAATGGTGGTAGTGGTGGCAATGGTGATGGTGATGGCAATGGTGATGGTGATGGCAACGGCAAGGATTGTCTCAGGCAGCCCCACGACTGCTCCCTATGAGCCCATCACTTGCGACCTTCCCCTTCTCCTCCCGCCAGCCTATGGGACAAACGTTGTCAGGTCCATCTGGTGGTGCTTCTGGCCAGGTTTTGGGGAAGGCTGAAGAGTTTCCCTCTGCCAGCCCTGTGCCTGTGGCTTCCTCGGAGCTCCACAAGGTACATCTCAGTCAAAACTAACATTGCAGCGACCCTCCTCGCTGATGCAGATTGAACAGAGAATGTAAATGCCATATCTACCCGTCCAGCCAGCTTGCTTCCCCTCCTCGATGCCTCCCTATAACCCCACTTACGCGTCAGCTTAGCATTCGGTCAATAAAGCCTACACACCCCTACAAATACACAACGCACATCAACAAACAAACAAGCCCAAGGAAACAGGCAAACAAACACTAATCAAGACTTTTCTCCCAGCACCCGGGAAGGAAAGGAAGGACTAGTGTTGCACCTATGATTTCTGCTTGTAAGTACTGCCGAGTACTTACACACCAGGCGGTGGGATGGAGATGGCCACCTGGCCAGTACTAAAGGTCCTTTCTGGGATTTCTCACGGCCCTTGCCTTCAGCGGCTCCGTGCTCCACCATCCAGCCCTGGGCAGAGGTGATGCTTTAGCTGGCGGTGGGATCAGATGCTCTTCCCCAGCACATTTACAGTTTGCTCATTAACGAACATATTCAGCTAAGGTTTATGAAATGACCCAGGAGGGAGAGGCGGCGTGTATCGAACCCATCCACCCATGCAAACACCTTGCCACGCTGAAATTTCCAGGCAGCAGCCACGCTGCCAGCAGCCGTGCTCAGAGGTGATGCCCCACGTCAAGGACAGGTCATGCAGAACCAGGACGGGAGCTCTGGCACTCACAGCATCGGGGGTCGCTTCAAGAGGACCAGCCTCCAGCAGCAGAAGAAAGTTTAGAAGAGGTTGGAATAAATCAGCACTGCAAGGGGAAAAGTTCCCTGCGAGTTACTAAATATTTACAAAGCGCTCCTGGCTCCAGAAGTCCTTTCTGAAGGCTGGAGGAATAGTTGGGAAGGGAACCTCATGTGCTCACCCTCCTCTTCCTGCTGTCCCCTGAAGCATCTTCCTCAGGTGGGACGGGCTGGGAGGGACCTTGGTGCGATGCTGGTGGGTCTCTCACCCCGTGCTGCAGGGAAGGGAACTGGTATGGGGGGGAGTTTCGGTGCCGGGTAGTTGGGACGACTTTGAGCTCTTTGGGGCTATTGCTAGGGAAGGTAGGGGTAGCAATAAAGTCCTTGAAAAGCTCCCGGTAAACTCATGCCTGTCTTGGATTGGATCAAGGTTAACTCGGTTGTCAGGCTCTGTTCCAGGTCAAGACCATGAGTAGCTGGGCTGGGGGCCCCAGGGCCCCCGTGTCCTGGGAGAGGGGCTCGGGCTCAGCTCCTCTCTGGGGGAGCAGCTGCAGAGACCAAGGCAGCACACGCCTTCCTCTGGGGGAGTTGTCCTAAAAAGGAACCCGACGTCTAAGTGCACTTTTCGCATTGGATGTTTCATGTTTAGGAATTGTCATTATTTCCCCCTTCTTCTCCCTTCGCCTCTTTTCCTTTCCGCAGGTCCTCAAGCTCAGGGAAACTTTGGAAATGACAGAGATTGTTCCCTTGTAACCCTGGTGCATTTAAATGTTTTAAAATGCCGGCGATGGAGTTGCTGATGGTTTTTGTTCCCTTGCTGCTCTGGCTCATCTTCCTTTCAAGTTGGGGTCTTTTTTCAAAATTACAAAGGGAAAAAAAGAAAAGGAAAAAGTGGGAAGGAGCTTTTCCCCATCATTTGTCTTACTGCATATAATAGTGGAAAAGAATGGGGGGAGAGGAGAGGAAACTTTTCCTTTCTTTCAATAATGTCTCATTTCAATTTGAAACAGAACTCAATATGTGTGTGTGCTGCTTTATAAACTCCAAACCTAAGAGAAAATAACAGAATGGAAATGTCAGCCTCCGTGGATGCTAGCTTGAGAAAAGGGCTTTAAACTGGCTCAATCTGAGTCTATAGGTTTGAAGACGATGACTGCGGTATTTCTCCAAGCACGGATTGCTCTGTTTTACACCAGAACGGTGTCAGAAGTCCAGGAAATCGTGAAATTCTGTTGCGCTGGTACAACTCACTGCTCTAATACCGTCTCTTTGGAAAACGGTATTTTGTACCAGTTGCCCCATTTTATTTCTAATCTTTGTCTCCAGGTACCAACAAGCTGTTCGGATGCCACGTAATTGGGCAGAGCAGCGCTAGGCACCGGTGTCTGCCCCTCTGGGACCTCCTCGTCTTCATCTGCCTCCTCATCTCCGTCTTCTGCTCACGGTCTGCCGGGATGGGGCTGCTCCAGTGTGCTGGATGGGCTGGCCGCGGCGGGAACCACTCCGCCGATGCTCCACGGTCACCGAGGCCAGAAACAGGCCAACAATGTCAATGGGATTCGGGATTGCTGGGGGATGCCATGTGGTCCAACATGCCCCAAAACCTGGCTCCAAAGGCTCTCGTAACCAGCAGGACCCAGCACGGAGCTCGGTAAGACCCTGCCCTGGCTTTGGTGGGCTTTAGGTCAAGACTTCACTCTGATAACGCTTCTCCTCGCCGTCCTGCCTGCCCAGATTTAAAAGCCTCCACTTAAGCCTTCAAAAGCCTTGGCTTCACCTTCTGCAGCAGCTCAGCCTTGGGAGGGGGCATAGATCTGACTCTTTAAGAAAACCACGAGTTGACTGACGGCTTTCAGCCGGCTGGGTCCTTGATGGCCATGAGTGATCCCACAACCGCAAAGAGTTACAAAATCAACCAAAAATAAAGTTTTCTTTTTTTTTTTTTCCTTCTTTTTTTTTTTTTTTTTGCCTTTCTTTCTTATTTCTTTCTTTTCCAAACAAAACCGCAGCAAACCCTGCTCGGCCGCCGGGACGGGCTGAGGACTCAGCACATGCCGTACAATACCGCCCGTACAATCCAGCCCCACAATTCCTGTCCACTCCTGGGATATTTACGACATATCCCACAGTTGTCATGTCAACACGACAAGCAAGGGCGGCCTTAAATCAAGCTGTCAAGGGGCCAGAACAGTACCGCTATGCAAAATAACGCCACTGACTGACACCAGGCATTGCATCTGCCATTTCGGGAGGTTTGCGGCTGCTCCCTTGCTACGTTTGGGTTGGTCCTTTGGAAGAGGAGTAGGGCAAGGGAAGAATACCAATGAGATGGTGAAGATGGCCTCTTTTTAAATAGAAAAAAAAAAAAAAAGAAAAATTAGAGTTTGCTGGAATATCAGGTGGTTATTTCCCTTCGGGTGGGATTTGTTGTGTGGAAGCTATGTGCTGCGTGTCCTCTCAGGAATGGCGCAGCCACATCGCTAATTCTGCTTTGAGCAGATGCTTACCGCCAACCGCCACAACTTCTCCGCTCAGTCCGCGCTCCTGGGGTAGCCGCAGTAAGCAGCTCGTCTTCACCCTCGCCCTGCCCAAAGCAATCTTCCTCCCTCGCACCCGAATTTCCTCAGGCACGGGGGCAGCAGTTTCAAAAGCGCATTTTTATCGTAGCCAGCCGGCTTCCCCAGGGGAAAGGAGCACCTAACCCTATTGGCAGGGTGGCTGCCCATCAGTCCCTGCAATAACTCGGGAGCAGCAGGGCTCTCCCGCAGATCGCATTCCCTCAAGTTTTGTGCAAATACATTAGTGGGCTGGAGGAGGGGTTTGCCGGGGAGCGGCGGAGAAGCTGCACCAGGGAGAGCATCCCCATCCCAGGAGGAGCCAGGAGCTGCTTCCAGGGAGAAGACTAATTTTCTATGCATTCTTACAATTTACTTTTATTTTTGGATGCAACAAGAAGAAATACCATCTGCATTTCAAGCCCCCTGCCCCAAAAGAAAAGACTATTCGGGCAGAGTATTTCATTAATGTTTCTGAAGCGCAAAGATTAAGGAGGAGCTTGCAAGTTCATTAAATACATCAGGACGTATAAAACCCTTCTGCATTCACCTAGCGTGGGAAGTGCTGTATTTTTCCATGCCGGAAATCCATTTAGCCTTTAATCAAGCTAAGCTTGAATGTTTGAAAACAGATTTTCCGATATGTATATGTATCATATATAAGTTCCTGCATAGGTGATGTTCACATTAATTGTGACTGTATGTATTTTCCTCCTATTCATCGCAATGCGGTTTCACTCGGAGGGCACTCATGCCCTTAAACACTTTATCATACACTTGAGACTGGCGCATGCCCACGTGCTGTGCCGGACCAGGACACCAACCTACACCTCAACCTCTACTTTAGTCCAAGACTTCCCCAGAGCAACTGATTATTCCGCATCTGCCCATCATAGTTCCGTATATTTCCATATATTTTGCTCTGCAGCATCACTAGGAAAGCGGATGGCGACCCGGGCGGGCAGGAGTTTTGCCTTCGCCGGTGCTATGACCTCTTGCAAGCTTGTCGCTGCTTTGCGGGCAACGCTCACCCCCTTCCCCACAGCTTTGCATTCGCTTATTAAATCGTGGGCAAGCCGAGGAAATCAGCCTGGGCGGTAATTTGCACCATTAGCAGAGGTGATAAAGTGAGCAGGGGGGCGAGGGGGGGACAGACGGAAAGGTGTAAAGCAATTAGCGATCTTCTCAGGAGCCCTCTTCCTTATGTTTGTTCCAGGGGAAGGATTCTCCGGCCGCTGCGGAGGGGAGCACAGGTCCGACCGCTGCTGCAGCCCCAAGAGCGAGCAAGGACAGAAGTTGGTCCCCAGCACTTCGGTCAGTCTTCGCGTCGTGCGTGTTTTGGCTTTCGCCGCCGTACCGCCGCTAAACAGATGGCTTCCGAGGCCATTACAGCTTTGGGTGACTATTTTGCGAGCATGCAAATGATATTGCTGTGTTACATAGCGCGGTTATTTACTGCTAATTGCTAAGCTGTCGATCATTATTATATTCTGTGGCGACAGGGTTGGTATTTGCATAGTTGAAGCTATCCATCCTATCTAAAATTAGCGTGTGGCTTTTTTTTTTTTTTAAAAAGTTATCAGTGCTAAAAGAGACCATCATAGAATTGACTGGGGTAAAATATCTCGGGGCTTTTTTGTATGCATACGCCGACACTTATCTGCGAGGAGGATGAAAACCAGCGCGATCTGACTGTGAAGTTTGCAAACAACATCCCACCCCAGGGTCTGCATCGCATTTCCCTTTGTGTCCTGGCTAAGGGCACGGAGAGGATCACAGACCCCATCCTCGCGCTGTTTACTTTGGGAACAATCAGTAATGTATGAATAATAATGCCACCCTCTGACCATGACTAATTGAATTGCAGCATGCTGCGGAGGCAGGCAGAAAGCTTTGCTCCCCGCTAGTCTATCAGCGTTGTTTTTCAAGTAGCAGCAGACAATGATTGATGCTGATGTGCTTTCAAACAAGTCGCCTTAAACACCTAATGCTAGCACGTACGGACCTGCAGCTCGAGCCCCTCGTGAACGCGAGCCTGGATTTATCCATGCATTCATTTATTCCGTTAAAGGTCCTTCTGGAGGCTGGCTTTCCCCCTTGGACAAGGTCCCCTTTGCAGCAGCCTCCCGGTGCGGAGCAGCCCTGGGGCGGTTGGGGTTTACCCCAGCGCTCCCTGCTAGACGCCCCGTTAGCCTAACGAAGCCCGGGCAATGGGGGGTGGCTTTCCACAGGGATATGATTGCTTTAATATCTATTTATCTACCTGTCTGTCTGTCTGTCTACCCAAGAGGCTGAGAAAAGAGCTCAGAAATACAGAGGCAAAACCAGGACTGATGGAAAAAGCCAACCACGGCCGTTCCAGCCGCTCAGCACAAAAGGAGCATCCAGGACTGCAACCTTTCAGCTCAGCTCCGAGGGGACCCTGAGAGCGATGCTACCTGTGGCCTCTCTGCTCTGGGAACCCACAAAAAAGTGCCCAGGAGGGCGCAGGAGAGGAGCTCTGCACGGAGCATGGCTGTGCTGGAGGTGGCGTTTTCCCCCTCAGCTCCAAAAAATCCTCATTTCTCCATCCCAGACTGGCTCCGTAACAACATGCAAATAATGCCAACGGCAGCAAGGCAAGCGATAGCAAACCCCATCTCCCGAGGGCAGCACGGGTCCCCGAGCAGCGGCAGCAGAGGACACGGCACGGCCGTGCATCGCGGTGGCGGCTCCCGAGCCTGCGGCTCTGGTCCCCAGCCTCTGGGTTCGGGGTCCTGCCCCAGGCCCACGGGACCTGAAAACTGAGGATTTGAGCCCAAGGCGGCTGGCCGGGCTTTTATCCGGCTCCCCCCAGCACACCCTCCAAGTTGGCTCCCTCGCCGCGCTGGCGAGGCAAATGTCCAGGCTCGGCCCCGTGCGGGCAGGATATTTTATTTGATTAAAAGAAGGCCGGGCAGTTCATTAAATCCTTTCTTTAGCAATACGGCTAAGTGAAACGTAGTGATTTATTTTCTCCTTCTGTATTTGGGTTTTCAGGGCCCGGGTGCCAGCCGCTGGGGTCGGCTCCAAATCGCGAGCGCTGGCCTTGTTTAGGAGTCAACAAAAGCCGTGTTAAGTGACCGAAAGCCAAACGGAAATCTGCACTTCGGACCAAGTCTGATGTTCGCTCCTCGGCGGGATAACAAGTCTTGTGTCAAAACCTTTCGCTAAGCTTCACCACGAAGCTTTTTCCAACTTTTTTTTGGCCGTTGCCATGCAGAAAGCATTGCACGGCAGCCGGCGGCACCCCCTCGCCCCCAGCCCCACCATGGCATTACTGGCTCGGCATCCTGCCGATGCCCCTTTGCCTTACGCCTCGAGGCACCCCGCCAACGGCCCAGCTCCGTGCAGCTCCTGCATGCACCCGGGGCAAAACCCCGGGAGAAAAGAGCTTTATTTCCCTCCTGGAGAAGGGGGACGTGGTAAAGTTGCTCAGGCTGGCACACGGAAGATGAGTTCAGGTGGTTGCTGGAGCCCGCTGCGGGAGCATCCCTCTGCGGGAGCATCCCGGGGCCGGGTCCCTGACGCCTTGGGGATGCCGCAGAGCATCTCCACCCCAACCGGGCTTAGCCAAGATCTGCTGTTTGCACTGGAATAACTCGGCTTTAACCCCTCTCCCCGGGAAGGCGTCGCGTTCCGGGCTGCGGTGAGCGGCGCCCGGGCGGGGGGCTCGGTCCCCAAAGCAGCATCCCCGCCAGCGCGGCCCCGCGGATCTCGGCGCCGCGGGGCCCTCGCATCGCCCGCACTATATGTACACTTGGTCAGGCTGTGTAAACTTTGACATGTGGATGTCAATCTTTCTCATATTTGCAGATGGCTTTATCAGAGCGTGATTAGTTTCTAGAACAAATTTGAGCAAAAGAAAACATTACCTACAGTATGTAAGCCAACAGACCAGCTAGTTTTCAGATTTGTCTATTTACATGGGCACTGGGTGTTTTGCTAAGGCTCTCTAAAAGTGATGGTAATTGAACAGTGCCACTGTGTTAGTGGAAGCTGATGAGTTGTAAAGGTTTTATAAACAACCACGGTGGATTTGGCTATAGCCTTTCGAGTAATGTTTGTTAATCTCGCTGAGCAAGTGTGCACCTAACACAATGTAAATACTCCCGAATTTGGAGGTGTCAATAGTGTAACTTTTACTGTTTGTAAAATCATTCTCTGATATCATCAGTAAGTTTACCAAACGTCCCATGGCCAAATATAATAAAAGCTTAAGTAAGCGCTTGCAGAGGAATAGGGGAAAACATGTTTGCTGTTTTTATTTCTGCTGCCTGTTTGTTAAAGGATCGCAAAGAAAATAGGACGCCGACTAATAAATACGGTCATTATCCCTATATGTGTGGAGGTATCCGTGGGGCTTCCCGGTCACTTCCCGGCGAGGGCAGTGCGTTCGGATGGCTCGGGCTCTGGGGTGGGAGACGTGCCAGACCTGCTCCCGCTTTTCCAGGGGAATCCCTGGGCGAGGCGGGCTCCCGATGAAGCCGTCTCGGCCCTTTTCTTTCTACTCGCTCGCTCAGCAATCACGTTATCCAAACACAGTCCCGGCTTTGCCAGGAGGAAGCCGCAGCCGCGCACGTCGCCGCAGCACCGGGGAAATGCTGAAATTTCATCCAAAAATGGCGTTAACCACTAGAGGGCCCAAAAATTGTGCAGAGCAACGCGCCCGCGGCAGGGAGACGCACTTTCGGGAGGTCTTTTCCCTCTGCGGGGAACTAACTCTATTTTCCCTTTTTGCTAATAAAAAGGGGCCTGGAAAGGAGAAGCGCACTGCGTGCGCGAGGAGCCGACACCGGCGCCGGGGGTTAATAAACAGCCCCCGTGGCTGGAAGTATTGATGGCAGAGGGAGATGAAATGGCTGTGACATTTAAAGGAGGAATTTGTGAACCACAAATATGAGCATGACTGACACAGCATGGCAGCACATAAAATCAATACAAATAACCTAAACCTTAATACCTTGATCCTGGGGAAGAGCATCGCATTACCAGGGACTCGGAGAAGCGGCAGCCGCCCTGGACGTGCCTGCTGGGTGCTATCGACTGTCTCGCGCGGGGGCAATGACAATTAGGATGCTCTTTAGGAGGGAGGCTTTCCCTTCGCTCCCCCCGGTCTTCGGGGTGAAGCATGGAAGAGGAGACAGCGGCAGCAGAGCCCAAGGGCTCCCTTTGCTCTTCCTTTTCCCAAAATGCGGGATTCATTAGCCAGTTCAATATTTAAGGGCAGATTTTCCAAGGAGATCATCTCCCTCTTCATTCCTTAAACAGTGGGGCCTGGGGGAGGCTGAGCGTTTCGGGAAGGAGAGGCTTGATCTCCCTCCAGGCGTTAGGAACATCCAGGCCCAAGGACGGCTGCTAAGCCATGGAAAATCACACCTCAAGCTGTGCCCGAGGTGTTTCATATCTGTCAGCAGCAATCGCGGCTCCTGCCGAAGCACGGTGATGCTGGATGCGGGCACAGCCAGGGTTAGCTCTCTGTCCCTCTGCCTGGGGGTCTAGCCCTCCTGTGCCACCATGAACATCGACCTGCAACCCACCCAGCTGCTCTGCAGCCAAAGGTGCAGCCTCTGCCCAGCCGCTCAGTTCATGCTCCTTGTCCTCACCGCAAATCCGAGCGGCAGCAGCACCCGGCTGACAGCAAGGTCCGAGACCTGCCGAGGCAGCGGGGAGGGGAGCCTGCACCGCTCCGTGCTCTGCTTCATCCGAATGCTGCCAGCCCTTCAGCTCGCCCTGCACACACTCCTCTTAACTTTTCTGGACCTGGAGGGACAAAACCCCAGAGGACGTGCCACCCCAGGGCTGTGCTCCCCGAGGAGGCTCTACAGGTAGGGGGGAGGTGGCTGGCTGGAGGAGCGCTAACAGCAAGAGCCCTCCGCAACGCAGCCTCCCCGGCGCTGGGAACCGCCGACAACCACCGCAGCGGCCGGGTAGAAGACGAAGGCAGTGAAAAGGTGAAAGCAGCCATCATCATCCGAGCTGTGTTTGTTAATGTGTGTACAGAGGAACTCTGTTTGTTTGTAGGTCCTTAGTAGAAGTGTGTCTAATGTTGACTTTTTGAGTCTAATATTGTTTGAATTTTCTATCATGAGCCTAAGCCACGCTACCCGAGTGCTCTTTCCCTCCCACGTTTTTACGTTCATTACCTTCTAAAAACGTCCTGGAGTAGCAAAGAGCCGAACGGGTCTCCCGACCACCCCCCCAGCATCGGTGGGCTCACCAGCCCAGGTTGGGCTTGTGTCAGCCTTTGCCATCCCACCCTGACAGCGGGGCTCCCGCCGGGTTTAACCTGCACCCAGCCGCAGGCGGGGACCCTCCCCGCACCCCGCCGGCGTGGGGCTCGTCCCCCGCCGGGTTCAGCCCAGGGCAGGAGCGGCCAGGGCCACGCTTGTTTTCACAGTCAACAGAAAACACGCTGTTCTAGCCAATTCTTCGCTAATCTTAAAGTAAATACAAAGCTCGGGCACATCTCTCATCCGTCCCCACAGCTCTTTTAAGGTAAAAGTTTACCGTGCCCCCCAATATCACTGTGGCTGGGGGGAATATTCCAGCCTTCAAACCCGGCACGGTGCAACCCCTCGGCTCTGCAGTACTTCTGCAAACTTAGAAATCACAGCCCCATATGGAGGCAAAACTTTTAATCGCGGTGAAAAAGCTGCCAGGGCGCAGGAGGACCTTTCTGCTGGGCACCCACCGCCCCGTCCTGCTCCCGAGAGTGGAATTTGCTTTGGAAATGCTCTGCTGCTAACAACCAGCATTCAGCAAGGACTCCGCAAAACTAATACCCAGAGATGGAATGACTTTTAAAAGGACATAATTTAAAAAAATCCTGGATGGGTGTAATTTTTCCCCTCATGAGTTTTGAGGCTGTAAAAAAAAAGGGGGGACAGAAAAAGCCTACTTTTCTTTGGGTGAATGCGAGAGGCTCATTGCCGAACGACACAACTCTGGGAACTGGCATTTTAAAATAAGCAAAGTATGCAAAAAAACCAAGAACTGCAATTATTTCTATAGTCACGGGTGCTCCTGCAATTCTTGCACTGTGCATTGTTGAACACCGCGGGGGCCCGAAGGAAAACTGCTGCCAGATTTGCACCCTCTTTCATGGCAGGGGAGAAAACACCTATTGCAAAAAAGGGGAGCGAGGAAGGCCCGGGGGAGGACACAGCGCGGTAAGGCGGCGAGGGCAGGCACATCTAACAGCCGAACCCGGACTCGCTGGTGCCGGAGCCCCCTCCCAGCCCTCCTGGGGCAGCACCTGGTGCCCGGGGGCCATAAACCCGCCCAGCGCAGGTGGTGCCACTGGCCTTGGTGCCAGGCGAAGCCCGGCATCTCCCCCCGCTGCTGCCAGGGCCTGCGGGTAAACATTTATAGGGGAAAAAAAAAAATAGGGACAGCGCAGTTCCCAAATATGCAACTATATATTCCAAAAAGAAAATGCAGCTTTTTGTGTAAAAGCAGAAAATCAGCACTTTTGGCTGACAGCGCTTAACTCAAACGCTGTTTCCGTCCCTCCACCCCATGTTTAGCTAGCCGAACAACGCCGGGGCAGCAATATTTCAAGCCGAGAGCGCGCTGGTGTTGCAGGGTCTGTCCCCCCAAGCCGGGAGACCCACAGCTCCCGCGCCCCCCGAGCCGCTGCCCCCAGCCCCACGTGCTTCTTGGCCCCAAAAACCCTGGCTACCCAGAAAGCAAATTCCAGCTGCTCCCGAGGAAGGGGGGGCATCGTTTTCATGCGTCCCTTTGCGGTCTGCCCTCCGGCATCCGGATCGGAACAGCATTAACGTGCCTCACCGGGTCGGGATGAAGCGCAGTCAATAATACGTCCCGTGCAAGGAAACGGGAGGGAAAAAACCCAAGACAATAGGAATATAGGGATATTTCTTTCTTTTTTGTGCCATGCAACAAAAGCTGCTGCCTGTAAATTACTGTTGTGAATAAGAGCCTAAAGCAGGTGCTTAGAGAGCAGCTGTCACATAAAAGCCAATATTTAAAGCCATTATGTTTACATTACAATTATATTTACCTTTAACATCTTCTGGGCATTATTAATTTCCTCCTTTATCACCCGGTTTAACGTTTTATTTTACATAACGAGGCTTTTACCCCTCAGCGGGGGCTCTAATTGCTCCCCAGCACCCCCTCGGCAGGGAAGGTGCGGGAGCAGGCACCCGGGAAGGCATTTTCCCGGCGGCTCCATCACTCCTGGATGAGCAGGATGCGGCGATGCCGGCATCGCAGACGCAGCCCGCCCATGCACGTGGGTCGCTGCAGCGAGACAGCAAGAGGACCGCTGGCCACGGCCAGGTTTTTGGCCAGGAACCCCTTCGGAGTCACCGGGCACCAATGTTGAAGCCGATGGGAACGCTCCGGGTCTCGCCCCTGCACCTGCACCCGTGGGCTGCCGGAGCCAAAAACTGCAAGTGCCTTGATCCCGCTTACGTGGCGGTTACGGAGCAGGAATAGATAAAAGCATCTGTGCATACACATGCACAAAAAAAAACAGGCTAAATTTTTTTTGGTCGCTGAAGGCGAGTTTTCCAAGGGAAAGAGGAGGCTTTGTCAGCCCCATCTTTCGGAGGCAGAGGCTGTTTGGTCAGACACCTGGGGTACAGCACGGCGGGGCTGGGCCAAGAGGCGTTTGTTGGTTTGGGGTTTTTTTTTTTAACTGTAGTCTTTTGTCTTTCAAGCAGAGAATTTATTGGCTTGCTCTGCCATCCCAGGTTATTGAAAACCACGGTGGTTTTTCTTTTCTCCATGGGAAGAACAACCCTTGGTGAAGGGGAAAGTATCTTAGGAACAAGGCAAGTGGGTAGTTCTGCAGGGAGGAAAAAACCCCTCTCCCAAGCCGACGCAAGGCACAAAGCAGGTCTCCCTGCCCGGCACGAAGCCGCCGGCAGCCCCAGGAGCAGTGGTGGTGGCACTTCGCCGAGGGGCATTTTCCCAGTCCTTCCCAGGAGCGCAGGGCCTTCGGGACCTCATCCAGCACTGCATTTACCCGCGTACACACCACTTAGCCACTGGGTAATCCCATTAACCTCCGAAACGAGGGCCCGGAGGGGAAGGTGACCAGTGTCTGTCTGTTCAGCGGGATGGAGCGGGACTGGGCTCCGCAGGGATGCCTCCCCTCCGCTGGGACGGGATGGGGCGAGTGCCGGGGGTGGGAGAGAAGAGCGGGCTCATAACCCCCCACGATGCCTACATGTCTGAGCTCACCCCCACGGCGGGGTGGGACGAGGGGACCCCTCCCCTGGGGATGAGGCAGCAACGCCCGGCTCCCACGCTTCATCACGCTGCAGGGATGGGACGGGGAAAATCACATCCCAGTGAAAAAAGATGCCCTTAACCGCTGTGCTCAGGCAGCCCTGGCCAGAAACCCCACGCGGGCATTAAATAGTCTCAAAGCACCAAACCCCGCTGCTTTCAGAGGGCAGGACGAGCCTGCTGCAGCCAGCTTCACGGGAAACGCCGGCTCGGCCAGGACCAGGGGCCCCGCGGGACCATCCAGCCGCCTCTAAATGCACAGTGTAAGTACAGTATATCTCCGTTAAATTATGGGCACTCAGATTAGCATGTCCTTGTCCTTGCTCTGATAAAGGAGCCCAGGGGCTGGGTTAAATTATAGGAGCAAATCAAGCCTTCTTTTGATTCTGACCCTATAGACACAAGAGTCCCAGAGGGTCCCAGTTTTCTTCTGCCCACTTGCCTTTATTTATTGCTAATTTCCCCTACTACAATAAACACGTCCAGGGTCATCTGATCCCCATACTGTTGGCGTTTTGTAGACGACATAAACCATGGTCGGCCGGCGGCATTCCTGCTCCCTGGTTGCTGCGAACCAACAGAAAGTCCTTTATGAACTGGATGGGGAGACAGAGGGTGTCAGAAGGAGCAGGGGCTGCTGAATGGATGGCATTTCTTTCTCCCTTTTCAGAGGCCTCCCTGAATAGATTTGTTACGGGACAGCTCGGACTGGGAACGGGGCAGGACGGAGTGGGGAGCGCCGTGGAAATACCCGGCAAGAGGCCGGCTAGCCTTATACGTCTAAAAAAACCATGCGTGTTTGGAAATCAGGGGCTTCCATGCAGCCGGCGTGGTTGTATTTAATCGGGTGGGAGAAACTCCCCTGGGAAGGTTTTTATGGGAGACGGGGATGGGATCCCTGCGAGCCCGGGCACACCGGCTCCCGGCACACGAACCCCGCCGCAGGGCGCAGCGACGCACGGCAGCACCAAACACCACCCTCGATACGTTTCGTGTCCCACCATCCCATTGCTTTCAGGGCTGGATTGATTTCAGCTACAGAAGAAAAATTAATTATTTGCATTTTTTTCCCTTTTTACGGGCTGGGGAGGCTGGAAAATGATTGCACGGGGCCACCTCCAAAACAGCCTTCTTGAGAAATAACCACCCAGCGACTCTTCCTCTCAAAACGTTCTTCGAAACAACACTAAGCTGGTTTTCCTTCCCCCAAACAGCAAGTAAATCAGCTTTCCATCCAAAAAAAACCCCCACCCAAACAAATGGAGCTCTACTTTGAGCTCCGGGTTGACGTTTTCAGCTCACCTAAATGACTTAGGAGCATAAGTCCCGGTGACTTTCAAGGCTCCTAGGGAACCAATTTTAAAAGATATTTACATGCCGAGATGGCCAGTACCCAGGGAGGATTTCCAGAATACCCTGGCACTGCTGCAGACCCCGCTAAAACTTGAGACGCCCTTTAAAAATCTGGCCTCTTGTTCACTTTTTAGAATAAAACCTGGGTGCCCAGAAGAATCTGGGTATTTTTTTTGACATTTTCTCCTGTGATAACTTAAGGTGCGGTTTTTTTGTTTGCTTTTGGGGTTTTTTTTAAACAAAAGGCCTCTTGGTTTAGGGAACAATATCTCCTGGCTGAAACACCAGGAGGTTTGGAAAAAACAGGAGACTAGGAGGGAGTTTAAAAAACCATAGATGTGAAAAATAGTGGCCTGTTTCCAGTAAAGGTGCTTCGGTACAGCTTCATCTGCTCGGTTTTGGGTTGCCTTCTCTTTTGAGACCGACAAACTCATTGCTAACACGTTGTTGGCCCTTGCGCGGGTATCTGCCAGCAATATTGGGGTCACCCCTTGCTCTCCTCTCTGCAGCTCAGGTCCCGCTGGGATGCAATCGCCAAGCCCGGTGCGGAGCCCCAGCATCACGGGCCCCCCGGGAGGAGGATGTTTGGGATCCAGGTGCTAGGGGTAGAGGCGCATTTATGCGATTATGTCTCAAATTCACTCAAACATCACCCAGGAGGGTCAAAAGTTCATACAACCAATGCCAACACCATCAAGTTTTGTTTCCTGCTCAGGAAAGCGGGTGAAGGAAGGAACCGAGGAGAAACAAGAAAGAAGAGAGAAATCCAATAAACGCGGGGGTGAGAAGGGAGAGGGGCAGGCGGTGAGAAAAGCAAACAAGGGCTGCAACAAAAGGAGGAGAAAGGGAACAAGAACCACGGAAAGCAAGAGGACGACAGGTTAGGAGGAGCCAGAGGGGCGGACGAGGGGCATGGGGCTTCTTGCACAAGCAGCCCGTACACGGCAACAACATCGCGGCATTTAGAAGTGTTTGCTGACACTTTTGTCACCATAAGCCTGTTTTTAGCAGGTGTGACCGCACCACCGACAGCTCTGCTGACCTCTGGGGTGGCCAGCGCAGACCCGGTCCCCGGCCCCGTGGGGACAGAGCAGGGGTGCAGACCTGGTCCCCGGCCCCGGGATGCTGGGGACAGGCCCATTCACCTTCCTTGGGACTTTTTAATTTTCCCTGCAGCAGCTCTTAAGGAACCTGACATGCAAATGGAAAGGGCTGATCTTTGGGGAGACAATCTCGTCACTTTTTGCATGAAATGCTAACCTCATTGCTTCCCACCACCCACGTCCTCCAAGTGACCGAGCTCCCTGCTCCTCCCACCCGTGGACCTCTGCGAGGTGTGGGACATCTACCCCTCCTCTCCATGCATCGGGGAGACTTCGCAGCAGCACATCATGTTCCCAGCATCGCTGGGGGAAGCTCCGTGCTTCCTCCCTGGTCCCCTGCCAGCGAGGTGTCCCTTTTTGTGCCTCCTTTTGGCACAGACACCAGCTGCTTCTCGGGTTTACGGGGCTGGATGGTTCCTAAGAAGAGGAGAGCATGCCCCGGCATGCGTGCGGGCTTTAACGAGGCGCTCGTACGTGGGCATGTGCACCTTGGAGGTGGAACAAAGGCTTTATGGCTCTCGCATCGCACACGGCAGAGCCCTGCCGGTGGCCTTCCCCGCGCTCTCCGGCGACCTTGGATCTTTATTGTTTCTGAGAATGGACCCTTTATAGGCTCCAGATGGAAAGTGTAAAATTAATAACCCCTGGTTGGCAAACGCCCATATGTTTTCCACCTTCTCCCGAGATACAAGTTGTTTATAGTGACATTTATTTAATGCAAATTAACATATAAATGAAGATACATGGCTCTTCCTAGAGACTTGCAGAAACTGCTTCGCACTGTGTTGTTAAAGCCCATCATGTATAATGATATAACCGATGGGAGTGGGCTATAAAATAGATCAAAATATTTTGCTGGGCCGAGTCCCCACGCTGCAAACCCCGAGTCCCCCTCAAACCTCTCCTGCCACCCCCCCCAAACCTGCCCGGGGCAGCAGCCGGCTGGCCAGGAGGGTGCACTAGGACCGCAGGGAAGCAAATGAAAGATATAATTTTTTTTTTTTTGAGCTTTTTACTAACTTTTCTTCCATTCTCAAGAGACCACAACAACTTGTTTTCTGAAACCTAACTCCTGGCCTAAAGCTGCAAGAAAATACGGTTTTGTTGCCCGATTTTCAGAAAAAAAACCCCAGCATCTCCAAATCTGTAGGAGAGGTTTCCTTTGAAATAACCTCGGCTTTTTTTTTAATTCTTTCCAGCCAGGAGGAATTTCGCCAGCCTCCTGCGAGGGCCCTTTTCTTTAACAATATATACCAAGCCAGCCTGGGAGGTGCTAATTGCTTTTTATCTAAATGGACTCTTTCTCCTCATGCCACCAGTGCTTTCGGTGGTGGAAGGAATACAATACATTATCAGGGAGCGAGATACATGTGTACAAAGGGTATTTACTTGTAGGAGGTTAAAGATACCGCACAAAGAAAGCCAGCCTTGCAAGGGTACCCTGTTAACTAGTGATGGATGAACCACCAAAAGAAGAAAGGTCTGAAAGCAGTGAGCAGATAAGCCCTTCCAGGCCTTATCTGAGCCCATGGGTACCTCCTGGAGGTGCAACCACCAGGACTTGCCGCGGAGCAGTGGCTTGCTGAGGTTTCGGCCCAAAGCAGAAGGCTTGGTGCACCTAGTGATGACCGCCTGGGAATGGGGTGGCACCAGGTCCCGCCTGCAGCTCTTGGGCAAACCAAGATGCCCGGATGGGTTTGTGACCGCTTTTGGGCAGCGATGAACATGGTCTCTGCAAGTTATTTGGGTGCCTTGGGACATTTTAGTCCTCTGCTGCCTGCCTGTGATGATGTCCTCCTCTCAAACCAGCGAGAAAAGGGCTTGGAGAAAGGCAGGGGACCAGCCTGCGTGGGGGGAGCAGAGGGACAGGGTGGGGCGAGCCTGGCACAGCAACTTCTTAATAAAAAAAAAACACCACAGTTACATCCCATTTGTCCGCCAATGACCTTAGTTAAACCAGTGCAAGTTTCTTAATTCAGAGCCAGCCTAAGCCTTTAAAAACTGTTGACTTTCCAGAGAAGCAGGAAGCGGGTAAACACGGCAATTGGCTGCTTTTTCTGCTGCCCACATGTCACCATAAGGCAGGGGAAAAAAATTCTATTAGGCTTTTATTTAACATGAATTTGAATGTATTCCAGGTCACTGATCACATAAGCAATCATGATACGGGTAATAAAGAAGTTCCTACCATACCTTTGTTTGCTTTCTACCTGTAATAAATCTTTATCACACACCGTGCTGATTGCAACAGTATCACTTCCTTTTTTTACCCCCCCGTCCTTTTTTTATAGAAAAAATAACTCCATACATCTGCAAGCACAGCCCAAACCCTCTGCTTTGCCACGCTGCTGAATAGCTCGGGCTGGGAGAGCATTCTGGGTCACGGTTCTTTCCCAAAAGGCTGCTGACGGGGCCGGGGCGGGCAGGGATGTTGCAGTACCCAGGGTGACTTTCCCCGGGTCCTTCAGCCGGACGGTGACAGCCCCGGGTGGGTTGCAGAGCTCAGCGTGCTCCTCACAGCTCGCCTTGCCAGCTGCGCCCATCCCTGCCTGCCTCCGGACCCTCTCCGGTTTCTCCATGCCCTCCCCGGGGTGCGGATCCCAGGACGAGGCGGAACATCCCCCACTATGGTCATGGGGATTGGCAGCATTATCCCCCCGCAGCTCGGCGTCTCCCTCTTCGCCCTCCCGGGTCTCACCCTGCAAGAGGTGGGTGCTGCGGGAGCTGCACCCAGGTCCTGCAGGTACGGACACACACAGGCAAGTCCTTTCACATGCGTTGGGAGCGAAAGCCAGCCACACGCTCCCCGGCTCTGCCTCCGCCGGAGACGAAGCGCAGTTTTGCTGGAGGATGGTTTGCATTACCTCTCCGTGCCGTCCCGAGGACCAGCTTTGCCAAGAGTCATCCTCGTCCCAAACGAGCCAGGTAGAGATGGGCTCAAACCCAGAAAACCACGGACTCTGGCTGGGGACAGAGACCAAGCCCCCTTAGTGCCCACAAGCATATGAACCATCATGGGACAAAGCCACGAAAATCCCCCTCAGAGGGTCTACGGCCACGAGAAACCCAACAGATATTTAAAACTATATCAGCAACCGTTCTGCAAGGAGGAAAATTGGATTTGCTTCATCTTTGCATGATGCCGGGAAATACTAACCTGCAAGCTTTCTTAGGAAGCGATTGCTCAAACGGCTTCATAAAAGATCCAAGTGGTGACCTGAGCTAGAGCAGCCCAGCACGCCCCAGCCCCAAGCTTTTCTCTGCTAGGAGACTTCTCCCTCCCTCAAAACCCAAAGCAGTGGGTGAAAGGGACACCTCGTCAACAGGCTTTCGGAGCCTGGCTGATGAAGCGGAGGATTTACAGAGGGAAGAGGACCTGGCACCCAGCTCTGTCCAAAGTGCATGCAATGAGGCCGTGATAATGTTAGAATCACATCATGGATTAGAAAGCGCTTGGCAGGAAAATGGCGAAAGCGAATGGATGGGCACATTTCAGCGCGCTGAAAGATGAAAAGCGCGTTGCTGCTGAGTTCAGCATGGGCGGCATGCATTGGTGGCGAGCTGCGGCGCAGGCAACGGCGAGATGAGGTCTGCAGCGAGCAGACTTCTTGTGTTGCGCTGCGCAAGGCAAGGTGGGGGAGCTGCAGAAGCAAGGCAAAACCCACCCGAGTTCCGCACGTGGGAACAGGCAAAACTGGAAGGACTCAGCTGAACCCGACAGGCAGCTTCCTACAAACTGTCTAAGCTTCGCGTGAAGAAAAGAAGGTACTGCAGCTGAAAAACTGAGTAAAAGCCTGTATTCAACAGGTAGTTACCAAGAGCAATTTAAGTGCTGCTGGAATAAAGAGGAATAAAGATATATTGGAAAAAATTCCTAACTAGAAAAAAAAAGTCAGAGACTGCAACTGTTTAGCTTGGGGGGGGGCAAAGGAAGGGTTAAACTCTACCTGTGTGTGTTACAGATGGCAAACCAGAGATTTCTTTGGCCTCTCGGCACACAGAAGTAGAGGGGCGTTCACTGACACTGGGTGGAAGTCAGTCTGTCGTGGATAAAAGGCAGCGTTCAGGGTTTTTTTCCCTGCTGTGATACCACTTGTAAACTTCCCTGCTATGAATTCTGCTGTCAATCCAAAAACTTACTGCAATTCATAAAATGCCAGACATTGCTCTCACTAAGCAAGCACCCGCAATCCCATTACAAACAACAAAATCTCCCAAACGAAGGAATATTTAGCTCTTCCAAAAATATGCAAAGAACTCAAAAGCCAGAAGTTACGACAAACCACTCCTGTAGATTCTTTTAATTTTTTTTTGCTGGAAAACAAAGCTCCAACACCAAAAGATTCGGTTCGAGAAGAGAATTGCTTTTAAGCTTCTCCTTCAACGGCCATGCAGATGCCCAAGCAGAGGTGGGAGGTGCCGCTGGCACCCCTGGCTTTAATGGACCCTGAGATCTGGGGTATCTCGCAGGGGCCGACACCTGTGCACGCAGGACGGTTTTCCCAGTCTCTGTGTCACCGTTCCCAACTCCTTCAGCAAACACAACCTGAGCAGTTTCCCATTCTTCCCAGCATCGCTCTCCGGATCCCATTCTCCCTCGGCCCCTCGTGCTTAATCTGTCTCATTTGGATGATTTGCATCCAAATCTCTCCAATTTTGTCCTTTCGTTCCCGAGCAGACGATGTTGGTTCCTGCTAATGCAAGGGCATCAATCGCCTTCATCTTTTCCTATTTAATGATATTTATCCATCATCGCATGGGAGAGAAATTGGCTGCAGCGCAATTTGGCAAAATAAATTGGTACCAGTTCAAGCATAATCTCACTAAATACACAGATTTTAATTTCCCCCCGAAGTGAACTATGCTGCATCTGCAATCATTGTCCTTGGTACAAAATCTGGACGCTGGTTTCAAACTCCTGCATTTTTCACTGCTTGTAGAAATCCACTTTCTGACCGAACCGTCCTCTTGCTCCGTGCCATCGGGCGTTTGACATGCAACGGCATTGCACGGGCAGGTTTGCAGCTGCACGGTGGCTCTGACAGAGCCTCATGACGAAGCCACCCAGTAGCAGAACCACGGTAACTTTTTGCTTATACAACTTTAATCCACTCTATACTTAAGTCAGTTGACCTGAGGCAGTGGATGCTACCACTGTCAAGTTACCCCACGCTTGCCATGGGCTGCTCTCAGGGATGCTTCCCAGCGCTCGGCTGGCACGTGGGACCTCGTGTCACGGTGCATTTGCAGCAAAGACTCAACACAAGCCCAAAGAAAACTCTGGGACGTTGCAGATTTGAATCCTCCTGCCTTTGGGGGAGCCCTCCCATTTATGGGGGGTCAACATTTTCCGCACAACGATAAAATTGAGGGAGCTCCAGCTGCACAACCAGCCTTGGCATTGCGTGGCCAACCCCTTATTGCATTTGGCAGCCCCTAAAGCTGAAGCCCTCGGGGTTCCGCAGGAGCCCGGGGCGGTGTGAATTATTACAGCCCCTCTCCTGCCGTGAGCTGGCAGAGCCAGCGGAGGCTGCCGCCCCTGAAAGGCTGCAGATCCCTCCTTTGGAAAGGCAGGACTCTCTACTCCTCCTCCAAGGGCCCGAAGAGGAGGCAGCATCTAAATTCAAGAGCACAGCCTGGGTACAATTTCACCCCTGTTGTTGTGTAATTGCTTGAATATCAGGCGCTGATATAGTGATTATTTGTAGACATTTATACCATCCCAGGCCTTCTTTTTTATAACTTTATTTCATTTTCTGCTGTTTACTCTAAGTACCTTTATCATCGCACGCTGATAGTCTGTTCTTTATTGCCCCAGTGTGCTTGCAAGGAGTCTACGCACAGTGCAATAACACACATATATAAATATTTGAACAGGAAAAGAAAGTCTGTCTGATTTGCGCTATGGAAGGAATAAATTAAAACAAATAATACCACTAGAGGGACCTTCACTCTGAACGGCGGCACCGGGGAGGTCACACACATAGTCCGAGGTGTGACTCCCAGCGAGCCCCCCCACGCCACCCCCGCGCCTGCCCAGCCCGGACCCCTTCCCCTCTCCCGCCCAGCGACGCGCTGCTCCAGGCTTATCAGAAACCGCAATTGCAGCACCCCGCACATGTTTGCAGGACTTTGTGTTTGCTGAGGATCACTAAAATAATTCCACTTGAGCACAATAAACGCGTTTTGTTTTTGCAGTTAAAGACCTGAGTAGTTTTAATTAGTTTACTCGGGTCTTTTGCATTCGGTCCCCACGCAGCGTTGCGGGTTCAAAGAAGAGCCTCTCTGTGTGTTTTCCCTTTTCTTCTCTTTTCTTTTCTCTGCCTCGCTCTCTTTTAACGCTGCGTGTGAATAGTCGAAGACAGGAGCGAAAGACGCTGGACTTAGAAAGTAAAATCTCCAGGAAGGAAAAATGGAGGCAAACACAGGAGCTAATTTAGGCAGGCATAGCTGGTGTTGTTTGTGGTTGTCCCTGACAGCGCTGCTGACTCGAAAGCACCTGTGTTTGCTCACTAGCTTTCCCCAATCTGCTAGAAAATGGCCCAAGCATGTCACATGGCAGCGAGATAGTCCAAGCGCCATGGGAATAAAAAAGCCTGAGCTTTTAGCGGAGTTAATCATTAATGCGCCTTTTCTTTGTCCCATTCAGGAGTGCTGACAAGCGCTTTGATATTTCATATTTGCCATCAGGTCAGCGGCGGCCATACCCAGGTACTAATGAACAGCCTGGCTCACGCCTCCCCGTTTCACTGCCCGCCTGCCGGCTGCAGGTTTCCTTTCACCTGCCCTCAACTCCCTGTGCATGTGCCTGTGTGCGTGCATACGGCCGTGCACGTATATATAACCTCTTTTCCAGCTGGGTCGGGCTCCCAGCAGGTCCAAGCCCATGCAGAAGAACTCCCGTGATTTTACACCAGCGAGCACGCGGCTTCCTCTGCTCCAACCTCGGACTCCTTCACCCGTCTTTCGGGATAAAATACGGAGCTAGCACGTTTTGAGGCGTCAGCCAGCCCCGAGCAGGCAGCTCATACGCTCCATATTGGTCATCTGAATACAGCGCTTTGTATTTCTTAGCAGCTGTCAATTTGTGTGTGTGTGTGTGCGTGCGCTTTGGGGTTGAGCAAATAATCCCTCGCGAATAATGTATGGATGGGGAGGAATGCAGACTGCCTCGCTCCGCTCCTCTCCTCCCCCCGGTGTCAGCAAGGGGCTTGGATATTCTCTGCATTGCCTTTCTTTTTCCAAATTGTTTGCAGAGGGCCTGATTCTTCCAGGTGCTGGGGGAAGGAGGGCACGGGTTTTAGGACCTCACCTCTTGAGGACGTGGTTTAAGAGGAGACCGAACGGTCTCCCTTCCCGGGCACACTGCTAAAGGCACCAGCGGCCGGTTCTGCTTTCTCTGACTTAGCAAATAAAATGCATTTGTTTGTGCCAGTTTTGAACAGAAACCCCCATTCCACAGCGTGAAGAAGAGGTAGGTCTGCAGGCCCCCATAAAGCTGCTGGGCGGAGGTGATTTGAGAATCACAGTCAAACTTCGAGGTGCTTGAACTTTTCCCTTGACTCCGTCCAACCCCGACAGGACGCTTCGCTCATCCGCCCCGAAAGCGGAGCCTGCCAACGCCGCGAGGTGATGGAGGGAGAACCGCGCCAAGGGTCTTCTCGCTGTTTTGTTCCTGCATTTATACCACCCAGAGACGAAAATCAGACTGAAAGCCCCCGTGCTTCCAGCTGGAAGGCTTTCACCCCCCATGCCTTACTGATTCTGCAGCTGACAGCCACCAATGCCATGGCCCAGCCAACCTTAAAGGAACAAAGGCATCCTGCTAGCAGCAGCTGCGTGTAAGAGGGCCCCGATATTGCGCTTAAACCCAGGCAGGTAGGAAAAGCCCTTGCCCAGCCAGAGCACGGAGGAGTGCCCCGTTTCCCTCGCCAGCTATTTCCAGGTTCAGGCACTAAAGTGTCTTGAGGACTACATGCAAGTGAGGTTTTTCCTCTAGCACCCCTGCAGACGGGAAGTGTATCAAATGCCAAATCTAACAATTAAATGATTCCTTTTTGCCTCCCTGTCGCCGAGACGTGCTACCTGCATCCCTCTTGGTATCAGCGGGCTGTCTATGGAGGCTGGATGGAGCACGTTGGGAAGATGTGTTGGGTTCCTCCATTTGCCCCATGGATTTACATGCTGCCCACCCTGGGATGTCCATGGCTGAACTGTTGAAAAGGCGACCAGGGCTTGCAGATCATCCCTGCCCTGACACCGCTTGCTCTACCTAACTTTGGGGCTTCCCTGAGGAGGTCCCTACAGCCTACTTCTCAGCCCAGCACCCCACAGGGGACTGTTTGGGGTCAGACATGGCCTAAGCACCTTGTCCCCTCTCCGTCACCCAGAGCTTGCACCCACTCAGCAAGGACAGGAGGATCTCCTTGCTTGAGCACAAGCTATGGAGTGCTTCTCTCCAGACCATCCTCCTGGCAAGAGAAGACACAGGAGCTGCACTCAGGAGATGCAAGGCAGCCGAGAAGTTTCTACTTGAGCAGTTTTTGGCCCAGGGAGCCCTGCCGCTGCGTTCCTCATGAACTTGGCACGCCCCAAAGCCACCAGAGGAATGTGGGGCCAGGCCACCAGCCCCTTGTGCCAGGTTTTTTCAGATCAAAGAGGAAACTCCCTTAAATGTCACAGATTTGTAAAGGCCAGCTAATGGTGACTCATAGAGATAAAGTTCTCAAGGACATTGAAGGAGCCTGGAAGTCTTGGTACCATGTGCTTCCTATGGGACCGAGCTCTGTCTGGAGAAGTTGCCAAGGTCATCGATATTCAGAGAGTACCCCACCACTGGCTTAGGTCTCTAGTGCCTCATGGGATGAAACACCTGATGTGATGAGGCACCTGCACCATCATCTGCAGCTGATGTAGGTGTTGGATGTAGCACTGGGCTCAGAGCAGGGCTTGTAGGCTTAGGTGAAGGAAGAGCACATGTAAGAACGTAAGCATTACCCACTCTGGTCAGACCAGAGGAACAAATAGTCCCTACCTGGCCTTTCCGTAGTAAATAACAGATACCTAGGGCAGATTAGAAGGACAGGGTACACACAGTGATATTTTTCCTGAGTGCTCGTTCTCAAACCTAGAGACCCCAACAGCTGAGAGAGAGGGGAGAGATTTTGTATGCAATAGCCCCTGTGAATATAACCAATGCCCTTCTAAACGCATGTACCTATAGCGTCAACACATGTACCTATAGCGTCAACACATGTACCTATAGCGCCAACACATGTACCTATAGCGTCAACACACGTACTTCAGATGGAGGTATCCCTGGTGCAAGAGCCCGTGTGCCGTGGTTCCTGCCAAACGCATGGGAACACGTCCTGAATTCAGAGCAAGTCCAGGGCAGCACCGGGGTCCACAGCCAGATCTCCTGAAAACCAGGCAAACATTGCAGCCCCAAGGCCACCGACAGCTTTGATCTCCGCCTTTTGAAACATCCCGGGAGGTACAGCTAGGTACAGGTCTAGCAGCACAGCTATAACGAACGCAACTTAAAATACTCTTGCGTAACGAAGAGCCAGCTTGCATCCCTCGGAGGCGATAAAGCCGCCCGTGCACACCCCCGTGAGGCCAGATCTTGGAGGGCTCTTCTGTCCTTGAGAAATGCCTGCACACTCACGTCACAGCCGAGGGCTCGTTGGCAACAATGATGAAGTTGAGCAGACTCAAAGCTATCCCCCAGCTCACAGCTGGGGCAGTTTTGGGCCCTTTAGTCACTTCTGCTTATTTACTCCTTTACTTTTAACTTTTTTCAAACAGCCAAGTAAACTTGCGGATTTTAAAGTCAGGCCATGGGAAGCACCCAGGCACTACACCACACAGGGTAGGACGCAGAGGACAAAACCAGAACCCGGCGCTTGCTGCTACTCACAGTCACATCTCCCCACCTTGGAGCCTCCACGCAGGCACCAGCTGCTGCATCCCAGGTGGGTGAGGATGCTGGGCCCCCTTTGTAGGGTGGGGCTCTCCAGGATTGGCCAAGAGGGGGGTGGGAAGGGCTGGACCAGTGTTTACACCCCCTTCTGCAAAGTCCCAGCACCGTGGAGGTGGGAAGGGGCCTGTGGACCTCTGCCTGGCCAGCCTGTAGCTCCCCCATCCTCCTGCCCAAGGCTGGCAGTGGCGTTTGATCTGAAGCTCTTGCTTTGCTCAGTTATTGAGGTGCTGCAGCTTGCTCTGCTCCGAGCTAAAGCTTTCAGAGAGCTAGGGGAAAGATTTTCCTTGCTTTCCGGAGGCTTTAGCTCGGAGCTGGCTATGTCTCCCAGCTGGGAATGCCGAGCCGGGCTCCGCTGCAGGGCAGAGGCACGAGGTTGACGCAAGGCTGGAACAAGGAGGCAATGTGCGTTGCAGGCAGGGACCTGGGGGCTCGCCATCAAGCTTCTCAGAAACATTGAGAAATGAGTTGACTGTGGTGTAGGATCAGCCCCCCGGGGAGAAAATCCAGGGTGCTAAAAGGCTCTTTAATCCGGTGGGGAGAAGATAAATGGGATCCAGTCAGCAGGACCTGCTCCCAGGCATACCCAAACTGGAAGCGGAGCACAGCTTTCTAGTAGCACAAGTGATTAATGAGCACAGCAGACTAATTACGGTCCTCTCCGGCCACAAGGCTCTAATCTAAGAGGCGTTCTTAATGAACTCCTGAGGCTGCGATTGGATTTCTAGGGTAAATCACTTACACTTTAACACAGACGTAGGAAACTGCCCTCCAAGTTAGCAACCAAAGCTCATTCATAATTGCTTGTTTAAATATTTTTCCTTCTTCATCGCCGCAGTCAATTTGCCGTGTGCATCCTATGCAGAGGTGAAGCCAGCCAAAAAGGAAGCTTTCCTGGAAAAATAACAAAGGTACTTTCAGCCACAGAAATCCCCATCTCGAATCCAAACAGGGAAGCCTCTGTCCCTTGCCAGTGGAGGCAGGGTTTCCGCCTGCCTGTTATTTGACATACAGAAGAGTTAGCTTAGGCAGGGGAAGGGGCCGCTTCTCCTGCTGCGGGGTGGAAATCCTTGTCTTTCTAGGTGCTCTTTCCAAGCTCAAGTCTCGCGCTCGGTGATGACGGGCTATTTATTAGTCCCTGCATTTCCTCGCGAGGGCGGATAATAGCTGAAGGCAATGCAAACACCCGGGGAGCAGGCTGCGGGCAGAACGCTGCCTGGCGATGGCGTGTGGCATGGAAAAGCTGTGTCACCCCTATTAGCTGCTTCATTTTGACTGGGGGAATGAAAAGCCCGGTTCCCGAAGCTGGGGGCTCAGTTGCAATCTTCCAGCTGTTGGCAGTGAATGCACGGTTATTTCATGCGAGTTTGGGGTGCAAAGGGAAGGGATGTGAGGATGTTCAGCTCGCCCCCCCTGCTCGCCCATGCACGGTATGCTGCATCCAAGCTGCCAGAGCAAGCCAGGGGCACGCACGGGAGAGGGGATGTCCTGCCCGGCTCGGGAAGGGACGTGTCCACAGCATGCTCAGGATCAGTCCCTCAGCACCAAAATAATGCCGAGCCAATGAATGAATCTGAACCCTTCCTAGCATTGTTAGTGACCTTCTCGGTGACCCAGAGCCACTCGGTTAACCTCTCGTGATAATGAGATAATGAGAGCCTCCGATGGGTAAATATGCAATTACAGGGGCTGCTTCAAGAGGGCAGGGGTGGCCAGGCAGCGGCCGCTGCAGCCCGTCACGCACGCAGGTAGTCCCGGGCACCCTCCAGCTCAATTAATGGGGAAGAAAAGCATCTTTGCCCCCATGGCGAGGCAGGCCAGAAGGAGCCATGTGCTCAGACGAGTGCCCAGCGGGTACATCTGAGTGGGTCAGCGGGCCAGGCGTGTTTGCTTACCTATCTTCTATTATTAATAAGGAGCTGGACATTTCCCACAGCGCTCATTACAGCCAAAAGAGAGGGGAGGGCGAGCGGCTCAGACATGCTGTGGGAATGCCCTGGTTTTGCTCAAATAAAGGTTTTTTAGCTCCTTTCTGCACTGGGAGGGGGTGTACCTGATGTTGCTGAGATCAGGGGGCTTCAGTAATGGGGGGAGTCATGTAGTCACAGCTGCCCCCTCCATCCCGCAGCACCCTGAGCTGATCCCCACCCACCTTCGGGGTCCTCCAGGTCCCGTGTGTCCCCTCACCTTCACCCCGCTGGGTCTGGGAGGAAAGGGCTTGGCTCCTTTTCAGGAAACCCAGGCAGGCAATGATCATCTTTACGTGTAGCACCAACACTTTCATGGCAGACCCCTTTCAGAGGGGGTGTTTCATAGGCTCAAGAGGATGCGGAGCTGGTGTGTGGATGCTGGGGCATCTCTAGGTGATGCTTGTGACCTGCCACCCCTCTGTCATGAGAAGCGGGCAGTGCAACTAAAACGATCAGGCCCTGGTTTTGAAATAACGCAGCGCTTGGTGCTTGGGTGGACCTCAGTGCCGCGAGATATGGCTGTGATGAGAGGGATGGATGACCTGCTGAAACACTTGCAATGAGACAAATCACGGAGAGCGGGTCCATCAAGGGTGGTTAAGCACCAGGAGACACCAACATCTTGTTAAAAAGCCTGCATCGGCACACAAAATAGCTTAGAGACCCCCCTTGGCAGGCGGGGAGGGAAGGGACTGGAGCTGGGGGACTCCTGCGGGTGCTGCCGTCCTCCCGCCCCGCCGGGGCGGCTGGCTCCCTGCTGCGCAAACACGGCCGGGTGAGATAAGGCGTGTGTGCACAGCACTCCGCCAGGAATTCGGGGCCCAGCCCCCCGCCGGGGCCGCCTTCCCAACAGCCACCTCCGCTCCCCGCACCCCTCCGTGCAGCAGGGCTGGCCTCGTGCCCCCTCGCTCTTCGGATACCCGTCGGGCATGTACAGAGATGCCGCCGCCGCAGCAGCCCCACCACGAGCCATCGTGCTGGGGTGATGCAGGAGGCGACATGGGATGTGCAGCCTCCCCCAAAAAACAGCCGACGAGAACACGAGCATCCACGTTTGGTTTTTAGCATGGGTGCAAGGTAACGGGGATGAGTCACGCTGGCAGCGGGCAAACACGGAGCCCGGCTTCCCCGTCAGCAACAGAAATGTCTCCTCGCCCTCCCGCCACCCCAGACTCAGAATAATAAAGGCCAGTTTTAAAATTAATATAGTGATACCTAGGAGATTAATCTTGCCGATAAGCAGACAGCAGCATGACTGAATAGGCCCGTGGTTCAAACAAAGGTTTCTGTTGAGTAGGACCAGGTAAAAGACGGATGGTTTGTTAAACATTGCCAGCATACTTTGCTAGTGCCATTCCCCGGTCACAGCTAATGGCAGCCGGGGCATTGTGCGGCAGATGCAGTGGCTAATTTCAGCCAACTTACACGCTATTTCTTATCTTTGTTGGTCTTGCTGAGATGAAGGTGGTTTCAGGATTTTGAATGCACTACACTCGCGCATGGAAAACATTCCTGACGGTCTCAAGAGGTGAAAAAATCCCCACCCAGCGTGGCTGGCCAGAGGGGAGCAGAGCAGGGTCTGCTGGTCCCAGGGCTCCCCAGCTTCCGCAGCAGAAGCAATTTGGGGGCGGCGGTGCTGCCCTCCGCTTCGCCTTCCCCCTTCCAAACTCATTAGGCAAGGTCCAAGGAGTGCCCAAAATGTGTTGAGCAATTTGGACTTCGCCCCAGCCTCTCGATAAGGGCTGTTCGTCCTCCCCGGGTAGCTGCTGCACCTTTTACCTGGAGGCCCATCCAGCCCGTGGAAGTAATTCTCCCTAAAAGCTGGAAAAAAACGTGAGACCAAAGTTGGCTTTGCAAACAAAATCACCGTGCAACCTCTTTCTTATTTCCCCATCAGTTCTGCAAGCGAAAGCGCTCGCTGGCTCTACCCGGGGCAAAATCAGGGCAGATCGCATCAACTTCTCTGCTTCTTCATCAACTTCTCTGCTTCTTCCTTCCCCACGTCGCCCACCAGAAATTAACATGCTAGAGAATGGCATGTCAGGGCCACTCAGGTGCTCTTCAGCATCAATTATCATCGCTCCAAAGGTCTCTGCGGCCCGCACCTATGTAAGAGCCCCATCTATTTCGATTTCCACCCAGACGGGGTTTCTGGTGTCGCCCTGTCTGAGCGTCCCTCCCCTCCTAACCCTTGAACCCTTGGCTGGTTTCAATCAGATTTGCCAAGACAATAGCCGTCTGGAAGCTCATTAAGTCCTTAGGGGGGTTTGTGGACATAGGCATCCGTGCGCAGGCAAGAGGTTGGGGGATGGCCGCGGGGTAAAATCCCCCCACCCAGGACCCCTCTTCCTTCCCGGGAGAGCAGGAGCACATCGCCCTGCCGCCTGAGATGCTCCCCAGGTTTTTCCCCTCACTTTTTTGGGGGAGTTTTCCCCCTCCTTTGAATTCTTCTCGGTGTTTTTCCCCGATTCAGACACTTGCAAGATCTCTTGTTTCTGTAGCAGGGCAGGCGGGATATCTAGGGGGGATAATTAATAGCATTATAACACTTTTTATTACTCTTTTAGGCATCTTAACAACGCTGAGTCACACCGGGGGATTAGGACAGCCACAGGAATATGAAATCCTTTGCAGGGCCGGGCCAGCGGGCTCTGCCAGAGGCAGCAGGCAGGCAGGCAGGCAGATTTCTGGAGGCTGGGACGGGGCCAGGAGCCGGAGGTGTCTTGTGGGAGGCATCCCTGCCAGGCAGGACCTACCTGGGATAACACAAGTCCAGTCACGCGCGTTGCTGGATATTGCCTGCCTTGCACAGCAATGCACGGAGGAGATGCGTGACCCGTCCTGGCTCCCCTGGGTATTTAATTCTGCACCCCCCTACACCTCGGGCCAGACCCAGGGAGCCTAAACTTCACACAAGCCTGGTGGAGCCTCTGGCTTAGGCACCCTGGGTGCCTGGAGGCAGCCAGTAATTAAACATAGGCTCTCCAAAAATCCCGGGAAAAAGATTTCTTTTTCCCCAAAGCTTAGCTGACATTTTTATTATTATTATTATTGTTATTGTTATTATTTTATTATTATTATTATTTTGCTATTGTTGATGTTATTATTACTACTATTGTTATTATTATTTTGGTGTTGGAGCAGAGCCCCCTCAAGATGGACACAAACCTGGCTTCATTTCTTGGCATTTTGTCGGGGGGATTTGTTCGACTCCTCCGAAATGGCGGGTGCCTGTGGCCGCCAGCCCCTGGCTGCAAGGGGCTGGGTGATGAGGAGCTCTGACCTGGCGCAGCCGTGCCGTGGGCCGCTTCCCCTTCTCACCTATAGGCTTCAATTTATGGCAGGGAAGAGGAGAATGAAGCGTAACTGAACTACGTGCACCTCTATGGACACACATCAAGGCCCCTCTTCTTTTCTGGGCTGCCCAGCTCGTCTCGTGTAATTGCTGCATGAAGCATCTTCAGTTCAGTTAACACCAACACCTCCGGAAAAATAAAGGAAAACACCTGACAAGGGTCATTTCTCCCCTCTCTTCTCTACCATCCATCCCAGCCACGCTTCTTGGGGAAAATGGGTGGAGGCGAAGCAATACGTGCTTGCTCTAGCCCTGTCCCGGCACCATCTGCAAACAGGACGCGTGGGACGGCTTGACGCGAAGAACGGTTGATGCTGTTTCAGTACGTCCCCTTCCTCACGGCTTGCTTCTCCCGGCGGTTCCCCCCCATCGCGTTTGCGGGTGCTGCCTGAGCCCCGGGGACGAGCCCTGCAGGAGCAAGGTGACCCCAGGACAGAAGCAGTGTGCCCCAGCGCAGCTCTACCCCGCCTCGGGGGAGCCGGTCCCCAGCCCCGGGCGAGGGGTCCGCGGGGGACAGGGACAGGTCCCAGCAGCCAGCCGGGATGCGGCCGCTCCGGTTTGGCGGTAAGCGAGCCCTGGCACCGCTCGGTGACGGAGCCGGTGCCTTTCGCCAAGGCACCTTATCTCGTGGCAGAGAAACCCGCAGCAGAGCCATGTTGGCAGCCTGCTCCTGCCAGAGGCATTATACTCGCTTTGAAAAAAAGACAGAAGAATTCAATTGCCAAATATATTGTTCCGGTAACTGTAACAGAAATGACTCTGGGTCTTGCCAGGTTACAAAGCTCCTGTTAAGTAGCTCCTGCCGTGGTGCAGTTGATGCCTATTGTTACTGCGGAGCACCCATGCTCCCGTTCAGGATCGCCCCGCTTTGAAGTAGGTGAGGCGGGCTCCGCTCTTTCTGCTTGGCTTTTTTCCTTTCTTTTTCCCGCCCCCGCCAAAAGCCCAAGTCTATGATTTAGGCTGGAAGCAGAGCCTTCAAAAGCAGCACGGGAAATTTGGCAGGCGTCGACACCCCCCCCCCCCAAATTTGTGCTGCACAGGCACGAGGAGGAGACAAGCAGCGTTGGCTCCGGCTAGAGACGCTCTGGGCTTGGGTCGTTGGGTTTATGGCATATTTTGGACGACCTGGGCACAGGGGAGTGCCTGTGCTCCCAAGAAATGGCAGTGCAATGGGTGTAGGAGGGTCAGAGAGCTGCCGAGCTTGCGAGCAGGGGTCCAGCCCGGTGGGGACGTCTCCAGCAGGGCCATGGGGATCTCTCCCCACCACTTCTCCAGGTGAGGAGGTCTCCTGAGCCAGGCCCAGGGTTTCTAGTCGCTACCCTGCGGTGGATCTCCCCTCCAAGTGGTTGCAGGACTGTCCGTGAGCCCAGGCACCCCTCCTGCACCCAGGGCATCCCTCGGGAAGCAGCTGGGACAGAGCCGGGCCACGCTCTGCAGCCGAGCCCGCGGACTTTCCCTCTGACACTCTTTCACCCAGCTTATGGATTTTATCCAATTTAAATGGCAAGGATTTAAAATGCCACCTGAGTTAAAAGGACCTGATTAAAACCGTAGCCTCATCATATTTCTTAAACATGCAGTTGCATTGCTGTATTTACATTAGTGTCAACTTTAATTTAAATTCTGCATAACTATATTTGCTCCCCTAAATTCATTCGCCGGGAACACAGCGCAAATTACTCTGCACTAACTGCACTTTCTCTTTGTCTATGGCGGAGTGGTTTGGAAATTAGCACCGTAAGTGAGTGGTGGGAAGTGTCATTCCGCCTCTTTAATGTCTCATTAATTAACCCGTCTGGGCCGGGAGCAGCCCGATGCCCCGAGGTGGGCGAGATGCTGGCCGCGGTCGGGCAGGGGCAGAGGGGCTGCTGCCTGCCAGCCGCCGGGAATCCTCTGCTTTGGCTGCTCGTGGGGCTGCTCCAGCCGCCGGGCTCATTCCTCACCCTGCCTCGGGCAGGTTCGTCCCATTTTAGGGGGCTGCTCCATAGCTCTCGGGTACGAGGCTCAAGCTGTGGGTGAAACGGCAGAGCCAGCACCCTAAACTGAACACCGGCATCAGTGTTTCTTTAGTGCTGTGCCTTCAAAATGGAAATCAAATTGGACTCGATGATCCTTACGGGTCCCTTCCGACTTGAGATATTCTATGAAGTATGAATACAATTAAATAAAATAGAGTACCCCAACCGTGAGGGGTGACAAGATACCACTTGGGCATAAAAATACTGCCGCTGGGAAGTCCTAAAAACTCTTTTCCTGAGGGATTGCGTGGCCAGACGCCTCTGGACCGCTATCGCTTGCTTGCCATGGGTTTGTCCTGTCGATGCGGGGCTCATCGGGGTGCCGCAGCGTCCCCAGGCGCAGGGGACAGCCAGGTGCTCGGCGGCTTCGGGGACACGTGGGGTCAGCTCTTAAGGCAGGGCAGAGACAATAGGAGCCCTCCTGCTTTGCAGCCCATCCTCCTGACCACCCACCGGGGAGAAGGGGGGAAAGGGAAAAAAAACCAACAAAAAAAAAGCCCCGTCGGCTTCTCAGATTTTTGTGACAGAAGCAGTGTTTAAACTCGGTGTTTCCTGCAGGTGTGCTCTGTGACTACAAACGCTGAATGTGATCTCAGCCAGGCAGGCATTTTCTTTAGTCCTCAGCGTTTTGCCTTTTCACCTCGTAAAACCCTTTCAAGCTAAATAAACCTTATTATTAAACAACAGAACCGCGCGGTGCAGCCCGGCTCCCAAAACCAACAGCCTGGGGTAGGACAAAGAGTAAAAATAGCAAAGCATCCCCACCGGCATCAGTGCCTAGCTCAGGCTGCAGGACCAGCCTGTGCCGTAGCGTCCGCCCTTGCTACCTATTTATTTTTAATTACAGCATTTGCCTGCCTGATCAGCAGTGACATCGTTAAAGCAAAACGAGCGGTGTCCTGGGCGGATTAGAGGAGGGAGGGCGATCTTCAGGGATTCGGGGCTCAGGGAGGGAAGGGGAATGGAGGCGGCTGCCTGAACGCAGCAGGACCTGCCCCTGCAAGGATGTTGCCATCAGCACTTGCCATGGCTTACACCCAGGTAGCGGGAGATAGAGGCCACCCTGCGCTGCAAGGACAACGCGTGTAGGACACTCGAGGCTGGTTGTGCCTTATAGAAATACGAAATATGGCGTTTTGCAGCGCTGCATCTCCAGCCCCTGATGGCAATGTCCTGTATCTTTCAGAGCATGGCGCTTCTGGAGCTGGGACTGCTCGCTCCGAACGAGGATGCGATTGCGAGCATGCGCGTAGGGACGGACGGGGGCACACGTGGGGAACCGCGTGCCAGGGCGCACCGCTGGTGCCTCGGTTTCCTTCCCAGCCGGGCAGCCCGGCGCGAGCCGGTGGGAGAAGGGAGACGCGAGCAGGGGACGAGGGGAGGCGGTGACAACGGCGGGTGCCCGGGAAGGGTTTCCTCGCCATCCCCGAGGAAGCAAAAGCAAGCGGCGGGGGCTGAATTGCCCCCGGCGTTGGCTGCCAGCGGCCCGGGGGCGAGTACAGCACCCGATGGAGCGGGGAGGGCGTTCCGCGGGGGGAAATACAGCAAAGGCGACGCGAGATTTGGGTGGATAAGTCGAAGGCCCGACTTAGCCGCGACTCCGCAGCTGTGCTCTTATCTGGCCGGAGGAAGAGGCTGAACAACAAAAGGGGCTAAGAAGCCGGGTTGATGCATGGGAAAGCCATTGGCCGAGCATTGTGGCTGCCCTTCTGCTGAGCAAATAGTTCAAACTGTTCATTCCCATCTCCTATTCTCTCCCTGGTACATTGTTTGTGTCCTTGCATTTCATTCTGCGAGGAAGATTGCTCTCTGGGCCTATAAGCAAACAGTCCAGAAAAGAGCCAACTATCCTCTCCTTTTCCCTGGAGAACTAGCATTTTTATTTCAGCTCCAAGCTGTCAAAGAGCTGGAGAGTTTATGTCAGTATCCTGAATTAATTGCTTTAAGCTGGAGCAGCCTATACCCGCCACCAAATGTCCAGAAGATGTTTATTAATAATGTTTCCTCTAGGTTTTGGGGGTTTTTTGTTCCAAGCTGTGCTCTCACATACAGTGCCCTCTATTCACCGCCGAGGCGGCGCGCCTGACGCCGGGCGAGGGTGGCGAAATGAAAGCCGCTTATAGGGAATTAATAAAAGCTCCCGAGGTATTGTCAGCCCCGGCGCTCAACATGTCGGCACGGCGGGCACGGCCGGCGGCTCGGAAACCTCCCATTAGGACTTTTCGGGCGACGGGAACGAGAGGAGGAAGATGAATTGCTGGAGGGATCGAGAAGGAGCGAGCCCTTGTTTAAACATAAATATCTTCGGTAATTAACAAAAGTGGCGAGGAAATTACTGATGGAAAAAAAACACATGAAAGGTAAATGGTTTTGTGTTTAAACATGATATATTTTAAAGTGTTCCCCAGTGTGAAAGTCCCTGTTTAAGGGAATGAAGTAATAAACCAATCTATATACCAATAGAAAGTCGAGATCCTGAGTGCCTTTGTGTAAATTTTCCACTTGACTTTTCATTATCTACCTGAACAAAATCAATCTATATGTATGGGATCAACATGCAATATGAGAGATAAAAGACGAAATAAATGTGCTTTGCATATCCCACAGATAAAAGCCACCGGGCTCCAGGCGCTGCCTCCTTTCCAGGCAGATGCATTTTAGAAAATAAATCATTTTGCAAAGGAAAAGAGAGAAAAGCAGAGTGGTGCTTCTTAAGTGTTTACTCCCTCGCTTGAAATATTGATCCTGTCAAATGAACAGTGGTTAATAACTAACTCGGGAGAAATATGCCAGCTCTCTCCTCGCTCCCTGCCGTAGCACGGACCCATCTCCCCTCTCGCTCCGGCTCCGGCTCCCGGAGCGTCCTGGCTGCAGGCTGGACCTCTGGGCAGAGCCCGGAGACGCTTGCGGGGCCCTTTGCAGGGCAGAGCAGGTTAAAAGGAAGGCGACAGAGGCAGCAGAGTGGGGACAGATCCCCCGCACCCCACGGGCAGCCCTGAAACCCCAGGGCATTTCGGCATCTCAAGACCTTCCCCACCCCAAACCCTGCCACGTCCCAGCCCCCCGGCTCGTTCCTCGCGGCCTTGCCTGCAAAGGGAGCTAGCATCCCATCGCATCGGCCGCTCGCACACCGAGATGGCTCGCCCTTGCTTCGCCCCAGCAGGAGCCATTCCTGACCCAAAATATCCCCAGTTTCGTCTGAGGGAAGACTATTGCTGTGGGGTGGGGGATCAGCTCCACAAAATTGGGTTAATGTGCAAACCGGAGTAACATTTCTGGGGCGTGGGAGGACATAGTGCAGCACAAGGAAAACGCTCCCAATTTTTAAAAAATGCATCGATGAGAACAGATTTTGCTCAAGCAGCCTCAGCAGCCCCAGTAAAACCAGCAGTGGCCGTGTTAACAGCAGCTAAAATACCTGCCCCTGCAATGTTATAACGCAGAGCCTCGAGAGCCTGGAGCAAGTGCCCTGTCCTGTCCCTGCCGTTTGGGTGGCTTCTCCCTCCACCGCCCCTTCTCCTCCCCTCTCCCTCTCCCAGGACCTGGCTGGCGCTTGGCTTTTTGCTACGACAAAGCTCGACTGGTTTCATGGATCCCAACGTCTTGGAAGCTGGGTAATAGCATCCTCTGGTTTTTTCTTTCTCTTTTTTTTTTTTATGGTTAGGTGAAGAGGCAGGAACTCCTCGTGTTTTTTTTTCCCTTTAGTAACAGGATATAGAAAAGGTTAAGAGGCACTTCAGCAGATACATATCCCTCCTGGGCACGGGGGGTTCTTATTTCTGTGGAAACCCCGGCCCCGTTTCGGCAGCGGCGGAGCCTGTCACTCTGGTTGATGTATTCCTCCTCCTAGCATCTTCGTGCCAGGGGAAAGCAGCCCCGCTCCGGCCGGCGGGCAGGGAAGCACCTGCCTCCCGCTGATTTTATTTCTCTGAGGGTCTCTCCACGTCTCCTGGCTCTGGCAGCCACGCTGTGGGGTTGGACGTGGGCATTTCTGCGGGTCAGGCATCAGATTTTTGCCTTTCCTTATGCAAAAGGCCTTTTCACCTTTTTCCTTCTTCTCCCCCTAAAAATCCAGACAGGAGGGAAGCAATGGGGAAGGAGATGAAACAAAGAGAAAGCCAAGGGCGAGCTGATGACTTTCCAAACCAAAGAGTTTGTCAGTCTGCCCCTGAGAAACATGCTCTGCCGTTGGCTCAACATCTGCGGCTATTTTATTAGTTTGCTAATGATGTCTCAGATTGGACCCAGGGGTGACAGAAAGTCCTGGCAACCCCTTTGGAAATGAGCCTCACTTTCTGCCCCCCAGCCCCGCTGCCTCCCCCCGGGCCGTGGGGTTTGTCCCCCCCCTCCCAGGCCGTACTTCAGGAGTGATGCACATGGCAGTAAGGCAGCTACGCCGCTCCAAACCTCTCCCCAAAAAAATGGGTTCACGCATCCGCACACCTGTCCCTTCCCATGGGAGAGTAGGGATAGAAATATCCTCACCACGTACAATGAGTTACGTGGTGCGGAGGAAGTGGGGGCGGCTCCAAGGTGGGGCATGGTAGAAAAGCTGTGGCATAGGAAGGGGCTTAATCATTTATTTTTGGCTGTCGGAGTTTGTTCTCCTCTCCAAAGCCCTCCCTGAGCTTGCTCTTAGCACAGCACCGGTGTGCATCCCTCAGAGAGCTCCACAAATTAATTCACTTCTCAACTTTCTCAAGGTCCTGTTATGATTTTTTTTTTTCCCCACTTCCTTGAAGCCTACAAGGAACCATCCTGGCAAAGCACCTTCTTAAGCTTCCTCCAGGCCAGGATAATGCTTCTCCCCCTTCCCGTCAGGAATTACTGGAGCGTGACACAGGTATCGCACACAAGTACAGACACAAAGAGGGAATCGGAGATGGGAATCTGTGGCTTTAATAGGGGATGCATGCACGGCAGCAGCACACTCGGTGAAGCCCAGAAGTTCGCCCCAGCTACCCCTGACACCGATTCCTTGTGCCATTATTAAAATAAATAAAGGAGAGCGAAGGGGAGTGTGAGTGCCGGCAGCCAGCGAAGCACCGTGCCGCCGCTTTGCTGCATGCAGAAGGCTGCCGGTGACAAGCAAAGCATTTCAAGGTCTCCGAAATCTTTCAGTATCGATGCCTTCGGTACCGGGGTGGGAAGCCAAATCAGCATATTTACACTCCTCCGTGCTGTTGGCATTTGGTAGCTGTTTTCCAGCCGTGGAGGGATGAGGCTTATTCTTTTTACTGCTTGTGTGAGTCAAAACTCTGTAGAAAGCCACTCCTTCCCCTGCCAGGAGTAAGCACCTTGCTCTGGCCTTACAGAGATGGTGCTGGCACTGATGGACAGTTTGGACAGGTAGAGATCTCCCAGCAGCAAGGATCTGGCTGCAGAAATCCATGCTGCCTGCAGCAAATGGTATGTCAAGGGCTTTCCTGGCCCCACGGTTTACAAAAAAAAACCTGGCCCCTGGCAAGTGGAGGGCAGCAGGAGGGACCTGCCGCTGTGGTCCTTGCCCGGTGCCCATCCCCGTGGCAGCGGGGCTGCCCACAGCCTCACCCGGCTGCCGGCTGCTCTGTTGCCTTTCCCCTGCCCTCCCTGGGGAAAAACAGCCCCTCTCCCCTGGAAAGGGGCTCCGTGGCCGGGGGGACCTGGAGAGTGGAGCAGGAGTGAGGTGGGCTGTGAGGAGAGGTGAGCTGTTGGCATCACGGGGGGAAAGGAAAGAAAGGGGAAAAAAGGAAAGAAAGGGGAAAAGGGAAAGAAACTGAAAAAAGAGAAAGAATGGGGAAAAAAGAAAGAAATTGAAAAAAGGGGAAGAAAGGGAAAAAAAGGGAAAGAAAGGGAAAAAAGGGAAAGAAAGGGGGAAAGGGAAAGAATGAGGAAAAAAGGACAGAATGAGGAAAAAAGGAAAGAAAGCAGAAAAAGGGAAAGAAAGGGGAAAAATGGAAAGAAAGGGGAAAAGGGAAAGAAACTGAAAAGAAGGGGAAGAATGGGGAAAAAGGAAAGAAAGTGGAAAAAGGGGAAGAAAGGGAAAGAAAGGGAAAAAGGGGAAAGAAATTGAAAAGGGGGAAAGAAAGGAAAAGTAAGGAAAAGGAACGGGAAAAAAGGGAAAAAATTAAAAGAAAAGGAAAGAAAGGAAAAGAAAAAAAAAGGAAAGGGAAAGAAAACGAAAAAAGATGGAAAAAAGAGGAAAGAAAGAGAAAGAAAAGAAAAGGAAATAAAAGAAAAGAAGGGGAAATAAAATGACCGAACGGAAAAGACGGGAAAGAGAAAAGCCCATGGCGAAATTAAAGGCAGACGGGCTGTCCTCTGCCCCCGCTGCTTGCCCACCGGCGCTGGCTGCGCGCCGTGCCCCGGACGCTGCCCACCACACGCGCACACGCGTGTGCAAACGAAAAACCCCACTTCGGGCGGGGCGGGGTGGGAGCCGGCGCCCCCTCCCCGGCCCCGCTCCAGCGGCTCCCCCCGAGGAGCCGCCTCCGCCTCATTTGCGTTTTTTAAAAACTTTTTCTCTCTTTTTTTTTTTTTTTTACATGCAATTTCACGCCCGGCTGCACCTGCAAACATAACGGCCGGCGGAGCCGCCGCCCCCGGCCCCCCCCGCGCCGCTGCCCCGCCGGCAGCCGAGCCCCGCGCCCTCCCTGCGGCTTCCCAGCCCGGTTCGGGGGGGCTTTTCGTTAGCCCTGCCCGGTGCCGCTGCCAGGCTCGCCCGCGCCCTCCCCGGACCCCTACGGCCTGGGGGGGCCGGGCCCCGCGGGCAGCAGCGGCTGGACTAACGGCTGTCCGTCCCTGCCTCCATCTCTCCATTCATCCATCCATCCTTCCATCCATTTATCCATCCATCCCTTCCTCTGTCCATCTATCCATCCATCGGCTAATCCCTACATCGATCCCTGCATCCCTCCCTCCATCCCTCCATCCCTCCATCCTTCCATCCATTTATCCATCCATCTCTTCGTCCATCTATCCATCCATCTGCCAATCCCTACATCGATCCCTGCATCCCTCCCTCCATCCCTCCATCCATCCATCCACCCCTGCATTGATCCCTGCATCCCTCCCTCCATCCCTCCATCCCTCTATCCATCCCTCCATCCATCCACCCCTCCATCGATCCCTGCACCCTTCCCTCCCTCCCTCCATCCCTCCCTCCATCTCTCCATCCGTTCACCCGCCCAAAACAACGTCCCGGGCTCGATGCAGCTTCGGACCCAATTCGCACCCCCCGGCTCTGCCCGGGCATCTCCCCCCTGCCCTGCTTGGCTGGGTGGGCGCCGTACCCCCCCCCCCAATGCCCTCGGCTGCTCAGCTGCACGGCAGGATGGCCGGTCAAACCTCTCCGACCGCCAAAAAATCCCCCCCCGCGTTGTTTGGAGCCGAGCCCCGAGTTTATCGGGGTGCTCCGCAGACCCTGTGCCTCTGGGGACAGCCCGACTCCCCGGGGACACAAGTGCTCCTTAAAGAAGGGTTGGGAAAAAAATATAACCCTGGTTGCGGTGCCCGGCCGGGCTCGGGTTTGGTTGGGTTTTTTTTTCCTTTCTTTTTTTTTTTTTGTTTTGTTCTGTTTTGTTTTGTTTTTCCCAATAAAAATAACTACCTACCAAATTACCAAATTCACCTCTCCCCCCGGCCGCCCGCCCTCCCCGGGCTCCGTCGGGAAAGGATAAATATTTCGCTCGCCACCGTGGGAGCCCGAGTCTGAAAAACGACCGCAGCGAGAGAGCAAAAAAATAACCCCAAACTCCTCTCCTCCCGAAACCCGCCGGCCCCAAAGCCCCGTTTTTAGCTCCATTGGCGACGAAGCTGTCCCGTAAATAAGGAGCCGGCAGACTCTGCATCATCCTTTAATATTTACTCTTTTGAAGGTTAGGCAGGGCAGAGGTAACAAACTTTGAACGATTTTTTTCCTCCTCCCCTTTTCCATCCTCTTCCCTACCTGGTTTTATGTGGTTTCTGGATTAATCTAGTGCGGAGCAGAAGCGGACTTTACCCGGCCGAAATACAGGATTAGGACTATTTCTAGAAGAAAGAGGATAGTGTGAACCGCCTTTAGCCTGCAATAGTCTAAAGCAGAATTACAGCTTGTAAAATAGGTCTCCATCAGTTTCCCAGGAGACGAGTTAAGCCCTACTTGGGTGTTCCAGCTCTTTTTAGAACCAGCAATAATTAGACTCATCTCACCCCCGAGTTGTCCGGTGTTGTGGTTTGTTTTTGGTTTGTTGTTTTTTTTTTTTTTCTTTTCAGATCATCAATAAACGCACTTTTGCCTCCGATGCTGCCGGCGGGCGCGGGCAGGGCAGGCAGGGCTGCCGGGGGGAGGCAGGCTCGGGGGGCTCTGGGCGCGGGCAGCCAGCCCTCCTTCGCCCACCGCGGGGCTTCCCCGCCGGACCGCGGGCTGTGCCATCTCCTTTTGTGCTTTGATGTCCTTTGAGCCATCGCTGCATGTCATTAGGGGCCCGAACAATTAAAGAAGTGCCTTTTCCCCCCCTCTCCCCGCGAACGGGAAGTCAGGAAAAAGACAAATTATAAATAACGGAGGGAAGGCGAGCGGCTGGATCGGGGCTGATTTTGGGGCTCGTTTTGGCGGCTGAGGTGCCTCGACCGCCTTCCCCCCCCCGCCCGATCCGACTCAGCCTTCACAAACGCCGGCCGGCGCCATGGGATGCCACTCGCTCCCCCCGGAAAATAAAGCTGTATTTTGGGGGAATTAACGGCCGAAACGGAGCTCGGCGCCCTGCCCCGCTGTTAGCCGGGGAAACGCAAGCCGGGGGGCTTGAGGAGGCTGGGGATGCTCGGCTGCAGGAATAGGGAAAAAAATAGGCAGGGATCGCGGGCAGAAAGGCGGTGCCCCCCCCGGCAGGTACCGGTGCGCCGGGAGCGGGGGACACGGCCCGGCCCCGGTGCTGGCGGTGGCCGGGGACGCGGGGCCGAACCGCTCTGCTCCGGCTCGCTCGGGCCGGGGGCAGCGTGGTACCCCCGGGGAGGGATGCTCCGGGGGACCGGGGCTCGGCCCTTCCCACTCGCGTCCCCCTCCCCGCGCGGGCGACAGGCGTTTAATGACAAGTAATTGGCGAGCGCGTAGAGCTGCATTACGAGCGGGCCGGGCTGTTATGAATTATTGAGAACCCATTAGCCGCCGTGCGCCTTCTCCTCTTGCCGCGGAGATGTAACCTGTCACAGCAGCGCGGGGCCGGGGACACACGCACACGCACACGCGCATCCCCGCTCCTGCCCTCGCCTTCCCGGGCTCGGGTACCGCGGCCCCCGCCTGCGGCCGGAGCGAGGACCCGGCCCCGGTGACCGTGTCCCCTCCCCGGGCCCCACAGCCCCCGCGGGAAACATCCCGGGGACCGCCGCTCCCATCCTTCCCCGCGTGGGCGATGCCACTCGTGACCGTGTCCGGTGCGGGCGTGCAGGGCGGGCCAGTCTCGGGAAGGGCCGCCGTCCCCGCCGAAATTCCCGTTTTCCCCTGTACCGAGGAAATACGGGCGGGGGGAATTTTTTTTTCCCCTTATTTTTTTGGCCCACGCGGGTGCAGGCAGCGGGGCCAGAGTCCTGCCGGCTCAGGCCCTGCCCTGCCCGCCCGCACCGGCGCCGGCGCCGGCACCGGCACCGGCACCGGCACCGGCACCGGCACGGGCAGCGGTGCTTTCCCGGTGTCACGGACACGGGAGAAATGCCCCTCCGTGGGGCCGACACGGCGTGGTCCGGAACAAAAGAGTGCCACGGAGCCGGGGAGCACAACGGGGAAAAAAAAGGGGGAAATAAAAGACAAACAAAAATAATAATAAAAAGCAGAAAAAGCAAGCCTCCGGCCCGGAGGAGCAGGAGAAGGGCGGGAGTCCGGTCCCGCAGGTCCCCGTCCCTCTCCCACTCTCCTCCGGCCGAGCCACAACGACTCACCCCCTCAGCAAGGGGTTTTGGTGCTAAAACGGGCAGGAACGGCGCTCCGAGCCGGCCCGGCCCCGGCCGCACCCCGCTCCCGCGCGGGGCTGCCCCCGCACCCCCAAATAACACCCCTTTTCTCCCCTCCCCGGCTCGGCACCGCGCTTTTCCCTACTGAAACGGCTCCTCGGCGGGGAGAGGAGCGGCGGGGGCAGGACCCCCCGAAACCCGGGGGCGAGGCGGCGGGGAGCATCCATCCCCCCGCGCCCCCCGCCGCCTCCCCGGCCGGGCCGCTCCTCTCGCCCCGTTCTCCCCGCCGGCTCTAAGGCGAGCTGGGGAGGAGGAGGAGGAGGGAGGGATGGAAGAGAAGTTGAAGGTGGGAGTGAAAATAGAAGGAGAAGCAGGAGAAGGAGCGGCGGGTGTCACCTACCTGCGCCCCGGCCCGCCGCGCCCCGGCTCTGCGGGAGCTGGAAGCATCCCTGCATTTATTGGAGCTGAAACTGTGCCGCTGTTGACTTTAGCACAAAGCAAAGATTTCGCTGCCCGCTAGTTTAAAAATGAATATTTTACCAAGATATCGATCAGCTTTATAAAATTCAGTTAAGCACAATGGCTCAAAAGGAGGAGGGGGGGGGAAGGAAAGGGACGCAATATAATATCTGTGTAAATTTGCTGAAGTATGACGTGGTGTTGAAAGTTTACCCTCCTGGAATTTGGATCTAGATCCCCCCCCCCTTTTTTTTTTTTTTTTTTTTTTTGTTTACTGACTTTGTTTATTCACAGATCACGGTTGCTTAAACCGGCAGGAGCAGAATGCACTTGCAGCAAGGCTGGGGGCGGGAGAGTTGTGTGGGGAGGGGGAGAGAAAAATGCCAGGGGGTGCAAAGAAAAAAGAAATAACGTCTAGCGTGGGGATTTTTTTTTCGTTTCCCCCCCCCGCCTCCCTCAAGCCCCCATCCTTGCATTTCAGCGTGAACCAGGCCAGAGGAAGGGAAAAAGAAAAAAATAAAAAGGGGCGGCGAGGAGGGAAAGACTTGCTTCTGGAGCTGGCATCCAAACGGGGCCGGTGCCCGGGGCCAGTGCCCGGGGCCGGTGTCTGCCCGGCGGGGCCGGGGCTGGAGCGGCGCGGAGCAGCGTCCGGGGGCGCGGCGGGAGGCGGGGGGCGGCAGCGGCAGAGCCCGCCGCCCTCTCCCCAAACCGACGGCACCCCCGCGCCCGTGCTCCTTCCCCGCGGGAGCCTTTTATGTGCTAATGAAACACATTGCATGCCTTGGTTCACAACGTGTGTGTCCTTGCCATATAGAGACGGACAGATTTCTGGCTGGATCCCTGTTTTGTTTTTGGGAGGGTTTTTTTTCCCCTCCCTTCCCCCCCCCCCCCCCCCCCCCGCCGCCCCTTCTCCCCTTTTCTCTTCCCGCGGACAATGCGGAATTTTAAGAAGGATTTGAATGTTATTTCGGAAAGCAACATCTATGACTGCCGTAAACGCGTGGGAAAAACAACAAGTGGTCGGGAAGACGGGCCGGGTATTTACGGGGGGGGAAATAAATGAAAATAAGCCCGGCCGGGCTGCCCGGGGGGCTCCGCTGCCAGACCCGGGAGGTGTTTCAAGGCAAAACGAAAAGTTCTCCGCTTTTCCCCCGGGTTCATCCCCCCGCCGAGGTCCCGGGGTGTCCCCGGGAAGGGCAGGGATGCGCTGCCTCTCCGAGCCCCCCCTAATTAACACCGCCCGGTGATTGCAGGGCGAGGGGTCCCGCGGCGACGCTGGCCGTGCTGGGGTCCCGTGCGGGGGCTTCGCTCCCCCGCGCGAAAGGGGGTCCCCCTCCCGACCCCCAGGCTTTGCGGGGGGACACCGGCGCCCCGACCCCCGGGCTGGCCCCGCATCGGGCCGAGCCCCCTCCGAGGGAAACCGGCGCGGGGCTGCGGGCCCGGGGTGGCGGGGACGAGACGGGCCGGTCCCGGCGGAACAGAGATGCAGGGGAAAAAAACCGCCAATAACACTTTAATATAGTTCTGTGAAAATCTGGCTAGTCGCTACCAGAATACACATTTATAAGCCATAAATAAAGCATACAGAAACGATAAATTAATCAGATCCAAGTAGTTTACTCTCCCGGTAACATCAAGCGTTTGTTTCAATTACAACGATCTATCCTGACTTTTTTTTTTTTCATTTTTAAATTTTTTTTTCGTAGTTTTTTTTTCTCTTTTTTCCCCCCCTTTTTTTTCCCCCCTTTTTACAACGTTACAAGAGTTTTGGTCCTCAGATTCAAAACTAGCATGGGTTTCACACTGAAGGAGGGTTTCGTTTTGTGTTTTGTTTTTTTTTTTCCTCGTCACTTCCACACAAAAAAATAGATATATTTATACCTCCTTGCGACAACGACAACGAAAAAAAAAAAAAAAGCCCAACAGAAACCCCCCTCTCCCCATCCCCTCGCCCCCAACCCGCCCCTCCCCACCAAAACAAACCACCCCGCAAGGCAAACCAAGGGAATCGCAGCCCCCCCCGGGCACGGGTGGCTTTGGGCCGAGGGGGGGCGACCAACACGCCTGCCCTTGGCGCGGGCTGAGATGCTTGCGAGACACACGGCTGCTGTTTCCCAAACGGATGCAAACATCTGGAGCCAACGGAAAAAAAAATAGATATATATATATATATGTATATGTACCGTGCTCAACAGCATTCATAGTCCATCGCTCTGCCAGGGGGCTGCGCGGGGGCACGGGGGGCTTTTCCCCCTCGCCGGGGGAGGTTTTCCCCTCGCCCCTTTTAGGAGGAGTTCATGATGGGCCGGGAATACACACCTTGGTAGTAAGAAGTCTCTCCGGCTAAAGGGGAGGACTCTAAGCCGTTTTTGTTCGTTACGGGCCCCATGGCCAGGCTGCCGGGCATGGGCGAGGCGTAGCCCGAGTAGTGCATCACCTGCTCGTAGGCCTTCAGGTCCATTTTGTGGTGGTGGTGGTGGTGGTGGTGAGGGTGGTGGTGCTGCTGCTCAGAGGAGGACATCAGGTTGTTGATGGAGAAGGGGTGGTTGAAGGCGTAGTGGTGCTCGGGCTTGAGGTGGGCGTCGTGGGGCAGGCCGGCGTGCGGGGGGGCCAGGAGGTGCTGGGCCGGCGAGGCGGCCGGCTCCCCGGGGCTCAGCCCCGGCGTGCCCTTCAGGTCGGCCAGGGCACGCTTGTGGTCCTGGCACGGCGAGGCGCTGGCCGGGGACTCGGCGCCGGCCGAGCCCTCCGAGCCCCCCGAGGAGCTGCCTTCCCCCAGGGGCTGGCTGGGGGGCTGCCCGGGCCCCTTCTTGCCCCCGCCGCCTGCCCCACCGCCTGCCCCGCCGCTGTCCTTGGCGGCCAGCTGCTTCTCGCACTTGAAGCGCTTCTGGCGGCGCAGGTAGCAGCCGTTCTCAAACATGTTGCCCGAATCGGGGTGCAGCGTCCAGAAGGAGCCTTTGCCTGGCTTGTCCGGGGAGCGGGGCACCTTGAGGAAGCAGTCGTTGAAGGAGAGCGAGTGGCGGATGCTGTTCTGCCAGCGCTGCTGGTTCTGGCGATAGAAGGGGAAGAGGTCCATGATCCACTGGTAGATCTCGCTCAGCGTCAGCATCTTGTTGGGCGATTGCTGGATGGCCATGGTGATGAGGGAGATGTAGGAGTAGGGCGGCTTGGCGTGCGTGTAGCTCCGCCGGTAAGTCTTGGGGTCCCGTGAGCGGTTGAGGTTGGATTGCCCGTAGATAGGGCTCATGGAGTTCATGTTGGTGTAGGGGGCCAGGGCGTTCATGGAGCCCGCTTGGCCCCCCATGGGGCTCATGCTGGGGCTCAGGTGGGCGCCCATCCCCGCCACGCCAGCCGAGCCCATGCCGGGCATGGCCCCCGCGCCCGGGGACATGCCGGTGAGCGAGGGGCTCATGCCCGTGTTGGCGTAGGACATGTTCATGGAGGTGGCAGCCGTCATGTTGGCCGTGGTGCTCATGGCTGACATAGTCATGTACGTGTTCATGCTGTTCATGCCCAGCCCCGCGTTCATGTTGCTCACCGAGGAATAGCTCTGCAGGGGCAAGCGAGAGAGAGGAGGGAGATTTGGGGAGGGGACGGGGAGGAGGCGGGTGGGTAGCCCCGTCGGGGACGACGGCAGCCCGGCAAGCGGGGAGCGGTGGGGGGACACCCCCAGCCCAGCCTGGATCGCTGCCGGCGAGAGCCTCTGCAGCCCCGGGGCTCCGCGCCCCGTGGGGTGGCAAGGGTTAAATCCCGGGGCGGGGGGGCTTGTTTTTCTCGTTAATGAAAAACAAATATATATATAAATATATATATATAAAAAGAGACGGGATGGCAGCAAGGTCGGCGGATCTGTCCTGGAAAGAGGAGTTGGAGGAAGGGGAAGAAACATCCCCGCCCGGAGCGAGAAAAATACCTGGGGCGGAGAGCGCGGGGGGGGGAGGAAAAAATAGCGAACGGCCGCCCGGCAGCCCCCCGCTGCCCCGCGCCCCCCCGGGACCCCCCACCCGCGCTGCCGCCGCGCCCTGCCCGCACCCCTGCCCGCAGCAGGCAGCCGGCGAGGAGCCCCGAGCCGGTATTTGGTGCCAAAGTTAATCTTGTCCCGGGGCTGGCACGGCGGGGGGACCCCGGCTGGGGCCGGGGCGGGCCGGGGCGGGGGGCGGCGGAGCCCCCGGCTCCCTTCCTTACCTCGGGCTCCCCGTAGTAGTTGCTCCAGTCCGTGTGCTCATGGCCTTCCATTTTCACCGCTCCCAGCATACTGGAAGTGGAGTGCATGGCAGTTTAAAATTTAACAGCCACAACAAACGACGACAGAGAGCAACCCAAAAAAAAAAAAAAAAAAAAAAAGTCCCCAGCCCTCCCTCCCCTCCGTCGGAGCCTCTGGAGGAGGAGGAAGAGGAGGGAGGGAGGAAGGGGGGGGGATCGAGCGGCGCTGGGGCCGGGGTTTTTTTTTCGCTGCTGCTCCTTGGGTGGGTTTTCGCAGTGCTTCGCGGCGAAGAGTCGCCCGGAGGCGATGGAGGAGCCGGAGGAGGAGGAGGAGGGAGGAGGGAGGAAGAAGAGGAGGAGGAGGAAGAGGAGGACAAGTGCTGCAGTGACGTGGGTGCCCGAGTGATATAGCACGGAGCGGCCGGGCGAGCCTCCAATCCCCAGGTCCTCGGCTGCCCATTTGAATAATCAGCTCACACCTAGGCGGGAGAGGCTCCTCCGCGGCCCCCCGCGCACCTATCCGCACCCCGCCGCCCAGCACGGGGGGCCCGGCAGCACCCCGGGGCGCCCCCCCACCCCCCCGTACCCGGGTTCCCCCCGCACTTTGCAGGGGGACCCTGTGGGAGCCGATTTCCATCACCCCCCCAGGCAGCCCCGACGGGAGCCGACTGCCCCCCACCCAGCACCCCCGACGGGAGCTGCCTTCCAGCCCCCCCCCGGACCCCCGACAGGAGCTGTTCCACCCCCCGCATCCCCGACGGGAGGCAGCTCCCAGCCCAGCCCCACGCACCTTCTCTCCCCGCGGCTGCTCGGCGGAGCCCCCGGCCCCGGGGCTCAGGCCACCGCCCGCCCGGCCGTGCCCCGGCTCTGCCCCATCGGCGGGGCCGGCAGCCGCCGCTCTGGCTCTCCCCCGGGCTCCGGCTCAGGTACCTACAACAAATTCGGAACTAAAACAAACAGGGGAGGGGGGGGGCGGCGCGGGAGAAGCGCCGTCGGGGGCCCGGGGGCTCCCCCAGGGTGCGGGGTCCCGGTGGGCGCCGTCGGGGCAGCGCCGCCGCTCCCGCTGCCGAAACGCCCCGGCAGCCTCGGAGCGGGGGGAAGGACGGAAGGAAGGACGGACAGACGGACGACAAAAATCACCCGGCTTCAAAACCCACCCGGCTCCGCCGCCCGCCCCATCGCCGCTGCGGGCACGTCGGCTCCAGCCGGCGGAGGAGGACCGAGCGCGGCTCCTTCCCCGGCAGGAGGGAGCGGGGGGCTTCCCTCCACCTCCACACACCCCCCGGGCCGGGGCCGTGCCTCCCCCGGCCGCATCCCTGCCAGCCCCCCCGGCGCCGAGGTACGGCGCACGGTCCCGCGCCCGGGGATTTCTTTTTTTGCGTGTTTCATAGATCCCTACCTATAGCTACCCACCTTCAAAAAAACCCCATAAACCGCCGATTCCTCCCCCCCCCCCGTTTTTATTTATTTATTTGTCCCTCCCGAGAGGGGGAAAAAAAAATACCAAACCTTACCGATGGGCCAAGGCTGGCAATAGTTTTTAAATATTAACGCAAACCCAGTGGAGAGCGGGATTTCACCTAACCGCGGGGCTCCCGCGCCGGGAGGAGCCCTACACCTCCCGCGGGGCTCTTCCCCGGGCTCCGGCACCCTCCGGAGTCATCGCCCAACGAAAACAACCCCACCGGCTCCGGGAAGGCACGCTCCTATCGCGATAGCCGCGGCGATAGTGGCAGCCCGCCTCTGTCCCACCCCAGCTCCTATTTAGGGGATTTGGGGGTTGGTTGGGGTACGATGGAGGGAGGCTGCCCCCGCTGGGAGGTGGGGGTACCCCTAAAAGCGAGGGGAGCGGCGGTGCCCCCCCCGCCGGGAGGGGCCCGTCCCGCCGGCTAAAAGCGGTTGCGGGGCGCCCCCTGTCGCCTGCTGTCCCCGGGTCCGCAGGGCCGGGGGGGTGTCGCGGGGGACACCCCGGGGGACCCCCGGGGGCCGCCGTGCGGGTGCTGCATCCCCCGGGGCGGGGGTCTCACTCCGAATGGCTCAGGCACGCTCGTCTGCGAGAGGGGCTTTTCCCTGGGGCGGGGGGGAGCACCCTGCCCGCGCCGGGTGCTTTATGTTCACCCCCAAATCACCCGCCCCGGGTGATGGCTGAAAGGGGCTCGGGGGCTAGGTGCACCCCGGGTCTGACTTAGCACAGCCCGAGGCAGGGCTCTCCGACCTAAAGCGTCTCCACTGAGCTTTTTGCTCCTTTGGACTAACAGTCAAAAGGTTCAGGAAGGGAGAATTGGGGCAGAAAATGAGTGACGTGGCTACTGGACATGACGAACATCATCAGTTCAAAGATCCCGTCCGCTCAGCTCCCCGCTTGCAGCTGACTTCAGCCATTTAGGGTAAGGTGTGGTTAGCTTTAGCATCATTTTTTCCCTCCGAACACGAGGTGCGGGAGGTGAGCGGGTGTTTTCAGTGTGGCTAGATTTGGTACAGAAGTTGCCGGCGAGCTCCACAGGAGGAGGAGAGAGGCCATAATGAGAATTTCCCCGTGCAATAAACTCACCCACCTTCAGGCCTTCATCCTGCAGCGGCACAGACGTCAGCGTGCCCCGAGCACGTCTGGCACCTCAGCAGGAGGAGCGGCAGGAGGCTAACGCGCACCCAGAGCTCCGTGGGTCCCAATCTCCCACTGCTCTTTATGAAGTGCCGTTTCCCCCTCAGGTCAGCAGGACTTTGAATTTTGTTGCCACCAAAGATGAGGGTTTTCTACCTCTCATGACTCCGCTGTGCGTGGACTGGAAGCTGCGGAGCGGCAAAGGAGAGTTGCTTTCATGAGTGTCCTACTCACTTGGATTTTGACCCAAGATGTTGACTTGAGGCCACTCCTCAGCTACAAAGGACATTCCTACTGTGTTGCTCCAGCCCCAACACTTAAATCCAGTTTTGCCTCCTTGGTCTGCTATTGCACCTTTCCCTGTCTGTCCCACGATCCAAGTCTCTCGCCTTGCCCCGGACACGAAGGACCTTCCATGCAGGAGAAGCTCTCCTCGTCCAACACATCCCCTGTGTCATGAGGAATGGTGGTGTCCCCTCCCGGTCCGCGTGCCCAGGGCATCACTGGTGCGCAGATCTTGGGGACGTGGCACCGAGGGTGAACCACAGCAACCACGTCCTCCGGCTCAGACAAAGGCTTTGTCTCTGTAACGCAAGGACACGTGCTTTCTGAGCCACGCGAGCGTTTGCCTTCAGAACCGTGGCCAGGCAAAGAGGGCGGCTTGTCTGAAGGTGCCTGGGTGCGGGACCAACCCAGAAGACAGCAACGGGGATCTCTGCTCCCATAAATAACCCGGGTCCTGCAGCCGCCGCCTCCTTCTCCCTTCTTCCACAAGGGCAGCCTCCCATGCTGCTAGCCTGAGGAAACCTGCTAAAATTAATACCTCGTAAGAGAGCAGAAAAATATATATGCTCGCCTTCTAAGAAACATTTTTTAAAATACCTAGGATGATAAAAATTGAAAATTTTCAGCAGTGCCTTATTTAAACATACCTGGTTGGGTTACTGAGAAGCCATTTTAAAATTATTTCTTCTCTTTAATATTTAACTAATATTTATTTTAAATTTAATTTTTAAATTACATTCTTATTTGCATTAGACGCCATGACTCGAGGAGCCATCCCTCCCTTCCCAGGGGTAGGAGGCCAGCGACTGGCGCGAAGCTTTGCCAGGAGTTGGGGCCCTTTTTGGCCGCCTCCGTCACTCGCAGCGACGGCGATGGCAGCGAGCGCATCCCGCTGCCTCGTCCCCGGCGCTCCCAGGGACGGGCACTTGCCCTGTGCAGCCGCATGGGTTGCAATGGCAATTTCGCGAAAGGACCAGGGCAGCGCAGGGCAGCGCTGGGAGGGGGAGGATGCTTCTGAGCTGAGACCCACGGCCGGGCTTCGGTGGCAAGCGTGCGGGTGAGCACGTAACCGCAGCTGGAGGCCGAGCAGCGATGACCCGTGTGCCCTAAGGTGGGAGAGGGTGAAGCCTCGGTGCGGGCGTTCGCCTCCCCTGTGCCCCCCACGCCGCATAACCAGGCTGGTCTGTGCAAAAGAAAATAATAATGCAAAAAAAGAACCCCTTACCTTGTTCTCGACAACAAACGGGGTAATTATCTCCCTTCTACTGATAATTATCATAATTAACCCAATATAATGAACTCTCCCAATTGCACTGCCGCTTCAAAATAAATGCGTTGGCTTTTTTTTTTCTTTAATTGAGGAAGGGGCTCTCCTGTGAGATAGAAGCCGTCGTTGCCCACAAGAAGAGAGGCATTTCAATAACAAGAAGCAAAAGGAGTCCGCGCGGCTGCAGATCTTGTTAGAGACAAAAGCAACCGGCCTGCCAGGAAGGGAGACGGCCCGGTGCGCTTGTACAGTGCCACCGCAATTACCGTCGGGATTTATTGAGGCCTTCCCCTGATAAGACACGAAAATTACGGTGGAATCGATGCACGGAGGTACTCGAGGAAGAGGCGGGAGCGGTTGGTTCTGAGAGAGGGAAGGGTGAAGGTGGGGCAGGGGAGCTGCCATTGCCCCCGTGCCACGGGCTGCCTGCAGCCTCCCTCTCGCTGGCTTTATTCCCGGTTTGTTCCTTTAGGATCCCTGGAAGGAGCTCTTTGTAAGGTCAAGGGGCTCTGCTGGGCTGGGAGCATCCCCAGGAGCCTTCACTTAGACAAGCAGAACAGAAACTGGAGGGTGATGATGATGATGATGATGATGATGATTGACATTTCTGAGCTGGGGAAATACGCTGGGGAGAGGTTGAGCATCCTCTCCAACGCCCTCTGGGCAGTCCCGAGGCAGAGCTAAGAAGAGCCCGGCTCTCCAGCACGGCCCGATCCCAAGGCGAGGTTCAGAACCGGTGCAGCGAGGCGCGCCAGGGTCCCGCGCCTGAGGACGCCTCCCGAGCCCCTGCAATTCCTGCGGGCCACGCCAGGAAACAATATCCTTTGCTCACTCGAGGATCCAGATGGGAACCGCTGAAATAAGTGACACTCCGTGGTGGGCAGAGCTTTTCCCCCACCCGCGGAGTTACCTGCGCGCTACACCAGGCCGTCGTCAGCTGTGGCACCGCCAGGGAATTACCACAATTACACCGTATAATATTGACTTAACTATTTGAAGAACTCTACAGCCAAGTCTCTCCTAATTAGATTCAACATTTAATGGGGCTTCTTAATTCATGAAAATATTTTCCAAGGCTTTAACAAGTCTAACAAAGGAAGAGTCAGGAGTATGCAAAATTTTTGTAATTTTAATATCTGATCAAGAGCCCGAGGATATCTGTCTCGTTAATACGGGAATGGTACCCCCCAGTCCCAGGTTCTCAGGGACTCCATCGCAGACAAACTCGCTTCATCCACAAGCGTACCCGAGGATCCAGCCGGTCGGGACATGGCCAGCGTGGCTATTTTTGACGTATTCAGTCCTCCAGGTGCTATTTTAACGTTCCTCCCCACTCTGTAATTATTCAACACGCCAGCGAAGGTAACGAATTGCTGGAATCGGTGGTTGGCACCACAAGGTAAAATAAAACCCTGGAAGTGCCTGAAGAATGTGACAAGGGGGAAATAAAGTCCGATTATTGTCCCCCTTGGGGATGGAGAAGGTCCCCCCGGCTCACCGGGATGCTCAGTGAGTGTCGGCCCCGGTACCGATGAGGACAACGAGCTCCCGAGAAGCAACTGGGAAATCCGAGAGCATTTGCAAACTGGGTGCAACGACAGCCCGACGTAGGGACCTCGCTGGTCCACAGCACCCAGGGGTGGTGTGATGGGCGCCGGTGGGACCGCAGCTGCTGCTGAGCCCCGGCCGGGCTGCCGGCAGCGGGCATCTGCCACCGCGTAGGATGTGGGTATGGGAAAAAGCCCCCTCTGAGGAGCCCACCAGCAAAACGGTGCCTTCTGGAAAGGCTCTGAAGCAAAATAAACAGAGTGCATCTGCCGGCTGTTTACCGTGGCCCACGTGACGGCCCGGCGCTGGTTTTCTCCACGAGCACATTCTGCTGGGTAAACAAGATGCGCAGGCATCTGGAATGATGTCCGGGGGAGAAGGCTTGGTGGGAAAAACCTGGAGCTAAGGGATTCATCCCGGGGCTTGGGGCGCGTGGGGCTGCTCCGGCTCCCCTGCTTTCACATTGCGGAGGGAGAAGGAGGTGCAGACGGAGATGCCCAGCGAAGCTGACTTTCCAGATCAAAAAAGAAAGGAACAAAAGGTCTTCCTCACCTCCCAGGAAAGTCCTGCCATGGACGTTTTCGTTAGCTTCGTCCTCAAAGGCCCTGGCAGGCAGGGGAAGTTTTACCTGGCTGACCAAAGAATTCAGGTTTTGGTTTCATTCAGGGGAAATATTTTTTATGTTTAATTACCAGTTTCTGAAAACTGAAATGTCTTTGGTTTTACAATACAAAAACAAACAGAAAAATTGAATATAGAGACTCCTCCCAAAAACCTCTGCTTTAAAAACTCCCTGTTATTTCCTAACAAAACCCCTTTCTGCTGGAAACCTTCCAGCCTGGCGTAGTCTGAAGGTGCTTCAGTCCCCATAGAGACTGAGAGAGGAGGAACGCAGCGGCTTTCGTTACTGAGTGGGATAAAGCAACCCCGCTGCAGCCCAAGGTGGTCCAGCGCATCGCCCAAGGTCCAGCCCATCGCCCCCATCACCTCAAATGGGGACCCAGTTACAAAAGACTTAACGCATCCCATAAAACCGAAGAGACGTGACCAGCCAAACCAGTTGCTGGGGCATCCCGCTATGCCCGAGCCCGTCGGGAGCTGCCCATACCCAGCCTGCGGCAGGGATGCGGCTGGAGAATGGGGATATGGGGACCGCAGGGCACGTACCCATACAGAGCCCGAGATAGCTGGAGAGGGACTGCCCGAGGAATCCTCGGGCCGTGGGCGCAGGGAGCTTGAAGGGGTGCTGTTGGCAGGGCCGGTGTCGGAGCACGGGGATGGGAGCATGCACAGGCTGCCCGGGCTTTCGCATCGCAACAGGAGGCTGCTTGCCCAGGAGATCAATCCCCGACAGCTTCGCTGAGGACTCTGACGGACATTTATAGCCCTCTGAGTCATTACCGGCCTTGTTTAAACCAGTTATACCTGGCCAAGACCTTTAAAATAGCTTCATTTATACTGAAAGGCTCCTCTCGCGCGCGGCGGGTATAAATAGCAGGGCGAACCACTCGCCGAGCGCGACGGCTCCTCCGAGCTCGGGGAGCGAGGCGGCACGCTTTGCTCAGAGCCTCTGCGTCACCCCCCTCTGTGTGTCCCCCCCGGCTGCCGGGGGGTGCAGGGGGAGCCCGCCGCTCCCAGGGGACTCCGTCTCCCCGGGTGCCCCATCCGGAGCCGGCGACTCATGAGAACGAGGTGTCCCTGGCAGAGCCGCCGGCAAAACAGCCGGAGCGGAGATTCCTGCTCCGAAAAAACAGAGGAGCTTGCCTGGGACTCAGACCCTGCCTGTGAGTCTGCGGTTCCTTGACCACTAATAGCAGCCCAGGAGCACCCAATAAATCTGCTCGGGGTCGGCCGCGGGCGCACAAGCCCATTTCTGTGCAGAGTTTGCCCCGGGGTGAGGGGTTGGTGCCATCCCGGTGGGACGAGCCGGGGGCTGCCGGGACATCCGTACCCCTGCTGCCTTGAGCTCAGCGCAGCCGGGTTACGGTGGTGTTTTCGGTCCAGGATGGGCACCCCATCCCAGGGCCACCCGCCTCTGCCACGGCCCACCGACACCCATCGCTAGAGCTACGGGTTGCTGCCACCTGCAATGATATTTTAATTCCATCCCACTCATTTCCAGGCAAAAAATTTAATCTTGACCTGTGCTGTTAGGATCCGGGAAAGCTTTGACTGCGTGACTGACTTAATTTTTGCCAAACAGATGTTCATCTGGCTCAGTAATCCTTTCTTTCTGCTCAAAAAAAAAATCTTTCCGATGAAAAAAACCCACCTCCACTCAAGAACAAGCATTGGGCACCTGCTCTCGGCCCCGAAAACGGCTGCAAAGAGGCTGGTGGGAAATGGGGCGTTTTAGGAAAAGGCAGCCCAAGGCCAAGGCTGCCTGTCCCCGGCGGGACGTGCTGACCGAGCTGCAGTGCCCACCGGCACGGCTCGCCCCAGCCAGGCGTTCTCCTGGGGGCTGGCTCCTGCACGCTGCCAAGACCCTTTCCCCCCCTAAAACTAAGCCAGCGTTTCCCTCCTGGTAAAACTCGCATCCCTGTATCCTTGAGGGAAAAGCTTGGAGGCAGCAGAAGCATCCCCACCGGGGACCAGCATCTTAGCCAAGTTCACAGCAGACGATCTTGTTTTGCCCCCTGCGATGGCAGCACGTACCAGGCAGCGGGCTGCTAAATAAAGTGCATTTAGGCTGCTAAATAAAGTGCATTTCCAAGGGAGAGCCGTTCTGCAGCGGGGATGGAAAAGCTCCGCTGAAGGCGGTGGCTCCGGCTCTCTCCAAACATTTCTCCCCCCTCACTCTGATCTTTTTTTTTCAGAGGAAACATTGCCCAAATCAACACATGCCCGAGGAATGATTTTACACAGGTCGGACAGCACTTTCTGCTGGAAAAACTTCCAATCAGCTGCATTCACAAGCTGGGTTTATTTTTCACAGTTTTCTGAGTACGTTTTGTTTCGGTGCCAGAGTAAAGACCCGGAGGAACATATTTCAGCCCAACCTGTAACACCATCGTCGTCACTGGATTTCAGTGGGGAGAGGGCTCTGACCTACATCGGCAGCCCAGCCTGGGAAGGAGCCGGGGCATCCCCTAACGTCCCCGGCGCTGCCCCGCTTTGCGACGCGCGGGACCCCGCTTCTCCTCTCCTCCCCTGGGACGCGATGCTGGGCGGGGGGGGTTTCAGCGTCCGAGGGAAACCATCTGCCCCCTCCCCGAGCAGCCGCCGGGTGTTTCGCAGCCTCTAAAGCCCCGCTCCAGAGGGGGACGGCCAGGGTGGAACAAACTTAACCAGAGCTTTTTAAAGCTCTCCCACCTTCGCCTCCTCTCTTCCTCCGGGTAGGTGTCCCGGCGGCGGCAGAACAAGACGGCTACAGAGGGCTGCTGGAAGCCGTCAGCGCGAAATACACTGGGAGGCCTTTTTTTGCTTGGAAAATATTTCCTCGCCGCAGGCTGCGGTGACAGCAAACATTCCTGCCGGGGCTGGCGTGGGGAGGCATCACCCTGCGGCGCGGCTGGGGCGCCCGGGGCCGGCTCCGGGGCTGCCAGCGCCCGCCGGCCCTTCCCCGGGGTGCAGCAGCACCCGCCTGCTCGCAATGCCCGCCTGCCTCTCCCAGGGGAGCAGGGACCGCTGCGGACAAAGGCCTTTTATGCTTATGGGATTGGGGTTTGCTCTTTCAAAGGGGAGACGAGAGCAGCCTGCCTGTACCCCAGCACGCAGGGCGAACCCTCGCCTCCCCGCGCGCCCTCGGCTCGAGGAGCTACCGGGTCGCACGCAGGGAAAAAGAGAGGCTTGTTAAAAAAAAAAAAAAAAAAGACCGAATCCGTAGCTGTCGGGGAGCAAAACCAGCCCATTAAAGTCAGGGCTGTGGTTGTAAATCAACAGAGCTGCTGCTATTTCCATCTGCCGCCAGCAGTGCCTCTTTGGGAGCGGGGCAGAGGCGGTGCCTCCCCCCCAGGTGTGTGCCGGGGGGATTTCGGTGGCCGCCGGGCCAGCAGCACGTGGCACGCACATGGGCCAGCGAGCAGGCAGCTCCTCGCAGGGTCTGGTAGCTTCTGCGAGCCTCCACGGGCAATACCAGTCCTACGGAGGCAAAGCCACGGGTCAGGACCTCAGGGCTGGCCCTAAAGGCACCTGAGCATCCCCAAGTTCTTCTCCATTTTTTTTTCCATGAATAACCAAATGATTATAGCTTGGAAAAGAGATATCAAAAAAAAAAAAAAAAAGACATCTGAGGCATTTGTGGATATTTTCTTCTGAATATTTGCAGATGCAAAGCTGCGGGAACGAGTGCAGACTGCCGAATCACCTTCTCCGTTTGGGAGAGAGCCAGCCCCGACCAGCCGTGCCGGTGGCGGTCCGAGGGGCTCGGCTGGACGTGCTCGCACGCAGCAGGAGGGAGCGAGCAGCGGAACTGCTGGTTTCCCATCTCTTCCCAAGCTAGGGAGACCCATTCCCTGGGGACATATAATGACCCAGACCCACCCAGTCCTCCTCCCGGCTGGGAAGCGAGGGCATTGCTTATCTCGGGCAGCAGCCTCCCAGTCTCCATACCCCGGCCCTTTCCTGCGGCTGCAGCGGCCAGCCCCGTTGCCCAGCTAATTCAATCTCTGCGCGGGAGACGGAGCTCCCGAGGTCGCCTGCCAGGAGTTAAATCCACTCTTGCGGGGACACAGGACCACTACACACCTCATCAGCCGCGGCTCCGTATGCAAACAGCGAGGCTTGCCCTTATCTCTGCAGATACCCATCTGTAGAGGTGCTGCGTGTACATCCTTATCCACCGGCACTTACTAAACGAAGTACATGGATTATGGTTTATATGTCCAGCTTTATACTTTGGGTATGTTTTTATACGCTAAAGCAGTAGGAATGGGTGTCTAGACATGTCACAGGTTTATTTTAATACCAAAAGACGCCCCAGAGAACATGTTTGTTCTTTAATCAGAAAACAAAGGTCAGAGAGCGTAGTGATGAGCAAGCAACAAAAATAGAAGAAAAGACCAGACCACAAAAAGCTGAAAAGGATAAAAATGAAAGAGGTATGATTTCTCCTTAGCTCTAGCACTCAGGGTCTCTCTTGCTCTTGTGCCTGCATGGGAAGGGAGAGAGCCCATGGACCCTCCTGGGCCAGACCTCTTTCCACCAGTACCCGGGACTGCCGAGGGCTGGTTGTGCTGGTCCCAGCAGGGCCTTTGCAGACACCTGCACCCCGGTCCCTGTCCCCACCTCTGCCCTCACCGATGGGCTCTGCGTGCCGCCTCAGAGGGGACCTGGTCTTCGGAGGCGTCCCCTTCCCAGGCTCCATCAGCGAAGCTCTGCCCACGTGCGCGGCAGGGTGGTTTGCACCGACACCATCACCGACAGCGACAAATCACCCTTCTTTGCCCACCCAGGCCTTATTCCACCACAAACACGGGTGGGTTTGAGCCACGCACAGTGCAGGCAGGCGGCCGAAGCCCGCGGGCAGCTCCCGCCCGCAGCTGCCCCATCCACCCGCGCATCCCCGGCTCTGCAGGGAGGCTTTCCCCAGGCTGAGACCTCCGCAGCTCCTGCTGTCTCCCTGCCCACGCTGCAGAAGGCAGCGCAGGGTACCCGAGCATCCCAACTTTCACCGCAGCCCACAACTTTCACTGACCCCCGCCCTTTCCCCCTCCGCTTCCATCACAAAAGACCCGCTTACAGGACAGCTTTCCCAATCCACAGAGGCCATTCCCGCAGCATCCCTGCCCTCCCCGCTTTGCCCCCGGGCTTTTCCCCCGCCCGCTGCTCTCTCACGCGGGGTGTTTGCAACGGAGCAGCGGCGGGGGCGAGCCCCTGGCTGCCCCCCGGCCACCCCCCTCCCGGCCCCCGTTTGCAGGCTGAAAAGCCGCCGGCAGTCCTCGCATTAGCACCTCATCAGCTCCCCGGGGACCCCGGCAAACACAGCCCGCCCGGCCGAGGAAATACCCCGGGCCTTGTGATGCAGAGCCCCCGGGGCGGGAGGAGGAGGAGGAGGAGGAGGAGGATGCTTCCTGGCCCCGGGGGCACAGCTGCTTCCAGCCCTGGCATCTCGGGTGGGCAAACAGCACCTGGGAGGGCAGGGATGCCAGGATGTGGATTCAGGAAGCGCCCTTGCACCCCGCTGCTCCCCAAGCCCCCGCACATACAGATGCTAATGGGCTCCCCGTTATCCCCGTCCCCCCGCCCCAGAAGGGGAGGCTTCCCCTCTTCTCCCCGCGCCATGGGATTAGGCCCAGCGCGGGGGCCTTCATCGCTGGCATGCACCCGACAGCCTTGGGAGGAAGGTTCCCCGCTGCCGGTGAAGGGGGGACAGGATTTATTCTCCGGTGGCAGCTCGCAGCCATGAACGACGCCGTGAAAAACGGCAACCGCTGGCGCATCCTTTGTTCGGGATGCTGCAAAAAGCAGCCCCGTGGTTGCGGAGGAGATAAAGCAGCGTGTCAGTGCTGCAGAGGTCAGGGCTGGAAATTTAGCATGCTGATACCTCCCCTGCCCGCTTCGCAGGGCCAGCAAAGGCAAACAGACGCTCTCGGAGGGAGCAGGGGAAGGTTCAGGATGCGCACGCTTTCTGCTCAGGCAGAAACATCAGCCGGGGCCCGGAGAAAGGAGAAAGGCACCCGCAGCCCTCCCCGCTGCCGCTCGTTCTGCTCCTTCAATCCCCGCAAGGATTGAAGCCCTCTGCTCCTTTCAAGCCCCTCTGACTTGCCTACACATCGTCCCAAGCCACCCGCAATTGCCTTCAGACTCTCCGGAGGTTTGAGCCGTGACGTGACACAGTTTGCCTATGGAAAGCCTTTCTCCCAGCTTTTGGTGACCCTGTCTCTAAGGAAAGGTGTGTGCAAGAGCGTGCCCACGCAGGGAGGCCGCGGCACGCTGAGCACGCCCATGCGCTCACCAGGCACCCGCCATTCTCGGCGATAAAAACTTCCCTGTGTGTTTATTCGCTTCCAATAGCGGGGAGCTCGCTGTGCCGGTGCCTATCCTATTTGGAAAAGCAGTCCTTTAGGCTGGCAAACTGCAGGCCAGGGGGATGCTCGGGAAGCCCTCCAGTACGGATGGGTCCCTGCACGAAGCTCCTCGTTCGGGCGGATGGGAGCCGGTGCTCATCCTCCCACGGGGCTGCGATTATTGTTACTATTGCTCCCTCGGAAAGGTGAAAAGGAGCGCTTTCTTTACAAATACATAGAGGCTGGCTCGCAATCGGAACTTATCGAGAAGGAGAGATGGTAGACTCAGAAAGGGGAAAATAAACAAATTTGGAAGCAAACTAACTGAGCAATCCTTCACTTATCTCCGAGTCACAAGTCCTGCTTTGCCGGGTGCCCGCCGATAACATCGCTAAGGCAATATAAGGCATACAGCTCTCCGCAGCGCTTTAGCTGAGTGATGCAATCAGAAACAATCCTGAACTCGGCTCTTGGCAGATAAAACCTTTTCTTGTCCCTCAGACGGCTGAAATCAGCTCCTGCTGCCACGTCTGCCTGATACTCCACGCTGGCGTTTCGACAGAGCCAGGGGGCTGTTTCCAAAGCCGGGTGCCTCGTGTCAAGAGCAGACACCCGTTTGGAGAAGAGCTGATTTGGGGAGCTCATGTGCCGCAGCGAGGGGCTGCAGCCCATGGGACAGCAGGGATGGGAACGCTGCAGGGATCAGCGCTCGCTCCAAGCTCACGGCCGCCCTGCGCTATCTCCTCCCTCCTCCTAGCAAAGGGGTTGCTTAAATCAAGGCGCTGACCTTATCAGAGGGGCTTGCTCTGCCGGCTTGCGAGATCCAGGGCAAGGCATGCCCCAAGGGCAAACCCCTCCACCCCACGCAGGCTGTGTCCGCTCCATGAGGCGCCTCGGCTACCTGCAGCGCATCGGGGCGATGTGCCGGCATGGCCGGCGTGCTCCCCAGCCGCGGCTCTCCCCGCTGATGAGCGATCCCATCCGATCCCCTGCTCCTTCTGGAGCACTTCCACTGTTGCAAGAGCTGCGCCCTGCGCTGCTCTGCCTGCAGGCGGGAGCCTCCAGGTTTGTAAAATTCACGTCATAGCCCCTCCAAAGTCCTTTTGTCTTCCAGGCTGATGAGTAGAGCCCAAACACCATCTCAAGTTGGGCACCCAGGACTGCCAGCCACTTTGAAAAGCACACGGCGAAGCACCATTTTTAAGGAGCTGTTCAGGTTTCAGCAGGAAGCAAAACGCACCTTAAAATGCACCACGGCTTAGATGCAGTCACGTAACCCGATGTTTCTGGGAAGAGACCGCTGTTAAGCATCCCGTTTTCCCCAAGCTGCAAGGAGAAGGCTATCGAGGCTGTGCCACATCCCTCACGCAGCTGTGGCCGCATGTTCATCAGTCACACCCCTGTCCCCAGCATCACCGCCCAAGGATTTGTCCCAGAGAGACCCTCACCAATGTCACCATGGTCCCAAGACATGGAAGACATTGTACGACGGGGGACCCCTGCACGCAGCTCCCGGCACAGGCACTCACCGAGACACACAAGGCATCGGTGGGCGAGAGCTCCTCGCAGCCTTGTTTGACTGAAATAATTTTATTTGAATACAATATGCTATTTCAACAATTTTAAGTTGCATGGGGTTATTTAAGATGGATTCAGTTTTAATTTAATCAGTTTAATGGGATTTTATATTTTTAGATATAGCACCTCCAAATTGTCTGATTAACTTTTCAGAATCAATACGCTTAACAGCAAAGCATACAATTACACAGGCAAATGATCTCCTCCGTGGCTTCTGCATGAGCAATCGCCCGGCTTCGGCTTGCGCCGTGGGGGTGCAGATCTGCCCCCGCCCCGGTTCAGTGTGGCAACCCAACCCCCCTCCCCAACTCATGTTCCCAGAGGAAGAGGGTCTCCGGCCGGTGGGACGCTGGAGGAAGGCCACCAGCCAGCCTGGTTTGCTTTCATACACCATTATTGAATTGCAAGATGCTAAAGACCCAAAGCATCCCTAGAAAATGCAGCCCTGGGACTGCATCTGTTGCAGTGTCACTGGCAAACAGCCCCGGTTCGCCTGGCACTGGCACCCAGGGATAGCCCCAAGCCGACCCATCCCCTCGCCTTGCCCCTTTATACCTCCCTGTCCCCCCAGATGTGGGTGCAGGAGCCGGCCCCATCCAGCCCAGCTCGCACCAGCAGCACTCCCCGCACCGGCCACGGGTCACGTACTGCCTCCAGCTCCCAATTTATTCCACCAGCCTCAAATATCCCCTTTGCTTTTGTCAAGTTGCATAATTTTTGAACTTACATACTTGAAAAATTCTTTTAGAAATGTCAAGGTGACTGGCGTATTAAAAATGAGCCAGAGCAAACAGGAATGACATTATTTTAATTCTTTCAGTGCCAGGTCATTTTCTCTGTAATAACACAGCTTAGATAGCAGCCTCCTGCCCCTTGCAGCATCCTTCCCCTTACTTCCTCGGTTGTTTTTATTTGTTCATCTGCTAGATAAAAGCAAGGCGGGGAGAGAAAAGCCACTGCTGTTGTGGAAACCCCTTTCACCAGGATTTAGGAGATTTGTTTCTCAAATCCCACTGAAATTTCACAGTATTTGAGCAAATTCAAACCCCCTTGAAATCTCTGACCTAACACAGTAAAATCTCATGTTTTCTTTTAGTATCTGGGTGATTTTCTTCAGGGAAGCATTCCAAATTTACACACCAGACCACACGTTATTGTAATAATCTGTATTAGTAATACCTGGCACATTCCCAGCCGCATCATGTTGGTTTGCGGACAAAGGAACCGAGGTCTAGAAGTCAAGGCCATTAGCAGGGCCAGGACGAGCCAATGCTCAAAATTCTGCCCTTTCACTGGGCTATGCTGCTCCTGGAGGTGGCCAGCAAAAATACACACCTGTAGCACTCCCATTGTGGATGCTGCCCTGCCCCTGGGGCTATAAACACCTTGCAATTTGCAGAATATTTATAATTAATGCACCACAGAGTGAAGGAAATCCTGTGACGGCTCAAGGCGCAGCAGCACTGTGATCCAGCTGAAGCCATTTGGTTGAAAGAAAAAAATAAATCGCATTTCTTTTCCTTCGGCTCACGGGCACCAAGCCCCGCAGCAGCTCTGCTTTCGGCCGCGGGGTTTTACCCCTCTCCTTGCACCACCTCTCTTCAACCACCAGCCCAGCTGCTCTAGCTCACTAAACCAGCAGAAGATCCACCTTTTCCCAGCGGGATTTGTTTTCTGCTGGATCAGCGAGTTGAACCGGCTCACGGAGGAGCATCGGAGCGTGCCGCAGGGACCGGAGGGGGACCTTCCCCCGCCCAAGGGAGCTGCACTGCGTACATTCACCTCCTGCAGCAGAGGTGGCTCGGCCACTGGGCTCAGAAGGGCTTGTGGCTCGGAGGTACCACACTGTGGGGCTCAACGAGGTGAAAAAAAGCTGTTTTAAGCATCGCCCGCCCTCCTGAGCCCCTGGCAGAGGATGCTCTGCCAGGACAGCAGGAGGGCAGGCACCCCTGGACCACAGCATCCCCGCTTCGGAGATGCTGAATGCCATGTAAAACGCTGAATATCAAATAGGGAGGAGAGGGCACCTTCCCGACCAGCACAGGGATGCTGAAAAGATCCTTCCCGACCAGCACAGGGATGCAACTGGGAGAGCTGGTAACATCCGATGCTGCCACAGCTGTTTGCTTGAGCAAACAGCAGCCAAGCCTGAAGGCCTCTTTCTGCTCGCCCAGCTGCCAGACCTCGCTCCGACTTCAGGCAGGAAAAAACATTTCCTCAGGTAGGGCATTAACTATGCGATTGAACCGGGGAGTTATTTTTTTCTCCAGCTGTGCATACAGTAAGTAAAGCCCGTGAGTCAATGGGCGCTAAGCTCGCACTTCAACGCTAAGCCTGCGCCACGGTGGATTTAAGCGCGTTCCCAGGCTCTCCGCGGAGCGCGCAGCCAGACGCGGGCAGGGGGCTTGCAGTGCACCGGCATCCCACCCCTGCCCCCGGGAAGGCGAGGGGGATGCCCTCTCCAGCCCAGTTTGCATTATCTTAAACAATACGGGTGGTTCTTCTCCAACCCGCTCTCCTCGCCGCTGCGGGTGGGTAGGAGGCAGAGCCGAAAAGCCAGGCTTAAGGGCAGCATTTACACTGCTCGCAGAAAATCACTCGTGAAAAACTGCTGAAACTGTGGCCAGCTCGAAAGCAGACAATTAGAAACTGTGCTCAGCAGCACTCGGGGCTAAGCCCGTGCTCAAGTGCAGAGGGCAATAAACACACTGCTGTGAGAAAAAAAAAAATCATATATTTTTTCCAGTGTTTGTCTGAGCAAACAGAAGCTATTTGCAAATGGTTTTGAGGTGGTAGCGGGCCTTCCTCTGCGAGTGCCAGGGACTCGAGAAAGCGCAGGGGTGTTTCCTCGCCCAGTGCAAACAGGGAGACGCGCAGCCGGCCCGTGCTGCGGGACCCCGGCAAGAGCGCGGCAGCCTTTCCTCCCCTCGGTGGGTGATCCGGGCCGCACCGCCCGCAGGAAAGGATGGAAATGGGGAGAGTCCTTCAGTCTGACCATGCCAAAAAAAAAAAAAGAAAAAAGCAAAAGCAGCACCCCAATGCAAGGCGGGAGCCAGGGGTGCAGAGCCCTTTCCAGCAAGGGTGCATCTCCGCAGCCAGGAGACCCGTGGGCCAGCCGGGGACATTTCTGGGCGTCGGAGCCCATCCCCGTGGCCAGCAGCCACCGTCCCCGCAGACCTGGCCCGCCCTGACGGGGGGGACCAGGGGCAGGGCGAGATGCTTTCCGGCTCTCTGGTTTCCTCCAGCCGGAGCGTGCCTGGGCAGAGTTGCTCTGCAAGGGGAGCAGCTCCAGGTTTTCTATTTATGGGCTCTATTCATCCCCAGCTGGGTTTCAGCGGTGCCCCGCCATAAAAGTTGCCTGCTTCTCTGTCTTGGCAGCCAGGAAACCTCAGCCAGCTTGAGGAGACCATAGGAAATGGCAAAGACTCGGGCTCCAGCTCTCCAAAATAAGGTGCAGCTAAATTAATATGGTGTGAGTGACTGGCGAAGTGATGTCACCTCGGCCTTACAGCGAGCGGTGGGGGGGGGATAAATGCATCCCTCTGTCCTGACTTCATCCCACTCTTCCCAGAAATGCCCCGGCTGGGCTGGAAGAAAGGCACCGCGAAAAGCTGCGGCTTGAGGCGGAGAAGACACGCACCCAGGGAAAAATTGGGGAATATTAAGGGATTTAACACGAAGCCGTCATGGCCCCTCTTTCACAACAGGAAGGGAAACCCTCCTTCTCTTTCTTTGTTGCACTAGCAAGGGAAACCCTCACACCACGACCGGGGGCTCTAGAAACATCCCCGTCACTTCCAGCGAGGCACTTCAGGGAACGGCGAGATTTGGTGACCGCAAGCGCCTTTTGAGTTTCACCTGTTTCCAGTGCTTTCCCCTTTCTATCGGTTTTGTCCATAGCTAAAGGGATAAACTCCAAATATAACTCCCATCAGGAAGAACAGCACCATATCCCTCGTACATCAGCATTTGGACCAAATACGGAAGGCGCTGTAGCTTCTGAGCACTCATTTGGCCGCTGTGTTTCTGTATAGCATGGCTCGCTGCAATTTCCATCAGAAATCCAAGCTCATCCGTTACCAGGCCTGCATTTAATCTAGCAGGATTTAGACAAATTCCACCGCGCTATTTAAATATTAATTAAGATTTCTCACCCGGCGCATCCTGCGTATCCTTTCAAACAGCTTTCATCCCTCCAAATCTGGGAGACGTTTTCCGAGTAGGTTTATGGCAAACAGGGAGGGGCTGGCCGGCGCCGGGGGATGAAGGGCAGCCTGGCTGCCTCGCCACCCCCAGACCCCTCGAGAGCCGAGGAGTCGGGCGAAGCCCTCGCTGCGGGGACCGGACCAGGGCAGGGGGTAACGAGCTGAATTACTCCCCTCTCTGTCCTTAGCTCCCTAGGTTAAAAGCTTGGTCCAGTCTTGGGTGATCTGGGATTAAGGGGTTCCTTCCGACTGCTGGAGCTGAGATAAATCCAGCTCTTTGCTCTCGCTGCTCTGCTGCCTGGCGTGGCCAAGCACGCATACCCACTCAGCCATCCGCTTGCAGGGTTATTCTTCTTGCTTTATGTTTATTAAATACACCTGTAGGCGTAAGCCTTGCAAATCCACAGGGTTCCAGTGACATAAGGGTCGCCCCCTGCTCAGTGCCATGCCTCTGCCCCTTCCCCGCTTTGTCAGGTGGTTTTTCTGGATGCTTTATTCAGCATCAGCCCTCCATGGACCAACCCGAATATTTATGCCAATAAAGCCAAGGTTTGAGCACGGAGAGAGAACTTGGGCACAAAACCCCACGCTTTGATGAAAGCCTAACTTAAGGGTAAGAGCACGGGCCGAACCCGACAGCCCTGAGCGAGTGGGGCTTGGGGAAGGGGAAGAGGGGATGCAGACGGGGCATCCCCCCGCCCAGCCAGCGGCCGTGCCCCGAGCCGGGCTGTGCCTCCCGCAGCCCGTGCCACGTCTCCCAGCCCGCGGGGAGGACGTGAGAGGCATTCGGATGGAGCAGTGGGCTGAAAAGCTGGGTCAGACGGGGCGCAGCGAGCCGACCCTGGCCAGTGCTCGCTCCGAGACGTGTCCTGTGTACCTTGGCCACGGCCCCAGCCCAAATTGGCAGCCGAACCCAGGCTGTGTCCCCCCTCTGCAACAGCTTGCAAGGGGGGGGTCCAGGATGATGGAGTTTTGGGGACACCCCTGCAGCCCTGGGGTTGTCCCCCAACCCATGCACCCCACACCGGCAGCTCCCCCATCCCCGGGCTCCCGCAGAGGTGTGAATATTTGGAGGAGCAGACACAGGGGCATTGAGCGGGGCTGTGAAACGCAGCAGTGTCTGCCACGCTCCCGGCACCGCCGCGCTGCCAGCGTCCAGGAGCTGCCGGGACACCAGCCAGGGCAGGAATAAGTAACACCACTGTGGTTCCCCAGACCGTGTAAACAAATACCTGCTCAACCCAGCTCCCCGCCCGAGCCCTGCCGCTGACATTGGGGGACACACAGAGCCCCGACCCCCACCTCTCCCTATGAGCAGAGATAATGCCACCTCCTCACCCACCTGGGAGCAAAAAGGCATTCAGGTGTTGTATACCATCCAGGTATTCTGGGGATAAAACAGCAGCAAAGCACCCTGGAAGGCATCAGCGACCAGGCAGGACCCACACAGGTAATACACCACGCACCGACGGCAGGAGCGGGGGTCTCGGTGTGCACACATGAACAGAAACACCGCCAACCTTCCAAGCTTCATCCAGGCCCCCCCTCCCTTTTTTTTTTTTTTGAGTTATTCACATTCTAAATGCCCAGACTGCAATAAAGGCCTTTTTCCCTTATTTGTATGGGGATGCACATGTTGAGGACTCCCTGAAATATTTCTCCAGCAGCAAGGGGGCTTTTAAAGTACATGGAGTTTCTTTTTGTTAATGCCTTTATTCACCAAAAACAGTCATTTTCCTGATTTTTTCCCCATGAGGTAGCAGAAACCCCAAAGTAAGAGGGGCAGAAGTTTGGAGAGTTTGAAGATGGAAAACACAAAGGCAGCAGCTGTGCTGAAGAATCCGCAGGGTACTGCCCATTAACTGAGCTGGTCAAAAACCTCCAGCCAGTTACATTTTGGCCAGAAAACTGTTCCTAATCAAAGGTGCAGTTTTAGCACATCTCCAACAATAGTATTTTAGAAGGGGAAAAGAAGTTTTAAAATTGTCAGTACCTGCTTGTTTGGTGTTTTGGAAGGGTCCTATCCTGGTGCCTTTTAAATAAGTTTTTTCTTAAATAAGTTTTCCTTACTGGAAATGACTTTCTGCTTTGAGATTGCAAGCGATGTTAAAAACCCCTAAAGCATAAAAATAAAGTAACAGGAAAGCGCCAAACCCAAGCGTTGGCAGGAGCCAGGCCGCTGCGCGGCTCGCAGGTGCTACGGGGCTTCTGCCCTGCAAACCAACCTGCCGGCAAAGCGCGCCGGTGGGCTTTCAAATGCGCGGCAGCCTTAATAACCGTGGTTATTGCCTATGGGGAAATTCCCTTCGAAAGCCGCGATACGCCTCCAGCTAGCTCCCCTGGCTGCGGTTTGCCAGCCAGGGCTAGAAACGCGTCCCGAAGCCCCCCAGACCCCGGGGCGGCGGGGAGGGGGGGGCTGGTTTCCAGGCAGAGCTAACAGGAGAGGGCAGCAGAGATTCACGTTTCGGGCTCTGCACCAGCCGGCCGCCGCAGGGCAGCCTGGCAAAGCGCTGGGAACGCCCGGGGGATGCGGCTCCATCACCCCTAGCCCCCGCGTTTGCACGCCGGGGACACGGACGGACCATCCTCGGGGTGCAGACCCCCACTGCCAGGTTGCACCGCGGGCGGCTGCCCCTCAAAACCAGGCACAGCTACCAAAGGGGGGCTTGAATGCGTGGGGCTGCTCTTCGCAGGGGCAGCCACTTAGTCACGGGGAGACCACAAAGCTTTCCCTGATGCAGGCTGTCCCCAGGAGGTGACATCAGGCCCAGGGAAGTCCCAAGCCGACAAAAAGTCCTGTCTGAAGCAATTCCAGCCGCCCGGCACTGAGGGTTTACTGGAAGAGGGGGGCTGCACCACGCTCATTTTGCAAACAGTTGGTGCCAACTAAAGTGTCACCTCCTCTGGCTCTTTGTCACCAGCCCTTGAGACCATGCAAGTGGGCAGCAAAGGTCGGTTAGCTGCATCAGCCAAACCTGGCTTAGCAAAGCCCGCCGGCAGAAGCTGGGCAGGGTTTTGCAGCAGCAGCCCATGCACAGCAGGCAGAGGCAGCAGCTTCCCCAGCCAGTGATTAAATGTGATAAGCAGCACGAGCAGCAGTTGCTGCATCTCTCCCCTCACTTCATCAGCCATGTGGCTCCACTCAGCACCCTCTTCATCTGGCACAGTCACAGGGAACGCAGCAGGTTTTGGAGAGAAAGCACAGAAGCATAGCGTGGCGGCTAATAAGAGCAAGCAGTGGCTGTCTGTAGGAGACCCGCGTTTCCATAACGATCCTGAAAGCATTTTTCTCTGCCCATGAAATACCATATCAGCAACAAAAGAGCAAGGTGAAGCCAGCCTTGCTTGTGCCCCAGGCTCCCACGGAGGAAGGGACGGCACTGTCCCACCCTCAGCGTTTATCAGGCAGGGGATGGAAAAGCTTTGGGAGACTCCGAGCTCTGCCAAGGACAGGTATGAAACAAAAGCCCGAGCTGCAGCTGGCAGAAGGCAAAGGGGCTCCATTGCAATGGCAGCACTGCACCGGTTTGCAATGGCTTCATCAGCAGTATGTCTAGATATGCAAAGCAAAGGCCAGATCCTTCCTCCTGTTAGGAAACAAGCCCCTAGCCTGAAAGCAAAAGGATTTCTCCAAGGTCACATAGGATTTCTCTGCAACAGAGCAGAGCCCCCGAGGCTCAGGGCAGTGCTTCATAGCACAGGCCACACAGCTCTCCAGGGCTCTTTAGCAGAAACTGCTGGGGCAACAAACACAGAACAAAGCAAGCCGGCACTGCAAATGCACTTCAGCAAGGTGAGGACAGAAGCACCCAGCAGCTTTTCCCCACAGCACCCACCACGCTCCCCACACAGCCCACCATGTCCCTGCTCTCACAGGGCCAGTTAAACCAGCCTGAGCTTCAAGCCAAGGAGTGACACGCTATCCCTTATCTGCTGGAGCTGCTCCCTGGGTGCACTTAGAGTCCAGTCAGCAGAGATTTGTAACAGCAAAAGAGTACAGCCAGCCTCCTGCACCCCTCAGCCCTGCCAAGCAATCACACCCAGCCCCACAAGCCTCCCCCAGCACTTACCTCCACCAAGAAGGCTCTCATCCCACAGGGAAGGGCCCTTTGCACCCTTTAAATGGGAGTTCACCCTGACAAAAACCACCTGAGGAGTCCTCGTTTGGCGGTTAATGAATCCCCCGGTTGTGCCATGCCCTCAGCATCCACAGGCTCCCCTGCTCTTTTCCCACCTGGGGCCGAAAACGCGGGCTAAGGAGGGCTAAACCAGCCCGTTTCCTAACGCTGGGACAGAGGGAAAACCATACACCGCCTGAAAACAGGGTCTCCCTTTGCAACTCCCTCAGGACTATTTCCTTGCAATTTGTTGACTTCAGAGGTTTCCTACAAATGTCGGATGCTGCAGATCTTAAAAACCCCCGAAGTGGTGAGCCCGAGGTCCATGGCTCACCCGGGACTTGCAGCATCCCCGCGCTCCCAGGGGTGCACGCGAGCAAATCCAGGTTTTCCCTTTGCACCGAAGCGGGCCGGGGCAGCTGGGTCTGTGTGCAGCGGGGCAGCTCCCCGAGGGGGGGGTTCGGGGGAATTTAAAGATTAAGCTCAAGGATGTTTCTATGAAGCGGGTAGAAAGCGGAAGTTTCCAGAGCATCGCAAAATGGGGACAGATTTTCTTCTCCCTGCCCAATCCTGATTCTAATAATATTATCATTATGCAGTAATACCTCCAAAAAAAACCCCCTAACCCTTAATTCTTGTGAATTAGGAAGAACTGAGGCAATTTCTCAGTGCTGCTAGAGGCAGCGGTACCGTAGAGAGGGAGACCCTACAGAGGTTATTCCCTAAAAAACAACGAGGGGGAGGTGTGCCAGCTGGGGGGGCTGGGAAGGGTGCCAGTGATGGGGAGCGGCCCCAGCAAGGGGCTCGGCATCCCCGTCCCGCAGCGGCGCGTGCCCCGGAGGGGACAGAAAGGAGGGGATGTGACGGGGGGGGGGGGTCACATCGCGGTCCCGGGAACTGCGCTGGCAGCGGAGCCAATGCGACGTGTTTGCGCCAGGATGTTTTACTTATGAGACACATCTTACTGACTGCCAGGAACTGGTCTGATTCAGCTGAAATTTTTCAGGCTTTTTGATAAGTCAAACTATTTGGGAGGGAGGGCTGCCCTGGGGCCCGGCCAGTTCCCCCCCTCCCTCCAGCGAGAGGAAGGTACTTCGCCCTGTTTAGCAAATCCAGCATTTTTTTCGGTCATTGAACCCTGGGTTTGTTTTCTTTCCAGTTTGGCTGAGAAGGCGTAAATGAAATCTGAAATACAAGCAGGGTTTTTTTTTTTTCTTCTTTTTTTTTGACACAAAATAACTCGTGTTACTTTTCTGCTACCCTTAGGTTCAAACCCTCCTCCCACAAACGTGGATGATCTGGGAGAAGTCCGAGTCCCCCCGGCAAGCCCCGCGTGGGGCGGCAGGCTGGGGGTTTGCTGCGATCCCCCACCTGAAAGGGGGGATGTGATTTTCCGTGGTCCCTCCAGCGCTGGCGGAGACGGACGGGCAGGGCAAAGACACGTTCGCTTCATTCTTCCGAGCTGAAGGGACGTTAAAATGAACTCAGACCGCCTGTCAGAATTAGCGTTTCAGGATGAGGTCATACCAATCAGTAGGGCTTATGTATTTCTCTGTAATTCTGGGCAAACTCAGCATGAAAAGAAAGAAATTGGATCCGCTGCCGAGGAAAACATGGGAAGGGTGAGGACATGAGCACGACAGGGACAGCTCTAGGAAATGCTTTTGCAAACAGTTTATTCACTTAAAAACGTGTGTGTTGGCCCACAGCAAAGCATTAGTGAAATTCAGGTCCTGGTGGCACTTCAGTGCCAAGGAAGACTTTATGACCTGGACTTTGAGGCTTTTAACAGGGCACACATCAGCCTGGGCACCGCCTGGTTTGGCAGACCCTCCCTGGCTTTTCTTTGCAGCCACGAAAGGTAGAGACTCACGTTTTATTACCATGCTCTCGCAGGGAAGCTGGGGTGCTGGCGCGCGGCTGGAAGGAGAGGAGCAGCTCCTGGCTCCTGTCCTCGGGCACGAGCCCCGCGCTGAGAACTGCGGCTCCGCAGGAGGAGCAGGGGCTGCCGGGCTTGGGAACCTGCTGAAGCCAAAGATGCCCATAGCACAGGCTGGTACCAAAGCAGTTATTCCGGGGTCATTCCCTGGCTACTTATTTTAGGGAATTTTCCCAATGTTAGGAAACATCTTCAGGGCTGCCCAGATAAACGCATTCCCAGCTGATTCAGGGAAAGGACAAATGCTCCCTCGGCTCCATCCCAAAGCGATGAATTACCCCCCAGCTCCGGTTCCCCGCAGGCAGCAGCGCTCCAGCTGTGCTGTGTTCGATGCTCCAACGCTGCTTCACGGCAAGGAATCACGGCGAGCATCCTTCCCCCTTCACGGACCGCCCAGACGCAGAGCATCGCTTTAAAGAGAAGTCGCAAGGTGGTACCGAGGTGCTCTGAACCAGCCGTGGCATCTGACGGTGCTTGTGGGGAAGGTCGGACTCTGCTTGGGACAGCGAGAGAAGCAGAGCTCGGCGGAGGAAATCCCCAGTTTTCCCAGCAAAAGCAGGTCGTTATCTTCATGGGCTGCTGTCATTCCTAAAATGACATCCCTGAAGGCAGGGGGGAAATCTGGCTCCGCGGGGTCAGGGTGCGAGCAGCCAGCCCGAAAACAGCTCTCGTGCAAGGCGATCGCAATATTCCGGTGGCTCAGATAAGGGCTGGGGCCACACCGGGCGGAGGTGCAGGGCTCGGCCGCACGCTTGCGCAGCCCCTGCGATGCTCGAGGATGGCTGTGCAGGGGTGATGCCCCGCTGCGGGAGCAAAGCCTTGCATTGAGCTGCAGCTCCGGGGAGCAAATAAGCCTGGGCCTCTTTAAACAAGGAAGATAAAAGAATAATTGAATAATTTTAAAATTTATTTAGTCCATTTTTCCACATTTTTTTACACTCTTTTTTCCTACCAGCAAGTCCTCGCTGCTTCCTAAAGCATGAAGCAGGGAATAAAGCAGCTACCGTTGGATGGACCCAGCATCGATGGAGAACCAGGCACCCGAAATCCCCGCACCCTCTGTCTCGCTGCCCTTCCCTTCGTGCAGAAAGGTGCCAGAGGGGAAGAAGGAAGGCAGCGGGCTGGGGTTTAGCTGGCTCCAGCACTCAGCACAAATTAATAGCAGACCAACTGCAGGGAGGCACAATTTTGTAGTAATTTATTTTGTTTTAAGGGCCTAATAACTTCCAGCTGGTGATTTGTAAATGAACTGGCTCCTCACAAAAACCTGACATGAAGCATTCGACACCGAACCCTGTTTTGCTAAGCTGGGAATTTAACGCTTGCGTCTCAGCAGAGGGAAGGGAAACGCAGCGGGGAGACCAGAGGAAGCGAGAAATGTCTTTCCAACACGTATTAACGAACCTATTAAGGATGGGGAGTAGTTGAGCGTGTCTGCATCCAGCCCATGGACCTCGGCGCTGATGGACCCGGTGTCATTACCAGTTACACCCCAATGCGTTGCCCGTGGCCAGCGCAATGGAGGAGACCTCTGCATACCAGCAGACACCTCCACGGTGCTGAATTGCCACGGCTGCTGCGACCAGGGCGCTCAAACCCCCTGCAGAACGCAGCAGCCCCCCGAGGCACGCCGTTCACACGCTGCGGGAGAGGGGAGCTGCGGGATCCAGCGGGAACTCCATCTTGCTCGGGTCGCTCGGGCTCAGCACTGTTGCGTCTCTCCAGCGATACCATCGGTTGTCTGGGCTGGAGCATCACTGGGCAAGCACAGCCCCATCCGCAGGGATGCAGAGTGTGGCCGATGCTGACAGAGGGGAGAGCTGTGCTCCCCAGGAAACTTATAGCATTGAAAATAAAGCCGCCTTTGTTATTGCAGGGGAGGGGCAGAGAGAAATAACAATTTTCTCCTAAAACTCGCGTCTCAGTAAGAAGCGCAGTGGTATGGATGTGCTCAGTTAACCCCTGCAGCAGAAACACTTGCAGCGAGGATGAAATATTGGCCCCTCTGACAAAAAGAGACTTCTCCTGTGCACGAAACGCCAGAGAGCATCCCAACATCTAATACTTGCTCTGGAATTTGGGTGGTTTTCTGAAAAAGCAAGGTTGCAGGAAATTGCGAAGCAAAAAACAAGCCCTGCATCCAGTGCGGGGAGCGGGCAGTGGGATGCTGGCAGTGGGGTTCTTTGCGGGTGCAGGCAGCGGGATGCCAGCAGTGCAGCTCTCCACCCCTTCTCCACCCGCAGTAGCCTGGGTGCCCTGGCAGACCCCCTGACCGTGTCGGAAAGGGCTGGGGTGGGGTTGCGGGGACCTGCCCTGGATGCAGGAGGCCACGCCAATCTGGGGCAACCCACCTTCATCCCCAGCCCTGCTCATTGTTTCCCTGAAGGTTCCCAGTCCTGGAATTTCCTTTAAAGGTGCAAAACAATATCAGGAAAATCAGATTTTCTTTTTTTTTTTTTTCTTTCCTAAAAAGCTGATGGCGGCCCCCCTCCCTGACGTGCAATAACATCCTCTGCCATCCAGGCTCCCTGTCCCCCACCACTCGCCCCGGCAGACCGTAGATCGCTCATGGCCGGAGCGACCCGGGATTCCTCCCCGCTCCCCGTGCCAAGCCTTCCCCCCCCGGCTGCTGCAGGCAGCTGCCCGCATCGCGCCCTGGGCAGCCGGGCCATCTGGCAGGCAGGGGTTTGCGCCTCCTTCTCCTCCCGTTTCGCAATACTTGGCAGCTCGGAGGGGCCCGTCCCAACCCGTGCTCTTTGCGAGCACGAGGCTTTGCTGAGCTGCTTGCAACCCGCAGCGCAACGTGAATATCAGCGTTTTGCTTCTCAAATCACCTCCAGATTAAAGCCGAGACCTCCCCTCCCATGGAGAAAGATGAGCTGCTGGTGAGACTACGCTCCTGAGCGGTACCCGATTTCCATCCCTTACACTTTTGCTCACGTACATGACCCCATGAAACCACAGGAGATGTTTAGCACCTACTGTTGGCCCAGAGTTTAATTTCTGTGGTTTAAAGGACTTCTTCCAGGCTCCCGACACACTGTCTCGCCGCTTGTCCTACTCCGCTCCCCCACATTTCTGTATGTCAGCTCCTGCGGTGTTCGGGTATCTCCTCCCAGCGAGGGTGCTCAGAGCCCCCCGCCTCCAGGCCCCTCCGAAATTAAAATTGCCATTCATAAATGGGAAGCATTTGAGGCAATACATTAAGCCCTCTGATGCTCGATTTAAATTTGAGAACGACTTTAGCTTCCAGCCAGACTAAAGCCCCTGAAACTCAGGGCATCAACAGGCAAAGGTATTTTCAGTGGCTTTTCTTTTCAGAGGCCCCACCTCCTATGAAAGTGAGGCTTTTTCAGAGTAAAAGGCTTTTTTTTTCTGAAAAAGCGACTTTTCTTCTACATTTTTCCTCCGAGCTGTTAACAGGTGTCATTAGAAAGTGCCGGATTTCCTTTTGGTACCTCACTCAAACAGTTATTCAGATCAGGAGCAGCACTGACACAAGATTCGGGGTTCCCCACAACCAAAACCCAAGCCGCGATGAAGATAATATCTTGACAATGTTTTCAGCGCAGACGCTGGGGCGGGAAGGCGGGTGCCCACAAAACGTGCTGCCCCCGGGCAGGGACCCCCCAGCACCCCCCTCCCAGCCTGCGTAGCCCGTACGGACAGGGCAAAACCTCCCCTTTTCAAGCTGGCGTGCTCGGGATAAACCTCCGACCTGTGTCCCCGGCCCGATTTCCTGAGATAACCCAGAGAAAAAAAAAATAAAGATCCTTTTCTCGCTGCAGAGGCCGGCTCTCCCAGGGCCGGGGGAGCCGGGGACGATGCTATCGGCACCTCCCGGCCCCTCCGCCCGCCGCGAACAAAGGCAGGATGTGGCGTCTGTCATCTCGCAGCTTTCGGGGTGGGGGGGACCCTGCCCGGGCGCTCCCCGAGTGTTTAGGCACCAGCAGCCGCCCATCTCCCTGCCCGGCCGCTCCCATAGCATCGCCGGCTCGGGAGGAAAGGGGGGGGGAAAGGCTGCAGGCACGAAGGCTGCCTTGCTGCTGCCCAAACTATCAGGCAGGGACCGGGCTGCCTTTCCCAGCCCCCCTGAAAATGCATCCCCACCTCCTGATGGACTCAGAGGGATGCCCCGGAGCTCAGCGTCGAGCCGGTGTCTCCTTCTCCCACCTTTCCCACCTTTCCCTGCCCGGTTATCCCGGCAGCCAGCTTGCAGAGGCTTTCTGGGAAGGCTGCAGGCAAAGCTCTGCCTGCTGCCTGCCTCTGCCCCTGCTTGCCGCTCCCCGGCCAGGCTGCAGACCCCGGGGCTAAGACGCGGCTCCATCCATAAAAGCCAAAACCGTATTTAAGATCCGAAGGTCTTCCCGCGGCGCTGCGGGATGTGCGGCAGGTCGGGGGCTCGCAGGTCCCCGCGGGGCCGGGGGGAAGGGGCCGGGAGGGAAGGAGCCGGGTGCTGGCAGCGGGGCGGCCGGGAGGAGCATCCCATCCGGCGGCTCAGCCCTGCGCCCGAAGGGAAGGGTGGGGGTGACATCCTCCCGGGAGGGGGACAACCGTAACTCACCCGCTGCCGATCTAGCAGACTTCTGCGAACAAACGTGTCCAAAAAGCTATTGCAACCCCCCCTACCCTCCCGGGGTCTGACCTTTCCCTGCTCGAGGGACCCAAGCGCTGCAGGCACCTCGGGACGCAATGGAAAGCGTGGCGGGAAAATCATCCCGTCCCTGGGGGTACCAAAATGCGGGGTCAGGAATCAGTTTTATTCGCTGTACCTGGGAAATTAAGCAGGTTTTTTGGGACCCCGATAACGCTTCCTTCCCTGGTGTTGCATAAGACATGTTACTCTGCACAGCATCTTTTGGGGGACTCGGGTCTGCCTTTGCAACCCAGTGGGTCCCTGCCCCAGGACCAGAAAAAAACCTATCAGAATGTTTGCAGCAAGCAGCCCAGCAAGGGCTGCGGGGGGACCTCATGGAGCGGGAGGTTTTCATGCACAGGGGAGGTTTTGCTTACTTTGAAAAAGCTCTGGTTTTGCAATGAGGTTGCTGGAAAGAAAGGATTTTTTATGAAAATGCAAGAGCTGCCACTGGACGTGCGAGGCGTTTGTTTGCATTATTAAGGAGAAGGCAGGAGAGAGGCAGCACCCCACCAGCCACAGCCACCCCAGCTCAGTCCTGCCCTGGGCCAGGATGGGGCTCCCAAAGGGCGCGGGCTGTTCCCGGGGTGGCACAGCTCCCCGAGCCCCCCCGCCGAGCTCTGCTTTCCGTAACAAAGGATACGTGTGCTCTGCCAGGAAATCCCCAGCCCTGCAGAAGCCGGCCACATCTCTGCGAACCCTCTTGTCGTTTGTGTGAAACGTGGGTTTTCTCACAAAGACGATTTGTAGGAGTGGCCGTGTGCCGCAGGAGAGCAGAAGACCCCTACCACGTCGGGTGAGGTCCTCTCCTCTGGCAACGGAGCTGGGCTGAATTTTCCAGCAAACATTTTTTAAGTGTGAGAAAGACAGCCGTAACGGCCTTCAGCGCAGAGCCTGCTGCGAATTCCTGGGTTTTTTTCATTGCTTTTACTTTGTCAGAGGAAAGCGTGCGCAAAAAAATTCAAAGACAGCAGCCGCCATGTCGCGAGATGATTTTATTCACCTGTTCCCATGAAACCCCCCAAGAAAGGCTCCCCTTGCCACGCACGGATGTGTCCGGAGACATCGGAAGCCTCCCCTCCCCGCTCTCCGGGACCCAGAGGCTCTCCGTGCCGCACGGCAGACGGAGCCAGGCACCGCGGGCGTCAGGGTGTCCCCGGCCACGGACCGCAGTGCCAAGGGGGTGTCTCGTTTTTTGGAGTGCCCCTCTCCATGAAATTAGCTTTTCATTTAGCTAATTGCAAGAGAGAGCTTTCCGGGAAAAATGTAAAAAGAATACCACTTAAAATGTCAAATTCCAAACGCCTGGGTGGGGAGGACGCCTCGCCCCTGACTTCAAAGGGCAGTGGGTGATGCTCCTCCTATGGGCACTTTGAAGTTGGGGAAAAACTTGGGTTTTTCTGATGCTGCTCTTTGCCTTGAGCTGCTGGTTCTCACAACCCGGCTGTGAAGCATCTCACGTCTCTGTAAGGGCCAGCGCTTTTCAGGAGGAGCCTTGTCTTACCCTGTACCATCGCGCAAGCAGAAGCCCAGAACCTGTGTTTGAGTTTCACTGCTTTCAGCTCCCTTCCTGGTAACTCTTTTTGGAAGCAATCGTTGAAGAGGACACATATTTGCCCGAGGGGAAGGGTGGGATGTGCAGTGCCATGGCCGCTCCTGCACCAAACTGGAAGCAGCAAAATCCTGTAATATGATTTAAGGCATTTTAAATCTCTCTCCCTTCTGTGCTTGACTATTCTGCTCCAGTGGTAATGGTATTATCTCATTTTGTGATTTTTTTTAAATTGAAATTGTGAAATAAATTGAAATTTTTAAATTGAAATTTAATTGAAATCCCTTAAACAGTAGGGTATTTTAGACATATTTTTCCTTCCGATCAGAAAGGTGCACAAACCGAAGTGGGATGACCGCTGCTCGCCAGCCCCGCTGGCAATCGCTGCCGTCTGCCACGCTGCTGTTACGGCATGAGGGTGCAACAGGCCCTCGGCGGGGTCTTCTGCTGAGCCGTCCCCTTAGGAGATCGCTCTTATTTCAGGAACCCTTGCAACTGGTAATTTCATAATGCTAAAATGGAAGATGGACAAGCGGGGTCAGGCACTTGAGTCTGATTTCCTGCTCCTCCTTCACAACTGCACAATATTCCAGCGGAGGTTTGGGTATGCAAAGGTGTTTGGCTTCTGCGTAACTAAACCCAGCGGGGGATGTATCTAAAGGCTGCAAAGCGAAGATGTTCAGGTTTTATATTCAAGCCTGAAAGGCTAAGAATGGAGAAAATGCGTGTTTGGCAGAGTCATTTCTGTATTAACTCAGCTCTACTGCAAGGATTAGCCTATTTTTCAGCTGAGAAGGCAGCTCCTGGACGCTGACAAAGTGGTTGCACTTTGTAACGGCAAAGTGACCCCCCCAGATCTCAAGGGCACCCCTTCAGCCCCAGCAGCCTTCCTGGGGCAGGTTTAGCCCTGCAAAGCCCTCGGCGTGTCTTTGCTTCTGGTCAGATTAGAAACCAGAAGTTGGTAATAATCAGATGAACAGCCATGGGGATCGTTAAGTGAAGGAAATGATGTGTTCCTCATCATGAAGAGTGTTTACATCAACACTGAGGTATGGAAATGGGGCTAATTCAACACAGTCTTATGTTATTGCCCACGTATATGTTCCCGCTGGATACATCTATATGGAGCTCCTCCAGACCAGCATCCCCGGTGCGAGCTTTACCTGGAGCCTGGCATGGGCTGGAGACCCCCTTTGCACCGCAGGGTAATAGCTGGGGGCTATTTTAAAGTATAGTTTTCAGACATTTTCAAATTGGAATATTTCACCTGTTCCATTTCAAAACTACAGTTTTTCTTTCAGGAAAAGATTTTTTAAAAAAAATACAGCCTAAAAGGGAAAAAAACCCCCACAGTCTGTTCTGCCCAGCACTATATTTCATTGGATTTTCATTTTGATCAGAGAAGAGCAAGGCATTTTCGTTGGCCATTTTTAACTCTTTTGGCTGTATTTCAAGGTGGTTTTTTTTGTTGCAGCCAGAGGAAAAAAAAAAAGCAATCTCCCGCTGCCTTTTGCTGGAAGACCTGGCTGGGCAGGGTGAGGCTTGGGTTTACAAACACTAAGCTGGCGGCGATTGCAGGCTGCTGTTAGAGGGAAAGCTGCCCGCGCCAGCACGTGCCTGCCGCAGCCCCCGTTAGGCGACGTTCTCCCCCTGGAGAAGGGCACGCTTGCACGCCCGGCTTTACACGGCAACAGGGTGCAGACTCTGGTGGGGGGACACTTGGCATCCAAAAAACCTATCCATGTGCCAGCTTGTCGTGTGTTTGCAATACCCTGGTAAGGGAAGGCTTCAGATTTCACCTGGCAAAGCCAATTTTTAGTACTGCAGGGTGTTGAGGTTAGGGGGTTTTTTAACCTATTTAAATACCATTTGATGCTATCTCAGGGGGGGAATGACCTCTGTTTTATTTTAAAATTAGCCACCTGGAGAACTTCACTTGGGGGAAGGCAGGTTGATTTTGCTTCTTAGGCAATTCAGTTAAAATCATTCACTCTTGGTGAAGAGTCTCTCATCTCAAATCTCTCGGCTCCGTGAGTTTTGGAAGGAAAGAAGGAGGGAGGGTAAGGGCTGGTTAGCTGGGCACGGAGGGCAGCACCAGGAGAGGGTTTAAAGCCGTTACTGCTGGTCATCCTTCCAGCCACGGGGAGCACTTTGGCTTAGAAAAACTCAGCTTTTAGAGGCACTGGGGGCAGGATCCCCTAGGAAATCACCCCAAGCAGGAGAGCTGCTCCCGAGCTGCTGGAGCGGTGCTTCCCAGGGCACTAACAAACCGTCCCGTGTCAGGGCACCCTCGGCCTCAGGAGGCTCTCGTGGCACCAGCCCCCACAAAACGTTCCCCTGCAGCCAAAGCAAGCGCTATTCATCCCTGGTTCTCCCCACCCAAAGCTTTTCCATGGAAGAACTAGTACCAGCAGCACAATGCAGGCAAAAGTCCTGCTCGCTGCGAAGGAGTTTCCTCTCTTACAGTAAAAGAGCATTTAAAAGTTTCCTGTTCCTCCTGGGAGGTGGAGGGGGTCGATGTAATCTGCAGGCGGTTTCATTGTTTTATTACACATTTTCCGGTCGCCGGCTGCAACAGGAACCCCTGGAGCACGGTGCCCCTCCTGGGCCTCCGCGGCCAGCCCGGCAGCCACCGACGCTGGGAACTTTTGTGTCATCGGAGTGTCATTTTCCCCCCAGTAAAAGACCCCACAGAGATGGCAGAGGGGAGCGGGGTGCGGAGACGGGGTGCTCCGCTCCTGGTGCCGCGGTCCTGCAGCTCTGCGTACCAGCACTTTCTGTGCTTCTCCACATCCACGATATTTAAGCCGGGATGTCAGAGCCAAAACATCTTTGCCAGCTGCGCAATTAACTATGGTCATATATTTAAGCACCAAGAAGAAAAATGCACCTGCTTTCCCATGCACGTCGAGCCTGTTCTCAGTAATATAATACATGCATTTATCTGCGGTCAGAACCCCCTCCCCGCACAAATGAGCTGATTCAGCCAGCTCGCGGCCAGCTCACAGCTCCACCCTGACTTCCCAAAACCTCCGTGACCCGGAGGCGCTCACCCAACACGGTGACTTGGGAGCATGAGACGCGGACAACCGAGAAAAAGGTCCTTTGCTCCATCTCTTGGTGACCCGGAGCGGGAGGGAGCGATGGAGTGTAGGCTTAGGGCTGCACCATCAGAAAGTCCCCAGCCCCGCAGACAACTAGAAGGGGTCCTCCCTGCCCCAGACCCGGGCTGGCACTGAGCTGAGCCACTGCCGGTGATTTTTTGATGTCCTTGATCCCTCTCACCAAAAAAAAAAACCAACCAACCCAAACACAACAGTGTCTTAAAAGAAAAAAAAAACCACACACAAAAAAAGATGCAGTCTCTGCCCTTTTTTACTCATTGCATCACAAAATTCAGCATCGACTTCGTTTTGGGGTGAGGTTTTTGGTGCATAAGGGGCCTCGGGGCCAGGCCTGGGCTGGCCCTCGCCCCGCCGCCTCCCCGTCCCCGGGGTTGGGCGGCCCGGTGCTGCGGGATGCTCCTCTCCTGCCAAGAAAGCGGGGGCCGCCGGCCAGCCGGGGGTCCCTGCCTGCACCCCCCCCCGCCTTGCAGCGGCTGGGAGGGGGGGGCTGGCGGGGGGAAAGCGGGGATGCGCGGGAGGGATGCGGGAGCGAGCGCGGGGGGCGGGCTGCCGGCAGTCGCCAGGGCAACCTGCCTCCATCTCCTGCCTTGCCCGGGCGGGGACACCCCGCCGGCCCCCGGAGGGACCCGCCGGTGCCAGGGGGGATGCGAAGGAGGGGTGCGGGGGGGGTCCGGTCCCTCCCGCCCCTGCTGCGGACTGCAGCATCCCGCCCGCCGCAGTGCCCGCAGCGCGGGGCCGGGGCGGCAGGAGGGGTCCGCGCCGGCAGAGCCCCGCAGGACGGCGTGTCCCCTCGCCGTGGGCACAGCCAGCAGAATTCCGCACGCCTGAGCGAGAAGGGGGAAGGGTACGTCTGCTGCTTTATTTTCGATTGGAAAGCGGAGAGCGTAAATGAGAAACTTGGAATTTTAAAATTTTATTTATTTATTTTTCATGGGAACGCTGATTTTCATGGCATAGGTGATGGGGGTCAGCTAGGATAGCCTGTATTCCCCTCCGGCAAGCGTGGTCTGTCTTTCACTTTAAAAGGTCCGGATCCTCCTGGTCATCTGATTCAGGTCAAGCAGGACTTTGCATTGCCAACAGCCCGCGGATCCCACCGGAGCAGCTCCCGGCGCCTGCTGCTGCCCCCCGGGAGCCAGGCGGGAGGCTCTTTCAATCCCTGGAGGATTGAGAGGTAAAATATCTCCAGCTCGGTTTCTCCATCCGTTTGCTGTCCCCGCAGGGGTTAATGAAACGGTTGAGATTTGTAGAGGTTCATTACGGCGGATGGCGGCATTGATTCCCAGGTCATGCCACCGGTTTGCCGCTGGCAGCTGAGATGCCACCCCACGCACGGTTAATGCACACCCCACGCCCGCAGCCCCTAAGACCCCAAATGGGATGCTCCGGCCTGGAGAGGGATGCTGCTGCCCTGAGGAATGACGTGAAGGTGCCCAGGCAGGGAGGGGGCTGGATGGAGGGAGCAGGGGGGCCACGGCCGGAGCTGCCCGAAGCACGCGGCCATGGCCTGAGGGGGAAGGCAGGGGAGCGTGCTTTGCATCTGCCGCGCACCGCAGCTCTCATCCCCTTCTCTCTCTGCCCGTGCCCTGCCCGCAGGCTGGCACCCATCCCCAGCGGCATCCCTTCCATGGACCACCTCCCAGCATGAACGCCGACGCTGAGCAGCTCCCGGCGGGGGCCCAGGTGGCCGGCGTGCCCCTCTGGACCGTATCCAGCTGGGCCGCCTCCGAGGTGCCCCCCAACACCAGCGCGGCGGCGGGGGAGGCTGGCCGGCAGCAGGGGCAGGCGGAGTGGGGCGGCAAGGCGGGCGAGATCGCGGGCATGGTGGTGATCCAGTGCATCTACGCCCTGGTGTGCCTGCTGGGGCTGCTGGGCAACTCCCTGGTCATCTTCGTCATCCTGCGCTACGCCAAGATGAAGACGGCCACCAACATCTACCTGCTCAACCTGGCCATCGCCGACGAACTCTTCATGCTCAGCATCCCCTTCGTGGCCACGTCGGCCGCCCTGCACCACTGGCCCTTCGGCCGGGCCCTGTGCCGCACCGTGCTGGGCGTTGACGGGCTCAACATGTTCACCAGCGTCTTCTGCTTGACCGTCCTCAGCCTGGACCGCTACATCGCCGTGGTGCACCCGCTGCGGGCAGCCACCTACCGCCGGCCTCGGGTGGCCAAGATGGTCAACGGGGGCGTGTGGCTCCTCTCCTTGCTGGTGGCCTCGCCCATCCCCATCTTTGCCGGTACGGCAACCACCCGCGATGGCCAAGCGGTGGCCTGCAACCTCCTGTGGCCGAGCCCAGCCTGGTCGGCCGCTTTTGTGGTCTACACCACCTTGCTGGGCTTCCTGCTGCCGGTGCTGGCCATGGGGCTGTGCTACCTGCTGATCGTGGGCAAGATGCGGGCGGTGGCGCAGCGGGTGGGCTGGCAGCAGCGCCGGCGCTCCGAGGGCAAGCTGACGCGCCTGGTGCTGATGGTGATCGCCATGTTCGTGGTCTGCTGGATGCCCTTCTACGTGGTACAGCTGGTCAATCTCCTGCTGCCCGGCCGCCTGGATGCCACCGTCAACAACGCCTCCCTCATCCTCAGCTACTCCAACAGTTGCGCCAACCCCATCCTCTACGGCTTCCTCTCCGAAAATTTCCGGCATTCCTTCCACGGCGTGCTGCGCCGCTGCCTCGACGCCAGCCTCTGCTGCTGCCACGCCAGGGAAGGGGCCGCCGAGGAGGAGGAGGAGGAGGAGGAAGAGCCCCTTGACTACTGCGCCGCTCCCCGGGGGGACGACAAGGGCAAGGGCTGCATGTGCCCGCCCCTGCCCTGCCAGCAGGAGCCCGTGCACCCCGAGCCCTGCTGCAAGCCCGGACCCCTCCTCACAAAGACCACCGCCTTCTAGGGTGCCCCTACGCCTCGCCGGCCCCGGGACGGGCGTCTCCAGCAGGCACGGGCAAAGGGGACCCCGGCCGGAGAGGGGGCAAACTGCCGTGCCCCGCGCCGCCGGTCCTCACTCGTGCTGTGCCGTTTGACAAAATAAAAAGCCATAAGACCGGCCCGTGATACAGTTAATTACGCCGACTGAGTAATTATTGCTGTTACCTTCGGCACCGAGGAGCCTCCGCTGGGATCAGTGGTGATGAGGATTTCAAAATGTGTTAGTGAGCAGTGACTGCAGCCACGGGGCAGGTGCCCCTCCAGAATAATAAAACACAAACTTCCCGTTCCTTCCCAAAACACGCGCTGAAAGACAGAGAATAAGTCCTAAAGCCCTTCGGCCCCGCGACGCCTGTAGCAGAGTGAGGGGGTAGGACCGGACTGGACTTCTACAACAGCTCGGCAGCGCATCGAGAGCACGGGAGCGGTTTGACCCCTTCGGGTTCCTCTTATGCAAAAAAAAGGGAGTTTCTGAACAACCGAGATCAGAGCTTGAGACTACGCAAACTGAGCCTCGGCAGGTGCCAGGCAGTCCCAAACCTCCCTTCAGCTAATGGGGAAAGGGAAAAACTTGGGTCCCACCAATAAACCTCCCCCGCCCCCCCAAATTCCCCAGCAAAGGGATTTTAGCACACACAGGACCAAAATTGTATTTTCCGCAAGAAAACCCAGGAGAACCGAATCCCGCTCTCTTTGCCACAGGTGGACATCACCTCTAGTGGTACTTGAAACACATACCCATAGGAACTTGAGCTGAAGAACAGCACCGGGGCTATACCGGCTTGGCTGCACTGAGGTAGCATTAAATTAGCCATTTCCAGCTTCTTTGGTTTTAACTTTGTCCTTCTAATGTTATTCTTGTTCTCCATTATTTATGGCTCATTCCTTCTATTTTAATCACACTGGTGAAATAACCAGCAGGGCAATGTTTTCAGCCTGATGCTCCGCTAAGAGCCCACAGCTCTTTTTTTTTTTGCTCCAGCGGGGTTTGTGACTTCTGGAGCTCTGGCTGCGAGAGGGGCCGGTGCTCGGCGAGGAAAACCAGTCATTTTAGGGAAGGGGAGAAAGAATATTTCATTAGCAGCTTTCTATAAACCAGACTGTAAAAGCTTTATTGGTCTACACACAAAATCACCATGTGATTGTGCATTGCGTAGGGTATATTTCCAATAAATAAATAAGTATTTACAAATGTGCCGGGTGTATAAAAGAGTGGGTTGAACCATGTACATTAGGAAAGCTACAGTTCATACAACGCGTATCTTTTTATTTTCCTTGGAGGCTGCAACGTAGCTCTATCATATCGGGGGGGGAAACGCCGCGTGATAGCAAGCTCACTTAGCACGTAAGGGAGGGTGTGGGGGCACACAGCCCCCCGGAGCTCTGCAGCCCCTCTGCAGCATCCAGCCCTCCCAAGTTCTGACCCCAGGCTTGCAAAACTCCCCATGGGAAAGCTAAGCGCTGCTGCAGGCTGATATTTCACGGGCATAAAGCTGTCAGCACCCGCTCCGCCGCTCGCCCCGCGCCCGTACCAACAGCCGCCGGCTTCACGCCACCGCGGCTGCCGGAGCGGGACCCCCCAGCCCCGCCAGCCCTGCCTGGCAGCACGCGGGCTTTGCAGAGCTGCTCCTTGTCTCCTCGCCGAACGATGGAGCCGGTAAAATGCATTTCCCAGATTTCCCCCCAAGTCCGTGGCTGGAAAGTAAGCAGCGGGCTGGATCCTGCCCCCCGGGGAAGTTTTGCCATGAGCTTTGACATGGATTAGGCTCAGCCCTCGGCCGTGATCTGGACAAGACTAAAGGAAAAACAGGAAAAAACCCTGTGGACAGGAGGGGTAGGTTAAGTGGGTTTGTAAAAAAAAAAAAAAAAAGCCAAACAGTTTAACCCAACAACGGCAGAAAATCATGGAAGAAATTGCGTGGGGAACACGAGGCTCCCCGGCACTGCAACCGATCTTTCCCACCACGGAAAAAATTACCCTGGCACTCCCGGTATCCCCACTGAACCTCCACGCCCCTGAAAAACGCCCCAGAATGGTAAGAGGGAATATAAATCAGGCATTTTAGCCCTCACACGGTGACGCTCAGCAGGGTCCCCACTGTTGCTAGCGATTTAAGGTGAAAAGTGCTCAGCTGCCAGAGGTGAGAGGCAAAAGATGGGGGGGGGGGAACTGAGATTTCTGCCGATGAGGCAGAGGGGGGCAGAGGAGCGAGGCAAAGTGCTGACCACAAGATCTTTGCTCCTTCTTCCATCATCCATCAGCTTAAAAAAACTAAACCGAACACAGACAAAGGCAGGAGCACCCCAGCTCCTCGCCACCACGGGGAAAATCATCTCCAGCCCAGCAGCACGTCTCCCGGCCGAGGAGAGGGGGAATTGGGGCCAGGCGACTTTCCACGGTCCGCGACGACTCGGCCGGCCGTGGCACGCGTGCTCTCGCCCCACATCGATGCGGATTTAAACAGTCATTTCCAGACGGAGACATCCCTCCTGTAACACACGCACGGGTTTTCCTTGAAGCCCACCCGGCTGCTGGCTCGGGAAAAGGAAAGCCGAGCGCCCGCCGCTGCCTGCGCAGGGAGCAGAAACGGAGCAGCGCTCCCTGCATTCCACCTTCCCCGCTCTCTGGCGCGAGCATTGCAAGAGCCGGCTGGAAAGCAGTGAGTATTTTTGGAAGTAGGGATAATCACAGCTTTTCCCAAATTCTCTTCATCATTAAAAAATTGCGGGGGGGGGGGCGGGGGGAAAGAAGTAAATGTTACCCAGTTCCGTCCACCTCCCTCTCTCCGTCCTGCCCGGTCTCCTTACAGTTTCTGGCCGGAGGCGGCACACCCCGAGGCGACCGGCTGAAGTCCCATCTCCTTCTCGTGGGGGCCGTTGCACTTGTAATCCATGGTGGCGGGGGGCCTGCAGCGCTTCTTTGCCAGGTGGTAGCCCAGGGCCAGCAGGGCCAGGGCCGCGGAGAGGGCGCCCATGGCGATGCCCACCAGCGCGCCAGGGTGGAAATGCTCTGCCTTCGGTGGGGTCCGGCTGGGGATGGGCGTCTGGGGTCCGGGCCCGAAATCCCCCGAGTACGCTCCCTCTCCATCCTCCTCCTGGATTTTGATGCAGTGGTTCCGGTCGAGGATCTGGTAGCCGGCGTAGCAGTGGCACTCGTAGCTGCCGGGGCGGTTGGTGCAGTTGTGTTGGCAGAAGTTCATGTCGCACTCGTCGATGTCCACGCAGACCTGCCTGCCGTCGTCGTTCAGCAAGAAGCCCTCGGGGCACTCGCAGGACAGGGTATGCGGGTCACACTCGGCCGGGCACTGGCTGCGGTTGCAGTGCAGCAGGCAGCGGGCGGGTGCCCGCGGGTCGACGGCGTAGCCGGGGAAGCAGCTGCAGCGGTACCCACCGGGCACGTCCTCGCATCGCTGCTCACAGGGCGCCTCGTAGCAACGGGAGATGGGCCGGCAGCGCCCTTCCAGCATCTCGTAGCCGCGGTGGCAGCGGCACTCGAAGCCGCCCTCGGTGTTGACGCAGACCTGTTCACACAGCCTCGGCAACATGGCGCAGTCATCGTCGTCCTCGCAGCTGCTGCCGTCGGCGGCCAGCCGGTAGCCCGACTCGCACATGCAGAGGAAGGTGCTGCCGTTGACGACACAGTGATGCTGGCAGGGCGCGCCGGCGCAGGGCGAGCTGCAGCCGCGGCCGTCGAGGGCCAACACCTTGCCGTCGGGGCAGGAGCAGCGCGGCCGGCCGCCCTCCTCGCCGCAGGCCCCCTCGCAACCTCCGTTAGCCAGGCGGCAGGGCCAGGCTCCCGGGGCTGCGCGGCCCCAGCGCAGCCCCCCGCTTTCCCCCTCCTCGCTGCAGCGCAGCTCCAGCCCCACGGCCGGGATGCTGGCGGTGCTGCGGGGCGGCAGGGCCTGAAAGTCCCCTCCGCGGGCGCCGAAGGGGGTGGTGTAGGTGACGGGGAGCCCCTCGGCGGGAGGCAGGCGGGGGCAGCTGCCCCCGTAGTTGTACTCGCAGAGGAAGCCGTCGGCCGGCGCCTGGCAGGGCCGTTCCTCCCAGCGCAGCTCCCGCGACACGGTCACGCAGCGCTCCCCGCACCGCCGCCCCGACGGCGCGCCCCAGTTGGAGTAGTCGGTGCGACGATCGCCCGTCACCCACTGGAAACCGCGAAGGCGCCGGCTGGGTTCGGTGCAGGGAAGGGCCAGGCGCAGCCCCAGCCACAGCCGCCCGCTGCGGTTCTGCAGCAGCAGGGCGATGGCGTCCTCCGCCACGGTGGAACGGACAGTCATCAGGTGCCCGCCGCCCCCCTCGCACGCCGCGCTGGCCTCCGCGAAGGACCGCGCAGCCCAGAAGACGCCGAAGCAGTCGTGCTCCAGGCACTGCGCGCCCGAGGGGGCGGCCGGCTCCGGCTGCGGGTCCCCCCCGAGCCCCAGCCCCAGCCCGGCCAGCAGCAGCAGCAGCCGCATGGCAGGCGGCGGAGGGGCCGGCCGGCGCGGCAAATCTCTGGCATGCCGCCGCCGCCCGGCCCGGTTTATAAAGCGCTCCGGCCCTCCCCGCCGCCCGCCGCAGGAAGGAAGCGCCTCCGGGGACGGGCCGCCGCCGCTCCTGCTGCCGTCGCGCCGGAGTGATTGCCCGGGTAAATCCCGGCTGCGGGGCGCCGCCCAGCCGTTCCGCACCCCCCTCCCGGCTCCTTCTGCCGGCTCCTCCCCGCCGAACGGCGGGGCAGGGACCGCCGGGGCCGGGGATGCTCCAGCAGGGCTGGAAAGCAGGCAAGAAGAGCGGGGGAGCGGAGAGGTGCCCCGGGTACCCCGCGGGATGCTCCCGGGACGGCTCTCCCGGCAGCCCGGGGACGCGGGCTCAGGGGCTGAGCAGAGCCGGGAAAAAATAGGTTTTCTCCTTGTGCAAAGGGGGAGCAAGCACTGGAGGGACGGAGACTTGCTGGAGAGCACCTCAAGAGGGCAGTGGGACATCCCAACCCCGCCGGGTTCCTCACCCCGGTTGAAAGGCTGCCCGTCGTGGTACAGCATTGGCTTTATTGCGGTCAGCACCATCCCACAGCCTACGCAGCCCCAGAGACAGCGATGGCAGCAGCACCGACGGCAGCCCCACAAGCCATCCCCGCTCGGGATGCCCTGCCTGGTCCCTTCCAGCCTAAACACCACTGCTCATCCATCCGCTGCCTCTCCTGGAGCTTCAGCATCTCGATTTCACACCAGTTGTGTCTGAGGGAGGCAGCCGCTCGGCTGCAGGCCACACAGGACCACCAGATACCTCTGTACCTTCAAGGCAGCCGTGCCTGCCCACCCCTTGGCCTCTTCCCATCACTTGCTCTTCTCCAGGGATGAGGCAGGGTCCCGGAGTGATGGTGGCACAGCGCAGGGTGATGTCTACCTCTTGCAGTAGGTGGCATGTGGCTGGGAGGCTGCAGTGGGCACCCACACTGCTGGGAAGAAGTGCCCATTCCTCAGGCATCTCTGTTACTCCGGACCGCGGACCTATAGTGATGGCAGCTCCCAGTGCTCGTCCGTGCATTAAAGATGCCCTAGAGTGAAGGCAGGGGTTAGGCTGCCAGCCCTTCCAGGACAAAGTCAGACTTTAAAGAAAAAAACTGTTTTTTTCAAAGAAGAAAGAAATTCTGAGATGTCCCTGGGGATTAACTGGTTTTTGCTAAAGCAGCGAGGGACTCGGGAGAGCTCTTCCCTCTGCTTGAAGGATGGGGTGTTAACAGCGATGGACGACCATCTCTGCGTGCCTTACAATTTGCAGCCCAGCAAAGCAGTTCCAGGGGATTTGAGCTGAGATGGGATGCCAGGAAAAAGTGGGATTTCTTCCCGGGCTTTGCAAATCAGCCCCCAGTTATAAACAGGGCTGGCATGGCCTTGCTCTTGGGATCAGAGAAAATCGGCGTGGAGAGGCCGGCAGCGCGCTGTGCCCCGCTTCAGGACATCATCCTGGCTCCCACGCTGCCGGAGCGGCGGAGGGAGAGCGGGCGCTGAGCGCAGGGAGAGGGGCCCCATCCCCGGTGCTCCTGCCCAGCCGGGGGGTCTCGCCCCCGGGCACCGGCTCCCCTCCCTCACGGGCGCCTCTGCTGCTGTTTTCTGAACAGCTGTGCCCTTTCCATGGTTTTCTCTTTGCGGGATCCACCTCTGCTGTCAGGACATAGCCAAGAGCAAAATAAAAATGAAAAGCAAACATGCAAAGCTTCGCCGCTCAAAGAAAAGGGTATTTGACCCTTTTTTTTCAATTTTGAGAGCGGTGTTTTTACGGGAAGACTCAGTCACTGCAATTAGCCCTCGGGATCCCCTGCGGAGAAGCAAATCCATATTTCCTTGCTTCACTCATTGCAAGGAGGTTACTTTATTAAACTCTTATGGTTTGTCTTGTCCTTTTCCAGCCCTTTGTAGCTCACGCGACGCTGTGGAGAAAAGGAAAGACGGGGGAAAGAGTAATAATAATCCTTAATAACAGTAATAATAATAAACATCACCAAACAAGCTGGGGATTGGGGTTCCCTAATCTCAACCCAAAGCCATCGTCTCCTCCCAGGGGACACATGTCCCGTAGGTCTGATCCGCCGTTCCTCCGACCTCTGGAAAGGAGGGACAAATTGGTGCATATATGGGTGGGCTTGCCTGTGCCAGTCGCTCCCTGGATAAAATAATTCACCCAAGAAGAGCTTAGTCGCTCTTCATCGCCACAAAACATGTAAATAGGATCATTCCCAGAAGTTTCCTGGTAACGCCGATCTTTCTTGGCTTTAGTAAAACCTGTTGTTTCCCTAGTTTTCATTTCATTTTTTTCAATTCTGGTGGTCTTTTTCTTTTCTTTTTCTGTTTTCAGAAGCAAAACAGCAAAATGAGGGGGGAAAGGTGAGGGCAAACAACAGAGAAAGAAAGAAGGCAGAATGTAATCAGTGGAAAATAAAAAACTACCAATAGATTTCTGTTCTCTCTTTTTTTAAGAAATTATAAAAACAGACACAAATTTCCTTTTCAAGGCTACATGATGGAAATATTTTGAAAATTTCCAGGAAAAATATAGTACTCCCAAAACAATGGCTTCTCAGATCATCGCGCTGATGTCCTTGCCCCGCCGACAACAGCTTGCAGGGTTGATCTTGCCAGTAGAAAGGGAAGATAATCAGGGCAGGAGAAACGAGATTAATCATGTTTTAATAACTCTTTTTCTATTCCGATGATCTTTTCTCTCTGTTGCCTCAAAGCATGACAGGCATGGGCTGATGTGGCCCTGACGGGCTGACTCACAGATCCAGAAATGCCCTTCCTGCTGACATACTGCTTTTCCTTTATAAAAGTTGATTAATCATGCTCCTCCGCAATGCAAAGTTATTGCAAGACGTTACCGGCTGTCCGCTGCGATAACAGGAGGGAGACCTTTTGCTTTACTTGCGTCTGACTCATCTGAAATGTCATTGTCACCCTTCGGCCAGAGGAATGCTCTATTTTGAATAGTTCCTTTGGCCTGCGGTCACGGGGGGCATGTGTCACGGATTTTCCTTGCTTGTTTGTTGGATTTTGGAAATGAGGTTCCTCATGTCAGAAGGCTGACAATTATACACAATTTAATGTAATGTAATATAATGTAATGTAATGTAATATAATTAATATAATATAACAAATAATATTAAATTCTTATGTCAGGATTAAAAAAAAATTGAAAGCAGACCATTAAATAGCATATACGTGCTTTCCCATCTACGCTTTCTCTCACACGACCCCTCTTGGGATCATTAAAACTGCACAGGGGTCCCTTCTCCCCGATTTGGGCGATCTGCTTGGGGTTTCGCGGTGCCCACCGGCTCCGTACGAGCCAAGTTCCCGCAGGTCCGGGCAGGAATCCCTTGCAGAAAAGACGAATTTCCCTGCGCTGGATCAGACGCAAGGAGAAAAATATCTCAAGGCCAGGAAGTGCCGACCAAATAAATCCATCCAAAAGGAAGGTTTAATGCCCGGCCAGGCACCCAGGCAAGGTAGGGACCTGCAAGGGGGTGTCGCTGCGCAGCTGCACTGAGGATGCTTAAGTGGCTGCACCTTAATTAAGAGCACTACTTAGGGCGGTTTTGCCTGAAGGGAGTTTTGTTTGCAATGGCTTTGGAGAAGGCAGGGCTGGGGAGGTCACGCCGGGTGGTGAGTGAGTCTTCTTTCTTGTTAGAACTGGGAAAATAAGTTTTCTCCATGCCCTCGCATCTCCGTGGTCTGTTACAGCCACTGTTTTCAGTCCGGGTGCAGAAAATACAATTTGAGAGTAGTGGTAGGGCTGAGCTAGGTCCTCCGAGCACGCCTGGTACTTTTTTTCCCTCTGGCTCATAGTTTTATGTTAATTCTTGGACTACAACCAGGGAAAGCAGCCGGTGCAGTTTCCCACAGGGATTAAAGCCTCCCGAGGCTGGGTGTTGGTGGTTTTTGGCATGGGAAGTGCATGACTTCTCCTCCTACCGTCACCTTCACCTGGTGACCTGCCTTGACACTGTCCTGTCCCTGTGCCCCTGCCCCAAGCCAGCACAGCTGAATTAATTGGTATCTGCTGGAAGCGATGGCTCAGGTGCCATCGTGGGATGGAGAGGCTGGAGAAACCTTGTCAGGACCCCAGCCAGGAAAATATTGGAAGTTTTGCTTATTTAGGGGCATTAGACTCTCATCCTTCTCCATCCTCCTCTGCTGAGCCTTGCAACATCTCCAACACATGCACTTGCCCATGAGGCACGTGCTGGATTTTCCTTCAGGAAAGCCGACGGATCTTCCCTTTGCCGCAGGCTGGCTCTTCCCCTCTGTCACGGTGTCACCGGCGCCGCTCAAATCTGCTCAGCGAGATATGAACTGCGCTTAGCAGCCTTGAAAGGGCTTGGGAGAGCCAAATGGCAAGAAACATTTAAAAGATAAAAGTAATAAAAAGAGGAAATGAGCAGACATTTAAATCATTTGTTTTTGCAGTGGCTGACTCTTTGTGGGATTTGAAGGAAGGAGCATGGAATTTTGTAGATTATATTTTAACATTGGTCAGTACCTTTTCTCTAAATTCTTGTGGTGGAGGCCGTTTCCTTGCAGCACCTTTCCCAGAAATGGGGAAAAATTATCTCCCCGGCTGAATTACTACGTTGCGCTCCTTCGCTTTGGTTTATCGGGTTAGCCGTGAGGCTCTTGCAGGGGGAACTCCATCCAACGTGCCCCAGCCTCAGCAGGGCAAAATAAATAGCATTAGCGGTAACAGCAGGCTGGCAGTCTCCCGCCACGCTCCGGCTGGGAGCAATGTTCCTGCTAAAATACAACATCGTCCCACCCTTGGCAGCTCCTTGCGCTCGGCAAGGACCCCCCTGCTCCCTGCACGGACTCTGCCGGCAAATTTTGTATGGCCGGCGCCTTATCCCCATGGGCGCTTCCCAGGGCAGGCAGAACAACTCCGGGAATGCTCTTTGTGGTTTGATGTGTGAAGGCACCAAACATCCATCATGAGATCTAGTGTCCTTTTTTTTTTTTTGGGGGGGGGGGTTCTTGGGTTTATTTTCTTGTTTTTAAACACTATTTAAGGCAAATGTCAATGACTCATAAACCACCACATGAATGCCATTGCAGACATGGGCGATACGAGTGGGTTTTTGTGTCGTCGAGGTTTTTCCCCCATCTTTGTGACCCTTTCCCTTTTCAGGATGGCCTTTCTTTGGTGGTGCATGTCGTGGAGGCAGCTCTAGCCACCGGCAATCCTGCAGTTTGAATTCATCGAGTGATTTCTGTTGCTGACCAGAGCCAGAAAAGCAGATCTCTGCCCTCATACAGAGCTACGCTGAAATCAGCGGGAGTGCTCGTGGCCTTAGGACCTTGCTCGTGGGCTTGGGATCCAACTGAGATCATCCCAGTGCCCCCACCCCGTGGCCTTGGCAGACATGAAGTGAATGGCCCTCACTCAGGACAGCAGTGCCCATGAAAGTCTGAGACCCGACATGGCTTTGCAGGGTGAGCACTGACAGAGGAGTTGTTAGCACCGTCCACCACCGTGGGAAATGCAAGGATTACGTGTACCAAATCAATAGGTTTTGATATCATATATATTTATTAAAAACCACTGAAGATGCGTTTAGATTTTATTGGTGTTTCATCAGAAAAGCAACATACAGTGTCATTCAACGTGTGGGATAACCTTATTCTTTTAGCCGAAGGCAACTGCAAGGCTGTGGTGCTGTGCCATTGCCGTGCGGATGACGAAGTAAAATTCAGTCCTGACCTGCCATTTCCACAACGGATGAGGCGTGTCTTAATTCCAGACCATCAAAATATAACACACTCTTCATTACAAACCAGTCGATATGTACAAAGCATTTCAGACGCGCCGGCTAGCCCGTCCTGCCACGGTGACAGCAGCACAGTCATAGGTCTTGCTTATAATGGCTCCTCGTTTATACGGAAGGAACGGGGAGCAGAGGTAGCTGCCCCGGGCACCGCGGTAAAACCCCCTTGGGCCGGGATGAACATCCCGTCTCCTCTGACTGTAAGACGGGGTACCAAACTATCTGGTCCCGTTCCTATTCGCTTTAGCCCACGGGATTCACCGGGCCCTGGATAACTCCCTAACGAGGACACGGATCAAACCGTTCCTGCTGGGTTTGTGGCAGGAAGAAACGGAGGCACGAGATTATCCAGGTGTAATTGCACCGGGATGAAGGATGCTACATCAGGAAATATTCCACCAGAGAGAACCCAAACTAAACCTAGGCACAAATCAGTGTCTTCCCTAGGCTGGAACCGCTACCATACTCCATTGGTAATACAGTACGCATACCGGAATACACAAAGGTCGTAACAGAAATCAGGATTATAGGTTTTGCTGAGGAATTTCTAGAATAAATAACATCTCTCAGATTTGTACCAGCTCTGAGCCCACAGTTATGCTTCCTCTTCCCTTTTTCATAGTGGAATAAGTGTAATATACAACAATCAATTGATACCTTAACTGAAAAATAAGGCAGAAACACTCCTGAGACTGTTCATGTCTGGAAAATGCCTCAGCTTTCCATAAAGCAAACCAAGTAGTCCCTGCAATGCGAGGCACGTCGCTGTGACTGCCTTTTCCCCGTACAGACCCTGAGTTGGCATAGCCCGACAGCGCAGGCATAATTTTATGTATGTAGGTCGTCCCACTGATTTCGGTAGGATTATTCGTTTGCTTAATTTATTCCTGTATTCAAAACGCTTTGCCGGCTTGCCATAACACAGACAAGGTAGGAATTTTCTGCGGGACTTCCAAGAATGCCGCTGCTGCATTCACTGCTTCTCCCAGCCACTGTGTGGAGAAAAGGAAGCATGGACAGAACATTAAAAACATTTCTATCAGCTACGTTTTCCTGTGTTGTTTTGGTTTTTTTTTTAATTTTACAATGGAGAAATGAAGACCAAAAAAACAGTAGGAAAGGGTTTTCCTCCACACATGGAAGAACAGGATGCAGGTCACTGCCTACAGCAAACTCCTTTGTGTTCAGCTCCCGTTTCTGTAGCAATTAAGCCTCAAGTATACAATAAAACCAGCAGAAACTTCAGGAAACTTATGTACCCTTCAAATCACATGCCTATTCTTTTCTAGCACCTTTTTGCCTTGTAGGGCATGGGTAAATAATGAAGCTAGCACTGCTTGCTGGGAAGCAGGAATGGCCCCTGTGCCCCTCAGTTTTTTGGGGAGGATTCACGCTGAAAGAGCTCGAAGAGGCTTCATCGTCAGGAGTGGCTGAGTATAAACAGCTCTCTGAAGTTAGGTACCTGGGGAAGAACTTTGCCCTGAGAAAGCATTTGCTTTGAAGCGGGGTTGAAAGTTTTACATCTACTAATTAGCAAATATACAACATCCAGTGTATTCTTTACAGGGGGAGGAATGGAAAATGCACTCAGCCTGGACCCCCAGCGGTTGGGAAGGGGTCCTACCCAAAAAGTATGATCCAACAGGAAAAGTCTGGCCTCTCATCCGGCTGCATTTGAAGGACAGCATTGTTTTCTGTGTTTTGCAAGCGGTTTTAAACTGAATACACTGGAAACGGGTAGGCAGTTCTTCTAAACATAGTTTTTCATAGCTTTTTACCGTATATTCTCTGCCTTGGCCCCTTGTCTACAAGGCCGAGTTGAAGAGCTTTCCCCGCGCTGGGCACCTCCTGCGCTCAGGGGGTGGGTTAGGGTCTCGCCCTGGCGGGCTGGATGCCTCGGGGGAAGCATCGCGCTCTCACTGCTCCAAAGCCCGGGCAGTCGCCCAGGCTGCCGCGCGGCTCTGGGGAGCTGCGGGGACGGTGACTCCACTAGCCTTACGGTGTCTGCTCCCCCGGAGAAGCTCTCTGCTGCTGCAGTTTTAAAAAGGTTTATTCAGTTACCTCTGACTTTTTTAAAAAAAAAAAAAACAAAAACCACAACACTTTAAAAAAAAAAACCCTGCTTGTGGCTGCAGAGACCAGCCCTTGGTGAAACACTAAGAATTTCAAACCCATTTCAATGAGAACAAGGCATGAGCAAGGGTTGAAGGCAGGCTGGCTGCTGCCAGGCAGGCGAGGGGGGGACTAGCATTACTTTTGGGATGGCAAAGGACTGGGGGGGCTGCGGGGACAGGGCGGGGAAGCTGCTGCTTTTGCATGTCGGCATTTCAAATACACGTAGAGGAGACCAAATGAAAAATGAAATGAACTGTTTTCCTTTAGGAAGGCAAATCAACGCTTATAATTTGCTATTTTTAAGCACAGTGAGGTTCTGCAGAGTTGAGGAGCAGCCCTGGCAGGCAAATTCAACCCCGTTCGCTCTCCACCTCGCAGCACTGTCCCTGTTAACCCTTCCCTCGGCGGAGCGGAGCCTGCTTTATAAACCGCAGGACTGATTTGGGCTGCCTGCCCACCCAGCCCCGAGACCTGTCCTTGGGCAAGGAAGCCCAGGACGGGCTCTCGGACATGCAAAACCACGTTGAACAGACAGCATCACTCTCCCCTGCCCCCTTTTATTTTTCTTTTTAATTTGCAAAAAACGCTCTCTGTCGCTCACGGCTCTGCCTCCCCCCTCGCTGCCCCGGGCGCCGTTACCTGCGCTCGCCGCCCGCCCCGCGGCTCTCCGGCTGCTCGGGCACCCAGCAGTAGTTGTCCGCCGCGCTTTTGGCCGGCCGCTTCTCCTGCTTGGCCGCCCTCCTCCTGTAGGCCAGCAGGGCCAGGGCGAAGGCCAGCAGCAGCAGAATGGCTACCAGGCTGCCCAGGATGTAGTAGAGGAGCAGCCTGGGGCCATCGGCGCTGTGCTCGGGGCCGGGCGCCGACCCTACCGCCGTGGGGGCCGGCGGCGTCGCCCCGACGGGGATGCCCAGGGTCTGGGGGATGCCCGTGGTCCATGGGGCACCCGTGGTCTGGAGGATGCCCGTGGTCCGTGGGATGCCCGTGGTCCGCAGGGTGCTGTTGGGGGCCCCCGCGGGCTCCTCTCCGGCGGTGGGTGCGGCGCGGCAGCCATGTCCATCCTCCTGTGGGAGGAAGCCGGGTGGGCAGAGGCACTCGAAGGCACCAGGCAGGTTGCGGCAGGGCCCGGGGCAGGGGTCCCGCAGGCACTCGTCCACGTCCAGGCAGGCATCGCCACTGCCGGGCTGGCGCTGGTAGCCGGGCCGGCAGGCGCAGTGGAAGGAACCGGGGACGTTGAGGCAGAGCTGGGGGCAGACGCCGGGCTGGGCGCACTCGTCCTCGTCGCGGCAGTGGCGGCCGCCCGGCCCCGTCGGCCGGTAGCCGGGCCGGCAGAGGCAGAGGAAGCTGCCGGCCGTGTTGCGGCACTCGTGCTGGCAGGGCTCGGCCAGGCACTCGTCCACGTCCAGGCAGCGGCGGCCGTCGGGCGCCAGGGCGTAGCCGTCCTCGCAGCCGCACTCGAAGCCGCCGGGCCGGGTCCGGCAGGTCCCCTGGCAGGGGTTGGGGTGGCAGGCGTCCTCGGGCAGGCAGGAGGCCATGTCAGGGGCCAGGGCGTAGCCGGGATGGCAGGCGCAGCGCGGGGGCTCCCCCGGCGCCTCCAGGCAGCGGTGCTGGCAGCCCCCGTTGCGGTGGGCGCAGGCGGCGGGGCAGAGGGGCCCGGGGGGGTGCCAGGCGAAGCCGCCCCCCTCCAGCGGCCCCTTGCAGAGGGCGAAGGCCGGGCCCTCGCCCCCCTCGCAGTCGGCCTCCGCCAGCGTGCCGAAGGGGGCGGCCGCCAGCCGGGGGCTGCGCACCCCGAAGGGGGTGGCGTAGCTGACCCGGCCGGGCCCGGCCAGCGGCAGGGGCCCGCACATCCCCCGGAAGCTGAACTTGCAGAGGAAGGCAGGCAGCGGGGCCCGGCAGGCGCGGTCGGCCCAGCCGGCGGTGCCGGGGGGCCCGGCCGGCCGCAGGCTGACGCAGCGGGAGCTGAGGCAGGTGACGGCGGGCTCGGACAGCCAGGCCGAGTAGTTACCGGGCTCCCCGCCGGCCGCCCAGGCGAAGCCCCGCAGCGGCTCCTGCGGCTGGACGCACCGGCCCCGCGACAGCGACAGCCCGATCCAGGCCGGGCCCGGCCAGCCGGCCGCCGCCAGCAGCTCCCGCAGCCGCTCGGCCTCGGCGGGGCTGCGTGCCGGAGCCAGGTTGCCACCATTATGCCGGCAACGCTCCTGGGCGCCGCTCCATCCCAGCTCGGCCTGGTGCAGGGTGTAGCAGGCGGTACCGGCGCAGACCACCTCGGCGTCCTCCCCGCCAGACCCCCGCACCAGCAGCAGCAGCAGCAGCAGCACCGGCAGCCGGGCCACGGCCATCCCGCCGGCTGGACGGACGGACGGATGGATGGATGGACGGACGGATGGACGGAGGGACTCGTCAGCCGCCGGCTCACATCCCCTCGTCCCGCCGAGCTCGCCCTGCGCGCATCCTGTGCTCCCGGGTCTCCTATTTATCACCGGAGGCTACGGCTTCCTGTAGCGTGGTCTGGCTGGCCGGGTGTTGTTGGCGGCCCAGGCGCTCGCCTCGCTGTCTTCCCCTTCCCCCCGGCGCAGCGGGCTCCTCGCTCCCATCCTAAAGCTCTGGCTGCGAAGGGGCTCGCCGTGCTTCGGCTGGTGCCGCTTTTCTGCAGCAGAAACTAGCCGGGTTCCTGCTTTTTTTTATTGTTTTCGTGGGCTCGATCTACTCACTCACCCAGCAGATGATTTTTCTAATCCCTAATAGGGCCTGATAGTTTTCAAGCGTGTATTGCTAAAAGGGGAAAAAAAAAAAAAAACAAAAATAAAAAGCCGTGGGATCCCTTGCTATCGGCCTCTAAAAGAAACTGAATATTTGGCGCGGTGTCTCATGCACACGCTACATTTCCAGTGCATTTTTCCCCTTCTTCTTGCGCTTTAAATAGACGGACAAGCCCCGAAATAGGAGTTAGGTCGTGGGAAGGTCCAGGCTGCCAGGACAGAGCCAAGCTCGGCCGGTCCCCGATGCCGTCCGGAGCGAACCCTCCGTGCCGAGGGAAGCGCTGGCCGGCGGCTGCCCCGGCATCTCAGGAGTGAGGGTTAATGCTGTGATGCTCTGCGTTAATAACTCGCTAATCACTTGACCCTGACCCGGTGCAGAGAATTGGCTGGGCTCGGCTGGTGTCGGTGCCTCCGCAGAAGGCCATTACAGAAATGTTTAAACTCTAAACAGACATTAATTTTGGAAAAGCCCCTGAAAGGGCTTGAGGCAACTTCTCTACAACAGTGTTTTAGGATCCAAAAGCATTTTAGCAGCGTGATTGAAATTTAAATATTTTGAAATATTGAACTTAAGTACTTACTGGTGCAGAATTTATCCTTTTTCAGACCAAGACATGCTAAGCAACACGGTGACTTCTTTTCTGCCGCAGCGCTGCAGCGGGTGTGCTCGCCGTTGGGGTGCCGCAGCCACGCGCGTAACCCGCCGCGCGCGCACGCAAACCAGCATTTTGCACATCTGAGCACCCCCGCGCACGTCCTGGTTTGGACCCATCATTTTTTATTTTACTGTAAAGCTGTCCTCTGGCGGATTCCTGCCCGCAGAGCAGCGTCTGCAGAGAGGTCGGGACGGTGACAGTGTTACAGAGGGTGAAGACTAATGGACTGCCCCGAAGAAGGGAGGACTGCGGGAGAGGCTCTCCAGATGCGGTGCGCCTTGCGCTTTCCGCTTGCTGGGACAGCAAACAAGCAAAAGACGAATGAGTTTAAAAAAGCTAATTCCCTCGCTGACGGTCCACCCGCCCTTCTGCACCCTGGGATCTTCTCCTGGAGCTTCCCTCTCGCAGCAGCTAACTCAGACTTCAGCCCCGTGACCTGCGAGTCTGTCTTATCTTTTCGTGCTTAGCAGGCATCCATCATAACCATGAATTCAATCTTCATTCCGGTAATCTTCCTCTTTGTTGATTTATCTGGGTTTTGTGTGCTGAGTTAGCTCAGTAGCAAGCGACAGGAAGCCAACCGAGGAACCGAAACAAGAAACCCCCTTGGTCCCTTCCCTCCTTTATACCCTAAATATAAAAGTCTCCCAAAATCCCCATACTGAAGACTACAGATTTCTGTTGTCCTTCCCCAGACCTGCTTATGTACAGCGTTCCTGGAAGACCCCCGGTCGCTGGGATGTCCTCTGCTCAGCCGCAGGGACTGGTGCTGGGTTTTGGGTCTTGGCACGTCTGAAGGTTGCAAGGCCCTTTGATGCAAAGGAGGAGGGGGCAGGAGCTGGAGCCCCTTCACCTAAAAAAAGTGGGAAGCATCACTGGGGTGACGCGGAGGTGTGACTCCTATCTGAGCTGAGAATAAGATGCAGGGATCCGCAGCTAACGCTCCGAAACCACGGAGCATTTTGGGTCAGCAGCCACACCAAAAAACTGCATTGGGAGGAAAAAAATACTTCGATGCCATCTCGAATTGGTTTTATTCAGAATTTCCTACTGGAAAAAATGGGGGGCACTTTCTTTCGACTTGTACAAAATGAGAGAGCTCAACACAAAAGCATTTCCTTTCTGCTACACCAGTACGTGTCCTTGCTTTTATAAAAACACTGCTAGAGTGTTCTCTTTCCAGCTGAAATGGTCAGACGAGCTGAGTGCTCAACGGACAATTTATTTCAGCAGCCCAAACGAGCGTTTTTTGTCCAACCAACTTCCACGGACAAAAAATGGCCATTTCTAACTATAGCTCCTCCAGACATTTCCAAGCTGGGGTTATGGACAAAACCAAAAATACTTAAAAATAATTTCTAGGTGCATATCTAAGAGGTCATTCCAGCAGAGTAATTAATGAATTGCTGGTGATAGTCTTCATTAGGATGTGTATGAGGCCTAATCAGGTAGGAGTCAGGGCTCCTGTCCCAGGGAAGAGAACTTTTTCAAGACTGCGGTGTCAGATCCTTTCCTTTGATTTGCAAGAATATAGCTAATAACTTTTTCCAGTGGCTTTATTTTTTTTTTTCTCTCAGTAAGTGTTTGAATGTTCCTGCTAGAGCTGTTTACGGGCTGGTTACAATTTCATGGACAGGAAACTTCCACCACAACTTTTTAGCAAGATCTTCATCTGCAAAGCTTATGCTAATGTTTTTGCCCACAGTTTTGGCAGGAGAGTAGTTTTTGGTAACTTAAAAACACATCGTGCTTCTATTGTTTTTTATTAAATATGCCATGCTTTTTAAATTTTCTTCTCAGTTGGGCTGATGTTCCCATTTGAAAACCAATCAAAATCCTGGTTCCTAAGTTAAAAACAGTTTTGCTCCTCAACCTCCACGGCCGAACACGTCTATAAACCCGTTTCAGATAATAATCAAAACCAAATTATCTTCTGGAGAGCAGAAATCCTGCCGAATGGCATACCGCGCTTAAAAAAAAAATAGAAAATTAAATTTAAAAAATTTTAAAAATCAGCTTGCTGAAGGAACTGGTTAAAAAATGTTTCTCCAAGGCCAAAGAAGGAAACATGTACCGTCTGCTTGCCGCCAGCAACGGCTGTTTGTGCAAACCCCCACGGCTGGGAGAAGGGACAATGGGGCCGGGGGGGGACACCTGCGCCAGCAGCAGCCGGAGAAGAATAGGAGGAACTGGGCTTCCTCTGGGGACGTCCTCAAGGACGGGGGCGTGCAGCAAACCGCCCGCTCCCCCGGGCGAGGAGCGGGGCCCGGCAGCCCCGGCGCAGTGGGCAGGCTCTTGGCATGGGGTAGCGTTTTTCGCACGTGAAATTCGGGGGAGTTTGGGCAATGGGGAACTGGGTTGACTCCTGCTGACGCCAAACGCGGGCACTGGAGAGGCTGCTGCGTGTTTGCACGAGTGCACTTGAGTTTTGATGGTTTACAGCAACACCTTATTGGATATTAAGATTTTTATCACCTGCTTTTAAAGCCAGAAAATCTTACTACTATCAGAGCTGACTGGAACATTTTCCAGCTCAATATTTTTGAAGGATGATGCTTAGTGGCCGGTGTTGCTAAGAAGCGGGAATTAGCAGGGCCGTAACAGAAACAAAATCCGAAGTACCAGGAAGAGGCCGCTGCTTTATTTCCTTTCTAGCGATCACCGCTATTATATTTACGGCAACAGCAGGTGCGTTTGCTTGCATGCCTGGCAGTCGGGTAAAGACGACGACTCATTTTTGTTAGGGGTCTCGTAATCATGAAGCCGTGGCAGGGCGTTAGCGTGCTTGTTCGGCAACTCAAAGCAACTATTTCTGACATACTTTTCGGATGCAGCCGGGCATGGGGAGGTGTTCCTCCTCCCCTGCTCCCGCTCCGCCGGGCTTGCCCTCCCGGCAGGGTCAGCAGAGCCCCGGTGCTGGCTGCGATGAGCAAAGCCGGCCGCTTAACGCTTTAGCCAAGCTGCTGGAGACCCTGCGAGTTATTTAAAAATGCCTGGAAGGAAGTAGAAAAGCAAACAACGTTGAATACAAGGCGGGGGGGGGAGGAGAAAAACCTCTTCCAAAACCCGGAGCGTAACGGATGGAGAAAGGCTTTGCAAACAGCCACGAGCGCCGAAGCCGGCTACTGGGAAACATCTCTGCAACTGGGAGGGGAGCAAGCGGGGTCCCACCCTCGGGGGGGCATCCGTTTGCACCAGGTTGTTGTCTCGTCCTCGTATTCTCCTCCTGACACTGCAGAAGCAGTTAGAAGCTGGTTCCGAGGGAACGCGGCACAGTCACAATGGGACTTGGTGCCACAGCTTATTCGTTAATGCAATACTTGTCTCTGCAAGAAATATACAGCCTCTTCAGTTATTACTTATTTTTTATATATATATTACAATATTACACACGCAAACACATATGCATACCTCATATACAGATTTATAAACCTTATTCTACACATTTTTATCAACAGGTATATTAGAATTCCCTTTGGGCTACGGTAGGTTCTCCTAAGTCCGTCTGAGGAATATCACGCTCCGCAAATCCTCCCAGGATTTTTGCAGGGGCCTTTACGCAGAGAAAGAAAAATACTCCCTGTGAATAAATGCAACAAAGTCAACTTTATAAGAAAAGCAAATGAAAATATTTCGCATTCTTTAGCGATAATCACTCGGAATTATTTTTGTAAGACCTTCTTTTAGTGCTGCTAGTTTTTCTAAGTGGCTGTGTCAAAGAAAGGGCCTCAGCGTGGAGGGGAAGGATGTGTTTCCACCTTGCTTTCAGTTGTTAAAACAGCTGGAAAGGCTCGTGAAGCACTAACACAGCCAATGTTCCCCCCCGGGAGAGCAGAGGCGCTGCAAAAAGCCACTGCCGATGGCAGGCGGAGGCGGCTGAGCAGCCAGCAGGGACCAGGCCATGGCTGGGCGCATAGCCAGTGCTATTCTCCTTGATTCTGGAGCAGAGGGACGGCAGAGCCCCGGAGATGCTGCTACCCCCCGTGCCGAAGAGCATCGGCTTCGGGCATCGGGTCCACAAAGCCGTTTCTGCATCAGGCTACGCAAATCCCGCAGTCACCAGGATCTGGAGGCTTTTGAACAGCAAAGGTTTTTTAAAATAAGACGTTATCAGCGGCCCACATGAAAGGCAGCCCTATGGAGGGAGCACTTCCCTCTCCCGCGAGTCTCGCCGGCTTCGCCCGCCTGCCCGCCGGAGAAGAAACGCTGCCTTTTATCCCCAAAGGCTGGGGCCGGGCATCGTGCTGCGCGCCTCTGTTTATTTGTCCTGCCTTTCCCTCCGGGCTGCGGACGACGCTGCCCCTTCGAGGTGCAACGCTGGGACGGGGGGGGGCTGGATAAAAAGAGGGGTGCTGGGGTGGGGATGCTCAAAACCTGAACAGGCGTTTCAGCGGGAAAGCGGTTTGGCAGGCTCTCAGCGGGTGAGGACGTGGGGCCGGATCCCGTGTCCTACAAAAGTGGTGATTTTTTTACAGGTTCTGCTAGTTTCGGAGTGGAGACCTTCGTGAGCAACCGCAGGTGATAAGTGTGGAGTCGGGAAGGGTTGTTCGATGGTCACGGGCCAGTGGCTGGGGCCAGGGAAAATGCAGCTCGTGTGCCGGGCTCTGCCTCTCTTCTGGGAAAAACCGCCGTTCCCTGGGACGTTTTTCCACCTGCGGAAACACCTTTTCCCCTCCTCCTGCGGGCTTACCGAGGGCCAGCAGCAATCTGCTCTGCCCTTCATCCCCTTCTGCAAAGATCCCCGCAGGAAGCGGCCACCTTTCCCAGAGCAAATCAACTCCTGTTTAAAATTACACTTTGAAAAGTTACTGTAATTTGGCAAGCTGGCCCTGTTCCATGATAATGAAGGTAATCGCTTGCTTATGTGTACGAAGGCGGCACGGACGAGCCGTGCAGGCACAAGAGAAGGCGCATCCCTGCCCGCACCAGCAGTTGAATATATTTGTCCTCCTCCTGCTGTTGGCAGTTTTAGTGAGGAGAGCATCGTGTTTTGTCTCCCTGGGAAGAGGAATACAATAAGGATGGGAGCGGGAGGAAAATTAAAACACATGTGGCGAGGACAAGATGGGAGGGAGAGGCAGTGTGCATCCAAGCTCATAAACTGTCCCCCTCTCACTCGTTTTTATTGCCTTCAGCTATTTCCCTGGGTAGGAGTTTCCCATGTAAATTGTGTGTCTGTCTTTACTGGCAGCTGGGGAATGGCTCCGAAATGTTATTTTTATGAAGTTTGTTCCCCAATTAAATGGGTGGTTTAAAGGGCAGATGGTTACCAGGGCTGGGTTTCTCATCGCCCTGTCCTCTCTCCTGCCGTCCCAATGGCCGTGGTAGAGCTATACATTTTTTCTGGGGAGCTGCTTATGCTATCTATCATATGCTAACTATCGAGCCTTGGGATCTGCACTTGCTTTTCCGTTTATAGAAGGCTTTGCTGCTGTTATTTGTGTGTAGTGCAGCTGAACCAAGCGGTCCTGAGCTGGACTTGGGCTCTGCTGTGGCTGGTTTTGTACGTACCCAGAGCAATGGAAAAATCCTTTCCTCGGAAGTATTTGTAACCTACAGGAATTCTATCTGAACAGAAGGGTTAAATCCAGTGGGAGGGTTTCCATCTGCAGTCGGGGAGGGTGAAGCAAATGGGGTGGAGGTCCTTGCCCCTGTGCCACCGGAGGAGCCCCCCTCTGCTCCTGTCCCCTCCGGCACACGCAGGAGCTATGCGACCCTCCTTCAGCATGCTCATGGAAAGCACCGGCTCCATCACGGTCACTATAAAGATATACCAGCTATGTGTATGTATATATATCAGCCATAAAGATGCTGTTCCTACAACGGCACCTTCTCCATCGCTCTGTCACTGCTGGAGCTGCAAGGATGCTGTTCCTACAGCAGGGTGGAAAGTCCGAGCTCGGCTTTCGAGAATTTTTTAACTAAAAATTCCTGGCGGGAGGCAGATGAGGTCTCTCGCTGGGGCCCTCCCCGGGCATCCTCTCCACGTGCACTCCTGCGGACCGGCTGCACTGGGACCCCCGCTGCGGGCAAAGTTAAACCCCGCGTCTGAGCACCTGGGGGGCCAGAGCCTGGATGTGTCCCTCCGCAAGGCTCAGCCACAGCCTCGTCCTAAGCCCCCCGTGCAGCTCAGCGTGCTCACGGCTGGCGGGCGGAGAGGGAGAGGGGCTCGCACCCCCCGGCTCAAAGTCACGGCCAAAAGCTGTGTCTTTTAAAAAGGAGCAAAAAAGGTGCTTTTGGATGTAAAATGTCTTCTGGGGGCTGTTCTGAGAGCCTTTTCAAAAATAATGTTTTCTGCATTCCAGCAGCTCTGATGTAGCTCCCCAGGAGCCTGGAAAACAAGATTAAAAATGTGATAGTTTGATTGACAAATGCTGGATAAAATCCAACGGGGCCAGGTCCAAAAATGTTATTGATCTGACCTGATGCTGAACCGCAGCACCGAAATCGGAAGATCCGCGGTGTCAAGTTGTATTTCCTATGCGCACACTATTGATTTTGAGGTCTCTTACCTGCCAGGATTTCTATAAGTGTGTACGTGTCCCTATGCTGTGCATACCATAAGCAATAATTCACAATAAAATTGTGCGCTCTTCCGTTTTTATTGTAAAGGAGTTTCTACCTTGGCTCCGCAGCCTCGCAGGCTTTCGTTTCTCTTCTGTGGGACTCCCTGAGCCTTAGCTGAAGGGGTAATTACTCAATATTTAAAGAAAGAACCGAGATGTCGGGGATGTGGTTACAGTCACACCTTCAGCCACCCGTGAAACCCGGGGCTGTATCAGTCCCTGGAAGGAGCGGACATCATTAGGGTGGGTCAATGTAATTAATCTCTCCGGGCCGACATCCTCGGCTTCTGATTCTACTTCCAAAGGCTTCTGCTTGTTTATTTTCCAATTAAATTTAGCAGGAAGGGGGCAATTAAAAGAAAGGCATGAAAGCCCGGCGGCTCGGCTGGTATCACAGGCTGCAGCGCAATGGAGCTGCGTTATCTCCATCTCCCCAGGCTCTGCACTCCACAGATAAAGATTTTCTTTTAATTCCCATTTAGCGACCAGAACTATCACAGCCCACAATCTCTATCTTCCCCTTCTCCTTGCCCCAACGTATCACTGTTTGCTTTCTGCAGCACGACTCTCCCAGGGGGACGAAAACGATTGCTCTTATCGAGCATCCTCCTCCTCCTCCCACCCGCAGCACCTTTCCCCGCACCGCTAGCCTGTGGCTAAGCGTTTGGGATGGCCCTGCTTGAACCAGCCGGGGCAAGCGGGGATGCGAAGCGCGTGGGATAGGGGCCAGCAAGGAGAGCGCAGCAGCACCGGTACGAACACAGCGCTTCAAACCCCGTCCCGGTGCTCTCCGGAGGGGTTTTGGGGGGGCTGCCGCTTCCATTTCGGCATGCCCCTAACAGTTAAACACTTGCTTTGCTGCCCCTCCGGATGAACCCGCAGTCTTCACGCCGCAGGAGCGTGCTTCCCACCCCGCGCGGCTGGGGGACACCTAGCTGCCTCTGCTGGCACGGAGAAAATAACTCCCTAACTTGGGATACGCTCCGCAGGGCTTGATTTTGCCGGGTTCGGCTGAGGAGCCAGGTTTGCTAAGGGCTGAGATAATTGCCTCCCCCCGAGCCCTGCGACAGGCTGGGTCTGCAGGGAGCCCTTTGCTGGCAGCAGCTCTCAGCCGGGCGCCATCAGGGACGTCTTTAAGTCGCTCCTTTTGGGCAGAGCTGACCGCAAACCCTGAGGAAGCGTCCGAGGGTGAAGCTGGGTATCTGTGCCGCCCAAACCACCCACCGCCCTGCCACCACGCAGGCACGGCAGGCACCAGCCCCTTGGGTTCTCTTGGGTTGCTGCACCTGGGTGGAGCCCCCTTCCCCAGGTGAGGGGGATCGGGGCCGTGCTCGTTAGGGCTTGATGAGCATCAGGTTTGTCCAGCTGCAGCTATTTCACTCGGCTGCTCCCCCAGCACACTTCTTCTGAGAGCTTGGGCTGTGAGGACCTTCTCTGTGCTGTGCATCAAATATTGCTCCAAATTCAAGGTGTGTTGGTCCTACGGACTCCAGATGAGCATCTGCGGACTTTGCTACAGCAGGTAGGGGATGAAATGGCTGTACTGTGCGTTGTTAAACGGCCTGGTGAAGCTTCTTAGAGGTGTTTTTGTCTCGGCTCTGGTGGTGCTGTAGCTGCTGGGTGGTAATTCCCAAGAAGCTGTTTTGGTGGAGATTGCCGCAGGACTGAGCTATGGTGCATCCTGGACCGCTCTGGCTTTGGAGGTGTTGAGCTGTCGGGCTCCTCATCTTGGTTATGAGACCGACCGCTGCCTTAAGGCAACGGGCAAGGCTCCGGCTGGCGCACGGTGACCTACCGAGGGCTGCATGGGTTTGTCTTGGGAGAGCCCAAACCCAGGGCCACCCTCTCCCAAGGAGGAGGGAGCTGAAGTGATCTGGCCCTTTCCCCGGTGGGTTTGCCTTTGGTGAGGGTGATGGGTTGCGCTGTTTCTTTGTTGGGGGCCACAGGAAAACGAGTTGCCTGTTGCTGGTTAAATGATGCTGTTGGTATTTTGGGTTGTTCTCTTGGAGAACGTGCTCTTTGGGAAAGCGCGGGGGAAACGGGGCCCCAACCATGTATTTTTATGGGCTCCCAGCTGTACAGCAAAAATCAGTGTGGTGTTTGCATCATGCTTCAGCGTATTTATGCAACGTGTTGGCAAAACGCAGGTCAAAATGTTCATGCAACATTTGCCTTTTATTTACTTGCAAAAAGACCAGGCAACTCCCTCTTCCCAGAAACAGCGTTAATGGTCTGCGGAAAGGACGGCGTGGTAAATAAAAGCACGGGACCCTGGTGGTGGTTCCTGACTGCTTGATTTGATTTCTGGATATTGCGAGGAACTTCGTATGGTTTTCTACTGCAGAAAATAACAAAGTCATCTTGCTAAAGGATAAAAAATATTTTTTTTTTTTTTAAATCTTGGAATAAATCTCCTCTAACAAACCCGTTAGCAGAATAAGCCAGGGCAAAACTGGAACAAACTGGCAGGATTCACATGCAATACAAAGGCTTCTAGTATCTACATGGCAATGTGGTGCTTAACTTATTATGTGGGGGTTTCCTCAATACGCTGTTTCTGTTTAATCGCGGTGAAACAAGCACAGATGTGAACTCCCCTGTCCCAGCACCCAAAGCTTGTTGTGCCCTTTAATGGTCTGAAAACCTTGTTATTCGTTAATTAAGTACAACTGGCCCAACAGATGCTGTGTGATTAATGAGTGGAAGGGCTGTTACTTGGTGACTCAAAGCATTGAGGAGGGGGGCTTGGGGCCGAGGGTGGGCTCCTCTCTCTGCTTGGGGCGTGTTTTGCTCTCCAGCTGCTACAGCATTCAAAACCAGCTCGTACGGAGAGTGTTATCCTTTGGCCCTCTTACCCCGTGCTTGGAAAATTCATATTAAATCCCAGTGTAAGTGTCCAGCAGAGGTGATGTTTTTGATGGAGTAAGTGAATACCCGCCTGGATGGAAGGAAATAGCGAGTGAGGAGAGGAAGGAGCCGTCCCCACCCAAACACCCCCTCGCTTCTGAGCATCAGCACAGCCTCTATCTCTCTTTGTGCCTCCCTTTTTTTTCCTAGAGGAAGGGGAGAGATCTGCTCTTTGCATGGCAGCCCAGGTTTATGGGCTTTTTTCAACCCTGGCAGTGTGAAGTTTAAGGACCCTCCCCGCAGCTTTATCAGCTTCCGCAGTTTCTTGCTGTTGTCAATGTTTCTCCAACATTGAAGCAACTTTCAGGCTGGGAGGAGGTTGGGTGGGGTTTTTTTTAGCCTTCCTGAGAGTAGATGCGATGGGGGCTCTGTGCTGCTGAGCTGGAGGCGGTACCCGGGCCAGCCCTGCCTGCTGCTTGTGCCCACGCAGGGGGTTTCTCCCCATGCGATGCTCTGTTCCCTGGCTGGCCATGTGGTTTGTGGCTCTCCCGGGGTTGGCAGAGGTGATCAGCGTGGGCTCCCAATCCCAGGTGGACTTTGAATGCCTCCTGCTTTTCAGCAGCAATGGCCAAAAGTGGATTTTCCACCTATTTCTGAGCTGTTTTCAGCAGAGCTGCTCAGCTGTGTAGGTACCCAATGTTCAAAACAACCTCATTATCAAATCAAGCTGTGTCGTATCTTTTGCAGATAAAACCCAAGCTGTTCTTGCCCTTATCTTGTGTGCAGACCTTGGGCAGCGTGGATGGGTGCTCCTCCTGGCTATGCCCTGGTCCTGCTTCTCTGCACCTGAAATCCTTTGAGCATCCTCCAGTGGGGGGGGGGGGGCTGCCAGGTCTGGTCAGAGCATGAGATGCTGAGCTGGCAGCATAAGACCAGGAGATGGTGGCAGCACCTCTGTTAGCAGGACATCTCTGGGCGAAATAGCAACAGCCATCGGTGCTGAGACAGCAGCTTCGTGCTGCGAGTTGCTGGTGGCACCAGCTGAGGTTCCCTGTTATCCCTGTGCTTCTCTGGTGGGATCCCTGGGTCTTGGCTGTCCCTCTCCTGGCTTGCTTGGGCGAGATGTTTGCAGGTGCTCTGAGGGGTCTCTGCCAGGCGGGAGGGAGCTGATGCAGGGTGTTATTAGCAGCTCTAACGATAATGGGTAACATGCTGCTGGAGGTCAAGTAAGGACAGTGGCCCCTGCCTTTGGGCTGATAGCCTCCCCGGGCGGGGTGCTGGGGGCCAGAAGGTGCCTGGCAGAGGGAGGCTGAGCTATGCTACTGGTGCTGGGCTCCTGGGAGCGATTTTTGTGCTCTGCCTTAACCTGTCTAACCCTGCCGGCAGCGACGCGCTCGGCAGCGGGACTAACCAAAGCGCATCTGCTCGCGGGCTGGTGTATGCTCGCCTCCGTTGCCCGTCCTCTCCCACGGGACAGCTCCAGCTCGCGGTGGTCCCACGCTGGTCTGGTTTTTGTCCCCTCCGCGGTGGTCAGACCTCAGCGGCGCCAGCCCACCTCGCCCCTGCGCGCTTACACCCAGATACGCCAAACATCGTCTCTCTTTCTTCCTCTCCAAATTAACACGGGCACTGATAATCTCTGGCTGACTAATAAATCATGTTGTGCAACGATGGTAACAATAGCTATTAAAAAAAAAAAGGTAATGTTAAGCGTTCCCAGTCTCCAAAAGCAACTTGTGCTGCAGACTGAGGAAGGGGCTGAGTAAACAGAGGGGTCTGGCCGCTGTCCCCGGCGGGCTGCCAGCCACCCCGCTGTCGTGGCCGGGGGGACGCATGCAGGGCTGCCGGCCCTCGGGGTCCGAGCTCTGCTCTCTGCGGGCTTTGGCCACGTCTGTCCGTCTGCTAGAGGTGTTCAAGCACATGTTCAAGAACATTCCATGTTCAAAACATGGAATACCAGGGGATTGACCTAAAAACGTTGAGCCTTGGGGAGAAAAGAGTGTGCAAGGATTTTTAATTGGTTTAGATTCTATAGGGGGGACTCTTCCCAGGCTCTTTTTCCTGCAAGTGGAAGGGCTGGACCATAGCTGGAATATTAGGCTCTTGTAGAAAGGACCTGGTAGCAGCAGCAGGGGCTCTAAGAAAACTACAAAGTTATAACTCTGAAAGCCATAAGAAAGCTGCCCGAGCTCGTTATGGGCACAGATTTGTTTACACACAAGTCTGTGCGAAAGGAAAGGCTCCCCAGATGCTCGGGGGAAGAGGACATCAGCGGCATTCGTCCCTGGGCAGCCTCCTGGGGCTGGGGACCTGCCCCCGGGGAGCAGCAGCCTCCTTGCAAGGAAACACCTCGTGGGACGAAGGGCAGAGTCCCCAGTAACTAACACCAAGGGATGTTTTGCCTCTTAACTTGTTGTTACGGTGATTTTTTTCTTTTTTTTTTTTTTTTCCCTCGTGTCCGCAAGCTCGGTGCCTTGCAAGTGCTGAAACTGCTGACTAGTTTGTATCGGGTGGTCTGGGGCGGCGTATCGATGGGGCGTATGAAATGCGGTGTCGTAATAACCTCTCGCCATGTCCTCCTCGCAGATGGAGCGCATTTAAGAAAACAAGAGCATTAAATGAGATGCTGTCCCTTAGCGCTTGCATGCGGAGGGACCTCTCCTCCCACCGACGTGCTGGTAGGGTGAGCAGTGTTATACAACAAATGCTTCTGGGGGAGTTACGCTGTACTCCTGGGGAAGGTGGAGAAGAGGACAAACAAAAATTAAAAAAAACAACAACCCCTCTTTTTAATTTCAGAGGGAGATTTAGGGATTATTAATGTTGGAATCCCACCAGGACACCTGGCTAATGCACACACCCTCTGGCCGCAAAAATAAACCGTGGGATTTCTACGGCCAAAGGATCCAAGCCATCCTGTTAAGCTTGGTCTGGGATGTTGAGCTGGGAGAAGTCGGAGTGGTAATTTGCCTGCTGATGACCTGAAGCATTTTTTGTGGCAGTGGCAGAGTAAGAGCCTGCACCTGGGTGCTGCTGCAGCAAAAAAATGCTTCAGCTCTGCCGAATGCCCTGTTATTCCTGAATCTCATCATATATCCCGGTCGTCTGCTTTGCTGGGCGAGCTGTTAGATGGTTTGGCAATGCGGGGGGGTTGTGCTCCCCGGCCTCCTCAAGGATGTTCCTGGAGCGGTGGCTGGAGCAATGCGGCCGGGGGAATTGCAATCCGCCTTCCCGACCAGGGGTTGCCTAAGAAAAGGAAAACTGGGTCATTTCATCTGCTCCTGCAGTTACTGGCCCTCAAATACATGCTGGTGAAAGATAATTGCTAATTGCAAAAGCATGGGGAAGTTTTGCACATTTTTTTCCCAAAGTTGTGTGCCTGTTCTTTGCGGGGAGCTGGCTGCAAGGGCAAAATATGGTGAGAAAACATTTTTAGCATACTCTGATGCCTTTTTTTTTTTTTGCATAGCTTGGGATTCTCCCCTGTCAATAGTAAATGCTGGAAGGGATTTCCATTTTAGCTCATTCCATCTGGTAACTGCACTTTTATCCCCCAGTGCAAATGAATAAAGGTTATTAAATACTCATAGCAAGGACTGTGAAGTACTGATATGGATACTGGAAATTCAGATGTGTGCCCACTCTTCAGAGCCTGCAGCAGCCCTTGTGCAACACTGGGCCTGACAGATTAAAAAAAAAAGTAAAAAAATTAAAAAAAACCCCACCCTAAACCCACAGAGCACCCTAAGCAGAAGCGAGATAAGCGTGGCCGTGGTTCCTGGCTCACGCAGAGCCCGAGGGCAGGACCGCAGGCTGAGCATCCCTGCTCCCTCCACGGAGGTGCCGTTGCTAGCCCTAATTTTGGCCAACATTTTCGCTTTTCTGCAGCTGCTTCACCCCACCCAGCTCCTCCTGCGTGGACTGAACAACCGCAGCCGTGCGAGGTCGTGGTGTTTGATAGCTACGATGCTTCGGCAGCGTTATGTTGCGTTTCAAAATAAGAGACAAAGCATTGCTTTGCTTAGAAAACGCTGGGGGCTCCCGTGATTTGGTCTCCAAGTGCCTCAGAGCTGGGTGTGGGGAGAAATGGTTTCACTGAAGTTTTTTTTTTTTCCTGAAGTTTTTGCTGCTTTTTTTTTCCCCTCCCTTGAAATTGTAAAACTTCAGCAAAACTTAAGACCAGAGGCTCAAAGCTGAGGTTTTTCGCATAAACAGATGCTACTTTCAAAGCAGTTATTCTCCAGTATATTGAGGAAAATATTGCATAAGGGAAATATTGTACGAGTATGGGAGGAGAAGAGAAAAGCAGGGGCGTACCCGAGTTGCTAACCATCCTGCGGTCTAACAAGGAGCTTTCTGTGCACCCACAGCTTCGCTGCACCTCCTGTTCCTGCCTGCAAACGCAGCACAGGTACTTGAATTCACTGCAGCCTCCAAAGTGCTATAAAGATGAATAACGCACATTGACCGGGACCTCCAGCAGCCGATGCCGGCTGCGTTCCCGCAGGGAGTGGGGTGTATGGACATGGGGCAGCATCTTCTCCAATAACCCTCCCTAAAACCCCAGTGGGTAAGCGCTATCCCAATCGGCTCTCGTTCTTGCGAGACTATAATGACATATTTCATCGCAAATGGCTTTTTCCAGCGCGGATTTGACACCTCTCCTGTGCTGGTGGACGTCCAGCAGTGACCATCCAGAGCCGGGCTTGCCGGGCGGCCGCAGCGAGCCCTGGGAAACCAGCCTGAGCAGGAGGGTGGCCGTGGGCGGGCGAGCGAGTCGCTGCCTGTCTAAATATTGAATTGACGCGGAAAGAAAGGATTGCACCATTTCTCTTTCAGGTGATCTGCGAGGACTTGTTTCCCCTCTGTATTTATGGCTCATAAGGTTTCTTTCCCACGGAAAAAAGGTTGTCCTTATTACGTAGGAATGTCAAGCTGTGGGAAACATCTCTGACCTAGAGGCAAGCTTGGGTGGCAGGCAACGCAGAGGAGTCTTGAAGATGCCGTTAGCTTCAGCCTTTAGTTTTGCTCTTGCAATAGGAAGGGAAAGAAACTGGTCTCCGTTAGGGCTGCGAAGGAGATGAACGAAGTGGAGCACGTGTCGCAGGGCTGGCTGTCCTCACCACCTCGAGGACGTGCAGAGCCGTGGCCGAGCGAGGACCATAGCGTGCCACCAGCACAGTGCCCTGTTTGCCCGTAAAACCGGGAGCAGGGGGGTCCGAGGTGGTCGCCGTACTCCGTGTCCTCCTCCCTTGGTGCCAGAGGGGGAATCCCGAAGGAAGCACCATCGCGCTCGCAGATCCAGCCTCCACCAAACGTGACCCCACCAGTGGGGACCGTCAGGTCCGGAAAGGGCGGTGGGGTCCCGGGTGGAGGTTTCGGGGGCTCTCGTCGATGTTTAGGACAGTCACGCACACGCATAAATGAAGGTGGCTCCAAATGTCTGCGGCTTCCTTCCTGGAGCAGAGCCACGGGAGCGGTGGGCTTTTTTTATTAAATATTAATTTCCTCCCTTCATAGACTGTTTACTCGTAACGCACAATTTCCTGCCTGCTTTCCCTCGCCCTCCTGTTAGGGTTTCTGCGTTCGTGGCTTTTTTCTCCCCAAATTTCCTGGCTGAGGTTTGCCGCCTGGCAGCCCCATGCATGGATGGGAAAGAATTCAGGGGGCACAAACTGGCTTAAATGGGGGTTGGCTTGCTCTGGCTCTGCAACCTAAACACCAACTCCTTGCTGCTGAGCTAAGCGTGATTTAATTCCCACACCCCCTGGGCCCAGGAGGGACCGCTGTGACTCAGTGCGGCGGGCGCTGGCCGCACCATCCCTCCACCTCCATCTCCAACACACCCAGCTGGCTGGTTTCTTCTTTTTCTTCTTTTTTTTTTTTGCTGTCCCAGCCCAGCTGCATTGAATTGCTTTTCCTCTCCCCCGTTACCTCCCGCTGATGCACTCGCTCATGTGAAGGAGATGGGTTCGGAGGCAGCCGAAACCTGCTGGGGGGAAATGTGAAGGAAAAGGCAGGGTTGTAAACAAAGGGGAGGCGTGGGGAAGGGATGGGTGTTGCCCTGCCTGGGCAGCAATTCCTGGAAGGAAAGGGAGGGTGGAAATCCTCCGAAGGGATGAGCAGCTCCCCCGGACCCTCCCCGACTCGCAGGAGCGGCAGTCGGGGCTCGGTCGGGTGGTGTGGGATGCGTTTGCTTCTACCTCCCTTCTTTATAGCTTGGAGAGCGGGTTAAAAAACTAACACAGCCCAAATGACCAGGGATTGATCACGGGATGTGGCGCGACAAGGTCATGAAATTCAACCTGCAGTGGTGGAAGAAGGATAATTCATTCTTTGCTTTCGAAAGTGGTCTTATTGTTCTGCTAACAGTATTTCTGCAAGCAAATCGGTCTTGTGTGCATCTTTCATCCCCAGAAAGATAAAATGTGCATGGCATAGACTGGATCTCGGGTCGTTTGCGTGCGCTGCCCCTTTTGGGGGACCCTCCGGGGCGGCCCCGCGTGGGCTGGGGTTTGAGCTAACTCTGGCCGCTGCCGTAGAAATGGAGGCAGCAGCATCCCGGCCGCGCGGGGGGAGATGCCTCGCCGTGGCGATGGTTAACGAATGTGTGCCCATAGTGTGTGTGGTTTTGGGAAGACTGCTCCCAAATTAAGGTCCCCAGCAGCCAGGCAGCGCTGCCGCCCTTGGTACCTCCTCCGTGATGCTGCAGCTCCGCTCTGCCCTCGCTGTGCACCTTTTCCAGGCATCTCCAAGAAGTATTTTTGTGTGCATTTCGCTTTTGTTTGCTTTTTCGGGCTGCCGAGCTGGCAGGAGAGCCCCGAGAACAACAGCACGGATGCAGGCAGGCATCAAGGGACAAAGGGTCAGAGCATCCCGATGTCCAACCACCTCTGTGCTGTGTTAACGATTGCTTTGGAGGAAATTTGAGGTGCAATGAGAATAGTCAGGCTTGCTGCTGACTGAGGAGGCTGCGATGTGCTGCCGGCACGGTTGGGGTGGGGGGAAGAGTGATCCCATAGAAAAAGGGGGGGTTACAAACTGGGGAGCTGCTGATCCGCTCCCAGCAGCGCAAGGAGGCTGACAGCCCCCTGCTACGGGACGCGGTCGCCCCAGCCCCTCTCCCCATCTGCTGCCAAGGAGAGGTCCCATCAGGGGGTGTGTTAAGAAGCAAGATGAGCCTACAGCTCAAATGTGGGTGGTTTTTTTTGTTTTTAAGAAGCTTGGCAGAAAAGTATCTTGCAGCACATGAAAACGTTGAGGTCATCCCCCCGGGGACCCCATGCAGAAGGAGCTGAGCTGGACTGCTCTCGCCGAGAGCTTTGCAGTTTGTGTCTTCCAGAACTAGGCTCTTTTTGAGGCATTTCTTTAGTTATACCCAGCAAATGCTCGTCTTCGGAAGAGGAGGATGAGGCTAGGCAGACTGCCCGGGGGGGGGGCAGGTGCCCTTGGTTTGCCCTGGGAGTGGGGGTGCAGCGAAAGCAGCACTTGCCCTTCCAGTGACATGAGAGCAACCCCAAGAAAAATCTTGTTTTCCTTTATGCTAATGAAATTTGTCACTCAGAGGCAAAAGAAATTGGATATTTATAGCTGACGTGCAGCGTGAGGAGCTGAAAGAAAGATTAGCCCAACTCACTTTCCGCTTCCCCGCTGTGAGCGTGGATGCCGGCTCTGGGCATCTCTTCCACAGTACCTCTCACTGGGAATAGCGTGGGCTTTTTATTCCTATTTCTTTCTTTTTTCCTCCTTTTCTTTTTTTTTCCCATTTCTTTGCAAATCCAGAATTATATTCTGGGAGAAAGCACGGCTTTTGGGAGCCCCAGCCCGTGCCCTTCTGGGGCCCCGTGCTTTTGCAGAGCGTGCCCCTGGGTTTCGGTCGAGCTTCGCGTGTGCCCACCTCTTTGCAAGAAGCTGCTCTGGCTCTTTGCGGGGAGCTCAGTAGAAGTTACGGATGTGTCGGGAGCCAGCTGGTAAGCATTGCTGGAGCTTTATTTCTAGTGTCATCAAAGCCAGCTGAATCCAGTATAAACAAGTGAGTTATCGTTAGCTAATGTTATTCAATATAAGCCTCATAATATCACCATATATAAACAGAAAGTCAAGGGGAAGCCAAGGATAAGCCCTGTCCATGTGAGCTGGCCCCTGTTTTTTGATGGTTTTGTTTTCCAAGGCACAGGGTTCAGCTGCACGTCGTGCCTAAAGTAGCGAGAAGTGGCTGGCGCTTCATTGCCAGGAGGGCTCTGGGTTGAAACTCCAAAGATCTGGATCCCAAGTTCAGCAAATGCATTGGAATAACTGTTCCCTTCGCTCCTCCCCCTGCTTCTAGCTCGCATCCCGTGGGATTTGGGCCTTGGAGGCTGCAGAAGCTGCCGCTGGGTCTATTTTCTCACCCGGGACATGTGATGCTATAGCTCCCAGAGCAAGGAATTCCCGGTCATTCCCAGCCCGGCAGTATGCGGAGCCGGGTCCCACTCTGACCCGCTTCTCAAATGCCTAGAAATCCCTAAACCAGTCATTTACCTGCGGACTGCATTCGCTCACGTGGGAAGTCTTGTGCTTAACCGCCGGCAAGTAATGAACTGCAAAGACTTTGCGAAGTGGGAAATAAAAGTCTGTTCCCACCCAGGCCAAAATAAGTAAATAAATGTGTAGATATTTCCTTTGCATCTCAGGCCCTGGAATTGCGTGATGCTTCAGCTTTCATTTTAAAAAAAAACCAAAGTTGTTTGGTTGTGGAGAAATGCTCAGAAACCTACCCCATCCTTAAAACCCCAAAAGCAAATAAGACAGCTTTAAAAAAAAAAAAAGCAAAAAAAAAAGATTACAAAACGCTGTTGGCGTGATCCTAAGGCATAATTCCGAGCAGAAGCCGGGCCGTGACTCGTGCGGCTCCTGAAGCAGCGGGCGATGCTAGCCCACCTGCCCTGGGCAGGGGCTGGCCCCTTTCCTTCCAGACCCGGGGGAGCATCTCCCCGCACCGCCGCCTCTTCGGGAATAACAGCCAGGCTGGAAACTTTTCACTTTAGTGGTTTTAACAGAAACCCACGCGTGGCCGGAGCCGGTGCCGTACATCCCGAGCGGGTTGGGATGCCTGTCCTGCAGCCGAGGCAGACGTGCCCTCTTCTGGCTGAGCTTCAGAGAGGCCGTCGGGGCTCGTTGAGCCTGGGATCGCTAACGAGAGGGGGACCGCAGGGTCCCTTGTGCAGGACCAGAGCATTAAGAGTGCGTCGTCATTTTGAGAGCTGGTGTAATTACAGAAGTCCTGGAGAGTTTCCATTCTGGGGGAAAAAAGATTTGCCTTTCACCCACGTTTTTTAATTATATTTTTTAAAGCCAGCGGGATGACCACGCGCAGGCTCTCCTCGAGCTCCTGGGAGGTGTGTTTGGACAGCGGTTTTCATAGCTTGCGGTGGAGCAGATGGATTAAAAAAAAAAAACACAACCATGTAAACAGGAGGGAAGCAAAAGCCTTGTGCTGTTACAAGCTGTTGTTTACCTTAGCAATGATGACACAGTTTGGGGGGGGGAAGAAAAACCAACAAAATAAATCCTTTTCCATGGAAAACGAACACTTTGAGTTACACTCCTGGGTGCAGCTTGGGAGTGCAGCTGCAACCTTGTGGAATATATAGAGCAATTCCAACACGGTTTTCATTTTCCATGTGCTCAAGATGGTCCAAGTTTTCTTTCCTTTGCGTTTTGGTTTTTTTTTTTCCTTCATTTAACTCTTTTACCACTTACATCTCGTATTTACCCACGGAAATGGGGCTGCTCGGCGTTTCAATGGCAGGAAGGCAGGAGCTGCCGAGCCCCGCGCGGCATCGCTGTCTGCCGAAAGGTCAGACCTCCGCATCCGTCTTATTGCCGTGCCGCTCGCGATGCCGGGGATGGGATCCTGAGGCGCTTCCTTACATTTTAAATAGGACGGAGGAGTAATCGCTTGTGAGCTGGGCTGCTTCCCCATCGCCGCCACCCTCAGCTGCAAAACTGATGTAGGGCTCGGCAAAAGGGCATCCCTAGAGCTGGAGCACCTCGTGCCAAGCTTCTGCTCCGGGGCAAACCAACAGCTAGGAAATCAGCACGCTTTGGGGGGGGGAAATGCCTAAAATCACCGGGAAAAGGTCACGCAAGGTTTTATTTTCTTGCTTTGACTCTGGGCAGAAGCACATCCCACCTCGTTTGAAGGCCTGCTGGGATCTCAGGTCTTCCTGGGCGGATGCGGGTACGAGATGCCCTTTGCTCGGCGTCGGTGTTGGCTTGTGTGTGAATAAAGCCCAGGTCCTGAGCCCGGGCTGCCGAAACAGGCTGGGCTGGCACTAAGCGGTGAGCTAGCAAGCGGGTGTGCTTAAATCTGCTCCCAAGCCGTCTCGCTGGGCATCGGGCGGGAAGAAGACCTCCAGATGCAGGAGGTGGCACAGAAAAACATCAGTAAATCTTCCCGTAGTAGTCGGCGAAACAGAACGGATCCCATCCAGAGGTCTGCGGCTAGGGCAGGAACTTCTCTTTGGATCGGGTCCGTAATTAACTTGCTCCGAGTGCATTTCCATACGAGACTGATAACCCGCGGTCCAGCCCAGCTCCTCGCCCCGTGGGAGGTGAGACGTGCAGCCGGGATGGACCTGGGTGGTGGTGGCCGTCTCCATCTGATGGTGGCTTGCAGGTGGGTAATGACCCCATCTGCAGTATTAGTTAGTCTGGTAAAGCAATTAGTAATTAGCTGTGGTCCCCGCTGTTGTAACGCATAAGGGTTAAATGAGTAAAAGGGCACTGCTTGCAGCCAGAGGTAGGTAAATGAATTAAAAAAAACCCCGTGTGCCCCAAATTGAGGCACGAGTTGACAGCGTTTGGGGATCAGGTCCCTGGCCTTAAGCCTGACTTAATTTACTGGAGCTGCCAAGCTCTGCTTTAAACCACCTCCGAGGGTTTCCTCAGTAGCGCCGCTTTGGAAAGCGAGGGTCACGCTGCCTTTTTCCCCCCTCTGCGGACAAGTGAAATCGCTTTTTCCCCTCCGGCCCGGCGCTGGTGGTGCGGTGTCAGCGGCGGAGGGCAGAGGCGAGGGCTGGCCCCCCGCCGGGATTTTGCAGGAAAGCGAGGCGCTCTGCAGTACAATGCATTATTTCCTGCAGGGAGGGACCCCGCAATACAGGAAAACATCAGCAGTTTTCTGCAGTCATCGCTCGGGCGCTGGCTGGCCCCGAGCCGTCCTGCCTCCACGCTCGGGGCCGGGACCCCCGGGGCTGCCCCCCACGGGCACCGTCGGGGCGAGGAGGAAGGGTGTTACAAGGGGTTTCTTGCCATTGCTGGAACAATGCATATTGCAACTTTTTTTTTTAATTAATAAGCAAGACTAGATTATTTTTTTGAATTTATTATTTTATTATTATTTTGAATTATTAAATTGAGCTGCTGTTCATACTCGCGGCACAGCACCTCGCACCCCTACGCGAGCGTGCAGGTATCGAGTGCGCCCGAGCTGGCCTCCCTGTCCGTGGATGCTGAAGGCAGCCTTGTTTATAATTATTAACCTCCAGGATAAGAACTTCATAAATAAAAGATGGGGACGTGGCGATTGTTCGTAACGTGGGCTATAAAGATAAGAGCTGGAAAGGCTGCGCAAAGCCCGCCCGGACCGTTCTCCAGCCGGCCGGAGGACGCGCACCCCTCGGTGCCTGCATTCCTCCCTCCTTATCGCTGCGCGGCAGGAGCCGGGCGCTGGTGCCAGGGGATGTGCTGGCTGCCTGGGTTTAGGTGCCCGAGCTGAAACGTGACCACTTTAGCAAAAAACAACAAAAAAAAGCTAAATAAAGTAAATAAAAAGTGAATAGCCCCTTGTCTGGCGCTGCTCTGCACCGGGGAGGGAGAAGCGCTGGGCTCTGGGGTGCGTCTCAGCCGGAGGAAAACCTCCCCTTGACTCTGGACCCGGCCCCGGCTATTTTTTTTCCTCGCCCCCTGTACTGAACTGCCAAAAGCAGCGAAGAAAATGCTTACTCGGGGGTTTAAAACAAAGGCACTTTATCTCTTTTACAGCACTATTTATTTGCGTCCCCATAGGCAGGCTCCTCCCCTGCGCTATGATAAACATGTGTCTTATAGGCATCCGCTGCTTGATTCGCTTACCGCGGGGACGGCTGATTCACGGGGCCGGGGGCTGAGGTCACGGGTATTTTGGGGCTTTGATGCAGCTATATCCTGAGACCGCTGGCACCCGGCGAGAAATGTCAACAGCGACAAGTAAGATGTATTGGGCTCCAGTCTCCATCTCCAGAGACGCCACGATGCCGTTAGCGTTTCCAAATCGCTTGCTAATCTTCTCGGAAGGACTGGGATATTCACGGGACAGAGAGATGGCCCATCCTGGCTTTGGGAAGGGGGAACCCAGGGGCTGCTCCCAGCAGAGCCGCAGGGATCGGGGCCATAACCGACAGCACCACGCGGAGGTGCGGGATGCTCCCCCTTTCCGAAGCTTAATGTTTTCCCGTATTTCGGTGATTCACCAACAGGTCAAAGCTCTGTGTGTGCCCTACCATAGCGGCAGCCGGTACGGGATTTCATTGCCATCTGGTTAAATAATGGCCAACTCGCCTAATTTTCCTGTTTATAATTTGGTCGAGATAATAAGAAATCTTGTGGGTGTCTCGGGCGTCCCCTCTCCTGCAGTATTTCCTGGGCTTTTTATCTTTCCCAGGAGCCCGGCTATCTGTAGGTGCTAGCTGTGGGTGCTTTCTGAGCATCCACATGGATTTCGGTGAAGGACGGCACGGCCGGAGGACAGGCGAGCATCCCGCTGGAAGTGCGGGGTGATGGTGGGCAGAGCCCTGCAGATAAGCATCTGGATCCTGCAATTGTTATCCCAAAAGGAGCAGCGGGAGGAGAAAGGTGGGGAGGAACAAGGGATGGTCCCGGCCCGGGGGGCAGAGAGGGGCCGAGTGCGGGCTCAGAGAGGACAGGACTGTTGCGGGGGTGTTTGCAAACCGCTGCTGGGATGCGAAAGGAAAAATCCCAGCCGTGCTGTGGTACCTCGTCCCTCCCGGACACCTGCACGCCCTGGCCTGATCCAAACCCAGCTGGAGGCAAGTGCAGCCTTTCCACTGACCTCACTGGGGAAATATTCCCTCCCCCCCTGTTTTTGCAGGAAGGAAAGGATTGGGGAATGAGAGACTGGATGTGCAGAAGGATTTAAGGAAAAATGCATGCCCTCGGCTGCGGCAAAACACAATGAACCTGTGCCTAAAAGCTTAGCCAGTCCCCACAGCCCTCTTGGGGTTTCCCGACGAGCCGGCACCCCTTTTTTTCCACTGCCGAGACCCTACAAGGGCTCCTACTGAGATCGGGGCTGTCTCCAAGCCAGACACCTCTGGCTACAGGAGGTCTGGGGGTCAGCCCCCCCAACCCCCAAAGCAAAAGCTTCAAATTCTTTTTTTCTCCCCTAAGGCTGCCCTTTGGGACCAAGCGAAAGTGCTGGGCTGGGGCTGGGCTCCTTGTTAACCCCTCCCGATGAAGCTGATTCACGTCTCTGTTTAAACAGCTCATTCTGGGTGGTTTGGCACGGTTTTTAGAAAATTATCGTGAAACGCTGGAAAAGCCTCATCAGGCAGCTCTGCCTAGCAATATTGCAACAGGCGGATAGGACAGCCAGAGCTGGGGGTTCGTTACAGCAGGCAGGAATAGTAACTCCTGGATTATTCCTAGGGAGGTGCGTTTGCGCCGGTGGGGAAGCAGGTTGCACCACGGGTGCGCTGTAAATTAGGCAATTCAGAAAATAAAGAGAATATGACTCCCATCTTGCAAAGAAACAGAGGGCAGAGTCACTTTCCCAAACAGATGCGATCAGAGTTATTTTATTACCAGCATCGCTGCAGCACCCAGGCTTGGGTGCAAGTGGCTGCTCCCCTTTGCGCTGGTGCTGCAGACCCTGCACCCGATGTGGAGCTGGGGCCGCTCGCTGTCTCGGCCCCTCTGATCCGCTGTGGCTCTAGCGGGTGGGGGAGTCGCTATCAGCTACGCAAGACTTTTCTTTTAATTGCGTTTTTGCATTGGCGGAATTTAAAACCGCCAAGGTCTACTTGACTAAAGGGCAGGGGTGGAAACGCAGCATCCCGCGGTTCGGCTCGTGGTTGTAGGCATGTGCAGTGCTGGCACCGTCCTCCTCCTTCGGAGCTCTTCCCTGCCCTATTTCTCAAGCTTGTTTTATTTATTTATCACTATTATTTATCACGTTTTACTATTATCAGATGGCACCAAGAACAGCAAAGCCGTGGGGTGACGGTGTAACGCCGCTCCCGGTGACCTCCCACTTTACCCGAGTAGCGAAGTCGGTAACAGAGCCCCATCCAAACCACAAATTCCCTCCTAGGCGATGATAAATTTCGCCTGCTGAAATTATAACCCCTTTATGATACGATCTGCGTGTCTTCTGAAAAAGAGAGGTTTTTAATGTAAGACAGTACTCCTTTATTTATCCTCGGCAAATTCCCATCTTGGCTCATCAGTGCGGATTCCTACACCCCCCTCGTTTACGTACAAAACCACAAATCACTGGATGCGTCGTAACGCTGCAGCCTGAATCTCAGATATGATCTTCCTTGTCTCGAAGTTCGTAGCATTCGGGACTGACCTCCTGTGGAACTCGGGCTATAAATTTCACCCAGCAGTTTTGGCGCTGAGCGAGAATAATGTGTGTTTGAACTCTCACCTAGCTTTAAAAAGGCATTCGGTCTTGATTAAAATACCGTAAAGGTGAAGAAGGACGATCTGTCTCGGGGTGAAACAGCCGCAGCTCCAGTAAGGGGGAGAAGAGGAATGAGTTTTACTTGTGTGGGATCAATGTGCGTGCGTTGGCCCCAGCATCTGTCTCCAGGTGTTCCAGCTGCAGCCGCTTGCTGAAAACACCAGCACGCATATTTGGGGAGAGCCAGTGCTACGCAACGGCCCCAGTCCTGCCCGAGCCTCTCGTTGCTGGCACGAAGCGAACTCCTCTTTGGCCGATGGGGCACACAGCTTCTTTCTTTGCGTAAATCATCCCGTACGTTTATTACGGCCACAAACTTGGAAGGAAGGAACGCTGCAGCTTTGCTGTTTCCGAATTCAAGTCACTCGTGGCAATCTCATGTGCGTGGGGTGGCCAGCCTGCAAGCGTGGGGTTTCAGGGAGCAGAAGGGCCCCGTCGCTGCCCTGCCATCCCTGCGCCGTCGCTTCCCCGTCGTCCTCACCCCACTGCTTCATTTAGGGCTCTGCGGGATCCCGACCCCGTGAGCGTTTTCCATGGAAACGAGGTGAAAGCATCCCTGCAAGGTGCTTTCCCCCCGCCCCTGCACTTGCGCTGGGCTGAGCCATCCCTCCTGTCCTTGCAGGCTGGCTGGGATATTCCTCACTTATCTGGGACTCGCTTATCCAGGACTTCCCTTATCTAGAGGGACTGCGCAACCCTCTCCGTGCCCCACGGCTGAACTGGCAGCACATGAAGCACATAAGCAACCTCTCGGTGCCAAAGCAAACCCCCCCCAGTCCCACAGCCCCGTGAGAACAGGCTCTCTGGTATGAACCGGGAGCTGCTGAGATCACGCCGGAAAAATACATGTTGTGGTCCTCGCTCTGTTACCATGGCAACGAGCTCTTGGCTTACATCAGCAGAGCCGGACGGGGTCATCCCTGGTTTGCCTGCCTTCCCAAGGAGCTCCCATCTTCTCCAGCCGTGCCGCTTTCGGCCCCAAACCCGACCGGGGCAGGTCTGGTTAACGAGATGGCAGAGCGAGCTGGGTGCCTTGGGGGGCTGTGGTAAAGGCTGGTCCGCGCAGAGACAAAGGCGGGCGGGGGCCCGAATTACGTGCTGGGAGGAAGGGGACACCCTGTCCGGACCCTCCCAGGGCTGTCCGGGTAGGAAACCCATCGGGATGTGTCAGTGGGAACGGCCCTGCGGGCACCTCTGGGAGCAGGGGGTCACGGGTGCGGGGTGCCTTATGGCATGCAGGGGACGGGCATTTGGGGGACTTGCTATGTGTTTAAAGCCCAACGTGTGTTTGTGTCCGGCGGAAAGCGTGCCTCGGCGTAAATAGGTAACAACCCGGACCCCGAGGGCTGGCAGCAAGGGCGAGGGGTGCCTCTTCTCTTCTTGCTGCACCCCTTTTGGGAAGACGCCTCTCCTGCGCCTTGCCGCAGGCTGGACCCCTCTGCACCTCCTCATCCTCGTTTCCCCCCCACACTCCACCTCTCGGTCAGTATCTGCTGCTTCTCTTGGCTCGCTGGCTGAGGACACCAGCACAGACCAGTGTGCAGGGTGTGCATTGCACTGGGAATCTGCAGAGAAACCCTTGCAAGGGGCCAGAGGCAAATGCACGCTCTTGCCTTTAGGGAGGTGAAAAAATCCCCCCAAATTGTGCTCAGGATATTAATACTTTGGCGGGGGAATTGGGAGCATCTCAATGTCTGTGGGTAAAATATTTTTATTAAAAAGCCAACTGCATTCTTTCTCCTCGTTGCTTATCCTCGTTAGCCCCAATCTAAGGAAAAGATGGATTACACTGCCTGCAGCAGGCAACGGGAGGCACCTGCCCCGTTTTGGGCTGCTCTCACAGGCTCTTGCTATCCCTTTTGTTGACACAAGATCCCAAGATCACGCTAGAAAAACGAGGTTATTTTTGGATATTTGTGAAAACGGCTTCGAACTGGCAAAGGGGACGGAAAAATTGCGAAACGAGGATACGCTCCAGTATTCCTTTCAAGTATCCCAATCGTCTCTGGGAGGGATGTCAGAGGAGCCGCACCAGTCTCCGATGCGGGACACGGGTGGGATCTGTCGGTCACCCCTCTTCTGCCCGCTCCCGCCGGGTGGGTTTGCAGAGGCACCGCGATGGCAGGGCAGGCTCGGAGCAGCCAGCCGTGCTTTTCAGGAAAAGCTTTTCCCTCTTCAAGTAGCGCGGAGGGGGATTAGAGGGAGCAGCCTCTTTCCTTCAGGGAAATGGTGTGAACATACAAACTCCAACTCTGGCAAACATTTCAAATTCGGGACAGCTTGCAAGGATTACAGAAAATCAGCAAACACGGGTCCCCCACGAGGGCGTTGGAGGCGGCGTGACTGCCTTGCTCCGCCACGGCATGCGTGCTGCCTTCGTCATCCCAGCCCGGCTGACTTGCAGCTTACTAAGGGATTAAACACGGCGTTCGCAGTGCGTGAGTCCACGTGTGTCACGGGTGGGAACCCCCCGGACGGTACCTCTTGCAGGACCCCCCCGAGCCGCCGTGGCTGAAACGGCAGCCCCGGCTGAGCGCGACGCTTTGGGTGGGACGCGCCAGCCGAGGAAAGCGCTTCCCCGCTGCACACCGGGAGCGTTTCGGAGGCGAGGACTCGCTTGGCTCTTTCCGAGGGGGCCGTAGGGAAGGCTTGCAGCAAGGTGTGGAGAGCTTCCAGCCTCTTGGTTTTATTTTTCCGGTTTGTGTTTCCCAGCAAAATAACCTAAGTGACTTTTTCAGCCCCATTTAGAAAGTTCAGAGGGGAGGAGCGGAGCGTGCCAAGCCATCTTCCTTTGCTCCGACCCTGCCAGCGAGTTAGACACCCAGCCGCTCGACATGACGGTGCAGGTGCTGCACCCTGCCCTTTTATTTAAAGGGTGAGGTTACTGCTTTGTTCTGTGCAGAAGCAAAGATGGGATGTTCCTTCCCACGCACTAATATTTTCCAGAGGAACAAAATTCCCACCCTGATCCTCACGGCTCAACCCGCAGTGACGGCGTGACTTCGTGCACCTTGTCCTGCTGCCGGCGGGTCTCTCCCGGGCCGGTTAGCACTGGAAAAAGGCAAGGGAACATTAGCACAGCCCAACTGGTTGGCATTTACTGATGTGAGATTTCTGGGCTTATAAACGGCTGTTTGCTCATATCTCGGTTCTAGGTGTGTGTCTTGAACTCCCGACCTCTTGCTCTGGAGAGGAAAGTGCTATTTGCGGAGCCACGCTCGCACGGATCCGCTCATAAACTTTTCCATAACCTCTGCCGACGAGCGCGCGGTCCCCCTGGGAAGTTTTAAATGTCACGTTGCGCATCCGCCGCGTCTCCTGGCAGCACGGGGCGAGGAAAGCTCTGCCGTGTCCGGGGGCAGCCGGTCTGCTCCTCCGCCCCGGGGCCAGGGAGTCCATCCCGGCGGGATGGACTCAAAAACGAAAGGCTGATGTTGAGAGAGCTTCAAGTGATTCGCTTGAGATCATAAAGTCTTTAATGCCAATTGATAATTGCTGGCAGTAAACGGTTAAAATTGGCAGCCCTCCAGGGCTGTGAACAAATGCAGAAAGATTCGGCAGATGTTTCTGGCGGCTTTCGGTGGCCTCTGTGTGCTGGCTACCAGCACACGTGAGGAGGAACTCCGCTTCTCGGCCCTTCGGCGTGCTGCGGCTGGCCGTGCCTCGGAGGTCTCTGCCGAGCTGCGGTAACTCCTGAGGTTAGCTTAAAAAGTAGGCTTAGATCTTTTCCACCTCCTGTTGGCATCTGAGCCTTGCTAAGGCACGTAGGTCTCTGCCAGATTTTTCTCTGACACTTTAAGGATATAGACTGTTGTCTTTTTTTTTTTTTTAAGGATGGGTTTTTCAAGTCTTCATGTCTCTGAGAGGTAGGGCTTAAAAATACAGACCCATTGTGTTTTGGGATGTTCTTCAGCCGCCCAAAGCAAGCCTGGGCTTGGCTCAGGTGCACCCCGAGCCGTCCCACCTCCAGTCCTACAGCAGCCCCACGACTGCGGCCGGGCTGGCACCGGCCCCGTGCTCGCAAACACCCCCCGGGGTCCACAGAGATGCAGCAGCAGAGATTTTGGCTAGTCGTGCCTGCTGAGGAGACGCGTTTATTTATCGGAAAAGCAGGGAGCGGCGTCGCTGTGGGGTCAGCGCAGCAAGCCGTGCTTCGCTTGCGGTCTAAGCCTGGGGTGGGAGCAGGTTGCATATGTCTCCCGAGGATTGAGAAAGGGGAAACGCGGGATGTTCAGGACAGCCTTTGATGAGGAAAGCATCCTGTGCAGGAGCAGGGACGCGGCCAGGCCTGCCCGGGGTGGTGCAGGAAGGCTGGCACGCATGGCAAGCGCACCCTGCCCTTCCTCCCGCCCCGGCCGCCTTGCACAACGCCCTCGCCCTGCTGCCTCCTTGCCAGGGTCCCCCAAAACTGGGGGCAGACGGCTGACGTCGGAGCCCGTCAGCGGGGGGCTTCGGAAAGGGAAAGCCTTTAGCAGAATTGCCGGCTCCTCTAACGAAGCACGTTAATCGTTTACCTCTGCTTTCCACCGGCAGCGATCTCGAGAGATCCGCTGCAGAGTGGCCAGGAATGGTAAAATACCAGAAAAGATACGGAGCGGTGGGGCTGCGGCGCTTCCCTGCGCCGTCGGGAGAGGCTGCGGTGGGGATTGCTCGCTCCCGCTGGGCTTCCACCTGCGGGAACCCACGTCTTCTCCTGGGAAGCCCGCAGCAGCCTGGTGAAAGCATGCAACCGCTCGAGCCGAGGCGCTCCCCTCCATCGGAGCTGAAAATCGCCCCGTAGCAACAGCGGTAGAGTTTGGAAACCTTGTGTTCATTGTTTTGTCTTCAACATGTGAAACGTCTCCGGGGTTATCAGCATTAGTCAGCCGTGGGGTGGGTGGAGAGGAGTCAGCCTAGCAACCGAGCAGCACGCCAGCAGGACTTGTGTCACCCGCCTTGTCTTTTGGTAGCACGCAAGTCATCCGGGATCCGTCTTCGAAACGATACGACTCCGCGTAACGTGTTATTGCGAGTGGCGACAGCCTGTAATCGCTCCAGTGGTGCGGAAAGCCCTTGCCATGCCGCAGCGCTTTTGCAGCTCGGCTGCCGGTGGAGGAAGACAATTAAGTTTCTTCTCCTTCCTCGCCCATCGTGGTTTTGAAAGGCTCGTCCCCCTCGGCTGTGCGGTGCCGGGATGGGATGGGATGGGATGGGATGGGATGCTCACCGCGGCTCGGGTGCTGTGCGCTCCCGGGAGCAGCGCTCCTTGCAAAACCTCTGCGGGCTGAAAAAGCAATTTTGGGATGCTCTGCTGGCATCAGAGTGGTCACAAAGAATGTTTATCAATATGGTGATAGGCACTATATGTATATATATGTGTGTGTGTGTATATATATATATATAAAAAAAAACCACTCTGCTGGCATAAACAGTGCTCCGTAAATCTGTCATCAGGCTCTCCGTGTAAGAGCAGCTGGGATGCTCTGGCACATCCATAATAAATATAATTACACTAGCAGTAGGCACCTGGCGCTGATGAGCGCTTTGCAACCATGACCTAATTAATCTTCATTATATTTCAGCGTGATAAGTGAAAATTTTCTTCCTCTACATAAAAACATGCTGCTTAACACGCTTGGAGAGCCTCCAGGAACAAGAGCAGCACGGCTGCAGGTGAGGTTCATTGTCCGTGGAGGCCACGGCAGGGTCTGGCAGGTCTCCGTCCCCATCTCCTCCTGCCACGGAGATCACAGGTACGCGGGGCCAGGTCTCCGGCTGCTGGAAATCCTCAGGACCCCACGCCCTTCTCTGCCGCTGAGTTGCTCTGACAATTTCTGAGCTGTGAAAATAGGTGCACAAAACGTCACCCGCCTTTTTTGTCACCTTTCAGACCCTGGTGGGGACCCGGTCTCTGCCAGTGTGATTCCTTTCCAAAAAAAAAAAAGGAAGTTTTGATGGAAATGGATGTCCTTTGCAGAACAACGCAGGCCTGACAAGCCAGCGTAAAACATGTTTTTCCCCTCCAGCAGTTTCATTACGTTGTCCAGCTTCTACAGGAACTGGTAATTCAAGGTGATTTATACAGATTCTTAAGGTAACTTTTACAGCTTTCTAACCATGAGATAATCACACTCTCCAAGACCGTGCGGCAATTAAAAATACACTTTTATAAAGTGACACGACTGCTTACGGAGCCTACCATTAACGTCGGAACACTGTATCGCTGATGTGGCTCCAGCACGAAGATGGCGAGGAGTCTCAGAAAGACGACACACACCTAGTCGTATTTAACCAAAAGCCCCTGTATTTGCCCCATTTAAGGGGCACTTAGAAACAAATCAAGCCAAATCAAGCCAGGGTTTTTGCACGCGTTTTGGGGGGCCTGGTTTGGGTGGCACAGGGTGGGGGCTGCAGCTCGTTATAATCCCTGAGCGTTCGTTTTGCTGCGTGAGTTTATATAGATGGTATGTCAGCCGAGCGAGGGGGAGACCGAAGGAGGGAGGGGGATCTGCCTGGCCCGAGATGATGAATGAGAGCCCTGGCCTTTGCTTTATTTCAGAGCTTCTGGCAGGGAGCTTTATTTTTGATTATTTTGAGAGCAATAATAGAGAAATGAAGCAAACCACGGCTCTGAGGTGCAATGCACGTTCTCAAAATAAAACCAGGATGGAAACCTCAGCCTGGTATAAGCCAGTGTCGCTGTGATTTCTCTGTGGGTTTTTTCAACGCGTGAAAGGGCAGGAGTTTCCATGCCACGACTGCAGGAGGGCCGGGGCGTGTTTAAGCCAGCGTGGTGACTTGGAAGCGTGGCCGTTTTGTGCGGCCGCGTGATTTCGGCGCAATGTGAATTCCCCTCCCTGCAGGTGGGAGGTGGAGGGAGGCAATAATAATACCCCAGACCACTCCAGCCGTGCAGGCTGTAATGGTTCATTTCCCAATTAAGCGGAGCAGACTAAAGGTAATGGGCTAGGAAGCTGCCTGGTCGTGGCCACGATTTCTGTAATCGCTCGGCGGTCCTTCCTTCCCAGCCTGCCTGGGCTCAGCCCCTCTCCTCGCTGGGTTTCCCTTCCAAATTACATCAGGAGCGCCCAGCTGACTGTACCTAAAGGTCTTTGTCGTGGGGGAATTCAAGTAAAACTCTTTCTGTATGCATTTCAACGTTTTCCCTGCAAAACTCGGCGCCCGCGGTGCCGTCTCCCGCGCGCTGCAGCATCGCTCGCACCCTTGTCTGACATTGTCTCCCTCGGCTTGTTTACAGTCTCCAGCCAGCGCGATCTAGGGACTGACTGAATTTACAGCTTTTTGTATCGATATGTGGGATTAAGAAAACGCGCCACACCGCCAGCGTCGCTGCCAGTTGCTCAGCAAGTCTATGCACACAAAACGGGGTTGCTTTGCTTATATTCGTGCTCAGAGAAATTACTTTTCCCCCTACGAGTGCGTTTTATCCGGGGTGGTGGAGATGGAAGGGTGGTGCTCGGCGTAGGAGAGGTCAGATCCGCACCTTTAGGCGCTAGAGTTCGTTTTGCCTGTGCCTATCCCAGTAAACTCGGCCTCCCTCGGAGCCTTCTCCAGCCCCGTGCCCAGCAGCCTGGGCTGGTCTGCATCCCTGCTGTTAGACTCCCCCCTGGCAAAGCTCAGCATCTGCAAGCTCAGCCTAAGGCTCAGTTCCTGCTCAGCCTAAGGCTCTCCCAAAGCACCTGTGAATACTCGGGTGCTGCCTTCTTGAGGCAGCCGCTTCGATAAGGCACATCTCTGGACAAATCCTGACCTCGGACGGACGGGCTCAGCCCCACCTGCAACCAGGGGAAGCCGAGCTGTGCCACATATACAGGGCACAATTTCTCCTTCAGGTACATTAAGGTTTAGGCTTGCATCAAAGTTCCTGTGAGAGCATGTTTGCAGCAACGTTGTTTTCTTATTTCTCTGCCATACTAGTTTATAATTGTATAAAGAGTAATGAAATAAGAATGCAAAAGCCCATCAGTGCACGATGTTCTGGGATTTTAATTAAGGCGAAGTAAAACTTCGTAAACTCAAACTCTGCCTGAAGGAATATTTTTACTTTCTCCACTCTGGCATTTCTACAGCTCTTGAATTCGTGCGTTTCTGGCGCTCTGCGATCATTAAGTATCGTGAAGTAAAAGCAGATGCTTTTAACAACGAGCTCATGGCCTGAACAAAAGTCACCGCTGCTACACCAAAGGGTGTATTGCCTTTTACTAGCCTCATCGTTATTTAGGAACATTAATTTTTTTAATGGTAGTTGGGGAAACATTATTTTAAAAAAATATCAGTTATTTGTCTGGAAACATTTCTATATATTTATTTTGTATATTTGAAGAGCAAGGTTTGTATATTTGAAGAGCCATGGTTCTGTAGTGCAGGGCAGCAGGTTTCAGATGAGCTTATGCTTGGTCCTGCTTCCAGCAATGAAAACTGTCCCTGAGATTTAGTACTACGTAATTATTTGAAATAAGCAGAAAGCTAGTAAATCATGGCGACCTTGGTGGAAAACTCTGTGACCCTTCTCCTCCTCCTTCAGCTGAAGTTAATACAGCCCCTTGCCTTAGATGTGAATTAATTTTGACTTTCACGATTTACAAAGCGAGCCACATCTTGACAAAAACAGATGTAAAAACCAGTCTTCAGTTCAAGCTGTCGTTCTGCCTGTTCAGTCCATTAACTCCTGCACAGACTACGCTGCGTTTCACTGACCCATTGTTAATCTCCTTAGACAGATCAATCCTCCTTTTTATTCATTATTCCTGTGCTCAGGCAGCGCGACCCCACGGACGGAGAGCAAGCAGGGGTAACGCAGAGCAAGCCCTGGGCGAGGCACGAGCCGTCTGCTGACCTGGAAGATAAGCAGTTCTATAGCCGAGGATACAAGCTGTAAAAACAACGGGAAAAGAGGTAAAACGAAAGCAGAGCTCCGGAGAGCCAAACACCCGGAGATCCCCCCCCCCAACCCGCTCTTTTAACCCCAAGGCTGGCGTAACCCTGAGCTACGAGCGGGTACCCTGCCCGCAAGAGGCTGATGGAAATGCCCGTGGCCGTCTTCCCGCTTGCACCGTCGGAGCCCTGCGACTCTCGGGGTACGCCTGCACTAAGCAGTTAAACACGCTGAAGACCCCTCCCGGGACCAAGGCGGGGAGCAGCCTGCATCCCTGGCACGGACCTCTCCCTCTCCCACACCCGTGGGCCTTTTGGCATGCCCAAGCCTCCTCCCCAGTTGTAGGGGGTTTTAAGCTTTTCTTGCAATTCCGGAACAATGGGAATCTCAGTATAACTCCAGTTTTTATCATAATTAATACCTGCGAGAGCGAACGGTCTGATCTACACTGAGAGCTCCTGCAGAAGTGAGATGTCCCTGCAGCTCCACCACGGCTGGGGCAAAGGACCGAGTCTGCCTGTTCCTACCTGCCCAGGGAAGCCGGACCCATCTCCTCGTCAAGCAGAGCAACCTTCTCATTTATTTCCCTTACCTCTCTTTGCTGTTATTCTATGAGCGGAATAATGAATTATTTCCCATCCAAACGTGGAGCCGTGGGGACTGGAGAGGGCAAGGAGGGCTTAAGGGAAAAGCAAAACTCTCTGGGAGGAGTCCAAAAATAACCAATTTGCTAGCTTCCAGCACAAAACTTCCCTCCTCCTTTTCTGTGTTTAATGACCGTGCTGGGAACAAATATTGATGGTTAAAAGGGGATTAGTTGTGTTTTTAATGAGCTTGAACATTCCACTTGCACAGAAACTGAAGCTCGCTGCGGACCGCGCAGAGATCACGACGTCCCATCAGCATTTTCTGTTAGCGGTGACGAGGACAGATCTCCAGGCAGGACAGCTGGAAGGAGCATACGCAGATGGAATAGAAGATGAAAGCAGATGAGAAAACTGCATTGGGCTGATTCTGCATCCAGGAAACCTGAGTCAGGTTTTCACGCGAGTGAAGTATTGCAGCCAGACTAAATGCATCACACGCTTCCATTTATATGAGTCTGTTATCTAATTACACTTACAGGAAACATAAAGCCAATATTACTTAAGTAGTCTAAAGAAGTTTTCATGTCTCTTTTCTGTTTGATATCTGGTAGATAATTATGCCCTGCACTGTGGCAAGAGCTCTTGGTACCATCAGAGGAGATACTGCAAATTACAAAACCTCTGGAGTTAGACTCGACAGATAATTTGATAACTTGTTGAAAACAAAACCAGAGGCTGGAAAGGTATTGCTGTTGGGTGTCTATGTGAATCATGTATTTAAAAGGCAGGCTTGGTTCCCAATCCAGCGCTGGTAAACATGACGTGCTTCACGAGCAGCCACTGCATGAAACAGCAATTTGTTGCCAAGAGTTCCCGTTGCCTCCTTTGCGGTGCTGCTGTAATTTGCCACGAAATTGTGTCTCTGAAGCGAGAAGCAATGTGACAACCCGTTTATCTCTAGGTTTACAAGGAGGAAGAGCATTCTTCGAGTCTGACAGCAAATTCTTCTGATTTCCAGTTGCAGCTGTGAGGTGACAGATCTGATTCAAAGATACCTCACGCCAATAAAAATTGGGGCTTTCAGGCTGCGTCTACTGGCGCGTGGCTGGCTGAAGCCCACCAGCCCCACCTGGTGCAGTTTTCCTGAGGCAGCGAACGCAGAGGCGATGCTGCCATACAAATACAGAGTTCACTCCCTGAACCAACTCCAACCCCTGCTCAAGCAGGGTCACCCAGAGCCGGGTGCCAGGACCAGATCCGGATGGCTTTTGGGTATCTCCAAGGATGGAGACTGCACAGCCTCTGTGGGCAGCCTGCTCCAGCCTCTGACCACTCTCTCAGTAAAAAAAAAAAAAAAAAAGGAGATTTTTCTCAGACCGCCTCCAGGACAAAGTGGCCGAGCTCAGCGGCCAGCAGCGGGGCTGCCGGAGCTGGGGTAAGACACGGATCACTGCTGAAGGTTTTAAGAGGGCAGCTTTCCTTCCAGCGTACCGGCTGAGACTGCTTGCCCTCAACTTCTCCCTCTTTCTCTGCTGTAGCATCGCCTTCTCCTGGTGTGTCTTCTCCGTGTTCTCGCTCCCCTCCCGGCCTGCAGCATGCTTGCTTGTTTATTTGTATTTCAAAGTTATACATATCAGGTTTCTTGGATGAAATCCCAGAGCTCCACATGTGGCTACTTGTGCTGACTTTAACCCAGATTTCTGGCCAAAGGAAGAACGTGGTGCTGCAGGACCTGGTAGTTATGACCAGGGATTGTCCGCTCCCGTGGTAATGACCGCTTCCCGCCCGGTATTTTGGACACCCACCGCAGAAGGATTGCCACCTGCCTTGGAGGGAGCTGCTCAAAACCCAGAGCGGGCCTCGGATGACGTTTCAGATGCATTTAGTAGTTAAAGTGCATACCTGCCGTGCCTTGGCAAGTCCCCGAGCACGTGCTTTGTTTTCAGACTGCAAGATGCCCTGCAGCTGTACTTGCATATTTTCAGGTACCCGTACCTTCGAGTCCATCCTTACCTCCTCACGGGGATTCAACAGCTGGACAATTTACATGCATGTAAATTCATGCAAACGTGCTCTGACCAACAGTGTCAGCCCATCAGCTCTAACCAAGACACCTTGGTTGTCTTGTGATGGTTTGTTCCCCAAAGCTACTACCATCTGAGGTAGGAAAGGGCCATCTTCAGACCAGCATCTGTGCTGGAAAACCAAGGCTATGTTAATGTATAAAACCTGTTGACTACAGCTGCAGCCTGCAGGAACGCAACCCAAGCTACGCAGCTGGGGTCCGACCTTCACGAACACACAGACAATGACTAATCATGAAATTTCCAAAAATATTTTGCCAGGTGTTTATTTCTCCAGGCAGCTGCATTTTGCATGTTTACTCATCGCAGGCGAATACTCCACACCCGAGCTGGTGATAAAAAGGGCATTTTCTCATCACAGGCAATAGCGGCTGGAGGTACAAATACGCCCACAGCAAAAAGTTCAGAGCCAGATCATAGCTCCCTGAAGACACTCGGGTCCAGGACATCGGTTCCACACATCGGTTCCACCCCTCCAGAGAGAGCAACCAGATGCAAACCTAAATTCTCATCTTTTTCCAAATAATTTGGATTCTCAGATCGTAATGAGGGCCCATCGCTAAGGAAAATAATCACTGTGGGGGAAAAATATATTATCGCTGTGAAGACAGGAGATGCGTACATATTGAAAAAATGTACGGGCTAACTCAGGTGTCTAAAAGTCAAGGGGCTTCTCTAAGATGATACGGAGGGGGCAGACCCTTCCCAGGGGTGAGTCTGTTCTTTGGGATGTGTTCCCGTCTGCCGTACGTGAAGCACCGTGGGCTGGCTCACGCCAGGGCCGAGATGGGTACGGGAACGTGAATCCAGTCCTTGGCTAAATTAATGGCTGCATTATCATTGCAATACTGAATCATGGTCAGAGGCAAGGAAAGAGGTACAGTTGGGTTTTTTGTTTCCTTACAGTAGAAAAATCTTGGTTGAGGAAGAGCTGCAGGAAGGCACCTAGGTCTCGGCTTGCCCCACAAGCCACCCGGTCCCAGGCAGTAGCCAAGCTTTTAGGGATCCACGTTGGTGCACAGCAGGCATTTTGATGCCAGGTGTAGCCTGTAGCCACCAGGGATGCTTCGCTGCTTGACCGGGCTTCACAGGAGGGTTTCTGCACAGATTTTGGCGAGTTTGGGGTCTTGCAAGGCAAGGCGACTTTCTGGAGATCAAGGGAAGATACAGCTAGTCATTGCAAAAGAGCCCGAGTCCAATGTATTTGGACTTACTTCTTCTCTTTAAAATTCTTATCAGCTAACAGCTGGGATCAGGTGGAGTTTGTCTGGCATCACTCTCATCAAATCGGCAGCTATTTTAATGGAAGTCTTGGTCAAAATAAAGGATGATAATGTTAGCAGTGCAAGGCTGGGACTGTAAATCTGGCAAGAAAATGCTATTTTCTTGCCATTAAGAATAACTTTTGGTTTTTTACTTTATTTCTTTTGGCTGGGAGCAAGGTGCTAATATTAATTTATTCTCTGTGATCCTCTACAATCCATTTGGCCTTATGTAGGAGAGAAAAAAAATGCTTTTTTTTCCCTCTGCTGATTGCCTTTTTTTTTTTTTTACATTTAAACAGCTGTAACTAAACAGGAGGCAGTTTGTTTCCAAGAGGAGAAAGCACTAGCATCCTGCAGATATCAGCAGTGTCCATTAGCCAGAGACTAAACATCATCCACCTGCTTTCTAGATTCTTGACAGACGAACAAGGTCTTTATAATCTTTCACAAACCTCCCAGACTCAGCAAACTATTTGAATATGGGCTTGACTGGAAATGTGAAGAGTTACGGAGTTAAAAAAAGGTTTGCGTACAGTGGGAAAGTTTGCCTGAGCTCTCCAGAGCTGCATCAGACCTTCAATATTTCCTGGAATGTAATAGAAAATCATATGCTTCCAAAGGCATCAAACCCAGCAATTGCCTGTAGTTTAGCACGGGTTAAAATATTTTGCTTCTCTGGAAGGTACAGGGAGAAACAGAAGTTTACAATGTGCCAACAGCTTAAATATGTGTAATAAACAAGGGCACATAACAAACGAGCTGTGTGGGGGATTTATTTGGTAACAAAGGGAAACCATCCGCTGATGTACCTCTTACGTTTGGTTTGCCATCGACCTCGCAGGCCACTTGTCACAAGCATGGTGTCAGGATTGTAGTGAATTAACTCAAAAGCCGTTCCGCCCCCCAAAGCTGTGGGAATATATCCTATCGCAAATGCCTAAACGCAGGAATGAGCTACAAAGAAAAATTAGATGGGAAAAGCGCTGCTCTGCCTCAGGTGATGCTGACCTGGCTCCAAGTTCATTTCTGAGAGATCTTCTCAAATCAGGGGCTTGCCCAGGGCCCGTGACCTTGGTGGGAGCCCTTCCAGTGACTTTTATAGGCTTCGGATGTCTCCCCGCATCAGTAACATGAAGTTAATATCAAAACTGTTGGCTGAATAGTGCAAGGGAACGAGAAGTGTTGAGAAGAGCTTCTCCCACCACTCCGGCACACCAGAACCTCTCTTCACAACCCCTGCACAAAACCAGGGATGGTTTGGCAGGCTTTTTTTCTTCCTATGCAGCAGCACCTAAATTGTTTACTGCCTTGGTTAAAGTAAGCCCCGCAGCAGGAACGTGCACTAAACCACCTGATAGTCCAATATCGGTAAAGTGACAAACACTCTTATGTTTTCCAAGTGACAACTTAGCAAATAATTATTCCTCATCTTGGTACCAGATGAAGGCAGATGTTAAGGTCATCAGCTCTGTAAAGCCCCAAGTTCTCATGGTGGAGCCAAGCCTCGGGTAGGAAGGGACCATGATTTTAACCAGACAGTTGAACCAACTCATCTAGCATAGGCTTGGAGAATATCATAGATCTTACACAATCTACATAATTTATACATTCATAGATTTTTAAAGCCAGGAGGGGCTGTTAGTCCATCTAGTCTGACCTCGTTTACCACCAACCATGCAGTGTTATCCAGTTGCTGAGTGCAGTTGCGGCTCTCTAAAGCTTTCCCTCTGGAAGGGCGCTTGAAATCATCTGGAGATGAAGAAGCCACTACTTCCTTTTGGTTTGCTCCAGTGGCCCTTCTCTCCAGTGAAACAAACTGCACCTTGCTGAGAATTAAATTTTGCTTCTCTTTAGTATTGTAATATCTCCTTTTTAAGGAAAAAAAAATGCCTAAGAACTTTTATCAATTCATGTGTTTTTCATGTGACACCAAGATCTTGGAATTTTTTGCCAGAATGTATAAAACTCCTGCTTCTTGAGACTTAACATATAAGCAGCATAAGGGGGAGTATATACGGTATGTTTGATTTGTAGCAAAATCATATGCCAAAACGTATTATGCAGAATAGCATTAGAGGCTAACCAGTACGCACCACTGACACATAGACCAAGAGCTTGCTGTTTGTTTTTCATTAGGATTTTGTCTGGAATTTGCATTTTTAGACTATGCTGAAAGCTCTGTCTCTGTTTTGGGGACAACGCTAAGGTTTGCTGAGTGGTGGCTTGGCTCCCATTCAGGAGAGCTTTAGTTTCATCGGCTCCAAACTTGGGAAAAACGCATTTTGAAGCCCTCTTCTCCTCCTCAAAGGCTCCGCAGACACGTGGTCAGATTCCTCCCGATGTAACGGTCAGTTGAACAGCATGGGGGATGAATTTTTCTGCCAAGGAAACTATTCCGATCAGCTTTTTTCTATCCTTCCCAGAGTATTTTCACTCCAGGCTCCTTAACTATTTAACCCATCTTTTTCCTTTCTCCCTGGCAAAGGGGCAGCCCAGCACAGACTGCGCTCATGCTGCGAGGCTGTCGCAAAAGGATGCCCTTCACAGATCTGCTCCTACCCTGCTCAGGTCTGGCAGGCGCTCTTTGCCTGCCTGCAAATCCGGCAATGCTACCAGCGCACCGGAGTGCCGCTGTGCTGCCGGCGGGACCGAGCCCACCAGCCAGTGGGGAAAGGCCAGCAGGAGCTGGTGGTGATCCCGAGCAAAGCCCTAGGGTTAATTTCTCTGATTGCACGCGCATTAAAATCGCTTCGTCTTGCATGCCAGGAGGCCGAGGTTACGTCAGTGAGCAACTGGACGCAGATCTCTGGATCCTGGAAAAGATGAGCCGGGCTGCTCTTTCCAAAGTCTGCAGCATCCTCTGGCGGAGCCGCAAGGAAAGGGTGGCTCCAGGGAAGAGGCACGATGAGGTTTTGTCTTGCATTGCCAGGGAAGAGTTTGGGGCCTCTAAAAACGTACCCCAGCTTCACTCATCTGCAACACGACCGGGAAGAGCCAAAATCGCAAGCACCCTAATGCCGACCAGGTGACGTTGTGCATGGGGAGCTACCCCCTGTGCTCCAGCGAGGAAGAGGCCGCCCAGCAATCAGCCTGGGATTTGGGGACTACGCTTCCATTCCTTGCTTTGCTGCAGATGTCCCGGCTGACCTCGGGCAAACGTCTGCAAATTTCTGACAGTTTGGTGCTGCAGGAGCAGAACTTGTACTCGCAGCGGAGTGACCTGGCTGGCAGAAACGCTCCCCAACTTCTCCCCTTTTCCTGGTCTTAGTCACCATCACCAAAGCCTTAACTCCCGGGCGAAGGAAGTACTCTGATAAAATCTGGGTTCCCAGGCTGCAGTTTTTCCCTGGACTTTGCCGTGTTTTGGCTTAAAGGGCAAAATGGGTTGTTGCGTCCTGTTTTATTACAACAGCCCTGCGCCTGGAGCACTTGCCTCACGCATGGGGCACCCGGGTTCAGCGTCTTCCTCAGCCCGAGAGGATTCAGACACCTCTGGGCCGCCTCCCAACCGTTTCATCCCTCCTGTTGAAACTGTGCGGAAAAGAATTAATGATTCAGAGAGAGCGAATAAGTCACCCTTCCCTCCCTCTCCCCCCCCGGCAATCGGGACACTCATCAGGGATGATGAGGGAGACATGATGATGTTCAATCTTCTGCTCTAGGAAGCCCCGGGGTTGTATTCACCCCCAAAGTGCATCTGAGCACCCAGAACATTTGGAGAATCAAGTTCATCTCCTCCGGCCTGAGAAATAAGACTGGTGGCAGAGGGTAGCGTGAAATCCAGCCTGGAGTGCCGAAGGGGCGTAGGGAGAATCCCTCCTGGGCAGCTCCGTAAAGATTGACACGCCGATACAACCCAGCGCAACAGCGCTGCCAACTTCTGCAGCAATTCACTCAATCCTTATGAAAGCAAGACGAAATTGGACAGGAGCCTGCACTTCATCTTCTCTCCCAACTCCTCTGGGTGAGAACTGTTGAGCAGACCAGGTTTCCGATAAAGTAAAAGCAAACACCATTCCCTTGTGCTAAGCTACAGGAATATTATCCTGACATTTTAGCATGGATCACTCATATTGCTGCTCGTTCTCTCCACTCCTAGAGCTGTGTCTTGACAATAGAAACATTCCCCGAATACAAACAAAATAATCAGGGTTGAAAACCAAATTCATGGTGGAAGCACGCACTCCTCGGTGGGAGTTATCTGTCAGGCTAAATTTGCCTCCCGGCCTGTACAAGTCTAAGCAAGTTGAGTTTGCACTAGTTATTTTTATTCTGAATATTTTTATTCTGTCTTTCCTATGGTACTCTCATTTTCACATAAACGTGGGAACATTTTCTAATATCTGGCAAGCAGCCTGATAATTATAGGATCTGGGTTCAACTTTGTGTGATAGAAGTATAGAAAAGAAAGGTAAATAGCATAATAACTTTCAGCGATGTCTGCCTCTTCCTGTTTTTTTTTTTTTAATGGAGGAATTTATTTTACATTACCTTGAGGAATTACAATCATCATCCAACATTTTTACAAGCCGTTAAAATTTGAAGATTAAAACCTGCACTTAAGTAAAAAACGCTTCCAAGGAGGAATTTATGTGTGATTTGTCTTGGAAACAAGATTTGCGTGTTTAAGTACTTGGCAGCCCACAGAGTGCCTTGCCCCATCCGTTGGCTGTTTAAAACCACTTCATGTGATAAATGACAGCAATACGGGGTCACCGACGAGAAACAGCGGCTCGTCCTGCAGGAACAGCGGTTCTGGGAGGTGTGAGACCCCGTTTGTGCTTCTCCTAAGCCCAGCTTTACCCCCCCAAAGTTCAGACCCTTAAGTTAGTTCCTATAACCTTTCTCTTAACGCTGGAAATAAGCCGCCACTATCCGTACTGGGAGATGGTCAGGAGCTGGATCTAGCTGGCAGAGCAAACTGGGCTGTAAGATGAGTGAAGGTATTTATTGCGCCTGGGAACAAACCCACCGTAGACAGCTATTGGCAACAGGAGCAATATAGCCTGATTAAACACTGCGCTTTGCAAATGTGAAAAACAATTGTTTTGACTCGGAATTTTTTTTCAGTTTTGTGGAAACAGCGAAGCACATGCTACAACAACTCATGGATTTTTTTTTTTTTTCTTCCATCAACTCTTCTTAGTTGCAGATGTGCATGGATCGTTGGAAAAACAAAGTCCCCACAGAAATTGTTAATTTTACTGTAGTCCGGCCTGGAAAGGAAGAGAGACAGTACTGTACCACACCGGAGCGAACTGAGCCCTGGTAGCCAGCTTGAATTGTTTTTCAGGTCTGGGGCCCCAAAACCTGACCTGCTGTGAGAGCAGAGCAAAGCCGCTCGCCTCCTCACGGGAAAAGCCCTCGTGGGACAACTTGCACAGAGACCCCAGATCTTCTTCTTCCTGAGGTGGGTACCCTCCACAAGATAAATCTGTGGGCTGGCCTATGTGAACAGGCACACGCAAAGCCTGGCACCCTCCGGTATTCCTAACCGTGGGCTTCTGCTTGCGGGGGGAGATGCTGCAGTTTCTTGAGAGAAAATAATTAACGGCGTGGCGGGAGGCACGCCAAGGAACGGGGTATTCTGAAGAACTTTGAGGGCTTCGTCGGGATGCCGTCCCCTCAAGGGGCGTGGGAACACCAGCTGCGCGGCCCCCTGCCCGCGCCCAAGATGGCTGCCTGCTCCTGACCCGCCGCCTCCCTCACTCAAGATGGCTACAAAAGACAAGGCGGCCGATGCGGTGAAGCCGGGGCGGCCATGTTGCTTTCGGGCAGCAGGGCCCTGCCAGACGGGCCTTCCCCCGCGCCGTACCATTCCGCCGAGGCGGGGGGGGGGGGGAGCGGTGGTTGTGCCCGGGCGGGAGGAGCGCGGCTGAGGCGGGAGCGGGACGCCCCGCCTGGCAGGGTAAGGCCGGGCGGGGGCGGTGGGGACGGGAAGCGCCCCCGGGAGGGTGGGGAGGGGGCCCGGCTGCTGCTACCCTGGCCCTGCCCGGCGGGAGGGCGAGAACCGCCCTCGGGGCGCAGGCCGGGCCTCGACGCCTCGCCAGCAGGCATGGCGGCGGGGAGGCCTGGCCCCTGCGCGGCTGGCGGGTGGCGGCCGGCCTGCCGCACGGCTCCCCGCTGGCGCTGCTCGGAGCCCCGGCCGCCTGCCACGCCGTGAGGAGACAGGCACCCGGGGAAAAACGTCTGTGGTTTCTGACGCCCTTGCAGGGCGCGGGGGGGGCCTGTACGCGCTGCAGGCCGCTACGCGCGTGGAAGTCGCTTGGCCGCACAAAGTAAACGGTAAAAACCAGAAGACGATCGTGACTGTGTTTTTGTCAGTGGCGTAAGGAATAACACGGTGCGGTATCTTTCGGATAGGATTGTGAGCGTTAGCGCTGTTCCACCTGGGAAGGGTGGTCAGCCTTGCTTTCCTCAGGTGAGGAGCGTTTCCAGTTGTGTCTCAAAGGTAACGTACTTGGTTTTTAGCAAGGCAGAAATCAAAGGCCTGCATGTTTGAAAAAAAAAAAAGAACCAAACAACTTTAAACGACTCTTGGAGGAATTTGTCCAACAGTGTGCTGGAGGATAAATTGGGATGCTCTGGATGGCAATTCCTCAGCTTACCCAGCAGCGCATAAACAGGCCAGAAACTGTGGCAGGAGAGGTGTGGTGGTTGTTACTGTTCGCTCCATGTCCTGACATACCTAACTTTATGTTTCCGTGTCATGCGGGAATTCATGTGAATAAGCTTAATTTTCCAGATGATTAATACTGTTGAGTAACTCCAGCTGTTATTTATATCCTCGTAATGCTCTTTTTCACCTAGGTTGGCTTATTATCTCACTGCTATTAATGTATTTTTATCATTACAATCCACATTTAAGAAGGCAAACATTACCTGATTTTACAGGAAAAAAAACAAAGCAAAAATCAGAAAAAATATCACAGGCATGGCTCGTTTGAGGACTGAAGCCAGGTGTTATGCATCTGTGGTAGTCAGTCTTACTGCCCTTTACTCAGGGCAGTTTGTGTCCTCTTAAATATTCTGCCTGTTGTACTGCAGTTCTGGTTGTTTGATCTCTTGAGCGGTTCATTTTATCGGTCAGGATCTGAGGTGTTGCACTGCTGTTATGATCTACCCATGTTGTCTTAATTTGCCGAGTGGTAGCCCAGGCATCAAGAGGAGCATTACACGCTCTTACGCCATACCAGCAGTTCAAAGACGTATTTGCGTAGTTTCTGCAGAGGGTAAAGATGATGAAGTAAGAGCATACCAGGACTCTTTTTTTTTTTTTTTTTTTTATTTTCCCCTAATGCTGTTGGTATTTCAAGGGTTGTCATTTTGATCGCTGTCAGGGCCCTTTGTTGTACGTGTACATGCAGCTGTTGAGAGTTTAAAGGAACCCTTCCAGGGAAAATAAGTTAAGGAAGAATTTCCTCCTTACTTCTCTGAAGAGAAACTTAAGATCTAGTTGAAAAGGCTTGGGGAAAATCAAGCAACCAAAGATTACGCGTACTTTGCAAAAAGCAGGGCGTATTTATGTGAAATAACAGAGTTTTTGAAACCTGTGCAATTCAATTTCTTTGACCTATTGGGTTTTTCTGCCCTAGATACTTGGGTGTATAAATCAGTGTACCTTCACTGTCTTCACTTCAAAAGGGCTATACCGTATCACACCAGTTAAGGCTCTGGCCCGTAGAAACTGCAAAGTAGACATGAACAGTGAAAGTCCAAGAAGCAACAATGTTTTAGAAATGTTTACTGTCCTTCCTACAAACGTCTTCGTTTACTGTGTTAATTATCCTGAATTAGAGAGCTGCTATTGACTATGTTGTTGCATCATAAAAAAAAAAAGACGCTATAGCATAGAGCAAATATAAATCTCTTGGAGATTGGAAGCCACTGTTAGGCTTTATTTTTTAAAACAGTTGTACTTATTCTAGTGGACTTATCAGGAACCGTAATTGAATTGAAATACATTTTGGCTTTTGCAGTGGTTCAGAATGATGTTTATAAGGGCTGTTAACCTCTAACCAGCTCCCTTTTGCTTCCTGGTTTCGTAAGTGGTAACGAGTTCACAGTGGTCAGTGGTGTCTTTCTCCCAGTGGGCTGTGAACCCTGCCGCCTCCCAGGAGCGGCTCCCAGGGGGTTTCTGAGGGTGTGAGAAAACAGCAGAGGGGTTGTGGAGCTGCAGAGCGCGCTCCTCCTGCCGCATTGCGCTTTTTCCGCCTTCGTGACTGTCCTGCGTCGCCGCTGGGGAGCTTGTTCTGCTGGGTTAGGTGGCGTGTTTGGAGTAGGGCGGGAGAGGGAAGTGCCGATCGTTTTGAGATTTGGGCTGGCTAGAGCGCCGGAAAGCAAAAGAGATGGGGTGCAGCTCTGGGAACGCTTGGTTTACGGTTGCAGTTGGGAGCAAAAGTTAGGATTACGAAGACCAGGGTGCCTTGTGTTCATAAATGGAGGAGTAGAATTAAACCTATTAACGATGTTACTGTTACTTTTCCTATTCAATTACTGGTGGTTATTTCAAGCCAGCATTAACTGGCAATTAGAACAAAATATGTCCTTCCCTTTGATTCAATAACTGGATGATTTACTGCAACATTTGTCATCCTCATTCCCATTGCTGCGGATGGGAATTCCTCAAGAATCTTCTCTTGTCATTAAGTGTTAACGAAGCATAAAGAGTAAGGAGAAAATAGCTTTCCTAATCTATTGGGGATAAGACGCTGCTTCCTTACCCCCAAAATGAAAGCAAAATACTTGGAAGTCTTCTATTACCGCAACTTTTTTTCGGGGGGAAAAAAAAAAATCTTACATACTGTTTTATACCCCTGAAACATTGTGTTCTATTCTCAACCTCATGAAACTGTAAAACATGAAAACAAGCTGTATTTGACACCACTTCAGAAAACTAAACATCAATTTCCTCTCCAAATGATAACAAAAAGTACAGTCTCATTTTTTCTGACCAAAAAAAAAGTGAGAATTGATTAATTTGTGGCATTTTTCATTGGAAAGACATTTCAGTAAACCATTTCTGGGCTGATTTAATCTGAACTAAAGAGATGATGTTGGAACGTACCTCTCCATTTGGCTTAGTATCAGATATTAGTGTTAGTAGAGCTCACATGGGAGCACATATCAAGAATTTATCGCAGATGGGGATCTTAAAAAGGAGAAGGAGGAAATTAGCACATGCTCTGCTCATTGATTTCTTTAAGCGCTACTGATCGGTGAGCTTCGCAACGCTGGGATCAGTTCTGCACAGAAATGAAGACGGATATCCTGTTGGAAAACATTAAGAAGGGCAAGCTAGGGGACAGATTAGGTGGAAGCTTTTGTGAATTTGTGGACTGAATATAGGTATTAACCTCCGGATTTGCGCTTCTTCCTGCAGTCTGCAAGTGTGCCGAGGGAGCTGTTAGGGTTATGTCTCCACGTAGCTGGTGATCGTTGGTAGGGAATAGTTGGCAGATGTTGAGTTGGAAGCATTTTAAAGATGCCTGCTGGCCAGCATTTATAAGGCAGAGACTGTGATAATTATTGAACGTTTGTAGGAGTCTGGATGTGAGCAGTCCCTTTCTGATAGAATTTAGACAATGGTATTTTGCACATTCCCCCCCTCAATTTCTAGCTTCTATGGGATGTTTCAACACATGCTTTGTTTGTCTTTTTCTTCTAGTTATTTTTCCTAAGTATTTTTCCTCTAGGAATATTTTTGTTTTCTTTTCTCTGAGTAAACATCTTGGAGCTTGCTAGGGGTGAGGAGTGTGGGAGTGAGGAGGTTCTGCACCAGCTAGGTGGGAAGGCTGAGGTCCCAAGCGGTCCCATTCATTGGGGTGGGACTTCTCGCAGGAGCTCGTTGAGCACTCGGGATCAAACCCCAAATTAAGTACAAATATTTGAGATTCTGCATAAGTCAAATTCACAGATATTTTATATTTAGTAGAAATCCTGTCTGTTTCTTACGAATGTAGTTGTACGCTTTCCAGCAGCACTTAATAGGGTCATTTGAAAATCAGTTTAAACCTTTAAATGCAGTTTTTAAAACATTATTTGGGGTGTCACAAGCGTTGAATGACTTACGCCTTGTAGATTAGAAGATGATTATCCTCAGCGGTGCTTGCTGCGGGAGCTTGTAATAGGAAAAGTATTTTCAAAGCTATCTCTTAAGCTTGCTGTTCAAACCTATTCACTCTAGGCTATGTATTGTATTTGACTTCCTGGTACTTTATGTTGAAGACACATTTGTCTTCTTAATCAGACAGTTTATATCTGCCAGGAACGTATTTAATATAATGTCAAACATAATTTAGATGAGAAGTGAAAGTACAGTTTGGTGTCATTTTCTGCCAACCATTATTGCTGTGAGAGGGAAGCACAGCAAGCCAAGCTTAAACAGAGCCTTTAAGCAATAACAAGCTGATTCGTCTGTTTGTTTTGGCCTGATGTTCTTCCCTTGCTTACAAAGCTGTTGTAAGCATGTGCTAAATAACAGGCATTTAAAAACTATGCTAGATCAGGAATATCAGCTTAGAGGATCAGGTCAGAACGTCTAAAGGCCTCAGTAAGGTTGACAGCATCGTCATTGTGCTTTATGGGCAAGAGTAAATGAGGCTTCTTGTTCCAGCGATATAGGTGTCGCATGCGGGTTGAGACAGGAAAGCCACGGAGTTCTCGGGCACCAGATTTACTGTAATAATAGCTAGTGTCTGTCTCTAGAGCTGGTGGGAAAATGCAAATTGTTCTTTCTGAAAATGTCGGAATGTCAAAAAACTTCTGACCCCTCTGTTGATTGAGAAGGAGCAGTTTTGAAACATTTTTCAAATAAAACGCTACTACCTCCTCAAAAAATTTGTAGCTATTTCTAGAGATGTAGTTTGTCCCTGTATATTATTTAAGTGGCCAAATACAATAGAGGCTTACTAACTATCATTATTAACCCCTAGGTCTGATTTTTTACATGGGGGTAAAAAAAAACAGAAACAAAACTGAGCCAGATCCAAAGATTTATCCCCCTGCTTTGGCACAAGGGGCTGCCTGGCGCAGTGAGTGGAGCCTGGTGCGACTGTGAAAACACAGGCTCTGTTTCAACACCAGCCTGGAAACAATCGGAAGTGAAGCGACTTGCTATGCTTCAGTTCCCCCTTGGTACGAGATGACTGGGGAAAGATGCTTGTTTCCACTGTAAATTGTTGTGACCGCTACTGTTGAAAAGTGCTTTTATGAAGAATGTTTTATTATTAAGCTGGGCCACTCATGTTACTCGTATTTCATTACTGTTACCATCTGTGCTACAGAATATTCGCTCTGAAGGGTTATCCTAGAGCGTAAATATAAATCTGTGACTGTAATAAACCAAGTGTGTTTGCTGATGACGGTTGCACTGATAGAAGTAACCTTGAGGTCTTTACCATGTCTTGTAAATTAGGAATTAGGACATGGCTCTCCTCTGAGCTTTTTCTTAAGTGATGGATGTCATACATGAATGAAAAGATAGCTCATGGAAGAGGGAGAGCAAGCATTCAAACATTTGTCTGTTTTTCTGGCAGGATGGAGAAAAAGAAAATTCTGATGAAATCCAAGGTCGCTGCTCCTAACCTCCTGAGGGCACTGCATTCCCTGTACCAGTTCGGTCACCTCTGTGACGTGACAGTTCACACAGAACATCTCGGAATTCAGGAGGAGTTTCTGGTTCACAAAGCTGTCTTGGCAGCTTCCAGCAACTATTTCAAGGGGCTTTTCCTGCATGATGAGATGCTGGACACCAAGAATTGCACGGTGACTCTGCAAGACATTTACACGGAAGAGTTCACCTCCTTCCTGGAGTTTGTTTACACTGCTGAAGTGGAGATTGAAGCGGAAAAACTGCAACGGATGAAAGAAATAGCCGAAAGACTTGAATGCAAGGATTTGCTTGACATTTGTGAGGAAGTGAAAGCAGAGGGCAGGAAGGGGTTAGATTTGAGCCTCCATCTGAAAGGTCAGCTGTGTGAAAATGGCGGGCCACAGTGGACTCGCATCCAGCAAGAGGAGAACCGCACACTGAGTAACTCTTCCCAAGCTGTGGCGATACCCATGCAGAGGAAACTTTGGGATAGGCAAAAACATAAAAAGCTGCTGGCTGGCTACGAACTTATTGAAAGCCAACCGGCAAGCCTGGTGCGAGAGGACTCTGCTTTTCCAGAGCCAAAATCCAGGACAGCAAAGCTACCGAAATGTAACAAGACAGATACCAGAAACAGACTCAGCATGGATATCGTTAGTCCAGAAAACAAGAATAGTCATTCTTTCCTAAGTCAGACTGAGTCAAAGGAAGCCTGCGTAGTAATTGGGAACGCGCTGCCTGAGCAGTGGGAAGATGAAAACGGTTTAATTTCCAAATTTGCCAGTAAAACCGAACGTAGGAAATCACCACGGCACGTGGCAAAAGTCTTGCCGCAGATTGCCTGCGAGAAGTGCAACGAATCGTTCCGTGTTATCAAGCAGTACCAGTCACACATGGAGCTCAAGCATGACGTTAATCTGGCTGTCAAGTACAGCTGCAACGCGTGTGAGCAGCTCTTCTCCACTCACCAGAACCTCCGGCAGCACCTCCTGACCGCTCATAGTGATGAGCGGGGCTTCTCCTGCGTGTTTTGCGACAAGAGGTTTAAGCGCCAGAAGGACACAAACGACCACATCCGCAGGGTGCATGAGAAGAAGCGGGATCCCCAGGCCTGCCCGTACTGCGACAAGGTCATCAGTTCCAAGTGCGGCCTGACAGTCCACATACGAACGCACACGGGGGAGAAACCTTATAAATGCGAGCGCTGCCCCGCCAGCTTTGCGCAGAGGTCTGCTTACAATACTCATATAAGGTACAGCATTCTCTGTGTGTGTGTCCCTGCGTGTTTTCTCGCTGGGCACCAGGATGAAAGCATTCCTGAAGCCCTCACTGCTTTAGTTCCAGAATTCCTTGGATCTGGTCAGAAGTGTGTTGAAATCTGCACAGATTTTTTCCGTTGACCTCATCAAGCTCTCAGTCCAGATTACTGAATTGAGGTCTCCCAGACTGGGAATTTAGGCAAACGTTTCCTATTGAATCAAAGGGGACTTGTGCAACCAGATCTTTTAGGTGATTTTGGAAGCCTCAGATTTGGGTTTTTAAATAGGAGCCTGAAAAGAATCGGCATCTGTTTAAAGTGCACAAGAAAATGCCCATTTCACAGACGTCAAGGTAGTGTGGTGCTTTTTGGTATGGTTTTCATGGGCCAAATATCCTGCGTGCTGTTTTGCTGTGTAGTGTGAGCTGCCAGATAGGCTTATTAAGCGCTGCCTGACTGAAAAGAAGGTGTTGAAATTGCACAGTAGTTTCCAGAACTGCAAAAGCCACTGTGCATGTCAGACATCTCCGTACCCTGCCTGTCTGGTACAGGAGATAGCTGGGATGCAGTAGAAAACCACCTTCCCTTTTAAAAAAAGTCAAAATTTGTTTGTATTTCAGTCCAGTAGCAGAAAAAACATTCCAGATGTGTCACAAGTGCAATGACATAGCGTGCTCCGTGCACTGAGTAGTGATAAGTAGAGTTAACCTACTGCTGCAATTGATGGCTTACAAGGGGGTCTGTTTTGTTTTTCCATATAGGCATTTAATCTATATTTCCCTTGTTTTAAGTCCATAATTTCTTATCCTGTCCACCGTGGCCTTGGAGGAAAACGTACAGTCCATCCTATGTTACTAGTCAGATGGCTCCATCCTTGATGAACTGAGACCTTTTAATTTTCTTTAATTATCTGGTCCAACTCTACACAAAATTTCCCTGTTGTTCAGCTCTCCAAACATGCTGTTAATTTATTAAATGGTGTGAAGAACAATTAAAAGGAAACGACTCTTCCTCCAAGGCAAACATGTCTGAATTGAAACAATTAAACTTACTGAAGTTGTGCTCTGTTGTTTGTTTGTTTTAACAGAAAAATCCATGAGTCTGGGCAAGAGAGGAAACTTATGCCTGTCTATTGGATGGTAGTTCCGCCTGCGCATAGACCAAACGCAACAAGCTGTGACAAAGGTCCTGACAGAGAGACGTGGGATGGGACATCGGAGGCCGAGCGACAGAAGTGTGCGAGGCACAAAGAGGCCGCAAATCATGAGGAAGAACCCGGGGGTTCGTCTGTTACCGAAGCAGGCTGTAGCAATGAGCAAGAAGAACGGAAGCGGAAATATAAGGAAGCTGAAGCAAGAAGTGAAAAAATGAGTAAAGAAGGGAATGAAGATGAAGGTGAAATGAGTGTGAAGGGAGAGGAGGAGGTAGATTACGAAGCGGGGTATTCAGAAGTTGAAGACAGTAGAGATAACGAGGAGGTCTGTACTGAGGAGGACGATGAGGATGATGAATACTCTAATGAAAAGGATGGTGAAGAACATGAATCAGATGAAGAGTTTAAAATAAGGAAGGTAAATAAAAGTGGGGTGAATAACAAATCTGCCTATGTAATAACATGCGATAAGTGTAATGAGCAGTTTGTTTCCCGGAAAAAGTATGTGGATCACTGCAGAGATGTCCATCAGTGCTTGCCTGGTAAAGTCTATCAGTGTGACATCTGCAGCAAGTCGTTTGCTAGTTACAACAGCTGGAAGGAGCATCGAGCGTGTGTCCACACTGAAGAAAGGCAGTTTGCCTGCACCCTTTGCAATGCGACTTTTAAGAGAAAGAGAGACGTGAGGACGCATTATATGCGGAAGCACGAAGGCAGAGTCAAACGCCCTCTCTGCTCTGTCTGCGGGAAGATCCTCAGCTCCCGAACAGCACTAGTGTTTCATATGCGGACGCATACAGGAGAAAAACCTTACGCATGTGGTATTTGTCATTCAAAATTTGCTCAGCCATCGCAACTTAAGATCCATACCAGGTCAGCCTATAGTACTCCTCCTCCCGTTACCACTCCCTGCATGCCCAGCGCACTTCAGCACTTCTTTTTCCTCTTCTGACTTCCCAGTTCTGAGTCATTCTCCTTGCGTGTCCTTATAACAGGAACACTGGGATACGATTTGTTCTGTAGTATCTGTGATTAATTTTTTTACGTAAAGGCTTTGTCTGCATCTGGTCATTGCATCAGCTTTAGTAAGGATTTTGAAACAGATGCTCTATCTGAACTCGTAAGCAAAAGCCAGTCATTTGAGATAGTCTTCAAAATAAGATGATGGCCTTCGCTGATGGCAAGTAGCGTAGGCTGAAGAATTAGTCAAGGACCTCAGAGACCCAGATGCTGAGCCCTGCTCGCTCTTTATCGCTCTGAGCAAGTCATTTAGTTTGGGATTTCATTTCTCGTACGCAGTACAAAGGCTGGACTTCTCATCTGGGCTCCCTCAGTAGTCACTGGAGCTAGACTGGATGAATTGCTCTCTGGTGGTCTCTACGTTAAATGTGTCCTCTCCCAGGAGAGGGTGAATCATCCCATGGAATTTCCCATCTTTCTCCCAACAGGGAGCCTAGCAGATAGCTTATAAGAGGAGGTTAACTGTTGACGGGCTAAACGAGGTGAGAGAAATCCCGCTACTAGAGATTGTGGACCCATGCAATGGGGACAGTAGCTTTCTTCTGCCTCTTAAGCGTTCTTACAGTGGTTTAAAAAATTGTGAGGCATACTGATTCAGGACCAGCAAAACATCTGAAATGTCGAGATAATCAGTGACTGCTGAAACGCAGCAGAGCTACGCTGCCTGTAAGATGCGGTATGACTGCAACAAAACAGTGACTCATGGGGTTTTTGTTGGGTAACTGGCTGTCTCATATTTGCAGAATTTGGCCTGACAAGTCAAAATGAGGCATGTTTTTGCACATTGGACTATTTGGGTTGGAATAAGGGAAGCCAGCACAGTGTTAGAGCAAACGTTAGGCTCAGACTTTCTCTGATTTGAGCTAGTTTAAAATCAGATGTCCAGCATGTGTTCAGAAATACTGCTTGCCTGAATTTCCTTAGTGCCTTTTGTCTTAAAAATGGGAATATCCTGCCAATTAAAGTTTGCAGGCCAGAGGACATGAGACGGAGGGATTGCAGAAGCCAAGAATGTGGCTCACAACAGTGTCCCAAGAGATCTGCTGCTGGCGTTGTGCTGGGAACAATCTGGATGCACTTTCAGTCTCTAGCACAGCAGCAGCTTGTCATCATCCCTGCTTTCTCCCTTCCGATGCTTGTACTATGAGCTATAACTTGTGAAAGAAAGGTGGATTTTGTAGGGCCTGAGAGTGAGGAAGAAGTAAACCTTAAATGGGAAGTTTAGTGCTTTAGCGTAGCACCTATACTGGCAAACACTATATTTCCTGACAGAGCAGAATGTGGTTTTTTCCGCTTCATTTAAAAAATGAAGTATGCTGCCTGTAGTGGCAGAATGTAATTTCAAATAAATTGTTTTAAGAATGCATTACAAGAGCTAATTTGTTAATAGTCGTTTGTGTTTCGGTCCATTTAGGTCCCATACAGGGGAAAAGCCATATATTTGTGAAGACTGTGGGGCTTGCTTTGCTGATAAAGGCAAACTCACTGGCCACAAAAGGACCCACACAGGTAGGCATTAAATACTTCTGTTCCTTCCATCTGTTTCTTCCCATCGCCTCCCTTTATACTGCTAGAAAAGGGCTTTGAAAAAGGTGCACACTTGGTTTTGTAATTCGCAGAAGAGACTTCAAGTACCAGGAAGGAACTGCTAGGGATAGAAAGACATTTGAAAACCAACTTTGAAGTACAAAATTCTGCTGAAAGAATTCACAATGTCTTTTTCTCTTTGCTCAGGAGAGCGCCTTTTTAAATGCGATGTGTGTGGAAAACATTTTGCCACCAACGAATATTTAAAATGCCATAAACGATGCCACATGGGTGCTAAGCCCTACAAGTGCGAGGTTTGTGGGAAGATGTTTGGACTGAGAGCCTCGCTAGCCCAGCACAGTAACGTCCATGCAGGTAACGAAACAAACTATTCGGGGCTGGGAAAATAAACGGCACTGGAAGCTTGGGTCTGAAGTACTTTCCAGTTTGGATGGTGGCATTTTATTCCAGAACCACTTTTATAAGCTCCTTGAATTAGGCGATGAGGAGAAGCAGGGCTCGTACTGATCCTGGCTTGTTAAACAGGGCACGGTATTGTCTTCTATCATATCAGATGATGCTTGCCCAGAAGACTGAGGCCTGTTTTGTGCTGCTGAAGGATGTTGGAGCAGAAGAGCGGCTGTAGTTGCTTCTATTTCCCTTGCAAGATCAGGAAGTTGTTCTCAGGCTTTCCCTCGCAGCCAAGAAACATTTATCACATAAACCAGGGCCCCAAGCTCATATCTCCTATGTACACCGCTTTATCAATATTGATCTTTTCAATGCAGATTCTTTACGCTTTTTGCCTGCTGAAATCAGGACCAAAGAACCTGCCTTCTAACTCTGCGCTTCCTGGGTTTTGTTGTTTTTAGAGACCCGCCCGTATTTCTGCGAACAGTGCGGGAAAACATTCACCCAACAGGGCGCTCTCCGGCGTCACCAGCGCATTCACACCGGGGAAAAGCCGTACAAGTGCAGAGCTTGCGAGAGAACCTTCACGGACATGTCCACCTTGCGCAGACACGTGTCGGTACGCCGCCCCTCGGGTCTCTTTGTGGCAGGCAAACTGCCGTGGGGACATTTAACTACTGAGAGAAGTTTCTCGGCTTAATGAGGGTTCACGTTGGTGCTTAAGTTCTGATCTTTACTTAAAAAAAAAATTGTGGAAGAGTGAATATTAGGGTTGGGAGGTTGCTCTACCATCTACAGACAGCTTTTAAAAACGTATTTCTGAAGAATTTTCCTCCAGCAGCGCAGCAGCTCCCACTACTGGCTGTCAAACCAGTCATCTCCCAACTAGTCATATGGTCTTCAAAAGAAAAATCCAGTCTTAGACAATGGTTATTTAAAATGCTGATTACTGATTGAATCCTTTTCTCAAAAAAGGATTGGTACCGCGTTTTGTGTTACTACAGTCTCTGCAGTCTTTTAAGCCTCTTGCACAGAGGCCATAACACGATGGTTTATAACGTCTTCGTGTTGCAGATGAATGTGGTTTTACATGTTCCCAGCGTTGCAGCGTGCTGAAAAATGGATTGCTGAGCTTAGCTGTTTTCAGAGCCCTTCGGGTCCTTGAAGTGACTGCTACGATAGAACATGAGGGTTTTTTCCCCAACTGCAAGTTTTTAAGTTAATGTTTGCCTGTATGCTGAAATTCTAGCTGCTTTTGGAAGTGTACCATAACAGCGGAGCCAGAAAATCAGTGCGGGGTTGGCAAAACAGACTTGTTCTTACGTTTTAGAGTTCAGCTTTTGCATTTGAGAGTTAACCCTGATACTATTTGATTTTGCACTGGATTAAATCTTCAGTTATTAAAAGTTATTGTTAGGAAAAAATTGGATGTAATTGTTTTCCCCCTTTTTTTCCCTAGATTCATGACCGGAATGCTCACTGGAGAAGTTTCTTAATAGATCTTACAACCAAAAAAGACCATAATTGGTCCAAAATAGAAACATTCTCGGAAGCCTGTACGGGTGAAGACTCTGCGCCGGAAATTTGGTCGGTTGACCAAGGTAAACTTTATAAACCAGAAAGCATTGTTCTTAAAAAAGTAGAACGCGTGCCATCTAGTGTTAGTCACGCGGAAGACGCCGATCGCTCCCTTTTATACTTATAACGTCAGTGATCGCCAGAAAAGCGTGCGGTCTCTCCCGCTCATCATAGGCTCAATTAGCTCAAACGTTTATTGCCTCGTTAAGCTCCACGGCGCGGTGTCGTCTTTACGCAGGCGGGCTGGAGTTTCGGACACTGCAGTCAGAGGTTCGTCGTTCTTGTTAAAAGCGTTTATGCCGGTTAGATTTTAGATCCTGTTTTTTACCAAGCCTTGGCTCCATCGCAGAGCATCCCCCCGGGAAAGCGGGCGCGGGACGGTGTGTGCCTACGCACACGGGCACGGTGCTGTCGCTGTAAATTACTGCTTTTTTTTTTTTTTTAATAAAGATGCGCTCGTAGCGTACGTGGCCACCCATCCCGTAAGCGATTGATTTGCGTAGATTTGACTGCAGAAAACTTGGTAATTTGGTAAGACTCGGGCGCTGGGCCCGCTGGGCCGCGTTGCCTAGCAACGCCCGTCGCGCCGCCTGACGCCATTTCCTATGCGTCACGGCGGCGCCTGCGCCGTCCCCTGCCAAGGGCCGTTGTCAGGGCGGGGGGCGGGGCTATCGCGCGGCAGCGCTTCCGGCCGCCGCCCGGAGGCTGTGCGCTGAGGAGCGGCCCGGCCCGGCCCGGCCCGGCCGCGGGGCTGCCCGGTGAGTGCGGGACCGGGGGCCCCTTTCCCCCACACGGCGGCAGCCGCCGTCGCAGGGAGCGGTGGTGGGTCTGGCCCCGGCCCCCCCCCCGGCGGCCTCGCTGCCTCCCTCAGCCGCTTCCCCTTCTCCTCACAGCCGCTGGCCGCTGTGGCCCTCCGCGCGGCGGCCGTTGCCGTGGGGGGTAGCGGGACGCGGTCCCAGCGTTCCCGTGTGATCCACGGCGCTTTCTGAAGGGGAGAGGAAACGGAGGGCGGCGGGGGGTCTCCCCTCAGCAGGGAGGTCAGTACCCTCACGGCCGGTCCCAGGCGCGGGCAACCTCTCCCTGTTACCCCTTCGGGGGCTGCCGCACTTTCTTGTGGCCGGGTTGAGATGCGCCTGCGGGCTGCAGCCGGTCGCCAGGCAAGCAAGAGAGGCCGAGGAAGAAGGCTGCTGAGGAGGAGGAGTGCCACTGGCCTTGTCACATGAGCTGTGGGGGAAGTATGTGGCGATGCCCCGTCCTCCTTCCAGGCAGCAGTCTCCTGGCCTGGTTAGGGGTCAGCGCGCGTCTCCGAGTGCCCCTGCACGCTCACGGGGGCTGCCGGGTCCTCATGGGGTGCTCCAGCCTGTCATCTAAAATTCGGGCTGGGTGTTTGCCTCAGCGTGCTGTCCTTTGCTTCGCAGGTCTAACTTCTGCTTCAGCCCTGCAGGCTGTGCCTGTTGTTGTGGTGCCGTTATTGTAACTTCAATAGTCAGAGCAATCCTAAATGAGGCGGGTTGGCGCGTAGCAGTGATGTCTCTTACTAGACCGTGTGGAATTGTTGGTGCAGAAGAACAGACAAGCTTGTGGGTTCACAATCTGTTAAATCTAGGTGGCTCTTTTTATCTCTTTTCAGCTAGCTTTGCCTCTGGAAGGGGACCCATGCCTGGTGTATGACGGCTGACGTTATGCCAGAGTTGCTTTTATTTGAATCTTAGTTCTACAGGCTAGTCCTAGTGAGCAGGCTCGGTTTGCAGATTTTCAGGCCTTGTCTTTTTTAAGATGAATATGTGACGCTTCTGTCAAAGATGTTGTGCCAGCCCAGTGCTCAGCAGCTCAGTGTACTTGCCGCAGGAGTGGTAATGAAAAGCCTTCACAGCGCAATGTGTCTTACTGAACATGTTGGATTAATGCTCTTGCTCTGAACAAATTCCAAACCAGCTAGCAATGGGAGCGAGCAACCTGTTTTCACAGTGGCTTTTGGTTCTGTAAATACTATGGTGGGAAGAACAGGAGGTTTCTGTTTTGCAGCCTTAAGAAAAAAAGGAATTAGCATAACGTGTCTGTTAACACACGCGTCTGTGGTCAGCTCCTGAAACGAGCAGCTCGCTGAGTACGGTTACGAGCTCGTTCACCCCAGTGGGAGAAGTTTGTGGTTTGGGTTCTTGTTTCCTGCTGGGGATCACTGTTGTCTACACGTGACCACAGCTTTTGCTGCGTGCTCAAGTGGAAAACAGGCGGCTAGTTGTGAAATAACATGATAAGTAGTTCAAAAATAACGGTATGGTGGGAAAAAGTTACATTTTTATATCATTGATTATTTCAGATAAAGCATTTAGCGAGTCTTTGCTTAATTCATCCTCAAATACTCGGGGTGCCAGTGTGTCATATAACTGGGAGGAAAAAAAATTGCAGAGTGGCTATGGAGAAAGGGAAGCAAAATTTAAACATCATCTTTTATGCTCATTTATAAGAGTCAGCCTTTCAGTCAGGGCTCAAATCACGTCGTTCTCATTTATACAAAATTCCTGTCAAAACTAAAGCGTAGCATTGGGGTTTGCTTGTAAAAGTGGACAATATTTTGAGATGCTTGTTGAGCTCTGAGCTGGCACAGGTGATTCTTTATCCCCTTCCTGGTTCTTTTGTTTCAGGTGTAATACGTGTAACTCGGTAACAGTGGTTTTTAGGTATTTGTTAGAATAATGTTAATGGAACTATTTAAATCTTAATAGCAAGCTTACTGAGCTGAAGACTCAAAGGCTAAGAAATAGGAAAGGTTTGGTTCTGAGGATAATCTTTTTCTGTAGAATCTCAGGTAGAGGTTTGGGTGCCCGTGGTGGATTGCTTATTGCGTGAGGTTGGGGAAATGATTCTACTTCCCTTGGGTCCTGTCTGCCTTATTTGTAAACTCCTTAGGGCAGGGGCTCCCTGTGGCTTTTTACCTTGTGTACTATCAAGTCCACGAAGCATTCATTGTACATGGCTACTAATAATCTCCATGAAGCTGTGTATTTTGTACCTCTCCATTTTATGGTTTCTTGAAAATATTTTATCAGAACTGTTTTAACAGAAAATTGTACTGGGATGCGAGCCTAATTTTTGGTTTGTTGAATTGAGTATGGACTAAAATTTGAGTTTATAGCTCCATGGGAGGAGGAGCATCTCTTTCTGATGCTATGAATATTGTTCTCGTGTCTCTCTTTCACGCTTAATATGGCTTCCTTACTGTTATATGAATACAAATTTTGTTCCATTTGTACACTATTTTTTTGATTTATCTTTCTGAGCGAGATTTCTAGCATCCTGTGTATAAAAGGCTGCAAGTCTACTGTACAGAGAAAAGAAACCTTAATTAACTTTTGGGAAGCGGAAAGAAATTCTTCAGATTCAAAATGCATGCTTACGTAGTTGTTAGGAACACAGTGAAGCTCAATAGATTGCAGTGGGGGTGTTATTCAGAGCGTCTTCAGAGTTCACAGAAATATTATTTGTTCTGGGATCAAACATTTTTTAAAAAAAAAAAAGTCAGTTCTTTTGGGAACTTTGGAGCAGCTTAAAACATTACTGGGAAATGCGACATAACCAAAACAGTAGCGGAAATGGCGAAGCCCTTGTAAGGCTACAAATGGGCATTCAAAATTTAGAGGCTGTAAGTCCATTTTGAATGAGGAATTTTTTAAAAAACGAAACACTTTGAGGAAGTTTTATGATTTCTTAGGTTTACAGTTTGAGAATACGATTATGCAGTCTCCTGTGCTTTGGTCGGTTAAGCATTTGGAATTTTATCCGAGTCTTGTTTAAAAGTCTTATCTCGAAAGCCTGTTTAAGGAAGTGTTTATTTAGGATTGCAGTTAACTTTTACTTAATCTTACCCTTCTCCTATTGCCTGATTAGGAGGGAGAATAATTTCTTAATTCCATATGCCTTAATGAGAACATTTCTTTGATCTTCCTCTGTTTGCTTTGTCCCTATTACAGGTTCTGATAGTCTCTAATGTTTCAGGTAAAATTACGGTTGAGATTTAAACTCAAATTAACTTCAGAGAAATCTCTGTGTATGACTGGCGGCATGGCTTTAGATAATGACCGCTTAGACTTGAAATCTGCGCTTCTAGCCAGACTTTTCACAATGGTCTTTTGAAAGTCTGGTCTCTTAAGCTCAAGCACCTTAAGTGCTTAAATCTGAAGTGAAGCACTCTCGAAAGTCTGGACGTGACTTCTGGCTGCTGAAATCTTTGAGTTTTGTTAGCTTCCGTGCAAATAGCTAACGTGCAATGTTGTTAACAGCTTTTTGCAGAGAGAAGAAAGATGGAAAGTAATGCAGTTTTACTGGAATCCAAGTCCTCTCCTATCAACCTTCTGAATGAAATGCATCAGCTGCGTCTCCTGGGCCACCTCTGCGACGTGACTGTCAGCGTGGAGTATCAAGGTGTCAGGGCAGAGTTTGTTGCTCACAAAGCTGTATTGGCAGCGACCAGCAAATTTTTCAAGGAGGTGTTCCTTAATGAGAAAGGCATGGATGGCCCAAGGACCAACGTGTTCTTGAATGAGGTCCAGGTTGCTGATTTTGCTTCATTTCTTGAGTTTGTCTATACTGCGAAGGTAGAAGTGGAAGAAGACAGAGTGCAGCGGATGCTAGAAATAGCCGAAAAGCTGAAGTGCTTGGACCTCTCGGAAACCTGCTTTCAATTAAAGAAGCAGATGCTGGAATCGGTGCTGTTGGAGTTGCAAAACTTCTCAGAATCACAGAACTCTGAGGAAGAGAGTGCTGCCCAGCCAAGCATTTTGCTCGAGTCCAAAGCAGCTGCTGTGGCAGAAGCTGACCAGGCAGACTGTCCTCTGGATCCTCCAGACTCCCCGGTAGACAGGCTCAGCAACGGGATGTCTCCTGAGATGCCGGCTACCAAATCAAAAGAGAAAATGGACAAAAAGAAGGAAATGGTGAAGCCTCCTTATGCCAAAATCAGAAGGGCAAGTGGGAGGCTGGCTGGGAGGAAAGTATTTGTGGAAATCCCGAAGAAGAAATACACAAGGCGGCTGAGAGAGCAGCAGAAGAATGCAGAGGTTGCTGTTGAAGAAAACAAATATCCCCAAGATCAGGATATGTGTGATATGGAGAGAGAGGAGGAGCAAGCGGAGAACAACATCAAACCTGAAAGCGAAGAATGTGATGGCAACTTCGAATCGGAAGAAAACCTGAAAAAATCTGAAGAGGATAAAAAGAAACGAGGCAGTAATTTCAAGTGCAGCACGTGCGAGAAGGAATTCCTGTATGAGAAAAGTTTTCTCAAGCACATAAAGCACAGCCACGGCATTGCAGCCGAAATCATTTATCGGTGTGAAACCTGCAGCCAGACCTTTGCCAACCGGTGCAACCTAAAAAGCCATCAGCGCCATGTCCACAGCAGCGAGCGCCACTTCCCTTGTGAGCTCTGCGGTAAGAAGTTCAAGAGGAAGAAGGACGTCAAGAGGCACATTCTCCAGGTTCATGAGGGTGGTGGGGAGCGTCATCAGTGCCAACAGTGTGGAAAGGGGTTGAGCTCCAAAACTGCCTTGAGGCTCCATGAAAGGACGCATACAGGCGACAAGCCTTATGGGTGCACAGAGTGTGAGGCTAAATTTTCTCAGCCTTCTGCACTTAAAACACACATGAGGTATGAACAGACTTAACTGGCCTTGTTAGATTCTGGGGGGAGAAGCAGAATCCCCTGGAACACACCTTGAGCCTTCACGTGAAGTGGGGATGTAAAACATGACTGCGTGGAAAGTTTCCGTATTTCCTTTTTTCATAGCTTTTTTTTTTTTTCCCGCTTTTCAGGTTAAGGGGGTTGCTGTAGTTTTCTTTAAGCCAAAGTAGAGGTGCATGGGCCGAGGCCTGCTGCTGCTGAAGCGCACAGTTAACTTTTCTCATGGGAGTAGACCTATTAAGAGTCAATGGGATGTTTCACATGAGAAAAGCAACCCTCATGCCAAATTATTTGTAGGATTAGGGCTATAATTATTTCAGCTAATTTGATGCCTCTTTGTATTCAATAGAAAAATGTTATGCAATAAGGATGAAAATATTGTAAAAAGATTTGGCTGTGTATTAAATTCAAGAACACCAGATTTGGGTGCTAAGCATAGAAAACAGCTGATACTTGACTAGAATCAGGCTGACACGTCATGTCTGGAGGCGAGTGAAGCACCGAAGGCACCCACGTGGAGCTGATGAAATCAGTCGTAGCGCTTACATTGCAGTGAGACTCAAAGGTGGAGGTGCAAAGGCGTGGTCTCGAAAGTTCGTGGGAGAGACATTTTTGTCAAGGCAAAAATTCTAGCTGTTGAGGGCTTTAGCCTGCTTTTATCATCTACCAAAGCAGTCATCTGCAACCAAAATTCAGATTATAGCCAGGGAGTCAGCGTGGAGAGGGAAGTGTAGAAGAAATATCCCGGAGTACTACTACTCGGATCCAAAAAGAGAATGCGGTAGTGTCGGCATATTCCTAGGTGTCATTTCCTGCAAGGTAGATGGGTTCGTTAACCACTGCTTTGTTTCACTGCCCCTTTTGAAGGCAGTGGGTTTACTCCCAGTGGTAGAAAGCACAACCAGAAGCATAACTTTTACTAGAGTGCTCCTATGATGTTATTGCTGATGCAGCTGTATGGCATCTCTCTTTCATCATCTGTCCTTTCCTAACCGCAAGTAACTGCTTTGTGCTGCTTTAAAAATTCGCTTTTGGCGTAAGTGGAGTTTCTCCTCCATCGTGTACCACTATGGCTATTCAATAAGCTTGTTGAATGCTGGAAACTCAGTGCTGTCATCACGTGTGTATCGTGACAATCTGTGGTGAGAATTTCTCATCTTTTTGTGTATATTTTTACATCTGTGCTCTTCCTGTTGATGTGTATCACCATGAAAACTGGCCTCTGCTGGCTGCGTTCCTGCAGCCCTATTCAAGAGTGTCCTGAAGTGTGCATGGGCTCAAAAATTTAAGCTAGAGTGAACTGGCACAGGCAGCAATTCTGTAAACTGCCCTTCCTGTACGCACAGCCTTCCTCAGGAGATGATACCGCAAGCTTGGGGTGACAGCAAGAAAACTGACTGTATAAACGTGGCATTTTTTTATTCCGCTCCTTGGGTGCCGCTTGTTCCAGAGTAGCCAGTGACTCTCCACTTGATGGCCTTGCAAGAGCAGCGTGCCAGGGAACGCGTCACGCACGTTCTGTGTGGAATATTTTATCGATAGTGTCAGCAATATAAAGATACTTGCTTTACTTCAGACCCAAAAGATGGTTACATTTTTCTTTCAGTCTGCCTATCTGGATACAAGTTTTCCAAACTTTACTCAGTTTTTACCTTTAAAAATTTGTTTTTACCCTAAAGAAATTTCTGGATCTGGGCCTTGATCATGCAGCACACGCATGATCGAGCAATAAAAGCAGCACTGCAGAAATCACAATGCAGAGTTTGGCCCAGCTGAAGGTGTTCCTAACAGACACTAAAACCTTGCGCAGGCATACGGGCAGTCTTCAGAGAGCAGCCACAAAGTAAAGACAGCTTGCGTTGTGCTGCAAAGGAAAGAGATATACCTCGGTGCTTTAATGTTGCTTTCTCATTTCAGAATCCATACTGGTGAAAAACCTTTTGTCTGTGATGAGTGTGGTGCCAGGTTCACTCAGAATCACATGCTTATATATCACAAACGATGTCACACAGGTAAGGCTTTCTTTTGCAACGTCCTACCTACAGGAGGAGGCCTGCTGTGAAACCAGGAGATCTTATTTTCATTCACCAAATGCTTTTTTGTTGTTGTTTTTTATATAAAATCAGATATTCTCATCCCTAGACATGATTTTACTGAGAAAGGTTCCTCTAGGTGGATAGGCAGACAGTGGAGAGAGTAACAGGAGCTGATTAAAGAGAAAAGGAGTTCCCGTCTGGCTGGGATCCAAGGTCTGAAGTGTGGACTGAGGCTGCTTTGGATAGTCTTCAATATCCAAAGATCTGTCATCAATAAAAGGTCTAGTTGAATTCTTAAGAGAAAAATGATTTCTCTGTAAGCCCGGAACAGTTAGCCCAAGGAATATAAAACAGCTGTCTTGGCTTGTTCCGATCTTTTTAAAAGCACGTGTCCTTCTCCTGGCTATCCTTCGTGGTGTACATCGGTGTTCTGAATTGACCCTTCGTACCACCCGCGAGTTGCGTGCGGTACTTTTGCATCTCTTAACTGACCTGTCTTAAAACGGTCTGCCTTCTGCTGGTAACTTGTAACTGAATGTGGATGGCAGAAAACATTAAATTACAGTGAAATAGAATATAATTCCAGGAACACTTTTCGAGACGTGTTTAACTGAAATTGGCTGCTTACAGGTGGAGGCCTTTCCTCAGAGGCATGCAGCGTTGTGTTTACGATGAGAGTAAGCCAGAATACTCCAAAGGTGGTGAGAAGAACTGCTAGCTGCAGGTCTCCCTGGGCTTTCCATGTACTGTGTAGAGCTGTTAGTGCACTGTTGGATAGGTGTGGTTGCCCTTGCACTTGGAGGGGTTTGTGCAGATTTCTCGCGGGAAAGCTCTGTGCCTTCTGCAGAGACCCCTGATGTGGCCCTCGCAGATCCTTTTGTGAGGCTGGCACGTGGTTCGTTTGTATCGAATAGCGTTCCGTTTTGGCGTGTGATGTTTAATTCTCCTCTTCACCCTTGGTGTAGGCGAAAGGCCTTTTATGTGCGAAACGTGCGGGAAGAGCTTTGCCTCTAAGGAGTACTTGAAACACCATAACAGAATCCATACTGGATCCAAACCGTTCAAATGTGAAGTTTGCTTCAGAACGTTTGCACAGAGGAACTCGCTCTACCAGCATATAAAAGTTCACACAGGTAGGAGGTGCTCTTTTTTGTTTGAAACAAACCATCATGATTTAAAAGACGTAGACCTCAGTTGCATAATTCAGACAAGGAATTTCTCAGCTAGGATTTGCCATTACTTTAATTCCTACCCTGCATGCACGTTTTGATTCTTGATGCAGTGTGTTCTTTCATCCACTTCCCTTCTCCTAGTACTCCCTGTGCTTCTTACTGAGTTACAGCAATTCTCTGAAATACTTCCAAGAGCTATGCGGATGTTGTTAATAATGCTGCTGCGTTATTAGCAAGAACATTAGTGACCAAAGAACTATGTCCATTTTAGCTCTGAGCGAAGTACTGCAGAGAGCTGATCTCATTCTTGTCCGCTTGCCCACCTTTCATGTTTGTGTTCTCTCCTGCTTGGATTTTCTCTTCAGTGTCTGTTTTTAAGTTTTCTTGTCTGCTCTCTCAAAGTCCACCTTATTCAGCAGTGCAGCAGGTTGCAAATACTCACGTTACTTTCATCATGTAAAAAATACCACACTTTCTTATCCCGCACCACCCTGTAGGAAGCGTCCTTGCCAATATTCCCTGTTAACAAAATTCTTGTTTGGCTGCCGTGCCTTGCTCTTTCTTCCTGCATCTGTGTGTCTAGTGTGGCGTTGCTGCAGGGGGAGCAGGGGACGTCGGCATGGCGGTGCTGATGATAACGGTTTTTTCCTGTTGTGGAATGTCACCTCTTCTTCTGTGACACCACTTGCATCTGTTGGGAAGTTTTTTGGTACCCCTTTTCCTATCTTAGCCAAGGAAGGAGTAAACATGCGGTTGTTTCAAAAAGTGCTCAATACAGTGACTGCAGCAAGACAGTTCATGACGTACCCGGAGAGAACCTAGTGGTTATGAGCAGCTCTGGTATTCATGCTCACAGAACGTACCTTGTAAATAGGAAAACTTGTATTCTGGGACAGGACTTCAGTTGCTAATGGAAAATACATGTAAAAAATGTGGAAGCTTCAGTGGTTGCACAGATTTATGCAGGCTGTGGGTCTAGCCCTTACTCTGTAAGTATCTGCTTACTTCAGATGTGTCAAAATTTACCCAGCTGTGAGAGTTCTGAAAACATCTTGGTTTTTTTCTGAAGGCGCTTGTGCGTGCCTTACTGTTTCATGAAGTACAGGGGTTACTTGAGGTTCCCCGGTGAGCAGCACTCGTAATACCCCGACATCGCCGCTTTAATGCTGTGCTCTGCTTTCAGGCGAGCGACCCTATTGCTGTGACCAGTGTGGTAAGCAGTTCACGCAGCTGAATGCGCTCCAGCGTCACCATCGCATACACACCGGCGAGAAGCCGTTCATGTGCAACGCCTGTGGGCGAACTTTCACTGACAAGTCCACCCTCCGGCGGCACACTTCGGTAGGAACCTGTCACCCCACTGCCTTGTAGCCCTAGAACCTTCTCCATGGCCGCGTAGTGACCTGCCAACTTTGTCAGGCCTGGAGGGGACTTCCCGCCCGGTTTTTGTTGGTTTAGCACATCGTCCTCTCTCTGACGTGGCATTACAATACTCAAATGGTTTGTCTTCAGTCCCCAGTCTGCAGCGAAGCCATTCTTAATCCGTTGTGGCACGGCCCATTAGGTCGTGCCTGAGGACTGTTCGGTCACAGATCTGTTTTGTGACCTCTGAGCGTGTTCCCCGTGCAGCTGGCAAGTGGCAGCAGAATTCGCTGTCGGGGCCAGTTAGGCGCCCTGCTGGGCCCGTTAGCTGCTCTATGAAAACAGGGAGCTCACCAGGGACACAGAGTAGTGCACGGATGTGTACCGACCTGGATTTGGGATAGTTATGGGGGAAGAAAAGATGACTCTCTTCTACCAGAGTCAGGTACGAGTTGGTCCAAGCTTTTGCCTCCTGGACAGTCATCGTGTGTTCAACCTTCTGGTTTTGTTTGGTTTTTTTTTCAGATACACGATAAAAACACACCCTGGAAGTCCTTCCTTGTCATTGTTGAAGGAGCATCTAAGAATGATGAAGGTCACAAAACAGAGCTTCCCGACGAAGAGTATGATGTGTCACCTAAAATACCAGAGAAGCTGCTGTCTTTCTCAGAAAACGGCCACTATCAAAACTTGACTGCTGTCCCGGGGAGCGTGACTGCGCTGCATGACAACGGTTCTGCCACGGGAGCAGACTGTAAGTCCGACGGGACTCCGGGACCCCAGGAAGCCCTCATAGCTACCACTTTAAGTGAGCTGACGGTGCTGCATGCGCAGACAGACTCTATTCAGCCACAGCTTCATGCTCTGGTGAATATGGAATAATTCGGTATTTGCAAATCCAGCTTAAGCTGCACCCTTTGTATAGTCCTTTGACTTTGCCAATAACCTACTGAGGGAACTAGGGGAAGCCATGACAAGGAAGCAGGGCTAGACGTGAAAGACACGCACTGGATTTCCAGAATTTCCTCAAAAAATTCATTACCCACCTCCAACGTGTACAGCTCCATCTCCTGAGGATAGGGCAGAGTAACACCGCAACAGGGCGGTGGCAGAGGAGGCAGAAGTCCCAGAAAGCTTATTCCCTACGAGTAAAAGGGTGTAGTTCAGCTGCTTCGCTCTAGCTGGCCTGCGGTGAAAGTACGTACCTATGTTCAGATAGGTTATAAAGGTGCGAGTTTGATTTCCGGTTGATTTGATGACACAGGTACAATCAAGAAAAATGATGTTGTGTTTCTCAGCCTGGTATCTTAGTGAAATTAATTGCATTTTCCCTAGCGGAAATTCATACATAAAATAAGTTTTTCTAAATTGCTTTTCAGGAAATGTTGGTTTATCTCTGCTTTTGCCAAAGATCCAAGCAGTGAGCCAGCTCACTCCTTGGGAATATGAGTGGGAGCAAGCTTCGGAAGGATGTAGGGGGTTTGTTCCAGGAGTTTTGGTTCTCTAGTTGCAAAATGGGCAAGTGGGAGCCAAGTGCTGCGTCTGTACAGGTGGTGGTGTTATTTTCACCTTTTGGTGAAACCTGGTGCGGTTTGACACTTGCATTCGGTCAGACAGTCTCCATCTTCTAACTGCTCCAGCTTACATATAACTTGGCCATTAAGAGACCGAAACATCTCTTGTAAAAATGTCTACGAAAAGTAGTACTTCAGCTATGCTGGAAAATCTAGGGTAGAAAGACAGCTTATGGCCATTTTCCTGTTGACTTGTATCTAAGCTCTTTTCTGCTGGTCGAGAGAGGTCAGCGATGCTCTTTTCTCCACCGTAACTCAAACATCGCTGTTGCTCTGAACCGCAGACCTACTTTTTAAATTAGTAATACTCTGGTGGGAAAAGTTAATTACTGTTTTGCTGTCGAGTTGCTACAGCTAATTCCACCAGTAGTGCAAGAGTCCCCAGAGGTAAATTCCGTTACAAACGGGAGGCAGTCAGGGTTCATATGACTAAAGGCATAAAAAGATGCAAGTAAGTGAAAAATGTACTGGACTGTTCAAGGGATTTAGGCCTTTACTTCCCCGACTGTGAACGCTTTGTCTGTAAGACTACGTCGGAATCTGAACGGCGGTTTTAGGCTGGTGTCTGTCTAACTGTCCCCAGTCAGGTGTTAAGAGGCAAGCCTTAAGAACGTAAGTGATGAAGGCTTTAACTGATTAGCATCTGCTGCTGAATTTTAGTAGAATAACCCTGGCAATGCGCCTTTTTGTGTTTGTTTTAATAAGGAAATGTGACGAAGCGAGCAGAGGGACTAAGGGTCCCGAGTATGGCTGCCGTTCAGCCCACGCTCCAAAACCGCACCTTCACGCAGCCTGCTGGGTTTGGATCCCAGCACCACCAATCGCTACGAGAATCTCGCTTCTGGTTGGGCATTTCTCACCAAGGCAGACAGAGCTTTCCTTAATATCTCCTCCCTTCCCCTTGTTCTCCCAGTCACATCCAGCAGCTGGGAAAGCTGTTGCACAGGGAAACCTGAGAGGGTTTCTGTCCAGGGTAAGCACTTTCTGCATTTGCTTTGCTAACACCGAAGCTGAGCTGGAAGGAGGCGGTGACTTGGGTTGACCTCACGTTAACCTCACTGGAGTACCTGGGAGGATTTGGGGAGGAACCTTTGAAATAGTTGGCACTGACAAAGAAACATCTGCCTGGGATGGCTCCTGGTTTGGGGAGCAGCTGTGAATCAACAGCAACTCGCTGGTACGGTTAACGCTTCAAACTCGGGACCAGACTCCCAGTGCCACCATGTAAAAATCTGGAGCTTTTCAAATTCATTTTCCTGTTTTGCTCTTCTGTTTCTCTTTAATATTAACATAGTATTTCCACAGAAACTTTCTCAGCTGAAGCTGTGAGCAAAACTTTCTGAAAGATTACGTTAGTGTAAAGGTAAGCACAATCAAGCCTTGCTAGGGCCGTTCTAAGGCTTAGGGGTTGGCAAAGCAATAAAGATACCCAAACTGTGGCACAGAGCTATTTTTGAACCTTAAAGGGATGTCTGATGTGTTACCATGGAATCATAACTTAATCTATAGAAAGGGAATTTTTTTAAAGAGAACATTTCCAAGAGGTTATATTTGAAATATTTATTCAAGCACGATGTTCCTGTTGAAGCTTAGTATTCCCAACGACCAATGTAAAGAGTTTGTAGATATATTTAAAGTCCGAGCATTAGTACCTGTAGCCAGGGAAACTTTTGTACTCCGCGAATGTACGGAAGTGAGTTACTCGTATGAACTGTTCTTATTAAAAGATTGAAATCTTAAGACGTGACCCTTCCAGTGACTCGATGACCCTATCAAATGTTTCTTATAGACCCCGTCGCCGTGAATGCACTAAGACTGGGGTAAGTCCTAACGCAGCTCTGCTGCAGGCCTGAAGCTGTCGGGTGCCGCTCTTCTTCCTCAGGCCCTGCGAGAGATGCCCTGCTGCCAGGGAGCGACAGCACGGGGAAAGCCTGGGCGAGGCCTTACCTTTCCGCCAGTCGGGATCGGTTTCTTGGAGCTACCTTCAGCTAGGCGTTAAGAAACACGCCTGAAAAAAATAGGAAATGTGACACTTTGGGACATCCCAGTTTCCTACAGAAGACACGTTGTACAACAAGCAATTAAGTGGTGTGACAGTCACTGTAAAGTGATCAGCCAGCACTTTCCTATGTGAGTATTCGCCCTCAGGATGCGCCTTAGCAGGTCACCAAACTCACTGGAAGGAAGCGCTGTGCACGCTGGCTTTCAGCATCGCACCCTACAGCCTTACGTCAGGCTCTAGCTTTAGCCTGCCTTTTGCGTTCCCCAGGAAAGAACACTTGCGCTACTTACGTTCATGATTTTCACTTTATTATTAATGTACAGATTCACACAAAACATTATATTCTTGCTAAGGCCGTTTCATTAATAAGTTTTCATAGTACAGAGTTGTGTACTGGGGGGAGATACAGCGGAGTGGCAGATTGTGATGGTTTTAAAATGACAGTTTACCACTGATACACTGGAGGACATGCTGCAGCCTGCTTACACAGAACTAACACTTGTATTTTAACGATGTTACTCCAGAGCACAGTAACAGACCACACAACCCCACGGGTACGGTCTTCTGCTCCGCCAGCTCCGTACGCATCTTACCACGACTGTGCGTAATACTGACAAGGGGAAAAGGGAACAAAAAAAGGCATCAAATACTCGCCTGGGTTCTGTGTGACGCTAGGAAAAGTAAACCTCACAGCCTGCGCCTCAGCACCCCTCACCAAGGCTCCGAAGGCGCTGGATACAAGTCAAGACAAACCCGTCACTACGATGGGGCTTTGCTCGCGAAGGAAACAGGTAAATTAAACAAAAATGGTTCCAGCCCCCTCTTTTTAACACAGGTACGTTCAGCAGCAGTTACATCTTTGGGCCCTCGTGTCCAAAATGAGAGCAAATCTGCAGCTAATCCAGCTTTAGGGATAAGATCACCTACCTACCGTGCTAGCTGCGTCCTAAGCCCGGTATTCTCTCTGCCCCGTGGAGGCAGCACAAGCACGGGAAGGGGACGCCCCCGGAAAGCGGCAGTGGGTCCTCGTTTCTGACGAGCCGCGGTGCGCACCCGTCTCTTGGAGCGTCCCGGGTGGAGACGGACCAGGACCGCACACTAAGCGGGGTTTAAAGTGTTTCTTTGTCAGGTTTGTGGAAAGAAATACGTGACACGTGGAGGTCTCAGTTAAAGGGACGGTTTTGTTGCGGACAGGTTGATTGTGTGCAGTAGCCTTAAAAACACATCTGAGGAGTGAAGAAAGTGAAGTTGCTTGGAAGAACGAGCATTGTCCATCCAGGCTTTTTTAACGCACTCACCTTGCCCGTTCTGCACAGCTCACGGGTCTTTTCTCTCAAGGAAGGATGCACGGAATGGTCTACAGAAAGGAAGTGCCCAGCGAGATCAGTCAGGAAAACAAACACTAATAATTTGGTACGTATCGGGAACGTTTTTTGGTTTTCTTTTTCATGAGTCAGTGGTGGAGATGATAAAGTACCACTTTAATAGAACTAAGCCCCTTAGACCAGTCAGCCAAACCGTGTTCTACTGAAATACCTAGATTAGAAACTAACTGAAGAGAAGCGCGCAAGCCAGCGTTTTGGCTGCCGGAATAGGAGCAGAGAGAATCGCTTCACCAAGAGAAACACGGGGCGGCAGTGCCCGCCAAAGGTGCCTGCCCGGGGCTACTACGCTATCCCTGCTCTGGCCGTGGAGAGGGCCCACTTAGACAGCAGTTCTGCCAAATAAAGCAATTAATTACTTTTTCCTTCTTTACGTGTCAGTAGTGCAGCTGAAAATCACTTCATCACAGAAAAATACTGTGTGACAACTCCGGCTGACAAATTGCATAGGCCCTCAAGTCTTTAATATACACACACGAAATAATAGGTAGCTTAATCATCTCTAGTTAAACAAAGCATTGCACGGAAGAGCCTTGGTTCCAAACGTTTTAAAACACATTTCTAAAATTACCGCAGGAATTTTTAAATGTGTCTACAGCCTTTCAAAGCAAGCTCGGTTCATCTGTCACCCAGACAACCACCACAAGGTTTCTGTGCAACACCAAGTCTCGATCAACACCTTTGCACGTCACAAGAAGGAGGCGGCTTCGCCAACAGCAAAGAAGCCAGAAACTAAATCGCCCGGCGCGCACAAAGACCTGCAGCAGAGACAGCAGAGGCGTTCACGTAAATGAAAAGTTAGAAAAATAGATTATTACTCGGGTCAAGTCATCGCGGGGTAGAGGGGATGGGATGCACCACAAAATAAAGTGGAAAAATAGATCCAAGAAAATATAGAAGAACCTTACATTTTATATTTAGATCTGAAATACAAAACACACCACTAACCAGGTCTACTCGCAGCGACTGTCCGGAGGGCCGACACCGATCGAAGCAGTCCTGTCCCCCAGCGCGTAACGCTTTCAGCACTAGGTCGTTATGTATCCCGTATTTATACGTGCACACATGTATCTGTATAGGATGTATACACACACGCACATACTGTATATGAGTCACAAAGCCTTTCACTAGCACCATTAAAAAAGCTCAACCATTTAAAAAAAAACAAGGTCCAAGTATCTGACAGGTCCATTTAGAAACAGAAAACAGTAACAACACAGCCACAGCTCAGCAGCAATTATTTGTACTGTACTGGCGCGGACAAAATATTTACATGCTGGAATCAATGGTACTGAGCCTTAAGACAGAACAGCAGGAAAAAAGAGCAGTTGGAAGTGCAGACTTTGGCTAACAAAACCAAGGAGGGATTTCTGCCAGAAGTGCTTCTTTCGCCTCAGACCTGCCAGGGATACCCAAAGCACCGCTTCTCACCTACCCACGTTGTCACGACAAAGAGCAGGATACTAAAGAAACACACAAGTCACTGGAGTTGTAAGCAGCAAAATAAAGCTAGATATTTTATCACGTATCCCGTAGTGGTCCTTGGCTGTAACACGCAAACAGATTACGTAGGCTGCATGCCACAAATACCGCGACGATTCACTTCAGGTCCCCATCCCCTTCTCCTTGGATTGTCTTCTTGATGCGAAGCAACATGGTTGTAAGCCACTGATCCAACCGCGATATTGAATCGAATTCTTTAACCTGTTAGGAAAAAAAAAAAAACACTTTAAACTAAGATAGTAGAAGGCAAACTAGACTGCTGCAAAAGAAGCATTCTGCAGCAAGTATGGTCTTCTAAAACTTCTGGTCTTCCCAGAGAAAAAGAATAAAATAAAATAAAAGATATCTATCTATCTATCCAAAAAACACAGAGAGCACTTTAAGCCACTGTCAAACACCGAAAGAGGCTGGAGCAAACCCAGGCAGGATCTTTACTTAACTCTCAAAGATAAACTAGTAATTCTAAAGTATTAAGCTTGGGACTTGCTAGAGCACAGCCTGGACGCAGCTCTGCTAACGTCCACCTCTCCCGCGGGTTGTTTTGCGGCAGGACGGTGAAGCAGCAAAGTGCCGGGTGTTTTGCCCCGCTGGACTCGGTCGCAGCACTCGGAGCTCGGGCAACCAGTTACCCAACATTTAACACCCCAAAAAGATAAAGAAGGAACAACCCGCCATCCGCGAGCGCGCCTCGGCAAATTGGTGCCCACTTACCGCCTCGGTGTATGCCTCGCAGTTTTGCTCCTCGTGGGCTTCCAGCAGTTTCTAGGAGAACACCGTTAAAAATTAGAAAACGCTCTGTTATCGCGTGTTCCCGCAGGGCCGGTGCGCGGGCGTCTCGTCCCCAGGAGAGAGGGGACCCCTGCACCCGCACCGCGGGGCACCCACACGTCCAGCAGCGGCACCTTCACGACCTATTCAAATCACCCGCCACGAACACAAAAATGGTTTGGGGTTTATTTTTTAAATCAGCTAGAATAATCATCTTCCTGCTGCAGCTACTTCCACAAGTCTGCTATAAACCCAGCGCCAAGTGAGTCTGCTGTCCTCTAAAACGTTCGAATAAATGACCAAACCTCTGGCAGGGTGAAAAAGCACAAAGTAAAGGGCAGTACGCGTTTTCGAGCGTGACTATTATTTTAATACTGGCTTTACTCACTTTCAATAGCTTGCACTCCCGTGAATCTGTGAACGCTGGGAACATTTCTTCGTATTTCTCAAGCGCAAGCTGAAAGAGAGAAGATAACCCTTACGCTCGTTTCACACAAAACTACTTGCTTTTTGTTTCAGTTTTTGCCTTCCAGTCCTAAAACCGCCCAGAGAGCTTGGGAAAGTATTCAGAGTGAATCCAGTTCCACACTACGGCACTTCAAGCTTCAGTCTGTGCAACAGCCACGCAAATCCCTGTGCACGCAAGAACGTGTCTCAGCCGGCAAAGGTTGATGAAGAGGGATGCAGAAAGTTTGGGAAAACCGCTCTGAGCCCACTGACCTTCGCGTTCAGCTCATCCACGATGAAGTGGCACAGAGCGGCTTTGAAGAAATACTCTTTCGCGCTATACTTGAGCAAAGGATTATCCATCGTGTTTGTTCCGACCTGGGCACAAAAAGATATTATTAGAGTCGGGAAAGAAAACCGCATCATTAAGAACTGAATTAAAAACAGGACAACTGATTAAAATTACACACAGCACCACAATGCGAATAAAGACCAGGGAAAAAATGCCAGCGTCCGTACAAAAAGCTACTGGGAAGGCAGACAGATTTTTAGCTAATCCCAAGTGCGGTCAGAAACCCGCACGCAGCTGCGAGCGCGCGCCCACGCAGCCCGTCCTCCCAGGGAGCCGCTGCGGCGGGTCAGGGGTACCACGCTGGCACCTCAGTACGTCCTGTCCGATGCAGAACGGGCAAGTCGACTCGGTGGAAACCGCTCCAGAAGCACAAAAGCAGCACTGCGAGTATTCCCAGGTAAACACCTGGTACAAAGGCAGAGCAATCCAGTTTACAAATCTGGGGGGAAATTTTCTCCAAACATACTTGTAAATACGATCAAAAGTGTAATTATAGATTTCCTTCCCCCTGCTTCCCCCAGCCCTTCTCTAGAAACAACAGAATTCAGGGAAAAAAATGCTTTAGTAAGTTAAAGCAACTCTTAAAAGCAAAGGCACAAACCATGCCTCGTAAAGGCATAATCAGCCCCAAAATAAGTAAGATTAGGAGCTTCTAGGCCACGACAATTTTGCGAGACCAACCAACCCGCTTTTCATTTTCAAGAAATTTTCGGCTCAGAATTTTCTCTAATTTGCATCTCTCGTCCCATCTGCAGCACCATTTAAACAAGAAAACCTTTCACCCCCGACCGGACCTGAACCGTCCCACGTACAGGACAGTCCTTAAAAATTTAGCTGCGGGTAACTCGATCCTACAGCAGAAAATTCATCACGTCCCCACGCCGAGATTGCCGTAACTGCCCCGATGCCAGCGCGAGGGACAGGAGCTCAGCCGCCGAGGGACGCGACGGCCCGCACAGCGCCGGGACAAGCACGCGTCCTCACCTGCTCGTAGATTTCTATCGCCTTCTGGTACTGCTCCAGCTGCGCGGCGTAGGCGGCCACCTTCAGCAGACACTTGTTGGCTGAGCTACAATCAATTACAGCATTGAAGTAACTAATTGTGTCCTGGGGCAAAAAAAAAAATCCATACCCTGGTACCTCCAAGCACTACCTGTACTACTTAGCGTATATAAAAGTGGGACCCAAAAGCTGCAAATTAGGGCAGTTTTCTTTTTCACAGCCAAAATTCAAACACACGGAAAGGCCTTCAGCTCAGCACAGACCTGGTGTCAGACACCGTTCAATCCCTCCGTGCTTTCTCTGCACCCGCAACGGGCCCCCCAAACCAGACGAGCCTGCCGGCAGGATGAGACCCTTAAACAGAAATCTCCGTAGGACTCGGGCGTCCCACCCAAGGGCATTTCAGAAGAGGATGGCGGGCGCGGTGTGCAAGCGCGTGGGCCGTCTAAGACAAATCCCCGTCTCCAGCCCTTCCCTGTTGCGACTCTTTTACAAAGACCACTTGCCTGTTAGACTCCTCTCCTTTGTAATAGTCTGCAGCCTGCTCGTAGTGTGCAATCGCCTGGGGACAGAAACATCGCGCTTGAATGCCACTTCCGAAGCACAGTTTTTGGTCGGACAGGCGTAGAGCCACCGCGTTCGCACAAGCTTTTCCGCTGGGCGCACAAAGGGAGGAGCGGCACGGCACACTGCGGGGTTTCTGGTGGAGCGAGGCCCTGCCGCGCATCCCCTCCGTGCTCAAAACACGAGGCTGCCCTTGGAAATTTGACCGTGAGCTTGTTAAGAGTCCCAAACCCCAGTGCAGGAGTAGGGGTGACGCTACTCTTGAGGTAATGGCTACAAACACAGCGCGACACGGCTTCTGCCAGGTTTGCCACGATGTAATAAATCGCTTAACGGAACAGCCCTGACATAGCAGGGCTTGACTTAAGTGGGGCTGCAGGTGGAGAGGCAACACAAAGTCATTAATAGAGACAGATAGGAGCCAATGAAGTGGAGCTGAGGAAGCAAATGATTGTCCGGAAAATAATATCTAGAAACCATAAATTTTTGTTCTGCAAACTTCAAGCGGAAGATTTGCAGCCGGTTGAGCTGCTGCAGGATTCCTGCTCAGGGACCTCGGTTACGGGAACGAGAGAGGGTTGGTGCTGAAGCGTGAACTAGAAGTAACAGCAGCTTCCTTTGGGTGCATCGGAAAACAGCTACAAAACTGCCCCCACGACTTTTCCAAAGTGCCTTTCAGATGTGAAACACCAGGTCAGTCGAGAAGGTTTCTCGCCTGGGCGTTTCTGCCAGCCCTGCCGTGCTGCTGCTCAGCAGAGGGGCACACAGAAGAGCCAGGATTGCCCCGCGAGAGACCGGTGCTGGGAAAATCATCGCTCACCCTCTTAACGCTAACTTCAAGTTACTTGCACCGACATAAAGAAGCCTGGTGCGGGATGGGAGATGGGTTTTACCAGCCGCGCTGAGCTCGGCGCTGCTCTGGCCGGGGAAGGAAATGCAGCCGCCGCCGCAGCACCTGCAGAGCAGCACCTGCAGAGCAGCACCTGCAGAGCAGCACCTGCAGAGCAGCACCAGCAGCGCGTGGCATCCTTACCTTTTCAATGTCTACCAGCTCGGCCTCGTAGATCTCCGCGATGGTGATGTGGTGCTTGGCAGCGATGGTGAATCGCCCCTGGAAAAGGCAGAGGTTGCACGTGAGATGGGGGCTCCCCCTCCGCCCAGCACACGCAGCATTTACCGAGCTGCATCTCTTACAAGCACGCCGGTCCACGAGCTGCCAGTGCAGCTTCTTACCATGTCGGTGTAGATATCGATAGCTGCATTTAAGCAGTTGATGGCCTCTGCAGCATGAGTGTTCAGGAAAAACAACAAAGTCAGCCAGCACGTCAGAATTCCCAGCCCAAGACCTCCCCCCCCTCCAAAAATCAGATTTCTTCATCAGACCACAAACCAGCTTCTTCAAGAAGTATCTGCTCACACACGGACGTATGTCTGGAACAACCGACGTAGCATTTTCAACCCCTGAGACCTACAGATATAACATCCCCTGCATTTTTGCATCTGCAGATCTAATCCCGATTCACCCACCCCCAACAGCCCGCATCCCACCAACGGGTTCACCCGGGCAAAAACTAACGCTGAAAGGTAACAGTCAAAAGTTAGGATGGACAAGATACAAACGACTTGTACCCTGCGTTTGTCAGGCTGCATCGTCAAACAGAGCAAAATTCAAAATGCTGATCTCACAAACATGCAAAGGCCGCCATTTTCTAGGAAATTTGGATGTTTTACAATTATAGAACAGTATTATCAGCCCTGGGTTAGCTTCTTCAGCCCCCTGGCACAGGAAAGCATCAGTAACACTGGTGCGTTGCTTGGTTGTTCCCAAACACTCAGCTGGGATAAGGGGAATCGGAGGTCTTCCAGAAAACCACAACCCTGCTCTTTACGACCAGATTTAAAGAATCCAGATCCTTTACCCTCATCGCATCAAAGGTCGGTCCATTTTCCCCCCGCCTCGCCTCCGCGCCGGGGAACCCCTGGGAGGGGGCTGTGGCTGAGGGCAGGGGTCCCACCGCGATCCGGACCCGAGACCTGCCTTAAGCATTCCTTAAGAAGCGAGTCTGTCTCCAAAGCCAAGCTAAACCGGGAAGGCAGCTACCGCGGGGCAGTGCTTCACAACCAACGCACCGCAGCGTACCAAAGCTCAGCCAAGGCTTTGGTACGGCCAAAGCGCCAGAGATCACCTAGAGATGACACCCCTACGCGTGCCGGCCCACACGGCAGGCCAAGACGACGCTGAGTAGCTCGCATCATCTGAAAGCCTGCCTTGGAGCAGCAGAAGTGCCGGAGGTATTACAGCTTTCGAGTAGTCTGCAGCGAGGCTCCACAGCCCCGCGGAGCCGGTGACTACCCAGAGTCTCGCCGCGCCACCTCCTCTGCCGCTAAGCAGCTTTGCAAGAAATAAGCCCGGATTTCGCTCCCCTCACCTTGCGGGTCTGCTTTTTTGTAGGCGTTCCCGGCGTCCACGAAGCTGGTGGCCGAGTCGTGTTTGCTCTGCAGCTGCATGTGCAGCTTGGCCGCCTGACAAAACGCGTTTCCTGCAGCTGGGAGAGAAGCGCACACCGACCCCATGTACCCCTCCGGCCCGGCAACGAGCGGGATCGCCGCAAAACGGCAAAGCACGCGTCGCTCCCCCGGACCCAGGGAGGTTTAGAGATGCAACAACCCCAAATCGTTCGTGGCCAGGCACTGCTCGTCTGCCGGGGGTTGAGCCTCGTCCTTGGCAGTGTGCGTTCACCCTCGCCCGTGGACCTCGAAACCCATCGGATTTGACGTCCCACCCCAAGATACCTTGCTGAAAAGCAAACCCAGGGCAGCGCCCCTTCAGCAGGCTTCCCTGCGGAATTACGAGCTTTCATTTTAAAACGGCTAATTTAACGTCAGGAACATTCAGGTCCCCCCCCCTTGCCCTCCCAATATTTAAATCATCGCAGGGCCGGGCAGAGCAGAGGAATTGCATCGCCATAGGGATCATCCCCACGGCAACAGCCTGGGATGTAAAACTCCGCGGCGATAATTCACAGGAAGATGCTCGGGCACTCGTGGGTCACCCCAGTGTCAGCCACCCCCTACGCACCCCCCCCAACAGCGGGGGCTGTACTCACCGCTCCAGTTTTTGGCGATCTTGAACATGTTGGCAGCCCTGGTGTACATTTCGCAGGCTTCCTCCACCCTGGTGTTGCCCCTGAAAGGCAGGGAGAGAGCCCCTGACACGGCGCCGGAACGAAACGGGGGCCGGGAGCTGAAATAGGGCTTGGGGTGTTGCAGCCCCGTGTGCTCGGGCAACGTGGCCCCTCCGGACTTGACAGGGCTGAAGACCCTCATTTTAAAATGCAGGGTGAACATCACACTGCTCAGAGAGGGGAAAGCCGGATTTGGAGGACCGGCAGCCCCCCAACCCTCGCCAGACCCTCTCCTAGGCGGTGCCAGCTCGTTACCAACGCACGGTGGAGGCGGGGAGAAATTCGGTTAGGACCTAACGGGATCCCACCGAGCCCCACTGCGAACAGGGAGCTGGTGGAGCTGGCAGGCACCGAATAACCAAGCCCTTGCTAGAAAGGGGAGGCAGAGTTTTTCATTGCATAAAGCAGGGACAGAAAAGCAGAGGGAAACCCGCTCCTGAAATGGCACGTTCCTAACGAGTTTGGAGCCTGGAGCAAGCCCCCATCTGCTCTTTGACTTTGGGTCCCTCCTTTTTGGGCAGGAGCAGCCAGCTTATAAGAGTTTCATGAGACACTCAGCAAAAACACCTGCAAAAAGCAAACTCTAGCAGGCGACAAACTACTGCATCGTTTAGGGAACATAAAGCAAATCAAAAATTAAGAGATGCCAGACAACTTGCTGCTTGCATAACAAACACAGGCGCGCGCTCCGGGCCCCAACAAATAAACCTCAGCAGACCAAGCCCCGACGCGCCGGGGGGTTTCACCTCTGCGTCTGCCGGCAGGGAACGCAAGCGAGAGAACAACTCAACACAAGTCTAACTGGTGGGGTTTAGTAGCATACCTCGGCTCCCCGAACCGCGTGATTAATGATTAACTTATCGTGAGAGAGAAGTTAAGTATTTTTGTTAATTAAATGCAGATTTCTTCACAGACTTGCTCCTACAAGCTGGTTACTGCCCTCTGTAGCACACAGCTCTGCTGACCCCGGAAAGGGCTGGAGCGCGGGAGGTGACAACGTTTATTATTGCCTTTTGGGTTTTTTTTCATTCCTTCTTTTGGCAGCCGACCACATTTCATTTCTAAGTACGGGCAGGTTTTTTGGACCGCTCTTTCTTGCTCTTGAAAGCTGCCCTTTGCATGAACTAAAGCCAAAGGAGGCGGCGCGAAGTAAAACTACACCCTGCAAAGGCGTCCAAAACAGGGCGGTTTTCAGCCTTTTAGTCTCAAAAAAAAAAAAAGCAAAGCACTTGTGCAAGCTAATGGAGCTCTTCAGGAAAAAGCCCGGCTGTCGATAACGCTTTTGGCCGGGCACTCAGCGGCCTGGGCACCCCCTTTCACCGGGAGGATGCCGAGAGCGAAGTCACCCACTGCCTTTTCCTTCCATTTTAAAAGCAATTTTTCTTGCATCTATTTTTAGGCCAAGAAAATGAGAAATTTGCCTCTTGAAATCTCTGCTGGGTCACTGCAAGGATTTTCAGCAATTTGCCGCCCGGATTACGCCCCTGGAGCACGCCCTGCCCGATTAATCTGCCGGAGGCTAGGGAGAAATTTATTTTTAAAACTTGTGCTCTTAGGGCTGCGGGCACTAGATTTTTCCAGGCTGTTATTTAGAAACATCAAGGCCTCCACGGGAGCCTCACTCCATAAATGCTCTTTCCTTAAAAATGAGGGGGGGGGAAAGAAAAGCGAGAGAGCCGTAAGGAAGAAAGCTTGAGGTGGCCAAAACTGCTAGTGTTTCAAAACCCTTCCAGGCACGGTTCTCGCACCCCCAGGAATATCTACTTTGGGACAAAAAGACCCAGTAAAAAGGAAGCTTTGCCTTTTCTGGGGGGTATCGCTCCCCCCGGCAACCCCATCCCTCTGGAGGGTCCCCGTGCCGTGAGCCAAGGGCTGCGTGAGCTGAGGGGACCGCGGCTGCGCTGGGCAGAAAATCATCTGTAAAACCCCGAGCCTGGAGCTGCAAAAGGCCTCAAGGAGGAGGGGGGGGGCTTCGCGCCTCGCCCCAGCACCCCTTGCAGCACCCTTGGGTGCCGCCGCCGCTCGCAGCGGGGTGAGGCTGCTCCCCGGGATAAGGGGAGAGGCCAGCCCTCGCCAGGGCGAACCCCGGTGACGCCGCGGCCGCGAGAGGATTACCAGCGGCGAGTCCCCACCGGGATAAAGCCGGGATGAGCGCAGCCGCCGTGGAGCCAGAGCTGGGGACACCCCCCCACGGCGGGCTGAATGCGGAGGGGGGCAGAGGCAGGCGCCCCGAGCTGCGGAGGCCGGGTGGGCTCATCACACCCCTCTGCCCACGGACAGCGGCGGGAGAGGCAGCACCCGGGGGGCACGGCGTGGGAAGGGGGGCTGCTGGAACACCGCTGGCCGGGCTCCCCCCCACTATGTTATGGGGGGGGCTGTGTTTCTCCCCCCTGCCATGCCCTAACACAGCCCACCCGCTGCAGAGGCTAAGGGAGACCCTCACCCACGCTGGGGGGGGGCACAGCACCCAGGCGGAGGGGCAGGAGGGGAGGCTGCCCCCCTGGAGGCACCCACTCACAGGGCGCAGCTCCCTTTGCACGCCTGCACCCCCTCCTTTTGCAACCCCTCCCTTCGGACACCTGCCCCCCCCCTTTTGCAACCCCTCCCTTCACATGCCTGCACCCCCCTTTTGCAGCCCCTCCCTTTGCACACCTGCACCCCCCCCTTTTGCAGCCCCTCCCTTTGCACGCCTGCACCCCCCCTTTTGCAGCCCCTCCCTTTGCACGCCTGCACCCCCCCTTTTGCAACCCCTCCCTTTGCACGCCTGCACCCCCCCTTTTGCAACCCCTCCCTTTGCACGCCTGCACCCCTCCTTTTGCAACCCCTCCCTTTGCACGCCTGCACCCCCCCTTTTGCAACCCCTCCCTTTGCACGCCTGCACCCCCCCTTTTGCAACCCCTCCCTTTGCACGCCTGCACCCCCCCTTTTGCAACCCCTCCCTTCACATGCCTGCACCCCCCCTTTTGCAACCCCTGCCTTCGCACACCTGCACCCCCTTTGCAACCCCTCCCTTCGCACACCTGCACCCCCTTCACAACCCCTCCCTTTGCACACCTGCACCCCCTTCGCAACCCCTCCCTTCACACACCTGCACCCCCTTTGCAACCCCTCCCTTCGCACACCTGCACCCCCTTTGCAATCCCTGCCTTCGCACGCCTGCACCCCCCCAACCCCTCCCTTCACACACCTACACCCCTACTTTTGCAACCCCACCCTTTGCACACCTTGCAAGTCCCCCATTTTCCGCACCTGCACCCCCCCTTTTGCAACCCCCCCTTTTGGAAGTCCCCCCCTTGCACACCTTCCAAGTCCCCCATTTCGCACATCGTGCTCCCCCCTTTTGCAACCCCCCCCTTGCACACCTTCCAAGTCCCCCATTTCGCACATCGTGCTCCCCCCTTTTGCAACCCCCCCTTTTGCAACCCCCCCCTTGCACACCTTGCAAGTCCCCCATTTTCCGCACCTGCACCCCCCCTTTTGCAACCCCCCCTTTTGGAAGCCCCCCCCTTGCACACCTTCCAAGTCTCCCATTTCGCACATCGTGCTCCCCCCTTTTGCAACCCCCCCTTGCACACCTTCCAAGTCCCCCATTTCGCACATCGTGCTCCCCCCTTTTGCAACCCCCCCTTTTGCAACCCCCCCCTTGCACACCTTGCAAGTCCCCCATTTTGCACACCGTGCTCCCCCCCTTTTGCACACCCGCACCCCCCCTTTGCAAACCCCGCCTTGCACACCTTCCGAGTCCCCCATTTTGCACACCGTGCTCCCCCCTTGCACCCCCCGTTTATAACCCGCGCCCCCCCCGCCCCGCTCACCCGAAGAGCCCCCGCAGGACGGAGTGGGAGCCCTTCACCCGCTTCTCGGCCTCCGCCATCAGCTGCACGGCCTCCCGCTCCTTCCCCGCGCTGTCCATCGCGCCGGGCCGCCTCCTGCCTCCTCCTCCTCCTCCTCTTCCTCTTCCTCCTCCGCCGGCGCTGCACCGGCGGGCGCGCGCACGGGGGCGGGGCGCGCGCATCACGCACGCTGCGAGGATGCACGTTGCGCGAGGCACGTTGCACGGCTGCAAGATGCGTGCTGCACATTGCACGATGCACGTTGCACGGCGCACAGTTCATATTGCAAGATGTGTGTTGCACATGTTGCAGGATTCATGCTGCAAGATGCGTGTTGCACGTTGCATGATGCACAATTCATGTTGCAAGACGCATGTTGCACGTTGCATGATGCCTGTTGCACGGTGCGTGATTCATGTTGCAAGACGCACGTTGCACAATTCACAATGCGGGGTGCATGATTCATGTTGCAAGACGCGTGTTGCACGTTGCACAACGCATGTTGCACAATGCACGATGCGTGTTGCACGCCGCACCCCCCCAGCCCGCGTCACCCCAGCTTCCCAAGCCGCACACGACGCGCACCCCAAAGGCTTTCTCTCCAGCGTTTTGGAAGCAGCGGCATCGCTGCGGTGAGGCGGCGTGAAGGCCTAGAAACCCTCAGGCCTCTCTGGCAGCTCCTGTACCAGCAAGCCGGCTGACACCTGCGCGTACAGCTGGAGTCAATCGGCTTTTGCACCTTCGCAACGAGGGGGGACTGCGCGAGAGGGTGAAACCGGTGCAACTGTGCCGCCCCGGCGGCATCTGGAACCCTCAGAATTACAAAAATCGTTTCTAAAGGTAGAAAATCAGCAAGTGACCTTCCTGAAAACGTACATAGCCCTTAGGAAATCTACCGTCGCTGGGATGGGAATGCTTAAAATACGAGGAAATCGGAGCAGGATCCAGCTCCGGCACTTGATTAGCCAGACAGCTAATCGCCATCCATCAGCAGCACGCTCTGCTAACGGTCAGGTCTCAGTCGGGATCAACCCCCATCACCCCACAGCCAAAGCACTTACCCGCTCCCACGCCAGCTGCACGTATGCCGGAAAGAAGAAAAAGTGAATTTATCCCAACTCGAAGGTCTTTTTTTTTTTTTTTTTTTTTTTTTTAAGCTCTCATTCTGCTTTTATTTACATTACTCTCGGAGCTTCCAACGAATTACTTTAACGCAGGAGGTGGAGCTGAAGCTTAGGCTGCAGGGGGAAGGGTCGTCGTTTCTGGTAGATATTCTGCATTAAGTGAAAGGATACAGAAAAAGTCAGGAGAACGGGCAGAAAACGCGCTCGTTTTCTCTCTCACAGGCATTTGTGTCCTACCCCCCAACCATCTGAGCGCAGAGACGAGTCCCTCCCGTAAGCAGTGCCGCAGAGGGCTTACGCACTTCACCCAGACTGAATGCATAGGAGAAAGGGAGAAGGTAGAAAAAAAATCATTCTTTTTTCTTTTTCCCCCCCCACCCTGTAAAGCTGCACCAGCCTCGCCCCTTAACTAGAGTTAAGAGGCCCTGCGAGGGACGCTCGTTAGCCAAAGGCCGCAGCGGCAGCCTGGGTCTCGGGCAGGCCTGGCGTGAGGAGGGGCCCCTCTAGGTGTCTTCGCTACTCGCACAGCCGCGGATTTCCTCAGGGTTTTAAGGCAACAGCGGTGTCTGTCCCCCCCCTGCTCCCTCAGCCCCTACGGACCCAGGCACGATGGCGGCGGGAGGCAGGGCCTGAGGATTAAGGGGCTGGAAGGGCCGGGACTAAGCAGTGCAGACAGCCGGCCCCTACATTAGGCAGATTAGCGGCCCGGGGCCGGGGCGTTCAAGCCTGAGGCGGCCGCTGAGGGCGGGCGGAGGCGGCGGCCTGCACCTCCCGGCCCTCCCGCAACCGACGCCCGGACTACAGCTCCCGGCGTGCCCCGCGGCCGGGCGCCCCGCGATGTCGTCACCGCCCTGCGCCCCCGGCGTCTCCATGGAGACGCTGGCGCATCCCCGCGGCCTCTCACACAGACCCTCCCCGCCCAGGGCCCTCAAGCGCCCTGCGGACCTCCAGCCATCCCCGGGCCGGCACCCCCAGGGCTGAGGCAGCCCCCAGGCCCCCGGAAACCTCCCTGGCCTCCAAAGAGCAGAGGGGAGCGGGAGAGAGGCCCACGGGGGTGCCAGCCCCCCACTACGCCCCCCTGCACCCCGAGCCCCTCTGCCCCACACACGCGGCAGCAGGCGCTTGCCTCCTTCCACCTTTGCCTTCCACCTTGTCCACAACAGGAACCGAGTTATGGTAATTAAGGTGTAATTAATCCCCCCCCATGGGTTCGTATCCCTGCCCAGGACACATTTGCATGCGCACAGGCCCGTGGTGGCGTGGGCACCCCCGTATCCCCCCGCTGACAGCCGGTTGGTAGGAGGTAACGTCACCGTCACCGTCACCGTCACCGGGTCTCGCTGCTGGGAACAGCCCCGTCCCCAGCACTCGTCCGCAGGACCGTCCGCACCCGGGTAAGAAACTACCTGGGCTCACGTAAGGACGGGAGCGGCGTGGATGTAAACTCGGGACTGTGGGATGGGTCTGGGGCAGCCCCGAGACACGGCCATGCCTTGGCGCTGAGCAGGGGGTCCACACCGGGAAAGCTGGGCAAAAGCCCACCGCTGGGGAAAATGCAGGTTGCTGACCTCATTGCAGGGCTCGGAAAAGCGAAACCCAGTAGCATTTTCCAAAGCCAGAAGCTGCCATCCAAAGCCGAGGTCACTAGTAAAACTGACAACCGTTACAGATTGCAAAGGATCCCAAATAATCCCAGGTTTTGTTTCCCTTTTCCAGGCAGGACGCAATGGAGCCTTTTTCTCTCTATGACCTCGGGCTCCTAACAGAAAACAAAGCTATTCAAAGGGTCCTCTGCCCCATGGCTGCACAGCTCTGTCACCTAACCCTCGCCCTGGAATGGGAAGATGGGATTTGTCAGGCCTTTCCCAATTTAGGGGAGAATGCAGAAGAATTAGCCAAAGCCACGGAAGAACTCGCTTCTGTTGCAAGAAGGTAAGTTTGCTGGGTGTCTCCCGGGCAGATTTGGGGGCTGGGAAGGAGGAGGAAGGGATGGCAAAGAAACTGGCAGGGAGCCTGCTCTCCTGCTTGGTGCTCCCTGCCTGCAGAGGTGGGAACGCGAGGAGGAAGGGATGGGGAACGTGAGGCGGGGAATAGGATTAGGAAGGGAAAAGGAGAGACGGGACCAAGCAGGGATATGTGCTTTGGGAAGGGATGTGGCCAAGTAAGAAAAATCTCAACAAGCAACATTTTTAAGCTAAACGCATCTTAAAATAGTCGTCAGGCAATTGACTGAATGCTTCAGTGAATTTACTGAATGCTTCGGTAAACTGGAGCCCAAAACCACAGATTAGGCACTGGCCACTGGGTTATTTTGCTGTTAGAGCTACGACCTGGTAGATAGTAGACACCTTATCTTAAACTGAACTGCAGCCACTGCAAAAGGTTCTGTAACAGTTTGCAAATACAGCTGAAATCTATTCAAGCCCAGTTAAGGTCTGGCGTGGCTAATTGTTGTGATAAAGCCCGAGACCGGCGCGGCGTCCTTGCTGCTACCTGCCGAGGCTGGTACTCACGGGATGGCGAAGAGCTGAGCCCAGCGGCTTCTGTTCCAGGTTGGCCGAGTCGTCCAGCGACGAGGTGTTCAAGGAGGAGACGCGTCCTGCGGCCGAGTCCCTCGTCCTGGCAGGGAGGTGCGTGCTGCTGGCAGCCCGCAAGCTCCAGGTACAGCCGGAGAACCCTAGCCACAGGGAGGAGCTGGCTGCGTCGACAAAGAGGGTCTTAACAGAGACAGCGAAGGTAACGGCGGAGGGGGACAGTGCTGGAGTGAGCAGGGGAGGAGGCGAGGCTGGGACGGAGCGGTGGGTAAGGGTGCAGCTGTAGGAGGGACGAGAGCTGCCCTCCACCAGGACAGGGGCTGGGGCTTGGGGGAAGCTGTGGCTCGAGCAATGGTTGTTTCTTCACCACGTGCTCAGTAGGACAGGTCTGCCGAGCAAAACGCACCTCTTCTCTTCCCTGCAAGGGCTGCGGTGGCACCTTGGCTGCACAAGGGATGAAATAGTGAAGAGGGATTTTTGAGCCTTAGCCACTCTGACCAGTTTTTCTGCCCTTTTTTTCTGGTTAGATCCTTCAGATCGAAGATGCTGCTGGGGTGAGGAGGATAATTCAGGCTGCCAGCTGGCTTTTGGAGTGCCTGAGCGTGCTGCGAGATGCAGGGGACATGCCAGGACTGCTGGCTGCTTTCCGGGCCTTTTCCGAGGCCTTGCTTTTGCTGAGCAATCTGACAGCAAAGCGCCTCGAGGAACTCAGAGATTGTCCTCGACAGAAGAGCTTGGCCCAAACTTTGCAGCTCCTTCAGAAGTGCATTCCTTTGCTCCACGCAGCCAAGCACAGCGATCTTAAACACTCCTGGGAGCAGCAAGCCAACCTCTCCAAAGACTACGCTTTCCAGCTGACGGAGAGGACCATCAAAGAGCTCACTTCCCTGCTCATCGACAATACGGGCGGCAAGGAGCCACGGGACAGAAACGGGACCTTCTCCCAGCACATGAGCAGGCTGCTGGCTCTCCTCTCTCGCCCAGACCCAGCGCACCTCTCCGACAGCGAGTTCAGTGCTCACGTGGAAGCGGTCATTTTCTACTGCATGCTTCTAGCAGACTCGTCCAGGCCAGATCTGAAGCTGGACCTGGTAAAACATTGCTGGGTTCTGCTACGGCTGAGGAAGAGCATCTGCAGCCACGTAAGCCAGCAGGAGGGATGGCCAGGGCAAAGCTGGGGCGAAAGCAGCCTGGAGAAGGAATGTCACACCATGAGAGAAGAGGTGGAGACCCTCGACCAGGCAGTGCTCGCAGCCACTCTGTGCCAAATCCTTGACACCTTCTTTGAGGGCAAGGAGCCCCTGAGGCAGTTAGTTGAAGATGCCCTTAGCCTTGCTGGTACGGGGTGTTTTCCGGCAGGACAAGGAGGATTTTTAAAGAAGCTTCAGCCCCTCACTGCCACCTTCTTCACACACGCCCAGCAGATGCTCAGAGTGGCAGACTTTGTTCTGGCCAGGTGCACCAAAACCCAAACCGCTGGAGAAATCGGAGAGCGGGTAGAGTATTTGAAGAGACTCCTTGCCAGTCTCCCTCCACTGCTCACAGAAATGGGCAGAAACACAGCCCAGAGGAGCGCTGCTGAGCGACTGCAGTCCTTGTACCACGCGTGGGCTGGAACAACAGAAAGCCTCTTGCGGTCTTTCGAGGAGACGGTCAGCATGCGTGAATTCCTTAAGCTGTCCATCCAGGAAATGGCCAAGCACAGGGAATGGTGTGAAAAGGCCCTGGAAAGTCAGGACCCCGAGAGACTCTCTTGGCATGCAACTCACCTCACCGGCTGGGCTCGGTGGGTGGTTGAAGCCACCACCAGGTACATGGACAGAGCCACAGACCCCATTTTCAGGAACGGCTTGCTGGTTTGGGTTGAGCAGCTGGCCAACTCCATCCTTGAGCTGAAAGCAGTCACAACCCTTTGTCCCGAGAGACTCTCCTGCCTCCCAAATAGGGATGTCTTTTCAAAGGCAGCGAGCTGCCTGATGGACACTGCTCACCACGTCCAAGATGGGCTGGACGGGTCCAACCACCCGCATATCCTCAGCCCTCTCCGCGCACAAGTGCGAAGCACTGATGTCGCAAAGGCGCTTGAACTCAGCCTGTCGCACACTGGGCTAAAAACCCTTACTGATCAGGCTGCGTTGCAAGAAGACATCTTAAGTCATCCGTCTCCACGAGCAGGTAACTTACACCCGGATGTTGTTTCAAGGAAAGGAGATACGCACCCTGTCATTACAGCTCTCCTAGCAGCAACGAGAGCCCACGATACGGCAGCTGTCAACGCTGCTTGCTCCGCCTTGCTTGAACTCTCCAACGGCTGTATCGATGCGGCAAAGGAAGCGCTGCCCGTTGCTGAGTCTCCCCAGATGGAGACGCTGGGGCAGTACCACAAGATCGTATTACTGACACCACGTGTTATGAGCCTGGCCAGGGAAACAGCCCCAAGGCAGCTTCCTTGTCCAGGCAGGCTTCTCCAAATGGCATTCACGCTCTCAGAAAGGATCTGTGAGACCAAAGAGTGCCTGGCAGCCGTGGCAGGCTCTTGGTATAGTCTGTCTCAGCAAGTATTTGGCTTTCTCTTGTCTGCTGACTTTCTGAGAGGCAAACAGGCTTTGGACGAGACCATGATGGGTTTAGCAGGAGCAGTTCAGTTAGCAGGAGACATTGCAAGCATGGCCTGTAGTAAGGGAAATCCCGTTTCCCCTCATGTCTGGGAGAGTTTTCTACAGGTCCAAGCCAAGTTTTCACGTGCTCAGATGAGCACCAAGGCGTTACTTGAGAAAGCAGCATCCTTTGAGGGCTCCTGCAGGGCGGAGGAGGCCAGCCTGGAGCTGCACTGTGTCCAGTGGGCCGTCAGCATGCACGTCCTGCTGGGTGCTGTGGATCGGTTCATAGGCAGGGACGTCCTGTTCCTGAGGGAGCTGAGGAGCGCCGTGAAGAACAAGCTTTGCTCGCAGAGCCTCTTGGCTGCTGTGTCCGAGAACTCCCTGAGGCTGCAGGAGGCCGCCCGGCTCTCTTACCTGTCCTGCCCTGAAGACCGTGGTCGCAGTGAAATCCTAGCGCTCAGGGAGGAGATAAAGGTGCTAATGGAAGCACTGCTGGATGTCTCCAATACCCTCTCGGTCTCCCCACTGTCTACTGCCAGCCTGTACATTCGCTTTGAGCTCCTGCAGAGAGACTTGGCCCTCAGGGCCAAGGCATTGTTGCTCCACCTGGAGAAGGTCAATACTGAACACCTGCAGGTCATCCGAGATGTGGTTGGACCAGCCCTGTTCCCCCTCTCTGAAGAGGAGAGGGAGAGGAGCAAACAGGCCTTTGAAGAGAAGGCAAGTCGGCTAATGGCTAACGTTCAGTGGGTCAAAACCACCCTCCAAGACTTTCTGGAGGCCAGCGCTCAACTACAGTCGCAGGCGAACCTGCTCTCCGTCGCAGACCACCTCCTGGTCCTCACGTCTGACGCAGTGGGCAGCGCCAACCAGCTCCTCCAGAGCCGCCGGGACAAAGGGCATCTCCACCTAGACAGCGTTGTCTGGCACTGGTCAGCAAAGGCGCACTACCTCGTCACGCAGCTTCGGGCTCTCCAGGGCATCAGCGGACACGTCCTGCGGCTCATCAGACAACGCTTGCGGAACGCAGGGGACCAGTGCTCTCCAAGACAACACAGCAGCACAGCCGAGCTCTTCCCAGCCCAAGAGCTTGATGCTCTGAGCCACACCAAGTCACCAGAAACTTGCCCAAGCGGGAGCGGACGAGAAAGTGGAGCTGCCAGGGAGGCACGCGAAATGGTACAGTAGCTTTTTCCCCCATCACACTTACTGCAGGGTGATGGTCAGGGCTCTCGGTCAGTCCTGTCACCCACACCGTGGGGCGTTAAGGTAAGCGATGCTGGCAGGGACCTCCGGAGGTCAATAGTCCAACCCCCCGGCCACCTTCAGTTAGGTCAGGCTGCTGGCTGCCCTATTCTGCCGAGTTCTGGATATCTGGTCTGACAGACACTCTTGCGTAAATAAACCCATCTCCAAATCGCTGTTTCTGAGGAGCAGAGAGCTGTACTGCTCTCCCTCCCCTGAAACACGACCTGTCTCTGCTCAGCTCCTCCCCTCCCCACAAGCACCCTTTGGGAGCACCAGCACCTCCACTCCCACAACCACCGCTGTCAGTTGTCGGGAGCTGGCAAAGGCTTCAGCAACACGATCCAGATCCCTCAGCAGAGTGGTTTAGAGCATTTAGTCATACTTCTCAACCGCGGGCGCTGCCAGCTGACATGACAGCTACCACCCATTTGGAGATAGCTCCAGGAGATGATGACACGGGGCATTTGGATTTGACAGTCCCGCTACGGGTGAAGGCAGGGAGAGAAGGGCTGGTTGGGAAGGCAGAGCAGACCCAGAGAGGTGGAAGGCAGCTCTCCCGTCTCCTTTACTCACCAGAAACTGCTTCAGAAACATGCAGGCAGAGACTTCTCAGCGTCGGTGTGTCTGCAGGCTCCAGACTTCGAATCTGTTCAGTCCTTGTCTCGACAGCACCAGAAGGGTCCTCCCGGCATCTCCCTTGCCGGCGGCCCTGCGAAGCACGAGAGAGAAGACAGTGACACACGGCAGGGTGGCCCCAGCAAGATATCCCAGGTCACCAAGGACATGGCAACAAGGATGCTTCACATGACTCAGTTCCTACGGAAGAAGGGCCCCATCACGGTATGGAGTGTTTCGCCCCCTCCACCCCAGCACATTTTTTCCTCAAGAGCACGGTCGAAGTCCGTGACAGGGCTGCCCCGCGCCTGCTGAAACCCCTGCATTACCCCGCTCTTGTAAGAGTGGCACCGGCTGCATTTGTCCAAAGCACTAGAAATTACTTCCTCCTGATTAGATGTGAGCTTGGCGTCCAGTCCTTTCCTTGTTTCAGAATATATCTCGGCTTCCTGGACCCTCCTGTCTTGCAGGAGAAGCGGTCTTTTTAATCCTTCTCTCCCCAAACACGTCTGTTTCTATTTTATTTTAGAGCAAGGACCAGCTTGTCGCCTGCGCGGGGCAGATTGCTTCCGATGGGCAGGTGTTTGTTAAATTTGGCCGCATCGTTGCGAAGCACTGCCTCGACAAGAGCTGCTCCGCAGAGCTGCTGTGCGCCGCAGAGCAGACCCACACCATCAGCAGCCAGCTCGGCATCGTGGCCAGGTGAGCTGCTGGGGTCAAGGACAATCTCTCCCAAGGCTGGTGGCCCCCTTCTCAAAGAGGTGGGCACGGTGGTCTCCAGAGGTCCTTGCTGGATCCGGGTGTACCCTTAGGGTTCAGTTACAATTCAGGGGGCTCCCTCTCCTCTTCCTCTTGCTGTGAACAGCCCTTTCCTCCCCTGGTTTGCCTGCCTCCATGGAAAACTGCTCTGCCAGCGCAGGGGACAATCTCCTGGGTTTGGAGTAACTACAGAGTTCCGGCCACACAGGGGAGGCACACTGTCTTGATGCTCTTCCAGTAAAATCCTTTAAAATGTCTTTTTAAGGGTGAAAGCAGTCACTGCAGAGAGCAAGTCCTCTTCTGAGCTGCTCGTGAGCAACGCGCAGAACCTAATTCAAGCGGTTTTGCATGTTCTGAAGGCAGCCGAGGCAGCCTGTATCAAAGTAAGTTAACGCTGATGGCATCTGATAGGTTTTCAAGGTGAGTCCACGCTGCGGGGAGCTCCTACAGCCAGGCCTGGTTACAGGAGGTGGGAGCCGGCTGCCATGGGACCTCTGTCAACCCCAGCTGGGGGTCAAGATTCTTACTGTGATGTTTTTATTTTATGCCTTTCTGTCGTGTTTCCAAAGCCTGCTATGCATCTTTCCGGGCACTGCATCTGCTCTGTCACGGCTACCAACTCTGAAGTCATCTTTAGCTGGTCCGTTTCCCATTTCATTTTTGGATAGGAGAGCAGCAGCATTTCGTTGGAGGCCTTTATTTGGAAATAGTCCACGTCAGTCTTAGCCTTTATGTTGTCTCAAGATGAGCTTTGATCAAAACTCCCAAGAGCTCCCCTTGCAGCTGCCAACGACGGCTGATTGATCCAACTGTAAACAGTTTGTGAGAGCAGACTTTATCTGAAAGCACTCAGAAAACAAGTGCAAATACAACCAGACTCTCCACTGATGCAGTTGTTCATCATGTGCCTTAGCCTCCTACATAATCCTACAACTTCTGCTGAGCTCCAGCACATCTTTTTGAAAGAGAGACAGTTTTGCTTAGAATTCTGTTGGATGGAGAATCAGCCACAAGCGTGGAAGAGCTCCTCCTGCGGTTAATTGCCCGTACTGTTAAAAACATACTATGTATGTCCATTTTTCACTTTGCCGATGTCAGCCTGAAGTAACTAGCCATTCTTTTATCTTGATTGTCTAGACTACAAAGTCCTTTATGACCTGGCTTTTTCCCTTTGGAAATTTCCCTGCTTATCAATAAACTAACTATACTGCATGCCTTTTATCTCTCTGTAAGCAGGTTTTTAAGCACTTTTAAGCATTTTAAGCGGTTTTTAAGCATTAACGGGTAGAGATGCCACATTGATACATTCAGACTTTTATATTTAAGATATTTTAAACAAGTTCATGTTCAACAATATATTAAAACATGCAAGTATTTTGTCTCATAGGGTTTGCGACAGCCCCTGCCCGACCCTGAAGAAGAAGCAGCAGCTGCTTTTTGCATGCAGTGGAGAAAAAACCTGTTGTGGCATAGAGCCAAGGAGTCTTTAAACTCAGACAGGGATGAATTAGGCCTCCGCAAGACTCAGGCAAGGGCTGAACCCACCCTGACGGCTATGGTGCAAGAACAATTACCTCAGACCAAGAACACCCCCGAGCGTCCAAAACCTGTTAAAGGCCGTACAATTACGGACAGCCACATGTAAAAACAGGAAGACTTCTGCTGGAGGGGAACTGCATCACTAACCTCAGCAGAAGGAACGCGGCCCGCGCTGCACCCCTCCCAGCTCACATCGCTTCTGCTAGAGCTGCTCTGGCAGGAGGACTGAGAGCGCAAGGCCTGAAAAGGCTTTTGCGTGCTGCCCGCTCCTCCTGCGGCAAATTCCGCCCTGCAGAGACGCTGCTTCATTTTGGCGACGGAACAAAGGGAAGAATAACAGGATGCCACGCGCTAGTGTATTTCCGAAGAGGCCTCTTATCCAGGTGGCGTTTCAAGTTGAATAATAAGATGTGATACGGAGCCACAGAGGACACAGGAGTCGGGGAAGAGCTTTAAGACCCAGTCAAAGGGCAAACAGAGGCTTTCCTGTTCAGTAAAACATCATTCACTGATCTTTGTTACCTGGCACAGGAGTCACTCGGAAACCATTACTCTTGAATCAATGGCCACCAAGCGGGGCCACAGGGGAATGAAATTCTTTATATTCATACACTGCCCGCCCCCGTCCAGCTGTGAGCCAGCTCTGGCTCTTACGTAGTCAGTCAGGCTTCTTTTTTTTTCTTTGGCAAATATTGATATAGGGAAGACAGCATTTGATGAGGTACCTTCATATTACTTTCAATAACCACCAGTTCTGTGTTCTTCAGCGCCCAAGATGTGAGCAGAAGGGTGCAGGGACGCACTTGTAGCAGCACCAGCAAATCTGGCTTGGAGGGAAGGACCGGGGGGGTTCTGTAAATGATCGAATTGCTGTTCTGCTGCATAAGAAAGCCTCAGAGCTGGGGGGGGTCTTTCTCAGGCCCTGATCTTTAGCACACTATCAAACTTTTTTGCAACCACCACCTTTTCTTCTAGGGGTAGCAATCCTAAATACTGCACAGGAAGGGCAGCCAGAGATATATAATCCTGCAGAAGAGCCACTGCACTGGCTGGAGCTCATACGCAGAATACAAAGTCAGAGGGTAGCATGCACTACAAAAGCTGGAGGAAAGAAGAACCGAATGAGAAGGAAGACTAAGGGATAGGATCACTGACTTTTGAAATGCAAAACAGGAGTGTCATCAAGTATTCTCTACTTTGCAAGAATAAATTGATTTACTTTGCAATATAAAGGATTCATGTTAGAGTCTTTTCATCACGGTAGAAAAATATTAAACCAGGCTACCTAGGGAGACTAGAACTCTCCCTGCGAGTATTTTTATCACGGGGCGGCAAACCCAGGTGGTGATCTAGCAATGCTCAGTCTTGCTGAAGCGCAGAGAGCAGACAAGATCAGACAAACATTTTCCTCTTTCACATCTCAAGGGCTAGCAAGAGTGGGGAGCGTTTTGTCTCACCTGCCCCCAATTCAGCAGATCCTGCAGACAAATGAGACTTTTCTCCCAAAATCCCTTTCAGCCCCGGGACTCTCTTTTACCCAGAGTAAAACATTCAATGCTGACGATCACCCACCTCGTAGCTACAGGATTCCGGAGTATCCAGGACCAACGATACCGGCTGCTCCTGTTACTGCTCTCCACACCCGTGCTTCACAGCCTCGGGGGCACGCGTTGCAAGCATCCGAGGGAAACGCTGCTCTGTGCCAGCACGCTGCAGGTGCGGAAGAGACGGAAACGAGCCTCCCCTGCGAAAGACACAATCAATCCGCACAGCAGATCAGACGTGGCTCGCTTGGTGGCTGCAGCCCATTCCAGCCCGCCTCGGTGCGGCAGGACTGTCCCTCTGACACCCCCAGCACCTTCCCGTATCAGGCATTTTGGTACTTGCACTGTAGCAATGAATCTCCTCCGTGTTTCCAGAGAGCGCGGTAGCAGCGGGCACACCAGAGCAAGCGTAGACTCGGGGAAGAAACCTGCAGCGAATGAACCAGCGAGCGCAGGCGGACGGAGGAGCCCAGCAGCAGCCCGCAGACCCTCGCGCCGTGGCTGGGGAGGCTCGCCGGGCCCTGCCGGCTGGGCACGGCTGGATCTGGGAAGAAGGAAGGAGGTGGTTACACACGGAGACAACAGGCTGTAAGGACCAGCTGGCCCCTCCCAAATTGCGTTTCCTCCTTACTTTGTACCCCTTCTTTTCCAAAATATAGAACTGTGTTGTATTAAAAATACCGACACGGCAGTGGATCTCCAAGGTTAGAAGCCAGCGCTCTGGGTCCCCCTACCAGAACACGCCTCGTTTTGATCTGCAACTCCAAAATGGGTCCACAACCAGACCGATGGCAAACCACCCGAGATCCTTCCATTACCTCAATTGTGAAGCATGTCATTTTGCCCTTGGTATCAAAGCTTTTCCTTGGCTCTTATTTTTCCAGTACTTTTTAAAAAAAACACAGAGAATCCATTCAGTGATGACATCATCACCACCCTACAAGAAGTTGTGACTTCAGCTCAGAGCTGCGCATCCCACAAGCACTTTCCCCATCTAAATGCGAAACCGCGCATTTGGCTTCAACGCTGTAGCTGCTTCCCTTTGTTCCCCTACCAACCCATGTGCTATTTCCAAACTATTTCTACTTTTCCCTGCTGTCCAATTCTGCTGGCTTCATTTTTTGATGAAAACCTTGAACACCCAAACTCCTCATCACATGAAGAAGTAATTATGTAGGACTAACAGATTACTCCAAAATAACAATAAAGTTTCACGTCTGTTATCTAGTTTTCAATTAGATAATTCAATTATATAATTACAGTTATTTTGAGCGAGCGCAATTCAAAGTATCAGAAAATTAATACAACTTATACTCTGGGAAATTAGGAAGGCGAACTGAAACGGTTATAGCCTTCGGCCATGTCTCCCCTGCCACGTTTTGCACACGTAGAAATCAGCAGCTTCCCTCCGTCCGTCCAAGCTCTGCTCATCAACGCAAGACACTTGCCATTCTTGCCTGGATTACCGTTTGTCTCACAGGCGAGAAACCAAACCCACAGAATTCGTGATGAACACTCTCCTGTCCCAGTCGCAAGCATTGCTTGGGCCAACAAACAGAAACACAGAGGAAAAGGTCACCAAGGAAGAGACTGAATGCAAAGAAACATTCCAAGTGGGCGGGAACCAGGTGGCAATTGAGCAGACGGCAAATTTTTATTGTAAATGTAGCTAGCTAGGTATGACTACATTTCCTCTATATAAAATGCAACCCAAAAGGCAAAACAAGAGCGGCTTTGAGGACAGTTGTGCTCTCGGCATGCAACAGCTTCAGAAATTAAAGAACATGCATGACATTTCTCATAGCGATGCCGTAATTGTAGCAAGAGAACGACGACGACTCTCTCCGAATCAGCAGTCTGATCGTGGAAGCGCGCAGCAAGCTCGCTCCATTGGGACTCAGTACAAGCTTAGTTTAAAAACCCACTGCCGCCTGACACTAAAGCGGTGTAGCAACCCTGCTAAAAACAGGTTTAGTCACCCTCCTCCTGCAGACACCCCCCCTGCTCTTTCCCCCACGCTGAACTAGCTGCCAAGGTGTCAACATCACAGTCGTTACCAGACTTTAACTGTACCCTTTTTAATTTTTTTGTTAAAAATGTCATAAAGACACCATGAATACAAGTACTGCAGTTACATCAATACAAAAAAAGCAATACAAATTAAGCAGCTGAATACAAAAATACATTGAAATACATGAACACCACAATGTAACTTATAGCACTAATCAGAATCGTGTATGCGTGAAAAAATTAAATAAAAACCTTTTTTGTATTAGACAACTTAGGTATTCTCCACTTTTAACAGTAACTTTCTTCTAGTTATGTACTTCACAATTTCTTCTATATACAGCATAGAATAAAATACTTTTAAAAGATATGACATTTTTAATCCTCAATATGCGATATAGGTCTCTTTTACACTAAGAATATTGACTGCATGAATAAAAACTGTCAATGTCTTACATCAACTGATCTGAAAAGGAGGATCAACGTTTTCCTTTTAAATCATTTACGTAGGTTTTAAATCAGTTAGTAGGTTTGGCTTGATGCGTCAGACAATCCTTGTCAAACAGTGTCTCTCACAGTAATGTACATAATATTGCTTGTATCTATACAATCATACAAATGTGGCAATCATATCTAAATGTTGTTTATGAAAGAGACAGCTCACACATATACAGGTCTTCGGACTTTCTTAATGACTTATTTACAATGAAAGTGCTTTTCTCAGCTCTAACACGATACATGGGGGGTTTTCTACATGTCAATTATTAGTCTCCCTGAAATTGGAAAAGTATTATATAGAAAATACCACAGCTTTGCAAACACTATAGCATACTGTATAACTGCATGTGGTTCTGAGATTAGCAGCTGAAAAGTGTTGATAATTATAATTTAAAAATAAATAAAGCAAAGAGGTAAACCAGTTACAAAACAGCAGAAAACTGCAATATTCACAACAGTAAAAAGACTTAAAATCAATTGCTAACAAAAGGGTGAAGCAGTTGGATCGAAAGTCTTGAAAACATCCTTTAACGACTTATCATCTGATTCCCCATTCGGATCACTCTCCTGCGTCTGAGTCACCTGCCCAGGCTGTCTAACCTGCCTCGGGTCGCTGTACTGCGGTCTGATTAATCCCGATAAAGCTTGGATAGGAAGGTTATGCACCGCGGGTGCGGCGCTGGAGTGTTTAGCCTGAGATTTACTGGTGCTGTTCGCTTTATCTGAAGCAGCTTCTGCTGATCCTTCTGCGTTTTTTTCCACCGTCGAGGCAGCCTTCTGCAGCGACGAATCTTCTGGGAGACTGGGTTCATTTTTACCAGAATTTTTCAAAATACTTTTTTTCTGGTTCTCTCCGTTCTCTCCTGAACTAGCCGGAGCTGTGTCCAATGATGAGCTGTGTTCTCTCGGATCATACAAACTAATACCGCTCAGTATCGAGCCTGGAGTTCCCAGCCTAACGCCACTCGATGACAATTTGGGTGCGTACGGAGGCAGAGCATCTGGCTCAGGTTTAGCGCTCGCAGCTTCCGAGGGCTGCGATGAGCCAGCCGCAGATCTGGCGAGGCGGGGGTCAAACTTCGGAGGGTGTGAATCCTTTGCGACCCCGTGATGCGTATCTGCACTCGACAGTCTGTGGAGTCGGGGATCGACGTTTTTTTGTAAGCGAGGATCTCCTAATTTGCTTGAGCTACTGGCATGCGAATCTGCAGACGGATCCAAATAGCCGCTCCTGCCCGTTAGGTTGTTTTTTGCCTTTGCAGCTAGTCGCGGGTCAGCTGGCATTGCATTTGGATGGGGATCGTTTTTCAAATTCCGCAGTTTATTAAGTCTCTGGTCAGCAATGAGTGGAGGAAGAGGTAAATTGATTGAAGAGACGGGGTCGGGCTTGGGCAAAGGGATTGGGAGCAAGTCTTCGGGTGCCCACACAATATGCTTAGCAAAGTTTGGTTTCATCAGGGTCACATCCATTTTAATGTGGCTGAACTGCCTGAGCTGAGATCGGGGATCCCTTAACGTTACACCAGGCAAAGGTTCCAACGGTATCAGAAAAGCTCGTTCTCTCAGTTCTCTTTCTGAGTCCTCTTCATCATCATCCATCCCTTTTTGCTTGACCTTAACTCCAGCGTGCGCGTGGTGTAGATCTAGCTTTGCTCCCCCGAGGGAGGAGCTGGCGTGACCACCCTCGCTGACCTTGTGCATCCTGGGGTCTCGTACGAGCCGTGGGTCCAAGGTCGCGGATTCTGAAGGCTTTCTGGGGTTGGACCTCGGGGAGGCCCGAAGTCTCGGGTCAGCAGCCTGGGGCCCTGCGCCTTTTTCTTTTGCCAGCCTCGGATCAGTAGGAATACCAAGCATGTGCTGCTCTGCGGAATGTTGTTGCCGATTCCTAAAATTTTCGCTCTGTTTCTTTAAGGTTTTTAGTATTGATTTAACACTGCTCCCCTCTTCCTCTTCACTACTGGAATACCAGTTGACATTGTCATCTTTAAAAAAAAAAAAAAAAAAAAGATTATTCAAGCAAACGACCACCAGGGAATACAACACATTTACTCCTATGAAGAGTAACTTCTCAGTAAAATCAAACTGAAAAGACCCGATATTAAATCATCACTCCCTGTATTATAACAACTGTAACCTAAAATGACAAAAATCAATTTCAATGAAGAACTGACACAACAAAAAAACTGTAGCTCCCTAACTCTGCTGCATTCTGTCTACATCTCTCTCTGTCAATATTAATCTGGGAAAAACCTGCTTTCAAACCATTATTTCTACGAGTACGAGTAAAAAAAAACATTTAAAATCTGAGTCTTGATGAAAACGACCTCCATTGTGGGATGGTAGAACAAAAAGTAAAATGGCACCTTACGGTGGTCTTAAAAACAGATACATTACAAACGTGGAATTTGCTGTGTTATTACAATCCAAATCACAAGGTTTTGGGGAGAGGTCAGATTCAGGAAGGGAAGAAATAAGAATATTTAATTTTAAAGGATGAATTCTCAGCTACCTTCTGCAATTTACTGGAAAACGGTATCAACACAGCCGTGTGCTCAGGTCCACATCCTAAACTTGCCTACTCACTGAAGGAGACTAGTGGTCTATTCCGGCTCAATGAAACCCACCACGATCTAACGCACAATAACGCATGTGTCCTCAACGCTTCTTGTACCACACAAATATTCAACACCAGGGAGTGACATGTTGTCAGAGGCAGCTAACAGGAACATGTTTCTGCTATACTGCTTTCCGAAAGCCTTCTAGATGGGAGGACCAGTCACTCAAAAGCACTCGTGAGAAGTCTTCAGTTCAGAGTAGATTACTCTAGGTCGCTCTGGTTTTGTATGTAGCCTGAAGGGCCGCATTTCCAGATCCCTCTCATCATTTGATCAGGATTATATTGGCAATATCCTCGAAATGATTTGATACAGCCACTGCCTTTTGGTCAGACAAGATGCATTTCTGGTCACGTAACCTAGCAGCCTCCGAAAAGGGTGCAGCAGGGAGCAGGCCAAGGGACAAACGTACTCTGTGTGGCTGAATCTGATCTGCAGGCATACTGCTCTCCATTGTCCAGGTTACAGAAGAGACACTCAGATTAAACTGCGAATTTCAGATATCACAGAGGAAAAAATACTCCTCTAGAGAAACAGGATATGCAGAAAAGATCAAGAGGCACCACTGAATAAACAGAAATTAAGATGCACTTGCAGTACTGACGGTTAGAAATAATAACCTTTCTGTTTCCAACAGGGATTTTAAGTAATTGAGTTATCAACAACAGAACCTTCTAAAAGTTCTAAAACCTACATCCAAAAATTACCCACAGATCTTTCTACTTGGAACTGGAATGCAGCAACTAAGCATATACTGAAATCCTGGAACAAGCTGGGAGGGAAAGCTGAAAATATTACTTGAGTTGGTACTTGCACATTCACAGTAATAATGAATGTTAACGTTTTGAAAATCCAAGTCAACAGATCTGTTCCAGGCTAATACACGGTCAATAGGTACGTTCAGAACGCTACCAAAATTATCTTTACCTTCATCTTTGCTCATTGCCCTCTGACCCTGGCTGCTGACAGAGTCTCCATCTCTTTGATGCTTTTGACTAAGTCTTACATAAAGGGCCTTCTGCATTGCTGGAAGAAAATCCGGTACATTGATGCCTGGTTTATGGCCCATATGGCCACTCATGCAGTCTGACTCGCTTCCACCTTGATGCGACTCTTGAGCCATGAGGTGAGCCTGGTGATCTGTAAATTCTCCATGCCATGTTCCATCTGCAGTACAAAAAAAAACAGTGAGCAGCTAACCTATACAAGCTTTTACAGCAGAGGAGATAAAACATAAAACACGATCAAGCAAAACTAATGTGACTTATATTACACGACTGGAAAGCATCAGCTGAAAAAGCCTATACACTGAAGACATTCCAGGAGGTTTGTCTGTCTAACCAAAATTCTTTCAGCTGCTCAGCTTTGGAGCCGTGATGTTTACCGCACAAGTGCAAAGCGCCATAGCAAGGAACAACAATCTTTAAACGTCCTTACCACCAGAGTTATTAGCTGGCTGGAAGTTATGTACGGCTTGATGAGAATAGTAATTGTCATAGAAATCAGCTGGGTTCTGGATAGGCTCGTAATTCATATTCGGCTGCCGTTCACCAGGAATCTGCTGGTATTGTGGCCCCGGAGGACAATGATTCTCTCTCGGCATATTCACCATATGTCCTTGAACTCCTGGGGCATTGTAAGATCCACCGAGACCCGGTGGCGTGAGAGGTGGACCACCCTGCTGTCCTTGCATAGGCATACCAGTCTGGTTCTGCGGTCCGAGAAAGCCTGGCGGAACACCCTGCATAGGAGGACTCTGTGGCATTCCTGGGCCTTGAGGCCCCGCGCATGGATGATGTCCAGGAGAACCTGGGTGCATTGGCGGCCCATTATGTCCTTGCGACATGCCGGGTCCCGGCCCTGGACTTGAACCTGGGTTATACATCTGCTGAGAATGTGGGTCATTTCCCTGAAACGGTGGTCTCGGTGGTGATGCGCTGTTATAGAAGGTCGGTGGCCTGCAGGCAAAAGAAAATCCGTGAGTCAAATTTTGCACCTGCAAAGACGAACAGCCTGTTGGCTATCTCCTCCCCCTCCTCGCTCTTACAGACGTCTGTTTGTACTTATTTAATCTTAAGTTAGATAAAAATCTGGAAGAAGCAAAATAATTTTCAAAGAGAGTACTATATACATTACACACGACAGAGCTTGTCTGGAAGTGGAACATTTTTTCAGTATTAGCACATGCAGAACTGGACATTTGCTGCAACTAAGAACTTTAAATATCCCAAGGCCAACAGTCTCCATCAGGAGTGTCGATTGGCTTGGGTCAAGAAAAACCTAACTATAAAAAGAGTTCAGAAGAGAATGAACTTTGCTCAACCTGCAAATGGAGATAGGCAAGGCAGGCACAGAGCCAAAACAAGAGCCAATGGAGTGACTTTCTGCAAGGTCAAGGCTCAGTAAGTTCTCTTCTATGGAAAGCATTAAATAAGTAAATAATTACGATAGCCAATATTTGAGAGATCATTAACTTAGCAATATACTCAGAAGTATATACTTCTGACAGAAACAAAGAGCATTGTTTAAATATTTATGCAGTCATGTTTAAGGAGAGTTCTACACAAAATTCTAAAACCTACTTTTTTCCAATTTTGTGTGCTAAATCCACAGTAGGCTTCACAACTATTTCAAAGAGAGACGGGATTTTCTTATAGTCTCCTGAAGGATCTTGATAATTTTCTATATCGGACTCAGAAAACGGATATTGCTCTGGCGGGGTTGGCAGAAGTCCAACACCGGGTGGTGGCTTCGGGAGAGGAACTATGCCACGCTTTCTGAGTTCCTCCAGTTCTTTCTCATCTTCGTTCTGTGGTTCCTCCTCAGTATTCAAAACCTAGAACAAAGCAATGTAGCAAACACTTCATTAATTTTGCAGTGCGATTCAATTTAGTCTTGCGCTTTCCATTTAAATGTAATTACCTGCTACAATACTACTATATTTTGACATCAAACTCAGAAGAATTATAAATCTATTATTGCTTGTTCCGCAGGACACCGATTCACAGCCAGGAAGAAAACGATTTCTGTAGTCAGGAAAGGACAATTTCACACAAGTCCATTTCCTTCAAACAGTAATTTTAAGTGACAGAAATTGAAGGACTTCCTCTAAGATTCATAATGTTTCTAGGCCACTTTTCTGTTAAGGCCTGTTGTAGAGTAACTGGAGAAAGACACAAATATCCTACTTAGCACAAAGGTCAAGATCTCATGAATCACCCAGAGGAGGCACCTCGTTCCTTCCTCCACCCTGAGTGCAGAAGTCAGTCAGATGCTATCTACCTGCTAGGCAGCTAAACGTCGACAACATAAAAGCCACATTTCCTGTTAGAGTACCTGAAGATTCCCACTGAAAGGGACGCAAAAGAAAGTTCATGGGCAGAAACTTGAGTTGTGAAATAAACGAGTCTGATACGGCTGAAAGGTAACTGAATAACTGACGGCAAGGGCAATTCCTGGTATCGAACCTGGTCACAGACTTACTGTGCTAAAGAGCAACAGGGAAGCTTAACATCATTACTGTTTAGCATCACAATCCCCAAGAATCCCACGGAAACTTCTAGCAACCTCCCCCCAATTCTTTCTAGCAACAAACCTTGTGTTTACAGACTACGGATTGCTCACCTTATCCAACAGCTCTTTTGTTTCTGCAGTCAGGGGAGCATGAGAAAATTTGCACTTATCTCCTTGATAGCATTTTGCTCCTGTATGGTAGAACTTGCAAGGGAATTCATGTAAGCAATGTATTAAGGATTCCTAACAAAGGCTGATTTCTAGTTTGCACTGTTTGGCAAGTTTATGAAATGCAGCTGTCAACTATCCTTCAATTCTTCACCAGTACTTCATCTTTCCAAAGCAGTATGTTAAGAATTTTGAAAGCTAATAACCAACTTACCTCCTAGTTCCATTTAACATTCTACTAATAATTACATTACTGTGGCCTTAACGTTGTTTTTGACTTGATTCTAAAACTGTGATTAAAAAGATGAAGGTCTCAATTCCAGAATAAAACACAAGTCCTTTACAACAAACAAGAACAGATCAGGGTTTTAAAAGTATATGAAGAAATGCATCTAACTTCAAGGGGTTTTATCTTTTAAAACATTAAAAATCCTTAAAACCAAAAACAAACCAGTAATTTTATACGTATTTTCTCTTCCTAAGTATTTGAGGAGAAAAATGATCTTCTTGTAGCAAATCTATGTAGTCTTTGGTATAGTCTGTTAAGAAAAGAAATAGCTATCCTTAAAAATCACTTACATAATTAAGAGTAAATATAAACTTTCAGTTTAATTCAAGTATTTTTTTTTTAAAGGATATTGTGCAAATAAATGCAGTTCTCTCCTTTGGTGCAGTAACCCTGTATGTAAAACTTGCAGATTTCCTTTTTCTTTTCAATCTCTGCATCATGATCAAATTTACACTGTTCTCCCTATAAATAAAAAATGAAAAAACATTATCAATCTGAAGTGCTGAGTAATTCCATTTCATATTTAAAGAAAAACATCCTCCTCAGCTGAATTTAAACTTTTTATCTTTACTAACACAGAATTTCATTATAAGCATGTCCCTGTAAACTGGGAATAGGGGGGCCTGGACATAGAGAAACAATTCCTGAATCGGGATTCGATCGGGAATATACGCAGTGGTCACAGAAAACAAGCTGGCCTTACAGTACCAGTTCTCTTCTCTGTCTCCATCCAGCAATTTGCATCAAAAAGGCATTTAGACAAATACTTTACTGAAACTCTTTTCCATATAAACAATTACGCGCTTGATCAGAAAACCTGATTGTTTTAAGGGTGTGTGGGTGAACTTAAAAAAGCCCAACAAGCAAAGTATTAAGACTCTTCCAAGTAGGAAAAATAGAGTCCAAACAACACCAAGTTTATATCAACCATATCATGTATACGTAGGGATTACTTTGCTGGAGAGGTTTTATGCGTATTTTTTATATTTATTTTCATGAAAAATACACCAGTGCTCTTTCAGCCACTTGTTTTAGATCTGAAGGTGGCAGCAAATACTCATCTTACTGAGCATGGCAGACTAAAATTATATATAAAGGCAGCAACAACTGCATTGTTTTCCATTCCCCCCCAGTTTGGGAAAAAAGCATACTCATTTTCACCTTTACTTTGACCATTTGAAGAAGAAACAGAAAACATTCTATCTCTAAATACACAGAGGAACCAAATATAAATGACGCACTCACTTATTGGAGAAGCATGCAGTTTTTCTTAAGTGTGTTTTATAACTGACTGAACTAGTCTCACATCAGAGGATTCAAGTCCACAGCAGCATAAGCTTCAAAATGAAGCAATAGCAATTTTTTTTTATGTAATAAGAGACTGTCTTGCTAGGGCTTTCGCTTGACAGCTGACTGCTCTGAATAGCATTGTCTTCTTTCTGCTGCCTTCCACTTGCTGGCTGAAGGAAGATGATTCTTTGGTAGGGGAACTATTACTACAACCCCACTTTTTACTTTAGAGAGAAAAATAATTTAGCATAATTAAGCAATTCCTTCAATGTTTCAAAATTAGCAGTAGCACATAAAAGAGAAATCTAATACGTTCAGAAATCACTGCCTATTTACGGATTCCATACTTGTAAGATTTGTATATTTACACATGATACATTGTCAGTGTAAGTTTATGATACTATCACAGATGTTTTTACTGTATATACTAATAAACAAACACAATCATTTTTAGTAGAATTTGTTATAATTCAAAATGTGTAACAGAAGGGGATATTTTTCCACAAGTACTTCTGTTGGCATTTATCTATAAATACACAAAACATTAGAAATCAAAACAACCGAGTTTCAACATACAAGTTTCCTTTGCACCAGCTGAACTAAAAAAGGACAGAGCATCTTCTCCCCTTCCTCACACCAAAGACCACGACCGACAGACACAGTGCATAATTACCTTAATACACCTCCCTTCAAGGAAATATTTACAAATTTGTTTGCCTTTGTGTTCCACCGTATGCTGATTTATGAACTCCTGACTCATATTAACCCATTTCTTCACCGGTTTGCCGTCCTGTAAGAAAAATGAGCATCCCACTGATGATTACTTGTTGAGCGCAACTGCAAAAATATTAGAGCATACTTGGTGCACTAGTTACCCCAAAACGTGATTCACTACACCATGATTTAAGTTCTTAAAATTGTTATACCCACAGCTCAAAGTAAAGGTAAATACACATAGTTTTTCTCAGCTGCTTTAACACAGAGTCTTTTTTATAAATGCAGCCAAATCAGAAACTTCTTACAACATACCAGACACAAATAACTTCACTGAATGGACAGATTATCTCACGCTTCATCTTACAATGCCGGAAAGCAGAGCTGACTCCTGGGCACCCACTAAGTCAGGGCCAACCGCCCCCTGATCACGGGCACCTCTGCAGACAGCCAGGAGTTGAGTAATCATCCAGGCTTCCAGACCACCGTCTTAGCCACAAGGCTGTATTTTGCCAGTCCTTCACCTCTACGTGCTTCTCACGCGACTGTCATCTCCAGATTGTCTAGCTTCTTTTTTCTCCCATTAGAAAAAAAAATAACCTGTTTGCCTATACTATGAGGCAAAGCAGAGAGGAAGCACAATTCAATCACGACCTAACACGTAAGAATCATTATGTACCTGGTGAGTTAAATAATTGCTCCCTCTTACGATCTGATTCCCACGTGGCATCTGCACTTGAGATAAACTAAAGAAACCGCGGTAAACTCATCTAACCAGAGAGCCTGGGACAGGCGCTGAGGGGGCCTGGCAGAGCTAGTGAAGTCATGGAAGCAGATGGCCTTTAATGAACTGCTGGCTGTGACACTGCAACAGAGGGTAGCAGAAAATGTCCTCTTTGCAGTGCTAGTGGTTGCCTGCTGATCTGATGATAGAGGGAAACAGGCTTTTCCCATTTCCGATGTTCACAAAAATGAGCAGGGATCTGAACTGCTGAGTGGGAACTTCTGAAACAGAATGGATGTGGTTCCCCACAGCCATCACACTGCATCACGAGCACACACGAGCATCAGCACATCAAGGGTCCGGACTCGTTTTGCTCGGCAGATTAGGCAATGTCACAAAACGTTAACACTAAGAATGATTTGCGGATTTTGTTGACATTGAGAAGCAGAAATCTTCGAGCTAGAAATGCCACCCCTAGATCAGTCAAGATCCATTTTCTACTCTGAACACATTAAATCCAGAGAAAACTCAGCTGCTTCAGACAAAGCAGCTTTGAACCTAACACTTGATCCTCTTCAAGGTTAACACAAGTATCTCATAAACACGATGCTCCGAGTCTCTCTGGGAGCACTGCAAAACAGCAACCGTCCCACACCGCAAAGCACTTGAAACAACGGCCCGAGGAAGGCTGAAACACTCCCACCGTGTCCCCGAGAATCCCAGGGACGTCGCAGTGCAGCTCGGAAGTCTCGGCAGTTACCCCACCACACCGCGCAGCTCAGCATCTGTGTTTAAGAATTCATTATTTTGCTGTAGCCAGGAGCCCAGCTTTTTGTTTTCTGCCTCCCAGCCCTGCTGGGACCTGCCTGCAGCTGCCTCCTCGCCTCCACCCCTCCCCACGGCTTGGGAGACGGCGCTGAGGACAGGGCAACAGCAAGGAGGAGTCCTATAAAGGAGGCATCGTCCTAACAGATCAAACGGCTGCCCTTTTCCCTACCACATGCAGGGCAGGGAAAGGAACATCTGATCGGGACCACCCAGGAGCCCCAGAGAGTTAGGCCAGCTGGAGAACACGGGGAAAAATTAACATGGCTGAGTTACACATCACCGCATTAGCGAGAAGCCAGCCGTGTGCATTCTTGAGTGCAGGAGGGAGGAGAACCACAGACATTTTAGCTGCAGTATACAGACTTAAATATGATTTGGCTTAAATAATGTTTTTCAGCCATGGATGGATTTGATCCACTAATCATCCATTTTGTATTGTTTTTAATTTAAATGAAGATTGGAGTGAGAAATTTACAAACACCGTGGCAATACTGGACCCTACGTTTTTTCTAATTCCTGTGCAAAGAATTACTAAATGAAAACCAAGGTCACATACATTTCCATTTCCACAGTCACAGCTATGGAAAGAGAAGGAGAATTCTTCAGGATTCAGACAAAAACTGGCAAAAGCTGTGAAGGCATCCATTTTCTTTGCTGAAAAACCTGAGGTGAACTGGTAGTAGCAAAACATCTTATTTCAGATACAGTTATCATTAAAGTTCATACACCATTCGAAATCAAAGCTCATAAACCACTTTCTGCTAGTTTTTCGTATTTCCAAGAAAAACGAGAAAATTATATATTAGCTTAAGTTATCAATTATACTTTGTACATCAAGTGTTGGAAAATTCTAGTAATTTTCTAGATAAGAGAAAAAAGGTTAAAGATATGTATTTTTAAATACTCTTCTGTAAAAGCAAAGCATCCAGTCATTTGAAACAACTACATTAGGAATTCAGCTTTAATTCCACGTACCTCATGAAAGCCATCAGAGCCTTTATTGCCCCCTCTTCCCCTTCCACGATCTTTACGCTTCAGTTTCTTTTGCATTCCACGCCCTCGCCCAACATTGTAATTATTACCTCTTTGAGAAATACCTGAAAAACAGTAATGACCTGTTTAAATGACCTCAGAAAGTAAAGAAAAATCGTCATCTAGTGACATCGAATACACACAAATCTAACAAACTAAATATCTACCTTTTTGCAGTCTGAATTTCTAAATACTATCTTGAATCACAAGTTGGCAAGTACAACTACAGCAGCCAATTGTAATTCTGTGCAACTGCCTGCTCTTTGAAAAGCTCTCCAAATCAATAGCAGACTGACAAACTGAATATAAAATTAATCTTGTTCAAAGTAGCTTCTCACAATTAGAAATGCAGACATGTTATTTCTAACCAGCCCAAATACTAGAAATATTTTGTGCCGTCTGGTCACTTTCTGAACACAGAACTAACCAGTACAACTGGCACCCAGGTGTGTGTGCATGTTTCATTGTCACAACATGCAAGAAACCTGAGATCATGACCTAAGAAATATGACTGAACAGCTTTGGATATAAAAATGTTTAATGGTAACTATTTGTAAGCCTCAAGACAGTAATTATCCAACCAGCAGCATGCCAGGAGTCACGGTCTCAACTAAAACCACCAAGACAGAGTATCTGCTTTCTCATCAATTTAAAACCAAAGAAAACCAGTTATAAAGTTCTGCGGACATCACACCCGCTTCAGGTGACAGCCGCTCTGCGACAGGAAGGCTGATTCCAGTGAAAACGCCTTGACTTCATCTCAGATGACTTGCAGACAAAGATTTTGAAGCAGTACTGCCAAGCAACACATGAAAAGCCATTTTTGTCTCAGCTAAAAAGATTCTGCCAATTTTTTGCCAATTTATTTTATTGTGAACCAAAACAGAATACTGAAAGACAGCTTACTACCTTTGAATAACACAGTATCTTGCCGAGAACTACTAAGGTATTCATACTGTCATACAAAACCCTACTCAAATCTTGCCTGGGAGACAAACTTTTAGCCATGATTAAAGGGAGAAAATTTTGCGAACTGAATCGACAGTTTCTGAAATGAGAACTCGATCTCATAGAAGAAGGGATGAGAACAAGTTAAGCATTTCTAGATGGTAGACCAGGCTCTCTCTGTCAACGGCACACACCGTCTCCACTGCCTAACCTTCCACACCCCACGCAATATGCAGTGATACAAGACAACGCGTGGTCACAAGTCCCTTCGTAATACGGAGGCCCTCCTAAACTGGCTCAATGAATTGCATTACAATGGTAAGGAAATGATGAGACACCAAATGAAAGGTGCAAACAAGAATGCCTGCGTAACTAGGCTTATATAAGTAAGGCATAAAATAAGGGCAGCAGGACTCTTTCAGGAATATGTTGCTTAAGAGGAATACTTTTTCACCAGCGTTTGTATCGGCCCAGCTTTGAATGCAAGAAAAGTTGTGAAAAGAAAAATAAAAGGATACTAGCATACTTGTGGGGCACACTATCAAAGGTATTCAGGCACCTATCAAAATTTCTAGGTACTTAATTTTTTTTTGGGGGGGGTGTGCTAAATCAGATTTTGGAATTGACATATTTACATTCCTCCCCCAATCAAGTCCCATTTCAGACTTTCATAAATTACCACCAGAAAGTCACTTCACAGCCCTATGATTTCTTACTCGAGCAGTTACACAACAAAAGTCTTGGCTTTTTAATAGGGTTTTATTTCTTTATTTACTACGTACACATTAGCCAACACTTGATCTTTTTCTTCAATATATGCATCGGTGCGACCACACGATATTATCCCTTCAGGATGAACAGCATTATCACTTACTGATGGGAGACTGCAAGCTCACAGGAAAGCCACCACTGGCAGCTTTCTTCAATCAGCTCTCACGACAAACATCCTGAAATGATGCATGATACAACTGCTGCCACCATCCGTTACTACAGTTAACGATTCAAATTATCTTACCTTTCTGGATCCCTTTCATCCCCTGTTTTTTCACTGGTTCTTTCGGGAATGGAGGTCCTAAATCAGTACTGGAGGTCTCTTTAGCTTGCCTGTATTGTTTAAGCTGATCAGCAAAATCTTCATCCTTTTCTTCCTCGTTATAATTACCAAAGTTTTCATCACTGTAATGACTATAGTCGTCATACTCCTTACTTTTTACATTTTTTTTATGTTGCATTTTCTGTGAACTCATGTAATTTCCTGATACGTGTCCATGCTGTATGAAAGGGATTGCACTGTTCAGAAGCAACTCAGTATTTCAAAAAACACCCCTCCAAACTGCTCTACAAAACCAATCGGTTTTACGCTGTTTTATTGTCATGCTGTCTACCAGATTTGCACAAACAAGCGCCAATAATACACAGTGAAAATCAGTTATTCAGTAAAAATTACTACTTTTGATGCTGAATGCACCAAAATTGGAAAAAAGATAAAAAAGAACAGCATCAGCATCTATACTCCTGGAAACTTTTCAGTGGGGTTGACAAAGCATTTTAACGTATGCAGTTCTAAGTGCTACTTAGATGAACTATGATTAAAATAATTTTTTTCCCTTCATGATCTCCAATCCTGATGATCTCGGACACAGATGATGCAATCTGTCCTGCCTCTGTCAGTCAGGATAAAATACTGCTTATGGCCACTCCTAAGCCAGCACTGTCCCTTCTCCAGTTTCTGCAGACCGGATCTTCAGTTTGTTAATAAATTAGGCTGGCTTAGAGGTTTCTGGAATGGTTTCAGGTTAAAAGGAAAACCTCCTCTCCTCTGAAGTATCAGAGTTTCATCAACCCTCTAGCTGCTCTGTCGCAGCTTTAGAGAACGGCATTCTGTTTCCCCCGAGGTCTCAGGAAGGCTATCGAGCTGCACTGACTGAGAAAAGCCAGGACAAATTGAACTATCAGAAAGCAGAATCGACTCTAGATATTTAAAGGTGGCTTTTCAAGAGCTGTTTCCTCTTAGTACCGTCTAAATCCAATGTAGGCAGTAATAAAGATATCTTAATTGTGGCCTGATGGAGGAAAAAATAGTATCAGGCTTGTTTACACCACCTACATTCATGCCACAGATAATGCTTTACATTTGGAAATCTACCCAAGGAGATGAGAACTAGATGTGCTTCCCGAAATCTGTGAGATGGGGCACTGTGATCAAGTCAGCCTTCAAAAACTGCATCGTTTACATCTGCATTTTTTAAATTACACCTAAATAAAGACATGAGAAATCAGTTAAAAAAAATACTACCTGACTGAACGAAGAATCATAATCTCTGTATGAAGAGCTGCTACTCTTTTTATGTGGTCTTTCTGTACGCTCAATATCAGAGTCATGGCTGTAGTCTGAACTGTCATCACTGGAAGGGGAGTTATGCTGAAAAAAAGAAGAAAATAGCGCGCTCAAACGTTGTTATATAATTCTCTGTGTAACTGGTCTGCTGTGTATGAACTTAAAGGAAGCATTAGCCTAATAAATGAAAATACTTTCTTAACTCTCACAAACCTCTGCCTCTGGAGGAAGCTAAAAAAAGCACAAACTTTGATGACCCGCTCTTTTTATCAGAGAGAGAGATCTATCTGATGAAGCTTCGAATGTAAACATTGAGGGCTACGTGGTTTCTCTGGGTTCTATCAGCTTCCTTCAGGTCTCCCTGAGCCCTGCTTCTTTGTGAGATAGCAGGGATGCTGCTGGAAGGCTAACATATCTGGGAGATGGCTAGAAACTTGCATATGACCATAGAAATTAATAGCATCCTGTCATTTTCTGCAGGGAGAAAAGTCAGTGTTACTTCATTACAAGTGTTTTATTTAAATATACTGTTTTGCAGAAAATTTAGCGGGGAAACCACAAAAGAATACTGTATTTCTGCAATTTTTAGAAAAGGACCATCAGGTTTAATTTTCTAGGTTAAAATTTTGCTCTTGCATTTATTTAAGTTGACTAAAATATATATTAGAAGCATTATCTTAATGAACTTTACTGAAGAATTCACTTAACCAGCCTGAAATCTTTTCTCTCCATAAATATGATAATTAGCACAAAAAGTGAAATTAATAAATTCACATTTTCCCTCTTATCCTAAAAAACTCGCACTCGCTATGGTTCAGCTACCATTATCATTGTCAGTGGCCAGTACTTAACTTAGACCGCTGCTTAAGATTTAAACAATTTAAGAAGTGGTTTAACACTTCGGCCTTTCATGTCAGAACTACCACAACCACTGACAATGGCAGAGAGTAAAATGTTCGTAAGTGTCAGTATTTTGTAAACTGCTACTAAAAGAAATATTGAAATAACTAAGCATCCAATGAAGACGTATATCACAAATAACACAGTTACACCTGCAAACTGATTTTGTATTTCTTTTAAATATAAGCAGATGAAAACCAAGTTTGATGAAAATGCACTTAGGCAAAGCTAACAAGCAAGTTTCCAAACTATCACTTGAAATGTGCTATGGCTGGATTAATTAATGATTTATTGTCTCTTACCCCACATAAAGTCTCACTGAAACGTGCGAACATGCACTTCCCTGTGTGGAAAGTCTACTTAAACAAATTTTTTAATATTGAAGTGCATTGGTAAGATAAGAATCCCAAAACTTGCCCTCAGAGACCAAAGATTGCCTAAATAGTAATGAAACCATTTTAGTTTTCTTCTCTAATTTCCTGGATTCTTGTCTAAATCTGGAAACCTGGAATTAAAATAAGCACCTCCTAACCTTATGCTTATCCCGTCGTCGTCTTTTTGATTTTTTCTTTTCTTTTTCTTTTTTGCGTTTCTTCCGTGATTTTCTATGTCCTTTTTCATTTTTCTGTTTATCATCACTTTTTGTACCATGTTCCTTCACATCTTCATATGCTGCATCATCTATTTCACCATCTTCTAGCTCTCCATCTTCTCTGTAGGAGGAAAAATATCAATACAGTAAAATTACATGTTATTATCCATCTCATCTGTCCAACAGCACAGTAAAAACAAACACACCCAGTATTTCTTTCCACCAGTTAATTTTTATACATGTGCATATACTTTTTAATACATGTAACACCCCAAGAACTACTAGGATTTTAGAATTTTCTTTTATAGTTAAAAAAAATGGAATGCAAACCATTAAATGGCCTTGAATTGTACCACAAAATTAAAAAGTTTAAAAACAATGTCTTTTTTTTTTCTTCTCAGAACAAAGGTCTTCTCTTCTTACGTAGCTTTTTCCAACCTAGATAAAAAAACCTTGCTCTTAAACACATTTCAAACTGAAGAGGGAGTTTAACCATTTCTAGAAATACTTCTACTACAATGCTATTACACGCCTTTATGGTGCTGTATTTGCAGAACTGATGTGATCAAAATTAAAGGCAATTAAAACTCTCTGAAAACCATACAGTTAAAGAGTAGCAATAAGGAAAAGAAGTAGTTGGGCACTGCAGGAAAAACAATGCATAGTAACACAAACACATTTCCTTCAACACACCAGCTCCTGGAACTGTAGCACCTAGGGTGTAATGGCCAAAGTCATGAGCCATTTCAAAAAGAAGAATTAATTCAGTGGTTAAGTGGACTCTTCAGAAGAAATTAGTAGTAGTAGTTGACTAGATAGGAGTAGTTAACGTTTGAATGTCATTTGCTAGAATCTAAAACTGACAAAAAACAGACATCTGATGATGCTATTTTTCTAAGCTATCGGGGGTAGGTTTTTTCTTTTTAAAATTTTTAACATTGACATTTGTAGGGGATTTTTTCATACATCAATAAATACTGTAAATGGAACAATATGCATGTGAACGTAACTTCTGCATATGAATGTGACCGTCTCAAAAGTCTTCAAATTGTGATAACACCAAAGGATGACTAAAAAAAAAACACTAACACAAAATGTAACACTTTAAGTGCTTGTAGACTAAATAACAGAAAGGCTTGTGCTTATCTCCATCAGTAGGAGGAAGAAAGTTTCCATGATTACGTAAGACTTTATTTAAAGTTTTGTCTACCGACCCAAACAATAACAACCCTGAAAATATTTTGCCAGGATAGAAACATTTTGACAAAACACCACCTAACCTATTTCTTATCCCTATTTCAGACATATTGCTGAAGCCATCTCAACTCCCCTTCTACTATTTGGCATTTGATGAGTTCTGGTTGTGGAAGAATTTACTGCTTTTAAACATTTATAATTGGCTCTATGTTATTATTTCTACATTACTGCCACTGCTTCAGAAATTCAGCCTTTGCAGGCATCGTGGAACCTTACAGAAACTCAGTCCTGAATTTTTACATGGAGATTGCTTGAAAATGCCATCAGTCCTACGGTGTCTGAAACCCTCACTCTATGAATGCACCAGATTCAGCAGAGGGTGGGGGCAGCCAGGGGAGAAGCCTGTAGATATCAGAAAACTATATATATAAGAAAAAAAACAAATCTAACCCAAGACCAAACTAGTGCTGGGGCAGTAGAAGGTATTAGGACAGAAGTGGTAATTAGGCTATATTAAATTGCCTTACAACTTGTCCACCTCAGTCCTGTATTCACAATTAGCTAACCTGATGATGAACTCTGTCCACTTCAAGGGACTGCGAACAGTAGGAAGGGGGAAGAACTCACCAGGCAGCGAAAGACCTGAGTCTTCACAGTAAAAAACCAGTGGTTGAGAAGTTAGAAGCAACCCAAAGTTGTGACTTTTTGAAAGAGGAATAAATGGATGTGCCAGGGAAAAGAAAAGGGGGGGAAGACATGACTGCTGTATTGTCACCTCATTGTCATTGTATGTCCTGCAACTTCTTAGAACTAAATGCTCTTAGCAACCACAATGCAAAAAAGAGGGAGGGAAAAAAAACCCCAAACCCACAAAAAACCAAACAAAAAAACCACCACCAAGATATGATTATAGATCACTAACCAGCCAAAAAATGGAAGGGAAAAAAAACCACATTCAGATTATTGACTTGCATAAAGGCTTTGGAGAAAAACTAAGGAAATCCATCAATTTCAAGGTACCACCTCTTCACCTTTAATTCTCAACTACTGGTGGGATCCTACAGCGTATCTACAGCAACTGCAACACTTTCCTATCACCTCGTGGCAGCCCACTGCAACCACGTAAATACAAGCCTCATGAAGATGCTTCGCTGTATTACAAGATCAAGAAGGGGACTCAAAGAACAAAGGCAGCTAGCTCAACTAGCGATTGAAAAAAGTAGTCTGGAATATGGGAGAAAATAATCTAGACAAGTACTGAAGATAGTTCTGTTTTGCTAAGTAGCATGACGCAGCAGGACTGGAAAGAAGGAAAGTTCATAAGAAGCTTTCAAATGTCAAAATATTAAAAAGTGGCATAAAAAGATTTAATCTGATTAGAATATTCTGCTGTGGAAGGTGTCATTTAAAGACCATCATCCTTATTGATGGGCAGTAAAAGAAAGTGCATGGCAGGTAGTGAACTTTTAGGACTTACTGCCACGGGCAGTTGTTGAAGCAGACAGCAGCACGTCCCACAGAAAGGGACTGGAAAAATTCACAGAAAACAAGCCCGTTAAAGGCACGGCTGTTCCCTCCAACACACTGAATACAACCGTGGACGCTGGGAAAACAAAAGGGAACTTCGAAAGAAGGTAAGAAAAACTGCTCAATTGCTATGTCTTAAGTTTAGCTACACTGCAAATGCAATCATCACTGGGTCTGCTTATGGCCTTAAACATTTACTTGGACATATTTTGAAAAGGACTTTATTTTTTAGTGCAAATATAAAACAATAGGAAGCTATGAAGTCAAAGTTAGCTTTTGAACAAGTAACGGAAATTAATAATAATAAAGGTATGCCCACTACCAAGTGGGCACCAAACGTGAAGTAGAGAGGCAGCTTCAGAACCCATTTTTATGTGATTTTTACAAGGTGCTCACGGAGATCTGCTGATACACAATCCTTACACTGCCTCACGAAGGACAACGTAACACCAAGACATTCCCATACTTAAGAAGAGATAAAGGATCTTCAGAATATGTACCCCAAGCATAAAATAAATCCTGTCTTCAAACACCGGTGTCCGTTATCTCCAGCATTCCCTGACAAATTCTGAAGTATGTCATCTAATATCCCAAGAAAGCATTTGTCACATCTTTCCAGGAGATACTTGATTAATAAAGTGTGCCTAATGAAGCTGAAACACAAATATTTATGGAACACCTGCAGCTATTAGAAAAAACAATATTTCGTATTTTGACAACGTGAGCTAAACTCACTCTCTCAAGGATGTCTACTCAATTAAAATATCCTCTTAAGTAAAATGCCCACTGAAAATGCTCTTTGGGAAATAAGGTATTCACCGGTTACTAGTTCCTTTGGGAACTGCTGTCATATATTTACACTCTGGGATGCGTCCCGGAGTCGAATAACTTTCTAGGTAAAACAATCGGGCAGAATCTCAGTAATACCATCCTCTGGATTGTATTTCAAAGACAAAATTATGAAAGTCCTCTAATCCCCAAATGCCTAAATTCTTTCCACAACATTCTAGAATTTTCCAAGCATTGAACTTCAAGAATGTAAAAAAGAAAAAAAAAAAAAAGACCAGATAAATATTATTTGAAAAAACAATGGTCAAAAATGTATAATTTCTTTGAAATAATTTAATTATACTTCAAAGAAAGTTTAAAGGAAGTGATAGGGCAGAAATTATCTTCCATTTTATAGGCTTTTTTCCCCCATTTAAAATCCAAACTGGAGCCGTACGCTAGCAAGCGAGTGCAGAACCTACACCTTTTAGAAGTCCACTTCCTAATATTATTCCACAGACTTGGCTAGAGCAAGCAGCTTTGGGAAGGGCTTTCAGTGATGTGAACAAAGACTACCTCCTTTTCCACCATGAGTAGTAAAAGTCAACAAGCAGATGTGGTCTGGAAAAAACACAGCTAGCAGATAATTTTCTAGGAAATGGGTCCGAGTCTTAGGTTGCTTTCCCTTCAGCAGTATCTACAAATCACAACACTGATCTAACAAGAGAGAATATGAACTTCTGTTTTGCAAAGTACAGCTTCTCGCTCACAGAATATCTTAGTCTGCTTCTATTATTGCTGGAAATGCCTGACACACAAAACCCAAAATTTTCTTGATCTAGAAAAGCAAGGAAGAATAATTTTGTTGTCTTTTTAAAGATTCACCTCTCTTTCAACTACCCTACCCCACAAAACAATACAGCACAAAAACCACCTTCACTGAAATAATGCCAACAAGCTGTGGGGGGAACAGTTTATGATGCCTACACAACGCATACCTCGGGAGTCAAAAAGACAGCCTCTGCGCTGAAGGAACAAACACTGGCAATTTTTAATTTCTGCCGTGTGTTATCTTCTTGGATTCTATTTGCAAAGGCTGACCTGAATCTGACGCACCTTCAGATTAACAGAATTAAGTTACCAGAAGTTAATACCTGACCTATTACAGCGCAGGCCTGCAGTATAAATTTCTGTCACAGAAAAGAGCAAAAGAGGTTCCTCACCTCTACCCAGAGATCTCAGCTAGCACTACCAAGCCCTTCCCATCCTACTGCATTTAAAGTCCTTTTGGAAGAGAAACAAGAGCGTCTTCATTAAATTTAAGTTGCTCAGAGGTGTTTGGCTACCGCTGCCTGACCTACTGGAACTCCTTCATAAAGAGCCCGGGATGACTTGAATGATTAAAACAAGTTGCCATACGGTACTACTATTTCCTCGTAACCCCTGGGACAGCCAAGGCAGCCTTGCAATCCAGAACACAGGGGATGCAAAATTAAGTAACTCACCTAGACTCCACGAGCTCAACAAATCCTAACTAAACAAAAGGCAGCATACTGGCCACGATCTTTCCTACGAGCCCCTGTACAAGGACTAGGTACACACACAAAAAAATTGGTTCATCTCCAAATCCGAGAGAAAGAACTAAAATCGCTGATGGATCCCTCCCTCTTCCACAATCTCCAGATACTCGGCGCTTGATGGATATGTGAAAACAAAACCATAAAGCGTTTCCACTGTCCCAAGTGCATTCCTAGAGCATCTCCAAAATGGATTAGAAAGACACAGAAGCCAAATTATCAGTCTGGTGAAATCACTGAAAGAGCAGTTATGCAAATATTTGGGTAGGGAAAATAGAAATACACACACAAAGTAACTCACCATTACTCTAGTGTTTACAGTTTAATTTCTAACAGTCAAACTCGGCTTTAACTTACCTTTCTTGCCCTTAGTCCAAGTCATTTTTAAAAATAGCATTCTTTATGTTCGAAGAAGATTTACAACTCAAGCTCCTTACGTCCAAGATACAAAAACGAGATGCATTTTCCTCAGTACACTGAAGATTGTAGCTCTGAAATATTTTAAGAAAGCTAAAAGGGTTTTCCCTGTGGGACTGTTTTTCCAATCTTCCTAACAGAAGTACTTAGCATACTTGCAGATACAGCAGGTGCTACATGAGAATCATACTTCTGTACGTCTCAAGAACTTACATGAACGAAATCATACAACCAAAATGTGAATCCCTATCATCAAACATTATCTTCTGTTAAGTCCATTTTTGGTAGGTTTGCCTCACAGGTGAGGAAAGGTCTCATTTAAAAATAATTACATTTTGTTTTACAATATGACGCTTTTGACTTTATTTATTAGAATAAGTCTTAAAGAGAATATAAATAGCCAAGAGCTTCTGAAAGCATAACCAAGAACAGAAGTAGCATTTAGTAGATAAAAATTAAAGGCTGCAAACATCTCCCTTTTACTTGTACACAGAGATTTGCTGTAGAGAAAGGACACAGTAACAAGAATGCAAACTTTATACATGAGCAGAACTCTAACACATTAAGTAATTACTTTCAAGAAGCTACTAATTTCTGGTGATAATATTACTGTCCAAAAATAAAATAAAATAAAATCTATTTCCTCCTGAAGTGAGTGCATGGTTAAACCTTAACCTCTTTGTTCTGCGATTAGTTCTAGGAAGAGATAGGTTATCAGAAGCCATCCAGGATGTCCAAAAACTTGTCTTCTCATATAGAAGCAGTACATTAACAGCCCTTAATTTACAGGGGCTGATAACAGCATCATACACCTGTTCTGCTGACCTCTGAATATCTGTGATAAGGACATATCATGCAGGGGAGAGAGCTTAAACTGATGGGAGTGTTTTTGACACCAGTCAAGACTCATTTAGTGAAAAAGCCTTACACACCTCACGGATATCTTTCCTCCTGAATTTCCTTTGGGCATGTTTTCCTTAGTACCCCAAAGTAGATTTCTCCCTCAGCCCCTCTATTCTAGCTCCTCACACTCCTGCTGCTTCAAATAACCCTCCTGCATATATTTTCCAAACCCAATGCATCTAGAAAAACATGGTGCTATGCAGCACTCGTGACTGCACAGGCGTACACGGCTCTCACTTCTCATCGTTACATGCTTACTTTCTGTCCTGTTCACTACCATGCAACGAACCCGCAATACTCTCGTATCTAAGATTTTGGTTTCATACAATTATGAAGAGCACAATAACTCAGACGCAATTTGATGACATGAAAATTACATGTCTAAAGTAAGATCTTAGAGGGCTAAAATTCACGCAATTAATTTGTCCTAGCACACCGCTACACTACAGGATTTATTAATTAACAAGGAAAAGAAGTACAAAACTAGAAGGTGGTGTTGCAGTTAACACAACAAGCCAGTGTCTAACTAGAACTGGCACTGGCTTCTTTGACAATCTTATGCAGGTCACTTAACGGCACTTTTCAGCTGCCTGTTAGTTTTGACCACTCTGCAAATGTGAAGTTATTTCAATCTACAGCCAGGCAGCAAAATCGCATCATGAAAAGTTACAGACCAGGTTGCTTGGGTTTTTTAATCTCCATTTCGCTTTTATCCCCAGGGCTGGCTTTAACAGATACTGTGTTCCCATAAAATGAGGGAAAGAAGTGAGAAAGACAGCAGCAAGGCTGCCAAAAAATTGCTTCCTGTGGTGGTACTGGAGGCCAACAAGCAACTTCTGGACAGCCCACCCTCTCACCCTGCCGCCTAACCATCTCCAGTCCCTGGGGTTTAACGCTGTAGAAGAAATTACAGAAATTCACACAGGCCACCCCCTCCTCCCCAGGAGGACAAGGAGTAAGAGCTATGTAAGCCAGCTGCGTTTTTGCCACTCCTGCAATGTTTGCTGGCTGGCAAGTAAGCCTGGTTTGCCCACAGGGCATATTTGGAAGTGATTATCTCTTCACTTCCTAGTTTCCTAATGTCAAAGCAAGTTTTGAAATCATGCTTGAAAATAATAAATCACTACGAGGCTGCATTCAGTAATCACAAACAACTTGAACTTAACATGAACACATTCTTTGGTGATCAACTATTACTGAAAAAAAAAAAATCTCTAAAACCAGCTATAAGTAAACATTTTCAAACCAAATTATGCACATGTGGACAGAGGGCATGAAAGCACCAGGTAGAATGAGAGAGACGCATTTAAGCCATCAAGCTTAACTAAAGAAGCCTTACAGCAAGGGAGACTGGGAGGGCACTCAGGCTGGACAATAGCAGCTGCGGATTAGAGGAGCTCTTTAGCCCTTCTGCTCCACAAATGCTTCCCTGATCTGTAACACTATGTGCTTCACAGAGCTGGGGAGCCATGCGGATCGAGACAAGACACGGGCAAAGCAATATGATGTTGACTAAGCAGTAACGGAGAAAACGCAGAACAAAGGTATATAATACAGATTTCAATTTGCTGTTACTCATCTTGGTTACAACCCGCCACTTGCATTTTTCCCTTTACTTGCCACCGGCTGTAATTTAGCAGAGCGGGTCTCCATTACGGTGAACCAGACAGACCTGTTGGAGCAGCAGAGTGTAAATCACGCTCGCCGAGGACGGGAGTGCAAAACTGGTACACTGAAAGGGAGCAGGCAATTCCTAAGACAGCTGGAAGAGGAAACTGGGAAAATAAAATAAAAACAAAGGGGTGGCTGGGTGGAGTCTCTATTCACCAGGCACACATAGCTGGCGAAGGAGAGGCTTTGGAAGAGCAGCGCCAAAGCTAGAAGCGGGCAGACTCACATAATCAAACGCTTCGGCTATATAAAACTCAAATCAGTTTATCTTGAATAAGAATGTGACTGTACCAACTTCCTTTTAAACTGTAAAAATTATATCAAATACATAATGAAAAAGTGTACAATGAGGATTAGCATGGTCCTCGGCAAAAGGAACCTGAAATGCAACAGACAAGCCCAGCTTTGAAGTGGCATTTCCAAACATCCTCTGCAAAAATCAGGACAATTTTCTAAAGAAACTTTGCACAGGCCCCTCGGGTGTCTGTCGCAGAGCTGTCTCTAATGTAGAATTTCCTTTACTGTACCATGAGCACATATAAACCGGCCCGATACTTGCAATGCAACTCGTAAGACCATGCTGGCTACAGAAGCATTACTTGCACCTCTGTGATCTGTGAGTGTCTCCATGTTCAGACCTATCACTAGGTCACCGCTATTTTTACAGCAGATAATGGTATAAGAAATCTCCAAGTCTGGAGATTAAATGACAGTAAAGCAGAGATAGCCAACAGAAAGTATCAATACCAACCTAACGTTTTAGATTTTAAAAATAAATGAACTTAGAGTTATTTTCCAAAGTTCCTGGCAATCATAAATCTGGCACCGATTTCAAATGCAGAACCAACCAAGTAGCAAACAAGTCCTTCTCAAACCTGTAACAGCTCACTATTAGTCAGAAAATCGAAGTCTACAGAAGTCTGCATGAGGACTGAATTCTTCTGTATTTGTGACAAGTGTTTAGTTCTTCTCTTAGGCATGTGCATTCATCTACAGCATGATGTATAGGTGGGACAATGCCTTAAAAATAGAGTTAAAGAGAAATGTGAAGCGCCCAGACCTGCAGATGATGGTAACAGCAACCACAAACTATCGCAAGTAATCAGACCTTGCTGACCTCCGGAAGAGAGCGATAATTTGCACATTTACACACATTCGTGTGTTTATTTGCTGTAACTGAGTTTGTCTGCGCCCTGCCTTGGACTTCTTTCTTACCCTGTCAAAGATTACCTACGTAACAAGCAATCCTTAATAAAACCTAACCTTACAGGAAAAACTTTAAGAAGACACCTGTTATCTGTGTGTATAGAAAGCCTCAAATACTTCATCGAGGAGAACGTCTCCACAACGAGTTAACTAAAAATATTTAAAGAATGAGAAACCTTCTTCACTTAATCAGGTGCCCCATCTATAAACCAAGAAAACAAAGACTTTGGATTAAAACAACCTTCCAACTTCAAATATTCAAAGTGTGGACAGACAACGTTTTTTACTATTTTCTACTGCTCAAAAACGCTAACCCACTTCTTTATAATTCCATAGATCAGTTCAAAACCAAACAAACTAAATGTTAACAGAAATGCTATTAATTTATGCTGCACAAATTGATCTAATCTGTTCAATTATTTCATCAGCTTCCCATGATGGGCTGTACCTACAGTAAACTAGTCCTACGAGTAAAAAATTGATTGCAAGATAAAACGCATTGAAACTAGACGTGTTCATTTTAAAATACCAAACTAGTATTACAGTGAGACTCCAATTCAAGGTAACTCAGCATACGGGTGTATCAGGTACTTGCATCTCTCCTATAGAACTTACAACTGGCTTTTCAACTGACTACAACGGAGACCGGACAAAACCAATTCAGTACTAGAAATCGTTCATAGTTAAAGCTGTGCTGCCCCTCCCCCGGGCGAGTCAACCATGTTTTCTGTGGACGGGCAAGACCACGCTTCTCTTTAGGCCTTCCCAGTCACCAGCTGGTAGGGAAATGTTTACAAACTTCAGAAAGTTAAAATACTACATTTTGACAGGATTACATTTGCACACCTAATATAATACGAAGACTTATATTCGGGGCTTATTTTTTTCTTTTAACAACACTCTAGGTGTATTAAGAATACACTTCACTACACACGTCTCAGATCAGAGGGGAGCAGAAGTTTTATAAAAGCCTTGTTTACAAAAAGTATTATTTAACAGGTAAACGTGTTTATCGTTAGAGTCTTCTGCTCTTCTGAAATTAAAACGTTATAAAGCAATGTTTGTAAATTAACCTATATTAAAAGTACATTAGACTATTAGGTAGTACTTATTTATTCTATTTCATAATTTACCAGTGTAACAACAGGCATACTGTGAGAACAGCTGATTAGAGGAACTCTACTTGTCAACATCGCATGAGTAACTCCAAGTCAGAAAAACTATGCTTCCAGCAGAACAGTGGGTAACTCGGGCTTGTCCTCAAGGAGGACTTTAAAACACAAAGTATTTTCAATCTCTGAAACAGTAAAAAGTCACGGACTTACTAACTCCTGGAACTCTAGAACACTTTGCCTGCTACTGCTGCACAGTTTTCGTAAGTAGTTATGCCCTACCTTCAGCAATCCCAGTGGATTACTAGTTTGCTTTTTACACAGCACTCTGTTCGGAACATACAGCATGACACAACTTAAGACTATTTCACAATTAAAAGCAGGAGGTGAAAACAAGAATCAGCAGCTCTGGGGTCTGCCCTGAACCTGTTACTAAACCATGGTACGATTTTTGGACCAGTCAGTCAGCTCGTGCGGCCCTCCACTTCCCAATTTTTAACACAGAATTAGTGACTTTCTCCAGCGAGGGAACAGTTACGTTCGCTCACCAGCCTTTTTTTTTCAGTCTTCTGAAGCAAGTACCAAGCATGGTTGTGGAGCTGTGTGGGGAGGACAGACTGAAGCCCAGTTGTCGAAAGCCAGCATTTTTAACTCCTGCAGTTGTGTCACAAATGCTCTGAGTAGATGTAGACTGAAGGACTGGTAGCTGTCAGCCTGGCATAGTATTTTTGGAACTAGTTAGGAAGGCCAGGGCTGCCTGGAGAAAGGATTTGAATTTCCAGCAGCTGCAGGAGAGAAAGGGAGGGAGGAACAGAGGTCCTTTCACCAGGAACAGGACTCTGGTTTTCTGCGCATGGGGATTGAGAGGTGGCAAAGATAACGTCAGTCAGACCTTAATCTGCATAAAAAAAGATCCAGTTAAATGTGTAAGGTGTAATCTGGCAAGAAAATGACGTTAAATATGGATCTAGTGATAGATTCTCGTATGAACAAAAACAACAGAAAAAAACCCAACTCAGAGCACCCTTTCCTACCTGACTAGCAGCGCCAGGGCAAGGGAGAAAAAGAACAATGGTGACATTCAACAGACACCCGCTGGAAAGTGCAATTTATGGAAAGAAATGGAAAACAGTCCCCCTTCCCAGCCAGAATAAATAAATGAAGATGTAAAACGCATGCATTCCAAAAAATAAAACCCTACTAATAATGCACTTCTAATTCAGTGACACCCCCCCTCCCCTCCTTGCATTCCCCCACCACCACCCCAGTCCTCAGCCCGGTCTTCCAGCCTGAAGGTGACCTGCCCCCACAAAAACATCGTTAACCCCCTAGGCACATTAACACACAGCATCATCATCATCATTATCAGCATCATCATCACCCCACTAGTATCACCATTATGAGAAGCGGAGAGAGAGAAGAATGTTACTCGACCTTTCGTCCCCTGCATGTTGCCTGTCAGAGTCGGGCATGTTTGGGTCAAGAACTGGGTTTGGGGGTTTGGAGAACAGGCTTTCAAAGGCCATTGTGCTGGCTGTGGTGTGGTGAGGAGGAGGAGGGAGGTGGAAGAAGGCAGGACACTGCCGCTGCCCGTGGTGCGGAGGGAGGAGGAGGAGGTGGCGGCGGCGGCGGCGCGCACAGCCGCTCTGGGGGCGGCTCGGTGAGGAGGAGGGTCGGGTCCCTCAGTGAGGAGAGATGATGAAGGTTTCACTCACGGTTACTTAGTGAGACACTAACGGGCACTCAGTGCAGGGCGAGGCTGCACAGGCTGAGCCCGGCCGCCCCGCGCGGGCAGGAGGAGGAGGAGGCAGCAGCGGCGGCGGCTCGGAGGAGCAGGCCCGGGGCACAGGAGAACGAGAGGACACACACACGGGGGAAGGGAGGTGCTGGTGGCCGGAGATGGCTGCCCTAATTCTTCCTTACAAACATGGCGCCCGCTCGAGGCACTCTCACAAAATGGCGGCAGCGGCGGCGGCGGCGGCAGCGGCGGCGGAGGAGAACGGCGGCAGCGGCGGCAGCGACCCCCGGCGCTTGCCCCCAGCTCGCTCAGCGGCCGCGGCCCGCACGCGCCGCCGCCACCACTGCGTCTTCCGCGCCCGTCGGGGCCGCGATGGCGTCGCCTCGCCGCTGGCCGCCGCCGCCGCCGCCCGCGAACACGCTCCTCCTCCGCCGCCGCCGCCGCCCCGCCCCCCGCGCGCCGCCGTTGGCTGGCGGCGCCCCGCGTCACCGCGCCGGCCAGGCCGCCCATTGGCAGCGGCTCGCCGCCCGTCACGCCGCCGTGACGTCGCGCGAGCGCGGCGGGCCCCGCCCTCCCCCGCCGCCCGGCGCGGGCGACGTGTGCGCGCGCGCGCGCGCCAGCGGGAGGGGGGAGCGAAGGGAGGCGAGGGGGCGGGGCCCCGCCCCGCCGCGTGCGGGCTGGCGTCACGTGCGCGCCCCGCCGGCCGTTATGGCGGCCGCTGACGGCGGACGTCGCCCGTTATGGCGCTTCCGCCCCGCGCCGCCTCGCGAGAGCCGCGAGCGGGGCCGCGCCCCCGCCGCCATTTTCCTCCCCGGCGCTGCCGCAGGGGTAGCCCGCGGCCTCTTCGTCCCTCGCCGCCCCCGCAGAGGGAGCGCTAGGCCTCCCAGCCCGCCCCCGGGCGACTAATTAGCTCCGAGATTGACGTTTCTCATTAAAACAAGTGCTCCCCCCCCCCCCCCCCGCCCGCGCCCGGCTGTAAGGCCTGTCGTCCTCCCAAGGTAAAGGCCCTCACCGCACGCTTCCTCAGGCTGGGAAGCGTTTAAAGCGAGGGGCCTAGAAAAATCTGCACGTTAGCCGAGACGGTAATAAGGTCGTAATAAAATAAATACTCAGAGAAAGAGTTATTGCCCAGAGCATGATAAAAACCGGTATTAAAGGGGTTAAGGTAGACTTTGGTATAGGTTAAGGGAAGCTATACTTCCCTTAGCATCACTTCAGTGACTACTCTTAATAAAAGGGAGGAAATTCAAAACTCATTAAATCCTTAATAGAGCTATGGAACAAAATGCTGAAGAGCATTATTGAAGCCAATAATGGGGGGGGGGGGGGGGGAACGTTTGCGTTGACAACTCTGTCACAAGAGGTTTAAACCTGTGCTGTAGCCGGTGCAGTGGCTGCTTCGTAATCCGGTAACGCGGGCAGCAGGGCTCGGCATCCCTTTCTGCGCACGTCGTTTCGCATTTTCAGCGAATTTCATCCTTTTCCGCAGTACTGCGTCTCCAAGTTCAGTACCTTCACCTCGGGACGGTCTTGTCCAACTCAAATAAACAGCATCAGCTGCAAATGTTGTCACCTCATTGCTCATCGTTTCTTCCATCAACTTTATTTAGAACACTGCTGCCGCCAGGATGGAGATACCCCACCTGCTAGACCTCCGCACGCTGAGAGCTGGCCGTTTATTCCTACCCCGGTTCTGCTGACTCTCAGCAGTTCATAGTCCCCAGGAGAAGCTTGTTTGTTGTTCTCTAATCGTTTTAACGATGTTTCTTTTAACATTGTCTTTTGAGGGGCTTTGTCAAAACTTTCTGGAAAAATCCCAAGTAAGTTACATCAACTTATTTTCCTTTGCAGGCTAGCTTTTTTTTTTTTTTTTTGCAGGGCTTTTCAGGACACATGACTCTCTTTTTCTAGTGCCAGCAATCCTAGCAAAAAAATAAAATTAAAAAAGAAGAAGAACACCCACATCGGTTCCCATTTGGGAGGGATGTTTTTCCCCTCACACAGAGGCAAAGCGCAGCCTCGCATCCGCGAGGAAAGAAGCCGTCTCTCCGTGGTCTCACGCGCACCAGGCTGGTACCTGAGCAAGACGAGCGGGGCAGGAGATCACAGCCAGGTTCAACCGAGGGTCCAGACCATCACACAAGTTCAAAGTCAAGCCAGAGAACCAAACCGAGCTGGAAACCAGCGCTCCTGCAGCTCGGGGACTGAAATAGGGCTCCGGGGAGCACGAGAGGGGTGTGGGTGGTGGCCTCAGGTGGGGCCAGTGAGGGCCATTAGGGCTAATTAAGGCTAATGAGTCCCATCAGCATGTGGGCATCTCAGTGTGGTGTGCAGCCCAGGGGCTAATGCCCACAGGGCGCAGCAGGCAACTCGCAACAAAAAAAGGGATTTCAAGTTCAGAATAAAAGCCTGGCTCCTGCTTTTCTTGCAGCTGCAAAAATCCCTTTTAAACAAACAGAAACGTGTCGGCAGGAGCCGCGTGCAGCTGCTTGTCTAAATATCCCCGCCTGCGTTCGCGTTGTCAGGGAAGAAGGTACGGCTTGTGAGAAGCTCCTGAAAGGCTCTCTTTTTTTCAAAGTATAACTAAATTTGGCAATAGCAGCTAAACAAATTCCCCAGTACGCGCTCTGGGATATCACTAATATACTGGGATCTGGGCTACGGTGTGGAGAGCGTAGCAACACACCTAGCAACCATAACAAATAAAAGTGTCGTGGTTCAGCTCTTCGTTAAAGCCCGTAACAGGATTAATAAGTGTTTTAGCGTGCGTGCTCGTGCTTTCGCTTCAGCAAGGATTCGAACCGCGATACGAATCCGTGGGGTGGGAGGAGACAGGGCAGCGCTGCTGGACGCACACCGGGCGCGGATTTCTCAGGGGTGCTAGCTAGGTAAGAAAATTCAGATTTTAACCTGCGGTTGAAAATAACCTGACGTTCTCTCGTGTGTTAAAGAGATAATTATCATTCTTTTGTTGGCAGGGATGCACCTCGGTAAACTGAAGGCGAGGAGAAGCGCAGAGATGCTCAGGACTTGGGATGCTCGGCAGGGAAAGGCCCATCAGGAATGCGTCTTGGAAGGAGGACGGTGAGTAGAAGGAGAAAACGCGGCATGAAGCCGTGGTCGCCTCTTCTGCCCCTGCCCTGAGGCTGGGGCTTGTCTCCCCGCACAGGGTGAAGAGGAGGGGGAACGCTTTCCCTCCAAGCCTCCCTCCGAGGCCACCTCCGCACGAGGTCTTCAGCCTTTGCATCCTCATCCCCCAGCCATTTGGGGTGAGAGTCTGCGGCTTTGGGGCTCGGGCAGGGCGGCCAACCCCTGCCGGGGCACGCGGAGCACATCTGGAGTCAGCTGCGCCGGGGACCGCCTGCCTTCAGCCCGCGGAAGGGCAGCAGAGGCAAACCGGCTATTTTTTGAGCTCCCAAATATTATTATCCCAGAGAGAAGTTGTATTTACCAGGGCCAGAAGAGCCTTTCTCTGCACATTCCAGGCTCGGGAAGCCTGCAAGATGTTGGAGCGGCCGCTCTGGGAAGGGAAAAAAATCTCCTTTAGTCAGCTCAAATGCTGGCCAGAGGTTTGCAGCCCAGTCCAGACACTGGAGAGCCGACCTTAAACGTTTCTGGGGCTGAAAGAGAGATCTGCAGCCAGCGAATGCTGGGAGAGGCGGCTGAGCTTCCCAACTCCGGCCCTGGCCCTCGAGGTGGGCGAGAAGCGGCTGGGAGGACGGGGACGGCCAGCCCGACCCGGAGAGGGGAAACCAGTTCACCCTGGCCTCAGGAATTAGGAAAATGTTGTCAGTTTGGGGTTGTGCTGCGAGGAAAAGCCTCCAGTGCAAAGCTCCAAGCGCCCGTCTCCAGCCTCGTTAGCCGGTTAAAGCATCAGACGGAAACTATTCTGCCCCGTCAGGAACTTACCCTCTTACGGGCTCCTGTTTTTCGGCTCCCAGAGCCCGGCAAAGCCCAGGGGGGGAAAAGCGCCGTCAGTGCCAGATGGTGAAACACACCATTCGCCCCGTCAGAGGTGCCGCAGCGAGGAACGGGTGATGGGGACGGCAGAGGAGAGGCACCGGGAGCTGCTCCTGGCACGTCCCCGGCCTCCTGTTCCGCACCTCGTGGAGGAGCGCATCCCGGCGCGCGGGGATTTCTTTATCATCCCCAAAACGCTGTGACGGCGCGTTGCAGCAGCACGTCCAACCACGCTGGGCAGCCGCGGCCGGGCAGACCCTGCCCCGGCAAACCGCAGGCTCTGGGCTGCCTGCTCCGTAGCCTTCTTTCTCAGAACTTTGTTTTCTTTCCCCAAAGCTGTCCGTCCATCCTCAGCTTTTCCTAAAAAAATAACATAAAATAAAATACAATATTCCTTCTCATTTCAGCTCGGCTCCTTTCCTGTTAGGGCTTTTGTCTTCCAGCAGCGATTTTTGGTGGCGTACGAGGACGCAGCCAGCCGCCTCCGCAGCGCTGCTCTCTTATCTGAGGCGCTGATTTAAAACACACGTCGGGCCGGGTTCACGGGGATAACTGCTCCCTTTCCTGGACGAAAGGCGACTTGGCCGGGGTCCGGGTAGCTCCGAGGAAAACCTCGTCACCTGCTGCTCAGGGGCATCCCGGGATGCAGGCGCGTGGCAGAGAGGTCCTGCCCATTCCCTGTCCTTCCTCTGACGATGCCCAGCATCATCCTCCGATCGCAGCCCCGGCTGCGCGCTGAGCTGGCACGCGCAGGATTTCCCCCCCCAGCATCCCGGGGGGGGGGGGTTCCCCAGGCGTATCCCCACGGACCAAATTTTCTCCGTATGTTTTTCTCCCCCCCTCTCCCCACATCCTGGGACCCTTCGGGTTGCCTGTGGCAGGGTCCCGTACGCCGGCGGGGGCATCTGCCCTACCTCTGCTCTTACGCCAGGGAGCTTTCAAGGACTTTCCCCCCGGAAGGCTTCATCCGTCCCTGTGCATGCCGAGGAAATAACACCGGGCACGTCCCCTGCCATCCGTATTGCGACCCCATTTCTCTCGCAGCACAACCGCCTGCGGGGCCTCCCCCGGCCAGGTCCAAAAAGCCTTCTCCTTCCTCGTGCTGAGGCCGGCCCCCCACCACCCCAGGATTAACGGGGTGTCCTCGGCAGGACAGGGAGGTCCTGCTGCCTTGGGAGAGGAGAGGACATCTCAGCCCCCTTTGAGGGAGGCAGCACTGAGCCGCCCCACCAGCCGCTCCTTTCTCCTCCTGGGCTTTGTCCTCCCGCAGCTGGGGGGTCTTTCCCCACGGATCTCCAGCACCCCCACCTAAAGGTGGGCAACCCCCAGGTCCGCTGCTCTGCAGGCACCTGCGCTCCCGCTGGAGCCGGGCCACCCCTCTCCACCACCACCCACTACGCTTTCAGAAAAGCATTTTATTTTAATTTTTCTTTCTTTTTTTTAAGCACTCGGGTGGAGGAGCGAGCCTGTTAGGTTTTCATTTCCCTCCCCCAGCACAACCCTGGGATGCATTTCCCTGCCCGGCTCCGCCATCCAGCCGGAGCGCCCGCCAACCCAAACATCCTCCATCCGCCGTGCCCGGGCTCCGGCAGCCCCGTGCCACCAGCGGCGAGGAGCAGGCACTGAATGTCCCTCCTTGCTCTGCGGGGAGACGTCCCGCCCCCCTTCCGAGCTCCCACGCAAAAGCCGTACCCCCCAAAAAATCCGGGAGCTCGATCCCTCGAAGGATGCGGCACAGATGGGTCTCGTTGGGAAGTCTCTTCCCCTGGGGCAAGGAGTGGGAAGGATTTTAGTGGGTGCAGCCCAGCGCAGACGCCGTGCCCCCCGAGGGGACGCTGCCCGCTGCCTTTTTGGGGGGGCAGCAGCAGGCTCCCCTTCCCTCAGGCCTCCGGAGGATGCTCGGGGGGGAAGGATGCTGGGGGATGAGCCGCCCTGCCGCCAGCCAGCCCCTTCCAAGCAACGTAAGGCAGAAAAATAAAAATAACGGAGGCAGGTTCTTGCCCCACGGACCCTGAGCCCCCCCGGGCAGCTCCGGGTGAGCATCGCCCCCCGGCCGCACACGCATCGGGTACTTTGCTCTGCACCTGCTCAGAGGCTATATCAGCGTTTAATGGTAATAAAACCAGCGTAATGAAGAAACATGCATAACGTCAGGGTTTGTGGTTAACATGCACAAGCGCTGCACCGAGGAACAGGTACCGAGGGGGTCGGGAAGACCGGGGAGGTGTCGTCGTCCCTCCCCGGCACGTGTTACAGCCGAACCCCAGCTATCCCTGGAGCTGCTCACAGCCGGCGGGGTGGAGGCTGCGGCTGACTGTAAATGAAATATTCACACCTCGAGCTCCCTCGACGCGAGCACCAAGCGCAGCCGAAGCCCTCCCCGAGCTCCCGGCGGGGGGCCGGGGGGATGCAGGCGGCCGACCCGGTTCAGGAGGTTTAAGGAGCTGAAGCACGGGCCCATGGCCAGCACCCATCTGCAGAGCCCTGGGGCTCCTCCATCGCCCGGCAGCAAGGAGGGCACCGAGAGCCGGCTCTTGTGGGGATGGATGTTCAGGGATTTTTCCGATCCTAGTCAATCCTGGGGGATTGAGACGCTGGACCAGCCCCCTCCCCGTGGGCTGCCGTGGGATTTCTCGGCATCCCAAGGGGAGCGGAGGGACGCTTGTGCGGGGCTGGGATCGGTGCAAGCAAGCCTGGGCCAGTGGGGGGGGAGAGCGGTAGCCGCTACGAGCCTCCCTCCTCCTGCATGCACCAGCTTAACTTCTCTCCTAACGGAAAAAAAAGGAATTAAAAAGGAAATAAGGGCCACGGTTTCTATCTGCTGTTTTCTGCGCTGTGTAGGCGCCGAGGCTGCGGGACATCGTCCTTCTGGAGCCCCGGGTGAGGACGATGCTCGGCTCCCGCGCCCCGGCGAGCAGGTAACCCCTGCACCTGATTTCTTTTGCACCTCATTTGCTTTTTTTCCCCCCCCCACATCGGTGGGTGTAAAAGCCACCTTAACGCGGAGGAGAGGATGGTTGGCTGCAGAGAGGCTCGGGGGGCGTGGGATGTCACCCATTGCACGCCTGCCTCCAGGGCTAGCGCTTTCGGGTGGAGGATGCTGAGCAGGGACCATCGCCGACAGGGAAGCCGCCCCGGCTGCCACCTCCCCTAAAACTCATAGGCGGAGACGAAAACGGTTATTTTGGACACATGCTTGGCCTGGAAGACACGGTCCAGGTACTCGGACATGTCCACGTCCACCTGGATGGTCTGGGGACCCTTGAGGCTCTGCACCAGGATGAGCTCCCCGGTCTGCCGGTCCGAGCGCTGCATCACGAAGTGGCCGCGGTTTTTGCCGCCCACGATGCCGAAGCGCAGGCTGTCGGGTCCCGGCCGGCCGGGTGCCGCCGCCGTGGCCATGCGGAAGAGCGGGGTGGGCGTCAGCAGGTTGGACGGCAGGGGAAGGTAGTGGAAGGAGATGGTCTTGGGTGCGTGGTGGCACGACCGGCTCTCCATCGGGCAGGGGTTGCGCTCGCACTGGCTGCAAAGGCAAAAGCAGGGGGGAGGTTTTCAGGGGTCCGTGTCCCCCACCTCGCTGGCACTGGATCCATGCGGATGCTACCCGTGTGATTTTGGGACCCCAGCACCCAAAAAACCGAAGCAGGGCCAGGTTTTGCACCCCACCGCACTTACAAGGGTGATGTTTTGACGTAGGTGACATTGCCGGCGGGCTGGGGACACTGGGGGCTGACGCACTGGAAGCCCCCCCCCGTGTTGATGCAGGTGGTCCCCCTCGTGCAGTTATCCTGGGACAGGGCGCACTCGTCGATGTCTGCAAAACAGGGGCGGCCAGCGGGTCAACCCCACCGGAGACCTCACACCGACCCCATTGAGGGGTTTCTTTTGGCAGAAAATAGGCAAAAGCACCTTGAAATGGTGATCAAAAAAGTATGAGAGTATGGCTGAAAACACCTGAATTGCCTAAAATCGCATTCTGCGCCTGCTCTCCTCTCCCCGAGCTCTGCCCTGGGCCAGCAAGGGTTAACGGCAGCACTCTCACAGCAGGAGGGCACCTTATTTTCCCAACTTTCTGCTAAGCTGTCTGAAAACACCACCTCTCTTTATTTACTAAACACCTCTGTAACCACTACGATACCTGAATGCAGATATTTGCTGGGAGCATGAGCAAGATGCTATCGAAACAGGCAGAAATCGGGGAGAAAAGGAGAAAGCGTGAGCTTTTTCACCACGAGCTGCATTAATCAACACTTTATAACACAAAAAAAATCCCTGATTTTTAGGAGGAGACTTTCGTAGGAGCAGTTCTGGCCACCCACCATCCCTACCCGCTGCCGCTTGCTTTGCTCTCAACCCACCCCCCAACTCCCCTGTTTTAGGAAGAGCTGCCGGCCTCCGAGCTGACCCCTCGCGCTCTAATTCTTGCTTTTTAACGCTATTTGTGTTTCTTCTCGGGGACGTCCCCTTCACAGGGGACAGCTCCACCACCGCAGCCAGGCTCCTATACTCTGTTTCGGCAAGATGCATTTGCCAGCGCCTGAACCTCCCCTCCGCCTGCAGATTGTTGCATGCAGAAACGCTTGCGAACAAGGAGAAAAAAGGAGGGGGGGGGGGGAAAAAGCAATTGTGCAAGCTGGGAAAAGCGGTAAACCCGTGGGTTTGCAGCCCCTCGTTACCTTCGCAGCCCCTCGTTACCTTCGCAGCTCTTGCCGTCGCCCAGGAGGACGTACCCGGGGGGGCAGGCGCAGCGGTAGGAGCCGGGGAGGTTGACGCAGGCGTGGGCGCAGAGCCGGGGACCCCCCTCCCGCTTGTACACCTCGCACTCGTTGAGGTCTGCGGAGAGACGAGGGGAGTGGGTGCACGGCCGAGACCCCGCAGCCCACCCCACCGCGTCCCCCCCGGCGCGGCTCACCCTGGCAGAGCCCGTTGGCGGCCGTGCCGCTCATGTGGAAGCCGGGCTCGCAGCTGCAGTGCTGGGTCCGGTCGATCTGGGCGCAGCGGGGCTGGCGGCTGAACGCCGGGTCATCCGTGACGCTCCAGGCGGGGGGAGCTGGGGGGGACACGGCGGGATGGGGTTTGAAATGAGGTGGGGTGCCGAAATATGCCCAGAGGGTGACGGGTCACCCACCCCGGCGGGGGGGTCACCCACCCGTCTGCGCCTGGTACTGGCAGGCGGCCCCGGTCCACTGCTGGGGGCAGAGGCACTTGTACTGGTTCAGCCCCTCCAGGCACGTCCCGCCGTTCTGGCAGGGGCTGCTCGAGCACTCGCTGATCTCTGCAAAAAAAGCAGCCGCATTTCACTTTATTTGATTTTGGCAGGAACGCCGCACGCGCCGGGCCGCTTCGGTACCCCACAGCGCATCGGAACCATTTCTTTTGCCGAACTGGGACACCGGCTGTGCCCGATGCTGCGGCGCTGCCCCGGTGCAAAGGTTTGCTACGCCGGCGGGAGCCGTCGCAGCACTGATGCCTTTTCCCCTCATCTCTGCTGCTGGGCGCCAGGTGAGGCTCCAGCTGTAATTTCCAGCTTTCCTTGAGGATGAGAAACCCCAAATCACCGACCGTGGGAGCTGCAGCATCCATGGGACGTTGGTTTGCTGGGACTCGGGGACCACCCTGTTTGCTGAACCCCAATAATCCCCCATGTTTAAATAAACCCAAATCGCATCCCACTCTTGCAAACGATGTCCACGGGCAGAGACGGGCACAGAAGCAGCCGCAGCCCTGCCGTAGGCGGCCCAGGGCGGTACCTGCGCAGCGGGGCTCCTGCCCGCTCCAGCTGCCGTTGGCCTGGCACGTCCGCGTGCTGGAGCCCAGGAGCTGGAAGCCTGGGTCGCAGGTGAAGTGAACCTCGTGCTCTACCAAATACTTGCTGCCAAACTTCCTCCCGTCCGCGGGGGCTTGCAGGGCAGGGCAGGAGGCTGCAAGAGCACCGCGGGGAGGGGGTCAGCATTCAGGCGGGTGCTTTGGGCGAGCACTGACTTATCTTTCCTCTCCCCAAGTCTACCACGGTTCAGCCAGTTCCTCCAAGACCTCCTCTTTAACTGTTATTTTCCTCGAATATTGGCCTGCTGGGGTTAGTCAGCCACATCCAGCCCCACGGTGGGGCTGAGCATCACCGGCAAGGGGGTTGGTGGCATTTTTGCCACCCCTCTCGTGCTCCCAGCACAGGACTGTGGCCCTTTTGCTGGAGACACGGTTTTCCAGCCCCCTCACCTCCAGTGCTTTGCCAGGAGCTCTCCGCTTTGCAGCGAAGGGCTTTTGAGCCTCCCCACATCTGACCAGGCTGCAGAAGCGCTCGAATTCACACTCGCGAATTGCCAACATGGGAACCGGTACCTCCATCTGTGGAGACGCCCAGACCTCCACCCGTCACAGCCCCGAGCACCCTGCCCTGCCCACCCCAGCATCCTCTGAGGCCACAAAAGCACTCGGGGGGACCCAGGGAGGACTCACCGGCCGGCGGCGCGGGGGCGGCTTTGGCCAGGGAGGCGTGCAGGGTGCTCAGCCGGCTCTTCATCACGCGGAGACCCTCGGCGAAGCGCGTCTCCTGCCCCTTCAGCAACTGCTGCATCTGCCGGATGGCGGCCAGGAGCTGCTGCCTGCTGAGGCAGCTCTGCGGGGACGGAGCGGCCGCTCAGCGGGGGGACATCGCTCCGGCCCCCACGCCACCACGCTGGCCAGGACCCAACCTGCCGCACTGCTGCCCCGGCTGCGGGGGAACGCTCGTGCAGGAGCTCTGCAGCATCAAAGGTCCCCTGAGATACCTGATTTTATTTTTTTTTCCCCCCATTTACCCAGATGCAGGAGCTATTTTAGCCTGTGCAAGGAGTCCTTAGCTCAGGCACGCTCTCCTACATCTAAATGGGTAACGCAGCACCACGAGCAGGGCTGTAATCACTTTGTTAGCCCTGGGAGAGATGCCATAACTCATGTTTCATCCCGCTGGAGCTAGAGCCCTGTCCCGCTTCCACATTACAAAATAAGAGGAAAACAGCTGTCTTGTGAGTTCTGCTGGGGCCAGGAACACTGGTGGGACTCCTGCCTGCAAACCGATGGCTACCATGGGACTGACTCATGCAGGAGACGGGCATCGTTATTATAGGTTTCCTGCGGAATTGACTTAAAACCAAAGAAAAAGAGCAAGAGCTGAGGAAAGCCAAGCCAGTTTTAGAGCTCAGAGGTTCGCAGAGCACATGGGGGAGAGAACACACAGGGTCTGGTCTGGGTGGCATCAGGCTGGGGGCAAACGAGCTCCAGGAAAGCAAGCGGAGCTGCCGGGCACCGGCCCACCCGGCCCAAGGGATTTCTTCCCCCCCCAGCCACACTGTGCAGGGGTGAAGTTATTCTCCTTTCCAAATAGCTACTGAGGCTTTACGAAATAAAAATAAAAGCCAGCCCAAGCGGTGTGCTGTCCTCTGCTTCCCTTGGTGCAGTTTTGGGGGGTCATGGGCAGCCGATGGGGATGAGCCGGTCTGTGCCTGCAGCTCTGGGGTGCCCCGCGCCAAGAGGGAGGGAGGGAAAAGCAAATAGATGCCTGGCATGTAGCTCGCTTTAATAAACAGCTCTTTGTTAGGGCTGGTTTTAACTTCAAGAGCCAGCGTGAGCTCCCGGCGGGATGCTGAACCGTAGCAAACCCCCGCTCTCCCGTAAAACCCGGAGGATTCTTCGCCCCCGGTGGTGACTCCAGGTGCGGGGTAAGAAGGAAAAAAAGAGCCCAAAAGATCCGGGGCCGGGTTTAAGCCCTGTTTAAGTCCCCCCCCCGCCTTTGCCCACCTGTTTGCTGGGGCCGGGGCAGGAGCGCGGGCTGCACAGCCTGGACGGGTGGACAGACACCGGCACCGGGGGGGGGGGAGAGGAGAGGAGACGCTTCCCCACCCCGCAAAGCCGTTCCGAGGGGGGTCCCCCCGCTCACCTGGGGCGCCGGTGCCGCCGGGAGGAGCAGCAGCAGCAGCAGCAGCAGCGGCGGCGGGGGGCGGCACCGCGCCCCCGGCATGGTCCGGCGGCCGGCGCGGCTCTCGTCCGCCGAGGAAGGGCTCTCCCGGGCGCCGGCAGCCGCCTCTCCCCGCCCCGTGGAGCTCTCCCTCCCACGCCGCCCCCGCCCCACGCGCGGCCACGCTCCCCCGTGGAGCGGGACGCGGCGCTCACCTCCCTCCCTTCCCCGGTGGGGGGGACGGCGCTGCCCGCCCCGAGGGGCCGGGTCCCCCCGGAGGGATGCTGCGGGCATCCCTCGGGACACCTCGCAGCGCTCTGTCCCGCTTCCAGCACCCCCCGGCGTGCCCCCCGGCCACGCGTGTTACCCCCCTGCACAGGCACGGTGCGCTCCCGCCGTGTTTTGGGGTGGGTTTTTGCAGAAAAGTTGTTTCTGTCGCTGCCGGGACCAGCGAGCACCGTGCAGGAGCCCACCGCCAGCCCCCCGCTGCGGCGGGGCCGAGACCACCCTCCCCAGCCCGGCACCCCTTCCTCATCCCCTGCACCCCTTCCCCAGCCCGGCACCCCTTCCTCGTCCCCTGCACCCCTTCCGCAGCCCAGCACCCCTTCCCCACCCCCTGCACCCCTCAGGGGAGGCGAGCGGCGGCCGGGCGGTGCGTGGGGTCCCTGCTCCATCTGCTGGGCACGGCGGGGCGGCCGGTTGCTGCAGAGCAATCCCTGAGCAGAAATCCGCTCAAACGGAGAAGCAGGGAAGGGCCGAGCCATCGCAGGGTGACTCCATCCCTCCCGGGACCCCCTTACAGACTCCTGTTTCCCCGTCGTTGCAACAGGAGCGATGGTTTTCTCGGCGCACGGCCAGGACAGACGGAAACCTGCTGTCTGGGATCTCGAAGCACCCGCTGATCCTGTCCGGGCTCCGCTGGCGAGTTCCGATGGGGCTCTCCCTCAGCGGGCTGTGTAGCGGGGGCCCAGACCATCCGTAGGGCTGCCCATCACAACAGCCACAACAAATGGTGAAAAAGGGGAAAAAAAAGGCCAGGCGAGGCTGGCTGCACCCTCGCCACTTGGTGCCGGTGCAGCTCGGGCAGCGGGAAGCCAACCCCACGCGGGGGTGGCACAGGGGAGCTCGCCCGTGCCCACCGTGTGCCCCCGGCCGCGCTCTGTTACCCCTGGGGGGGCCAGGGGCTGCCCCTCACCTGTGAGCCGCGGGGAGCTCAAATACCAAAGCCTCCCAATTAAGAAAAACTAGTTACAGCATTTAATTACAAACCCTCATGGGAAGAGCCAGACTCCGCTATGAAAATCATGCAGGAAGAAATAAAACAGACGACCGTTTATTAAAATATACCCCCTCTGTCCTTTTCTCGGAGCCTATGTACACCCCGCTCTGCGCAGCAGCACACCTCCCTTTCACAGCAGCACTTCAGAGCCCTCGGCACGGCTATCGGCGCGCGGCAGCCCCGGCGCGAGCGAGCCGCCGGCGGGCAAGGTGCTGGCCTGGGTCCACGCCAAGCCCTCGCCGGCCGCCCCCTCGGGCAGCAGCGGGACGTAGGCCTCCTCCGCGGGGCCGCCGAGCTGCTCCTCCAGGACGTACCTCGTCCCCCATCGTTCGTGGTGGTGGACGTCCACGGCCACCAGCGCCGCCTCCGCTCCGGGGGAGCAGGGCTCAGCAACGTCCCCGGGGTCCAAATCAGAGTCCGCTTGGGGGAAGCCCGAATCCTGGGTGGAGTCCGGGCTCTCCTCGGGCAGGCTGGTGTTGATGTAGATGACGTCCCCGGATCCCCTGACGGCGGGCAGGTTTTCCAGCAGCTTCTCGAGATGGACCTTCAGCTGCGAGAACGTCGGGCGGGTGGCAGGGTCGGCTCTCCAGCACGCAGACATTATTTCATACCTGGAAATCGGGAGAGGAGGGTGGTTATCGTGGAGGATGTTGCCAGGCGCTGGGCCACAGGATGTACGGGGGCTAATTCCCTGCTTCTCTCCAAACTGAGCAAGCCCTGAGCTGCTTTGTGTTAAAACAAAGCAAAACCAACTCCCTCTGCTTAGGCTGTCTGCAGAGGGCAGAGGCAGCCAGCTGCAGCCCTGTGATCAGCCCCCCGGGAACATCCCAGTTCTGCTCCCGGGACACCGAGTCCTTCTCTTGTCCTTCCCGCAGGTGCCTGTTCCCAGGCGGGATGTCAGGGAACTCCCAGAGCCCCCCTGCAAGCGCGTCACTGCGGGGCACACACCGTCTCCCCTGCCCTTTGGCAGGCTGGATCCGAGAAGAGGTTTCCTTGCCGCTTCCTTCAGGGACAGGCATGGGAGAGGGGCCTTGTAGGAACCCTTGTGGGCTCTGAGCACCTTTGCTAGTTTAACCGTTTTTGTATTCACAGCTCTTAGCCATGGGGGGGTTAAACATTTTCAGCTGGAATGGCACCGGAGAAAAACTCAGGAAGAAAACTCGGGAGAAAAACCCTTGCTGAGCTGCTCAGAAATGCAAAGTTTTGAGGTTTCCACATTTTCCCGTTCCAGATTCATAGATTTTAGGCACTGAAGGACCCTGGGTAACTAGGAGTTTTGTGGGGCAGAGAAGAGCATCACCAGCCAAGACCTTCTGGCCAAAACTATCTTAACAAAAAAAAAAACCTAAAAAGTCTGATTCCTCCACCACACACTGCAGAGGGCATTGCTCCTGTCCCCGCAGGACCAGCGAGGTGACCCCGGCACTTCCCACCCGCCCCACGCCGCCGGCTGCCCGCAGCCCAGCTCGCCAGCCCTCTGCGCCAGCCCTGCAAACACAGCGCTTCCTCCTGGGATATTCGTTGGGATTCCTGGGCGCCAGTTTACCTGGAGTTAAGATGCTTTTTCCTCCCTGGGTGATAGGCTGCTCTGCTCTGGGATCTGGCTTTTATTAGGCACGTCAAAACTCGGGAGATTATGCAAATATTAAGGGTTTTGAAGTTTTTGTTTCTGTGATACTTTCGTTTAAAACGTGACCCACGCCATTCTGGCCAGCTTTCCTCCGAGAGCTAACCCGCGCGTGCGCTCTGGTAAGCTCCCTGCCTGCCAACCCCACAATGGAGAAAAGGCTAAATCCCTGCCATATTTTTAAAAATCTTTAATAACTGTTGTTTCTGGGGGCTGTGGGAGAAACGGAGGGGGTGAGTGACTCCCTCTCCGGTACAGACCCTTATTCCACTTGGAGCGGCAGGTTTGCAGCAGGTGGGAGCACTTCGATTGCGCTGTGATGCACAGCTTTGCGGGCTTACGGCCACATTCAGTGCTAAGCCACAAATCCACAGCACAAGCAGTTGTTGTGTCCTTAAAGAAAGGACATCAGCAACTGAGAGCCACAAAGCACAACGAGTAGCACCTCACAGAAACCACCTCAGCTCAGGGCTGGCGATGCACAGGTTGTCTGCAGGGCGACAGAGAGCAAAGGGGCTGCGCTACAGCCCAGAAACAGGGTTACAATACTCACAGCTCATCCAAGCAGTCCTCGGGCTTTTTCAGGCGCTGCCCGTGGAAGAGGTACTCGTAGATCTCGTGGTTCTGCACTCCTGGGTAGGGCGTCATCCCTCGGGTCGCTATCTCCCACATGGTAACACCAAATGCCCACTGCGAGGACAAAGGGAAAGCTGAAGGGACATTTCCAGGAGGAATGAATGAGTCTTTTCATGGGGAAAGGTCACTGCCCAGCGTCCACTGGGCCCTCGCACAATGCTAAGAGTTGTCGCTCCAGTCCTGCCCTCCCCAAAATTGGAAATAATAAGCAATGCCACAGAAGAGGCGAGCGGCCCACTGAATAAACCTATTCCAGGAGGCTGGGCAGGCAGCGAAAGGTCAGCGCGTCCCATTACCGACAGCCTCCCGCTCCTCTGGCTTTGCACTTCCAGGGTACAAGAACAGCCGTAACAAAGTGCGGCAAGGGCGGAGGACGCAAGCCGGGGATCGGTCCCCAGCTCTGCCTCCTGCCGCCCGGCTGCCCAGCCACGTGGACCTACCACATCGCTCTTGGTGGTGTAGACGCGGTCAGCCAGGGACTCGATGGCTATCCACTTCACTGGCATTTTTGCTATTCGGCCCTGACGGTAGTAATCGCCGCTGTAAATCTTCTTCGACAAACCGAAGTCTGCCACGCACACCGTCATGTCATCCCGTAACCTGTCAGGCGGAAACAGGGATGACAAGATGGAAAAGTCTGACGTGCCGAATTCTGAAGCAGAAACCTGAGGCTGAGCTCTTTTCTCATGTCTCTCAAGACCGAGAGAGGTTTTATTGAAGGAAGCCAAGTTGTGCTGTAAAACCACGGGGCTTCCACTGATGTTCATCTATCCAGGATGAAGCAGAGGAAAACAAACTCACATGCAGTTTCGAGCTGCCAAATCCCTGTGGAGAAAGTGCCGACTGCTCAGATACTCCATCCCCAGGGCGATATCGACCATGAACTTCACCAGCGTCTGCAGGGGCACAAACTGGGAAGGGAAGGTGCAGGTTAGACAGTGCAAGCCCTTTGGGAAGCACATTTGGTTTGATCTGAAAGGCTTCCCTGTCCAGGGCTGCCGTCTGACATCCTAGTGGTCTCACTGGCCCTGGAGAGCACCAGGAGCCCACAGCAGCAGCCACTGTGGCCTCTGTCATCCCCGTTGGGCTAACACCCTCAGATTGTAAGATTTATTGAATCACAAGCCCGTAGGAGCTGCAGGTGCGGGGACAGTTGTTTTAGAAATAACCCCAACACTGTCTGCCAGGCTGTGCCGCTGGCCAGAAGACCCCAATCCCTTCCCACCCCCGCCGCCTCCTTCCACGTCTCTGGAGTGCAGCCTGCAATGAGAATTTGCTTCCTTCTTGCCTTTCCCACTGCCTGCCTTCAGATCACATATTTTTGGCTAGAAAGCAGCTCTGCAGGAAAGGACCCTGGTGTAAGTTGACCGTGGGTCAGCAGCGCGCCTTTGTGCCAACGAAGGCCAACCTTGTAGCAGGCTGCGTTAGCAAAAGTGCAGCCAGCAGGTCAAGAGAAACTATTCTTCCCCTTAATCTGGCACTGGTGAGGCCACATCTGGACGCTGTGTCCCACTTGGGGCTCCTCAGTAGAACAACGTGTTGGAGCAAGCCCACAGGAGATCGCTAAGACGGGGCTGGAAGACATGGTGTACAAGGAGCTGAGATACTTGGGCTTGTTTAGCCTGGAGAAGGGAAGGCGAGAATCCCACAGGCTTTTGGGGAGCTTGAACCCGCCGCTGCCACCTGACAAAGGCAGGAAGCAGCACTACAGTCAAGTCCTCTTATGTTCTCAAAAAACAAAGGCAGATGTGTCCCCAGAAGAGGCACAGTCCCACCTTGCTCCTCGCAGACATGGGGCCTTCTGCTCCCTGCGCTCATTACCTGGGGGGCCATCTCCAGCCGCGAGCGAAGCAGGAAGCTGTGCAGGTCACCGTATTTCATGAATGGGAGAATGACCATGGGCTTGGGGACCTGCTGGGAGCTCAGCTCGATGCACACACCTGGAAAACACAGACAGGCTGCACAGCCCCGTGGGCAAAGGCACCACACTCCCCCCGCAGACATCTGTGGGGGACCCGAGCGCTCCCCAGTCCGGCTCCCCAGCCCAACTCCCAGCTGGAGGGCGGGGAGTGACAGCCCATACCTAGGAGCTTGATGACATTGGGATGGTCGAAGTCCTTCATGCACGCTGCTTCGCTGAGGAACTCTTCTATCTCCCTCTGGGAAAAGTTATCCACTGGGAAATAGAGAAAAGGAGAAGGTTTAACACCCCAAGAGCTTTAACACCCCAAATCACTGCTGCCATCTCCCTTCACAGCACAGCTCCTGTGTGGGTCAGGGGGAAGGGACCACCGGGATGTCTCTGCCATCCTTGGCTGTCTGATATGAGTGCCCCTTCCCGACCGGCACCAGGAGCTGTGGCACAGAGGCCGGCATCCCCACAAAATGGTGCCAGGATGCAGAGAGAGCACCACCTGAGACGGGTAGCAGGAACGCTGGCACCCACTGGGACAAACAACGTCAAGTTCTGTGAGGCCAGGGTGATGACTTACACTTCATGGTCTTCACAGCCACCTTCTGCTGGGTGCCTTCAGGCTGGCTGAGACGCCCCTCCATCACTGACCCGAACTCCCCTGCACCATGGGAAAGAAGCAAGCACTTTATCCACAACCCGAAGCACCACCTTTCAGGACACCACTATGTTCTCGAAGATCTGAAATGCTCTAAGATGGAGACCTCGTCCCCAGAAGTCTGCAGGGGGAAGGCTTGTGTCTCATCAGTGGCAGAAGGAGGACATGAACCCAGGGGTCCCGGCACTTGGTCATCTTGATGCACCGTCTCCCCCACATCCCCTGGGCCTGGAGCTGGGGGATGATGCAGGTAACAGTGGCAGCCCCTGCCCCATATCTCCATCCCCAGCTCTCCAGCCCCAGCACTCACCCTCTCCCAGGACCTTCCCCAGGCTGAGGGCATTTCTGTCCACGACAACATCCTGCAGCTTCTGCTGGAGCTCGCTGCTGACGCCCAGGCTGCCCACTGCAGGAGAGGGGAAGAGAAGCTCAGGTCACCTCCAACCTGCAGACATACCGCTGCTGCGATATCCCCATCCACCGCCTTGCAGAGGGATAAAAAAAGTATACTTACACGTAAGTTCAACGGCTCTCCGGCAGTAGGACTTCTTGGCCGTGTAGTTCACTGCCAGCTCCAAGTCGTTCCGGCTGAAAGCAGTCCTGGCGGGACAGAAAGAGACCCTGCTGGGCCAGGCGCGGCTGCTTCTCCTCCCATGAAGGAACCGCCGCTGCGGGGCCGGGCGACCACAGCGCTACCGGGGGTATCGGTAGTAAGGGAGGAAATATGCACATTGGTGCTAATCTTTTTCATTTCCCTCTTACTGGATCAGTGCCATCGCTTACAACGTCCGAGCAAAACAGCCACATGATAAACAAGGCTGATCGGTCAAGGAGTGAGTCACAGAGGTTTTTTGGGGAGGAAATGGGATACTCATTTCCTACTCAGAGAGCAGTCTGTACCGGCAGGAATACGGTGCCCAGATCTACCACCTCCTAAAGCGATCTCTTCGCTTGCCCGATGCACAACTCCAGCCTGTCAATGCTCTCTGTTAGCACGAGCAACCCCCCGCCCAAAAAGAAACTAAGGGAGCTTCACACCATGGCCCCGAAACAGTGGTGATGGGCATGCTGCTGGGGGATGCTGTGCAAACCCTCTGGTTCGGGGCCGTGCAGAGGTCCAGCTCCGGGAAACAAAAACACAGCAGATGCTCAAGAGCTCCCAGGGAGTGAGCGTCGCAAAGAAAGAGCGACAATGCTCCACCAGTTAGGAAAGGGTTCCTTACATACTACCAGTTTCCAAACTGGGATGGAGGTGATGCTATGGGAGATCAGAGCAGGTGGGATATTCCTTCACCAGCTCAATAAACTCCCTTACTGAAAAGATGTTCTTCCGAAAGAATTAATTATATCACATCTCCAGTTTGGCAGCGGACACTCAAGTGATAGCACTTATAAGAAAAGCCGCTAGCACCACAATTGTTTAACAAAACCAGCAGCACAGGCCAGTTAAATGCCACTTAGAAAGTCACAAGGGTGAGTGACTGGCATTGGCTTATTGTAGCAGAAAACAGCCCTTTGTCCACATTATTAAAACACCACTTCTGCAGCCCAGTGGCAGTCTCTCTGCCCAGCGGGGCTTAGCCATCGGACCAAGGCAGATTTGGCATGTGACGAGGCAGGAAAGGTTTCTCTAGGCCACAGGACACAGGATATTATACATCTCTGCTCTCTCACCTCTGTGTCAAAACGCCGAGGCCACCCTCCCATACCAAGTTGCACAAATTTACTTCCCTTTTAAAATAGGAATAGCGAGCAAAAGGTGAACTGCTGGGCTAAGGAAGGGAGGGGAAGTACCGTCGCTGCAGTAAAAATACACTCAGTGCCTCACCATGGGCATAAAAAAATGCCATTTGTGGGGATGACGTCAGTGCTGGAGGCAGAAGTCTTCTCCCCGCATCCAGCGTGGGCTGCTGGCCACCCGCCCTGCCTGCCCGTGCCCCATGCGCCTGCGACCTGCCCAGCTCGGGGCACCTCTGCAAGCTCTTTTCCCTTCGGCTTACCCATATTTTGTTTCCATGCATCTTTTCTGGATGACCACAGACAAGCAGAGGATCAGCCCGACAGCAATCGTCCCGCAGATAAAGCCCAGGGCTACGATAAAGGAGTCCGCGTTCCCGGAGGCTGGAGTCGAAGAGGGGGCTGAGGTTATTAATCCTAAGAAAATATCCCATTAATGGAGCCGAAGGAGTCAGCCTGCAGCACCCAGGGCCTGGGGGAGGATTTCCCAGGGGCTGAAACCAAACCCAGTAAAGCCCAAAGGGTTACACGGGAGAAGAGGGCACAAGGACTAAGGTTGCACACGGAGAGCAAGTCTCTCCTGGCCACAAAAGCATGCTGAAGATCCCCGATTCTTGGCTGATAGCCTAGCCGACGGGGAAAGCGTCTGAAGGAGGATGAAGGGACGCCAAATGGCCTTGGCCGGGCAAGGAAAGCATGCCCTGCCTGCTTCCCCATCATCCTCCCCTGCACCCACGCCGCGCGGGCAGGGATGGGCATCTCCTTACCGCTGCCAGGGATGAAGACCTCCACCGGGCTGCTGAAAGGTCCCACTCCCCCCTTGGTGACAGCAGCCACACGGATGGAGCAGGTGGCGTTGGTGGCCACCACGGGCAGGACGGCCACGCTGGCGTTGTGCCGGGCTTCAGCGGAGACGTTCTGCTGGAAAGAGGAAGGGAAGAAAAGCCTGGGCTGGGGGAGACAGCGGCCCATCCCTACGGCAGGATTTATTGAGAATTGTCCCCTCATCAAACTTCTGCGTTGCTTTGCTTTCACAAGCCCAGAGGAAATGCAGCACCAAGCTATTTATGGAGAATAATAGCCCTGCCTGCAAAAGCCGGATGGGATCTGGAAAGGGGCTGAGCAGCGTTTCCCGTTCAAACCTCGTGCTGCTGTCGCTCTTTGCTTGTCAACAGCAGCGGGACCAGCAGCCTGAGCCCGGAAAGCGATCTCGCAAGGAAGGGGAAAAGGCATTTCATGCACTGGTGGGAATATGGATTTTGACCCCCAGCCTTCATCGCGGTCGGCTCGGCCAAGAGGCTCGCACCCCTCTCCGCTGCCGGCCAGGGATGCCCACGGCTCGTGCCGGGCAGCCCCGCGAGCCTCGGCACCCACAACCTCGCCACCGCCGCTCCTTCGCAGAGCATCTCTGACCACTTTCAGCCGCAGCGCTCCTGGTTTGATCGTTCAAGTGCCCTGCCACAGAAAGTAGATCTTAGGGCAGATATTTTCTGACTGTGGTTATGTGTCAAGCTAATAATATTTCCAGTTTTAAGGGCGTGTTTCCTTGCCTGGTAAGACGGCAGGAGTCAGCGTGCCGCATGGCACAGACCTTTTTCCTTGGTAAAAACACAAGTGAGTCTTTCCCTGCAAATTCCCTGTGGTTTCCTGGTCGTCTTCAGCTGAGAGAGCGCTGCTGCTGCTCTCCGCCAACCCCCAGCTGCAAAACAGCTGCCAAAACATCTGGCAGAGCCCAGCTCCTTACCCTGGCTGAACGTCACCCGGCCGACCAAAAGCAGCAGCCGAGGGGGATCGGTGGGCAAGGAGGAGGAAATCGGAGCTGCTCAGAGGGAACTGGTTTCTGTTCACAGTCATAAAAAAAGCCGCAGAAATGGATGTGAAACACGCCCCAGCCCCAGGAGCCTGTCTGTGCCATCGGGCAGCGGCGTGAGCGGATACCCGCTGCTGCCTCCGCTCCTGCTTTCCTCCCGCCTCACGTTCACGACGTCCTTCGGCAGAAATGCGCACAAGATCCTTTCCCTACTGCCAGCCTAAAAATGCCCCGGGATCCTTTCGTATCGCAGATGGCTCTGCTGTGTCATCTGAGGACAGAGCCCGGCTGATATCAAACAGACCGTGGAGAGCATGAGCACACTGGCAGAGCAGACAGCCGTTCTGGCAGGACAGAACTGCCAAAGTTAATGGTTTTTTATGAGTGTTGCGGTAGTTGAGGAATTTCTTCATGTCCCAGCTCCGGCAGCCTTGGCTCAAACAAGAACTGCTGGTTTAAGAATAAAATAAAACAACTTTTTTGAAGCTTTTAAAATAGTTTTTAAGCCGGTTGTGGAGAAGAAGAGGCCTGCAGGTGGCCCTGCTGACACAGAAATACAGGACCCTCCGCCTTCACCGTGCTGGGGTTGTTAAACCGATGGTTATTTTGGGGCATTTCATATTTAGCCTGTCCAGGACCAACACTGGGAGACTTTATTTCTGAGAAATCAGAGCTCCACTCAATAGCAAGCACGTTGCTCTTGTGCTTCGGCTCAGGAGACCCTTGGGGGTCCGTGGGAGAAGCGGGCACCGCACAAGCCCATGGTACTCTGCGGAAAGGTGACGGCACAGGCTCAAGCCGTTCCCGTGCCTCTTAATTCTGCGACAGCCCTTATAAAAAGACGTGCTGGCCCCTGCCCTCGGCTGGCTCTGTTTTTGCCTTCCGTAAAACCTGGAGGCTGATGAAACAAATCAGCAACAAACACAACTGCTTCCCTCAGTCTGCAAAGAGCCAAGGTCCCTCGCACAGCTACCTCCCACCTGAACTCACTCCCCGCTAGAGGGGCTTTTTGAGCCTCCTGAAAGTCAGCATTAATGAGAACGGTTATTGACCAGGAACCCAAGCAGAAATTTCACCCCACAAGCATTTGACTGAAGAAAATTATAAAAAACAGCAACAACAAAAAAAGATAGTCTCCCAGGGCTTAAAGGGCAAGTCCTGTTTTTTGCTTTCCGCTTGAGAGACAACAAATATGTCAGCATTTTTTTTTACCATGCTAGTCACAAGACCATAATATTGTTTTCCTGACCTCATTCGGTCTGGATCTATACATGCTCTTTTTCAGAGGCGCAAAAGGAGAACAGAAAATGCAGCATCCTACAAAAAATAGGGTGTGAGTCACTTTTTCCACACCGTTCAGGCCGTCAGTGCCTCTCTGTGCTTTCAGCCTGGGACAGAGGAAGACCAAACCACAGCGCAGAGGCGACAGCTGGATACATCTGCGCAATTATCCAGAGCTCCCCGACCACTGGCAGAGCCTGGACGGGATGCTCTTTTGCCCAGCAGCTGAGATGAGCCAGGACTGCCCGAGAGGTCAGGCCAACCTCGCCCTAGCAAATTCCTGAAGGCTACTTCCCAAATCCTGGGAAGGCAAACACTCACGGACAGGCCCCCAGCCCCAAAATGTTCCTTGAGCTATGAAACTCTGTGCCATGGGTTTGCAGATGAGTTAATGCACGGAATCAATCTCATCCCTCAAAACCCAGGGAACAAATTCTCCCAAACACCTTACGATTGACTCCATTGCTGGAAGTGCCAAGAGATGCTGCCAAACCTTGACTGCCCCTCCAAAGGCCATACCAAAGATTGCCAACACCGGGAAGAACATCTCACTTCTATTTCAGAGAACAGGAGCCGCGGTAGCAAACCTCTTGTCTCCTTCAAGCAGAACTGCTTCTTCCCAATATTATTGACTTAGGGCATTACCATGAGTTACATAAACACGCGAGAGCGTGTTTAATACAAGTGGTATTAAACTTGTATTAAAAAAGCCCAGATGAAAGCACAAGACAGCAGATAAATAAGCTCAGAAAGAATACATGGAAGCACCAAGACCAAACTGGACATCCCTGCTTGATGTCTGCCGGGATTTTTTCTAGGCTTTAGTCATTCTTCCCCGTTTCCCTGGTGACTTACCAACCCCTTGGAGTTCTGCCACCTGTACCAGATGTGATAGCCCTGCAGTTCCCCGTGGATCCTCCCCAGGGGCGGCTTCACCCATCGGATCTCCAGGGAGGAGCTGGATTCATTGAATGACACCGTGACGTTCAGTGGCGGGGTGGTTGGAGCTGCAGGAATCAAAGAGAAAGAAGGTGAGGGGAGCCAGGTGGATGGGTGCAGGAACATGGCAGGCTGACGGAAAATGAGCTGTAGCTCAACCAGAAAGCACATAGTATTTCCTACAGCCTTTAATATCTCCAGCAGGTGACCACCCGTGGGTAAATTTCCTTTCCCCAATCAGACTTGAGATATCCCACCCCATAAGCAACCATGACTCTGGACCAGCATCTCATCCAGGGAGTCCTGCACGAAGCACAGCTGCGCGACCGAGGCAGGGAAACCCTTCTCAGTCTTTGCTACTCATTTCCTACCTCCCTCGGTGGTGCTGGCGGTTATCCAGGGGCTAAACGGCGACCAGCCGACTTCATTCCCGCAGGAAACACGGATGTTATAGTCCGCCATGGGCCCCAGCTGCTGGATGTGATACACGTGGGGAGGCACCGAGGTGTTGAAGAGCAGAAGTGAGACGTTGCTTCGTGGAACAGCTTCCTTGACCTTAATTGAAAAATCAGTCCACAAACAGGGATTAGTCAGCAACAACCTGTAGGGTGAGACGTGCGGCAGGAATTTTACATCTGTAAACAGGATCCAGAGCCCTGCCTCCCATCCAAACACCGGCAGGGCCTTGTTCCTGCATGCTGGCTCGTCTCTGCCCAGCGGAAAGCTGACGGCAGGCCATTCACGGGGCCCAGGGGGAGGGCTCCAACACAGGCGGAGAAGAAAGAGTTGCGGTGGGGACACAGCAGAGATGTGTGAAATCGCCATCACTGGGGAAAGGAGGAGGGAGGGATCGTTTGCTCTTTCTTGTGGCATGGAGCAAAAGGAGCACCTGATAACACTACCAGGCAACGAGTCCCAAAGAAACAAAGGAAAAGCCTTTTTCGTGCAACATATCATTAGACCACAGGACTTATCGCCAGACCACAGACTTATCGCCATCAGATGTTGCCGGACTAATCACAGACCTCGTCAGACTCCATCATTACGTCTAGCAGCACGGATGAATTCAACTAAAAACAAGTCACGCTTTTTACACAAAGAGAAATTGCTCTCTCCCCAAAAGGCTGGCCGTTAAGCACCCATGTAGCTGCCCACACAGCCCTTGCAGCTCTCTGGAAAGCGTCTCATTTTGTGGGAAGCACCACGAGAGCGGCCTGGGCCGGGACGGTGGGAGGAAAGAGGGAAGAGCAAGAACAAGAGATACCAGCGCAAGCAAGACAGTTAACTCGAAAGACAACCCACAAGACGTGTTTCAGCATGAATCACAAGCAGAAAGTCATATTGTCCGTTCAAAAGCCTCCACGCATGGTTTTGGGGTGGCAGGAGACCTGCCCTTCTGCTTCAGCAACAAGAGTACCCCCGTGGGTAGCCCAGGATGCTCAGAATGGTCTCAGCATCGACACCAGCAGTATTTGCCAGCCAAAATGAAAGAGAACAGCCTTCAGCCTCATAAAGCTGAGAAGGTCCTCAAAGCCGTCGCTAGCTGCTTTGAGGGAGGTGAGCAGTGATCAGACGAATGTGCAAGCCGCTTCTGAAAGCGCCACTGGGGCTGGCTGTTCTCCTGAGCATTGAGCCCAGCTCAGCTATCTCGATCCTCGCCTTGTCTTCTGGAGAGAGTCCATCAAATTAATGTATTTTTTAAAAAATCAGGATTTTTGCAAACTTAAACAGTTTGAACTTGGCGGATGTGACAGCAACAGCTTCCTTTTAAGCACCAGCATGCTCAGAAATGAGTCACTTGGTCGGTGGGCCACGCTACCCAAGCGAGGGGATTATCAAAGGGGACAGGAGCAAAAAGGCTTAGTCACAGCTGTGTTTTTGCCAGAAATCATGTCTTGTTTTCCATTTTGAAAGGCTATTTCCTAATGACAGACCATGAACGTTAAGTCATAGGAAATTCCTTGGCTCTCCACCCCACTTCCCAAGCTCCAGCTGGAAGGCAGCACTGGACGCGGTGCTAATATTAGCTCTGCTACCTTTCCTCTCTCTAACTCCTTTCACTTTTACCTGGCTTCAAACATCGCCTCTTTCCATGCGTTACCTCAGCCAGAGTATAGATTAGCCGGTATAAAAAACATACCCACAGGAGACCAAGCAATGGGCTTGAACTGTGAAACCCAGCAACATCAAACAGATAGAGCAGGTGGAAACTACTTGCAGGGCTGCACCCATGGAGATGGCATTCCCCGACTTCTCCAGGAGACAGGCAACCCCTCAGCTCCTTCCCAGTACTTGCGAGGAGCGGAGAGTCGAGAGAAACCTCCACCTCCAAACCCCAGCGGGAAGGCTGCTTGGTTGGGAAGCGTTTGATCAGGAGGTAAAAGTAGGGACAAGCATGTGCCTGCAGCAACTCAAGGCTTGCGGTGTCTCCCGAAGAACTACTCGGAGCAGTTCTGGGCATGTCTCCATGAAGAAACATGCAACCTGACTGTCTCCCCTGAGCGGAGAGATTCTCCCGGCTCGCTCCCGCACGCTTCACGGGCACGAGCCCCGACGTGTTGCGGCATACATACACAGCCTTTATCATAACAGAGCAGCACTCCCATCTCTCTCTCCATTGCCCCTCTCTCCTTTGTCTCTCTCCGTTGCCTCTCTTATATCTTCCTTCCGGCAACGATCACATGTCTGCTCACAATTCCCTTCACCTGTTTCTGTTCTTGAATCAGCTGGTACTCATTAGGCCACCTCTTAATTCTTCTCCACACCGACGGGCTCTTCCAGGCAGGCGACTCACCTGTTCCCATCGCCCCATGTTTCTGCCCCCGCTTGACCACACCGCTCCCAGGACAAAAACCTGCTTCACGCTCCCTGCGTCGGCTCCTCTGCGAGACCCCTGCCACCCCCCTCGCAGCGGGCAGAGCAAAGCTGCAGACACCACCAAGCTAGCCTCCAGCAGCTCCTTCCAAGCCTCCTGTCCACCTCGGCGGTGCTCCAGATCCCAGCGCCTGGGGACTCTGCTCGCTGCTCAACTCGGACTCCTCAACATCATGCCACCACAAATTCCCCAGGACCGCAGGGCGCGGGTGGACAGCGTGCCAGCTTCCCCTTTCGAAGCCGCTGGGAAAGTCCAACTCAATTTGCCCAAACCAACGGTCTGGTTGAATCCATGCGGTTCGTGCCGGACAACACTGATTTCCACATGCCTCGGAGCAGCCGTGTGAGGGGAGGCTGCAGGGCCAACAGGGGGTTACGGATGCTTACCTGGACACTGCAGCTGTGCAAGGCAGAGAATGCGTCAAAGCCCGGCACCCAGGATACGACAATACCGTGGGCCGTTCGGTTGAGGACATGCACGCTGGCGGGTGCGGATGGTATTCCTGCAAGGAAAAGCCAAGGGCAGTCAGCTTGGAGGCCTGAGCACAAACGTGGCACTTCAAACTGACTGTGCAGAACCCCGGTACTGCCCTGGCTACAGCAGCAGTGGCTTCCTCTATCCGTGTACCGCGCGTTTCAGACCAGTGGACAGGGAAGCAGAAAAAAGTCATTTGCAGGACTATTTTGACCACGTTCTATATTTGTGGGCTGCTTAGAGGCAATGACATATTTTGGGGAACACCTTCCTCACATTGCTGGAGTGGCTCTCATCAGGAATGTCGAGAATTTCCACCATTTCCTATGGAAAATTGCAAGCACCGCCCTGGTTGCGAAGGAAGGAAAAGAGTGATACAGCCCTTCCGAAACCTGCTCGGGGGCTGACAGTTCTGCTTTCAAATGTTCTTTTTGGTGCTTCCTCCTACAGCAGCCATACTGGGATGACAGAACCGCACTGGGTGACCATGCTACTACGTGCATCCCGCTTGATTTTAAATATAGGTTTAAAACGAGTTAAAATAAGTATGGGAGTCCTAAAAACATCTCCTTCAGCTCAAGTAGAGCGACTGCTGGGAAGGGTGGAGATGAGGACAGCTCCTGCTTGGACACATGTAGTCAACAGGTAAAGCAAGCATCACATTGCCACTCACCTTTCACGTTGACTTGCCCCGGGTTGGACGCGGTCAGCCCTTTACTGTTGTGAGCCTCGCAGCTGAACAGCGCTGTTTCATTAAGACCTGCAGGGGGAAAACCAAGGACCTGTTCACTGGACCTGCACAAGACGCCCAAATCACACCAATTCTCCACCTGCTGCTCACAGAAAACCCTTGTGGCTTCCTTTCTTGCACTGTCGCTTTATTTTTTTCCAGCAACACAAAAGACCTTTTATTTTGCTCTCATCGCTTCCCTTCGTGGCACTCCGGCGCTGACTGCCCGGGGGTGACCCCCACGGTCCAGCTCACCCACCTTCCACACCGCGAGCACGAGCGTGCCGTCAGTGCGAGACGCGGCACAGCGGGCAGGACCGTACATTTCTACGGCACCGTTGCACAACCTCCTGAGTAAGCAATTGTTTTGTGTTCAAAAAGGGAAAGGCAGAAAGCAGAAGAGCCCACCACCACGTTTTGAATCAGATGACTTATTGCTTTTCAAAGATTGCTCAAATCTCCCAGCTGTAACAGAGAATGACTGCTTTTGGGGGCCACTGGAAATACCCGACTGCGGACGGCTGCTTGTTTCCCCTGCGGTGTTGGCACAGCCTGTGTGAGATGACCCCGGGCAGCAACAGCGCTCAGGATTTTCGTCTCATGCGAAGGACTTTACTGGAGGTGCAGGGCTGTCCCTCCTGGGCACGCTGCTTGCTGCTGCTGCCAGGCGAAGGGCTCGCCACGGTGCGCTGGACATGCCGAGCGTTTGCGCACACCAGCAGCGGTGCCTCGCAGTGCGACGGGGCTGCTGCGCCAGGAGGGGGACTGCTCAAATGACCCGACCTAGCGTGTGCCAGCTGGATGCAAGGACATCCAAGAGGAATGAATCACTTCTTCCGGGTTTCACTGCCTTTTAAAGCCTGCCTTTGGACACCAAGACGAGTCAGTTATAGTCTGGCTGCTAATTAGCTAGTGGCCTTCTCCTCATGATCAAATCAAGAAATTCCTCCTCTCTTTTGCCTCTGCAGCAAAACCATGATGGGTTTTGTGCTACATGAGGGACTTTTCTCCCTGTGCTCCACCAGGCTGGCACGGAGACACGCTGCAGCGGTCAACCCAAGGCCTTCCAGAGACATTAAGAGGGGACCACCAGTAAAGCAGCCCATAACAGCAGCAGTATACTTGTTGGCATGGCCACAGGCTAGAGGAAAAATCTGCTTCTTGCTTAGAAAAGATTTGAGTGTCCTGCGTCTTCTGAGGAAGAAATTTCTGGCAGCAGCCAGAGGGGGTCGGATGGGGGTTCCTGCCCCCAGATCATCCCTGGCAGAGTGGTCCCCCGGGCTGCCGAACAAGCGGCACAGATGGTACTGGGTAGAGCTGTGCTCCCAGTGCTGAGGATGCAGCAGTAACAGGCTGGGTCTCATTTTGCAAACTGGTACCTCTGTGGTACCTCTTTTGCAAAGCTGGACTCCCGTGTCCCACTGAATACAATTTGACGGCCATATTTTATGCCAAACCTCCTGGGAAATTTATCTGTGCTGAGCTTTCCAGCCACGCGTCAGCAATGCACAGTGCCGCACAAAGACGAAGCAGGCTGCAATGGCCTTGTGACAGTGCGCGGGAACACAGCCCCTGCCTAACAGGAGGCGCGAGGCCAAGGGGACAGGCTGTGAGATGGCACAAGACATCTTCCCACCCTGCCCTTCCTGGTAGCCACGCAAAGGGGTCCCAGCTGGCCGTGGCGAGGACGCTGCATGGCTCACCCGGCACGGTCAGGACTGACGGGGAGATGTGGGGCTTCTCATTGACTTGGACGTTGTTGCGAAACCAGTAGATCTCCACAGGCTCCGGCGGGCCCACAGCTTGGCACGTGAGGTTGAAGGGACTGTTCTTGGTGACATTCAGCTTCTCAGGCTGACGAATGAAGTGTGGGAGCCCTGCACGGACACAAGCAGAGAGATTCAGAGAGCTTGGAAACACAGCCCTATCAACAACCCCAAACTGTCTTGCTCGGGGCTGTGCCCAGCTCCAGCAACAAGCCCCTTCCCATCCAGGACTCCCCGTTTCTGGAGGACAGCTCGCAGGTCCCAGATCACAGTTCCCGGGGCTGTCACTCAGCCAGGGCACAATGCTCCACACCTCCGGCACGTCCGCCCTAGCCTTCCTCCAGCTCACCTTCCAGCTGCACCGAGATGGGATCTGACACCACCTCCGTGCCAGAGACGTTGAGTTTGCAGACGTAGGAGCCGTTATCCGAGCGCTGGGCGGCAAGGATGCTGCCAGAGAGAACAGAGACCCTGTCAGGGCTCTGGCGGGGAGCCTTGCCCCGCACACAGCTCCCGCAGGAGGACATGGCAATGCTGCCAGCCTGGGGGTGGGTTTCGATCAGTACCAACCACCCCACAGCATACACCAAGCAAAAGCTGGGCTTGCAAAGCCAGGCTTTGGGGACTAGGGAGCATCTAGTCCCAGTCCCAAGCTCCTGCTAGCCATCTGGCCTCCCGTCTCTCCCTGGGAGCCAACGCTCAGGGCATCCCTCCAGGAAGAATGGCACCAGTTACCTGAAGGTGGAGGTCATTGCCACCTCCTCCTCGTCGGAGATCTCGAAGTGGCTGGTGGCGATGCGGTCCAGCACGTGCAGCTCCCTCCCATCCTTCCACAAGGAAATGCCCGGAGTGTCCGGCCTGAGCAGCAGCTGAGGTACTTTGATGGAGCAATTAAACGTGACATCCTTGTGCTCATTAATCACAATGTGTCGCACCGTGGGGTTAAACTTAATCTGTCCTAGAGAACTGGCTGAGGGCTCCTCCCGGGGCTGCTCTATGCTCTGGTGAGGCCAGTGACCAACGGTAGCCACGCTTCGCTCGGGGCGGTGGGACTCTGCCAACAGGTACGGCCTTGGATCTCGATTTCGGTCAGCGTCATCTGCAAGAGAAGACCTTGGTTTTGCTACCATCAGCCAGCAAGTGTCCCCTTCCAAAACCCCGCAAAGCCCCCCTGCTTCCATTAAGAATTAAAGGCAGCTCATTTACAGATGCTTCAAAAATTCAAAATCTCTAGGAGACCTCTCATAAGAGCCCTGAGGAGGAAACATGGAGCTGGGGGCTGCCCCAAGACTGACTATGTACAAGCAGCACCTCCAAAAAAAAACCTTTTTAAAACAAACCGGAGCAGCCCAGGCTAAAGAAACTGCTCGGCCGCTTCTGTTTCGGCAGGGGAGAGGCAGGAGCTATTTCTGCTGCATCGCACCCCTGGGACTGGAATATAAAAGGATCTCTGGGCAGGAGGAATTTGGGACTTTACTCCAGTAAACCCCTTTCGGAGGCCTCATCTCAAGCATTTTCAGCTGCGGCAGAGCAAGAGTCCCCGGCAGGGATTTCTCTGATTTTAGGCTCTTTGCTGGTGACGCTGCTCCCTTCCCAGGACATGGTGAGCTGCTCTGAAAGAGGGAGATGCTCTCTGTGTCAGCCACAAACGCCTTTGCTAAGCTAAGTGCCTCCACCGAGCACTTTCTCGGGAAAACAGCTGCAGACAGATGAAGAAATGCCTTCAGACTGTGTAGGAGCCGGCTGCTGTTTAGTGTTGCTCTCCCAGGGTCTTTTCCCAGACATTTTTCCAAGGCAAGACTATTTACCAGCTCTTTCTGAAGGCTTCGTGCCCCCACCTACAAATCACTTAACATACCCAGTCCTGTAACTGGGTTTTCCCCCTCCCTCCCAGCACTTCCCACCCCAGCCACGAACAAGATGAAGAGCAGCTCCATATAAACCAATTCCCCCCAGACAAAACTATATTTTTGAAGAGATAAGATCTAGAGAATATACCACAAGTAGATGCTTTTACTAGACTGTTTCCGAGCTTCCCGAGGCTTTCACAGGCATACAGAAATCCCAAGCGGAGCAGTAAATCTCCCTTGCTGCTTTCAGCAAGCAAAGGCGTCACGCTAGACAGGAATTTCAGCTAAATTAATTTACCTCTTCCGAAAAAAAACCCTATTCACAATTTAAAAGATTATACCGCAGGTAGAAAGCACAACCTTTTTATTTAACTGGAGTTCAGCTGAGTTTGTTTTGAGGCAGGTCTTAGTCCTCAAACATCAAACGACAAGTTTTTAAAGCTACGTCATTACTATTGTGAGTAATGGGGCACCAGCCTAGTGCGCTTTCCCGAGAGCCAAGAAACACAACCTAATTTTGAGGCTGGATATATTCCTTTGCTAAATCGCTCACTATTTTTAACCCTCGAGAAATGCTACTTCTAGACAGAAATTTGAGAAGGGTTTTTAAGTTCTGCCCGGTCTGGCGATGCAGAGAAAAGCGCGAGGCTTTCCCTGGCTCTCACACAAAACAATGGGTTTCCCTTTTAGAAAAAAACAAAAAGACCCTAAGCTTTTCCAACCTGCTTCCTAAGCTTTACCATCCCAACACAAACAAAGCCCATGTGACTGCTGCAAAACGCAGCCGACTGCCATTTACTTGCGGGCCGGGTCACCAGCTCTCAAACAGCCAGGCAGCTCCAAAAAGATTTGCCAAATGCAAACAAGCGAGCGACCCCAAATCCCCTTCCCTCCTCTGCTCTTCCCGGAGGTTACCCAGGCTGGAGCCACCCGCTGTCTGGCACAATCCAACCTCAAACAGCTGTTTTCATGCTGCGTTTCGAAGCTCTTCAGCTCTGGCCGGAGCAGCTCCCCCGGCGGGGACCCCTGGCCGGGGAGGACATGGACGCGTGCCTGCGGTCCCGGCCCTTGGCAAGCGCTTCGCCTGCTCTGGGACCATTTCTGCTCACCCACAGCTCGCCCCGGGCTGCTTCAAGTTAAAAGGCAAAGAGTAAAGAGGATCTTAGCCTTGTTTTCTATACTGATTAAGTCAAAAGAGGTGTTTGCTGGCCCAGGAATGAAATACTTTCCTCTCTGACTCACGTGACAACAGGAATTTCTCATATCTAACACTGCCTTTGGGTACCCCTTCCATCCCCAGCTGTTTGGGATGTGGGTATCTTCACGGTGTCTTCGAAGGGATTTGCCCTGTGGCAGGACACCCCTTACCTGTGTCCAGAGCAATTTGTTTAGGCTGGCTCTAAACGCCCACGCTAGAGCCAAGGAGCTGAAAGCCGGCGTGCCTGCGTGGGTGCCTGCCACACTGGAGCAGCTCCCCTCGCTTACCGCAGCTTGGCCTGAGGGAAAAGCTGGCGCGGAAATAAATCCACTTGCAAGCACACTGCTGCTCTCTTGAAACACCTGGGATCACAGCAAAACTAAAGCGCTAGCAAAGACAGATCTTACTGTGCAGCCCGGCAAGTCCCGCATGCCTTCTCTGTTACTCGCCTGGAGAACGGAATTTTAATAAGAAAGTCTTGCCTGCTATTAGAGGCAAGATACTTTATTACGGATGAAAAACAAAGAGCAGGGAGTTGCACACCCCATGACTGAAACAGTGCAACGTTCTGCTGCAGTCCCAGTAAGGAAGGTGTTAGAAAACACCCAGGTCTGCCAAAAAGCTCCCTACATCCCTAGCCCTGGATTTCCCATTACTGGAAGTAATTCACCTGCTGACAACAGCTTTCTGCTCAGGCACTTGTTGAGTGTATCTTCGTACCCGGACAGGGCAGGAGGAATGAAGAGCCCCCGCCTGCGGGTTTCCTACCTCCCCATCCCCTGGGAGCTGTCAGCAGTGAATTTCCCCCAGGGCCACACCTGACTTCCAAAGAGACTCTCGGGGTTCAAACACCTTTGGTATAAACCAGTCCAGGATTCCTGGTTAAATCCACAGTGAGCTCCCCTCACTGCAGATTCCTGCTGTTACAGAGTCAAAACCTTTCACTCCACCCAACCCAAAGCAAACACTCGCATTCCTGCCTTCCCTGCTAAACCCCATCTGCACACTGAGTCCGAGACCCCGCCAGAGTCCCCGAGCATGGCTACAAACCCCCAGCAGCTCACAGCCTGCAACTAAACATCAGACAGTCCTGACGATGGCACACTTTAAGTCCAAAACCTGCTTTTGCCTCTTTGCATTTCTTTTTGCAGGTAGCTAAGCACGTGGAGCTGAAAAGCCAGCAGACTGACAGCACCGCAAAGCGCGTCCCTGTGCCGCAAACCGCAGTGTTTCCCGGTGGTTTTTCCCAGCACCGGTACGCAGCTGGCTCACGGCTAACAATCCCAGCCCCACTGATCTGCCGCAGCTTTTGGTCCCTGCCTGTTGCGGTGTCCCCAGCAAGCAGAGGCACGTCACACAGCAAAGTGCTGGGACACGACCATGCTGCAGAGGCAGAGCTGTGTCCCAGGACAGCAAAACCCGCTCTCTGGGGCTGGCAGAGATGTGCTGCTGCTGGAGACCCGCAGCGAAATCATTGCTGAGCTTCCCCCCAGGATTTAAGCTTTGCTGAGGTCTGCAGGCCCTGCGAGCAGCAGAGAGGTGCGAGGGGCACTGGAGTGCCCATGCAACACCCCGGCTGCTGCCAGGGTGAAACGAAGCAGCATCTGCAGGTAAAACGCTCCCCGTGCCCCGGGCAAACACCCCTCGCCGGACCCCCGACGGCCCCGCCGGCACCCGAGCAGCCCTGGCATCAGCCGAGGGCCGTCCTGGGCGCCCGCAGCCCGGGAGCCCCCCCGGGCTACCCCCGGCCTCCCCGCCCGGACTCACCGGCCCCACCGCGGGGCGGGCGCAGGGCCGCCAGCAGCGCCCAGAGCAGCGCCCATCGCCCGCCGCCCATCGCCCGCCACCGCCGCCGCCACCGGCACCGGCACCGCTCCGCTCCGCCGCGCCTCGGCGCCGCCAGCGCGCTGCCGCCCCGCCCCGGCACGGCACCGGCCCGCCTCCCGCCCGCGGGGCCCCGGCGTGGGGCGGGGACGGGGCAGCACCGGGGCACGGTGCCCTGCGCTGCGGGGCTTCGGTCCCGCCCCGCAAGCCCCAGCGGGCCGGGCCGGCAGGTCGCCAAGGTGCCCGGTGAGATGCTGGGTGCAATCGCTGCTGCTCGGGAGAAGAGCTCGTCTTCCAGTTCCCCGCGGGTGGACCAGTGCTTCACGCAGGGTCTGGATTTATCTCCAGGAAGGGACTTCAGGGCTGTGCTCGCACGTTCTGAGGACCAGCTCCTTCCTGCGGAGCCCCACGTTGGGAAGGTGGGGACATGGCTGCTGCCCGGGGGACCAGGTACAGGACCCTGTGTTGCAGGCTGGGAAGGGCGTGGAGTGCTGAAAGCACCGCTCCTCCTTCGCCTGGACCAGCGCAGCAGGGCAGGAGGGGACAGAGAGGAGACCAAGCCACAATGAGAAAAGGAGGAAGATCCAAGTGAAACCAATGTGCAGCACAAGCCGTTCAATGTAAGGAGTGAAACAGAGTGCATCTCCTGATGGCACGGGAAGGAAACGAAGGAGTTTCTGGGTATTCAGAACGTGTCCCAAACACTGGCCATGCTTGAAGAGGTTTGAGACCAAGCCGTATTGAGGCCATCAGCATTTCCCCCACTGCAAATGGGAAGGGACTGGGATTTGGGGAACCGGCAGCCAGTCTGACTTGACGCGACTCAGTGTATTTCTCTGCTGCAACCATTCTGCTCCCTGCACACAAAATTCTCTGAAACTATGACACAAGTGTAACTTTTTTTCCAGCGGCCTGCTATGGTCTTCCCAAAGCCTTGGAGTTAGGAAAAGAGATGTAAATTTTGCCCAATTAGCACTAGGCAAGCATCAGCGCACCATGGAAACAGAGATGGGGCAAGAAGACAGCTCTGTGTTGAAGCTGCTCATTTCTGTTTGTGTATAATTTATAATGAGATCTGGGAAGGGCAGTGCACTTCTCAGGCTATTAGAAAGAAAAGAACCATATGAAATTCCGTTGGAAATCTTTTCCAATTGGGAAGAAAAAATGTCTTAAGTTCCATGAAAAAAGAACTCCCAGACTTCTTTGACTTGCAAAGCTGCTTATTCACTGCATATATAGGTCTTTTCCAACCTTAATGATTCTATGATTCTATGATATTCTCAGGCCCTGGTGACAGAGACTGAATTTCCCCCCTCGCCGCCTCTTTCGCTCCAGACCAGCTTCTCACATCTTGAAGTGATCAGCAGCTAAGGAAGGGCACGTGTCGCTAGAGGCCCAGATTAAAGGGGAGAAGAAAAATGTACTAACGCTGCTGCAAGACGACTGAGCATCTTCAGCAGTGCCTAAGAACCAGCGCCTTCCGTGCAGCTCCAGCAGCGTCGCTTTTTCTCCAGATTTTGAGTGCGTTCCCCATGCATCCAACGTCACTCAGGGAGTAGGAGGAGACCGGGGGACAGGCATTTGTCCCTCTGTCTTTCCAGGCTGGCTTTTCATACGAGGCTCTCATTTGCGGTCAGCCTTTGCCACACGGGTGCACTTTCATCTGGCTACGTTCCCCGTTGCTGCTGGCTTTGCGATTTTTGGGAACAAAACAATGGAAAGGCCTTTGGACTTTGTGGGCTGCAGAGTGGAAAACAGCCCCTCACATCGGGATAATGTCATATAATTGCCCCACTAACACGGGGCAAGGAAGCAGGAGCAATTTCTACGAAAGAGGATAAAAAAATAAACAATGAGAACACATGGGCACAAAAAGAGGATTTAAGCAGCTCTCTAAAATCCCCTAATTTGGGTCACTTCTTTACAGTAAGTTGGTTTCTGCTCACTACTGGTGTAGTCTCCAGCTCGATAGGGTTTGTTGCAGTTCATCTGGGCACAGCTTGACGTGAGGAAGAGGCTGGTGCATGGATGGGGAGGAAGAAACAGGGAGAGGAGAAACCAGAGGAGAAACTCTCAGGCCAGGTTTATGATAGGAAAGGTCTGGAAGCAGCCGGCGGGAGACAGTCTGACCACTCTGGCTGCTCTTGGGTTGGTGACGTGCAGCTTCCACCTCCCCCAGCATATTGTTGCCCTGGGTCTCCTTCCAACGGCATATGGAATACAGGCTCGGGAGCAGCCTCGACGGCCTTCCTCTGAGCTGATTACGTATTTCCATACCTCAGAGCCCAAACTCCACGGTTACTGGGGTCTGCACACAAACGGCTTGTGGTTTTTGGTCCCGAAGTACATGTGTGGCTGGACTCACAAGATCTCCCCAAATAGCATCCCCTGTTCTCGCTGCCTGGGGCTGGGCATCAGCCGGCATTTGGCCCTAGAAATACCTCGCAGTCCTCACAGAGCAGTGGGAGAGGGAAAAAAAACAACTGATGTCAAAGGAAGGAGGACCGAAACAAAGGGAGAACCTTTAATCTGAAACAAAGGCTGCCTGTCTCCTCTGTCCGAGCGCTGGGATCCAACCCTGAACCAGCTAAACCAGTCGTGCTCGCACGACTCCAGTGCTGTAGTGCAGCGCAGACCACACTGGAGGGAGCACCCACCTCTCGCCTTCCGAAGGAGGAGGGCAGAGCAGAATGTAGGTCCAGCGCAAGGGGTATCGGATCCATCGCCCAGGCCATCCCTCCGAGGAGACCGCTTGAGCCCGTGTTTTCCTGCTGTGTTTGTAGTCCTGCTCGTGAGCGCAAAGATGCCTATCTTTATCATCACGGGCTTCTCCCACCTGCATGAGATATTATAATCCCCTTCCGATAACATCAGCAGCTCCACAGGTATTCTCAGCTTTCCCTTAGCAGGATCCCAGCGAGTGCTTTAGGTGCTCTCAGAGGCACCCCAGAGTGTCGCGGTGCCAGGCTAGAGCCTGAACTTGACCCTTTAGGTTTTTTGCAGTTTCACTTCAGAGCATTGACACCATTTCTTCACAAGACTACTCGGAGACTTTGGATGCAACATAATACTTGTGAAATCGGACCACTTAGCAGAAATGGCACTCGGCAATCGGGCTTTGGGCTGTTATCTGCTGAGATTCTTTTTCCCCTTTGCTATTTCTGTATTTTTATTTTCATTTTGCTAAACAACTTCTTTCCTTTATTTCTGTTTCCTCTTTGTGTCTATTTTTATTTCTATTTGAGGGGGCTCCTGTTCTTTTAAATACCAAACTCTTTTGGCAACATGCTTTTAGCTCAAGGCAGATGGCCCATTTGTATTAGATGTTATAGCCCGGTCACAGGATGCAGCTCGCAAACAATTTGCAGGGAAAACCGAACATTTTGTGGTGCTACTAAAATGCCTTTTTTCTTGTGCTACTTGCTTTGGGCACATGCTACGTCTCTTATCAGGCACATTCTGTCCCTTGGCTCAGCTGTTTCTTCCTAGGACAATTTCTCCTGGTCTGCAAATTATTGTGCAAAAGCAGAAAGCCATCTCCAAAGGTTGGATGCTGGCTTGAACCTTCCTTATTTTGAGCCCCGGGCATTCTTACTTGCCCACAAAATTGCTGTTTGTATTTCACAGTCTTATTTGTGTAAATATCCCCGTTTGTCTCCATATGGAAATTTGGTCCCTGGCTGGTCTGTAGATCCAGGCTACCATTTCTTCCGGCTGTCTTCCTGCCAGAAGCTGCAATACGATTTGAAAGCACTCTGCAGCTCGGTGTATTCTTGCTTCTCCTAAACTTGGCTTTCCCCAGCGGGCTGCTTCTCGTTTCTGAGAAAACGATAGTGCTTATTGTCATGACTTGAACCAAGGATTCCCCAAACCACACACTGGAACCACGGTTTCAAATATGATTTCAATTCTTCACCAGCTTCTCCCTCCTCCTTTGATTTCTCATGTGAAACTAATATCTTGGAAAAAAATCCTCCTCATCAGAATGCATAGCCTTCCAGTTCCCATCAGGGTACTTCATACAGGTTTTGTTCTGTTATTATTGCCTGTCAGACAAACACAGGCTCCTTTTGTGCTTCACACCACAGGTGCTAATTAAAAAAAAAAAAAAAGGCATTTTCTGGTATGCTACTTGGACACAAACGGAGAAAGTATGCCATTGCAGGAACGGCCCTACGCTGAAACCTCGTAACTGGCTGTGATCTGCAGCCAGCAACACCCTCTGGTCTAGGTGAGCAATTATGAAGGTGAGAGGTAAAGAACTCATTTTGCAATGTACGAATGGTTGAAAAGACCGCAGGAAAAGCTTGCTTACTGCCAACACGTCCGCGTGGTACAGATGCCTGTGTGCGCTACAGCGCCTGCGAGATGGGCAGATTAACAGCACGGTGCTGATCTCATCAGTGAAACTTGTTCTTAGGAGAATAAAAATAATCTGATTGTCCCACCAGATTTGGGCAGCTGAGTACAGCCCAGAGCACTAATTCTGCACGTTTCGCTGTGACACCACAACCAAGGCAGAACAGCAGATGCTGGAACCCAAATGGCCCGATTACACATGGGTGACATTTGATTATACAGAAATGCACGTCCAGGCGTCATTCCTTTGGCAAAATCTGGCGGTTCACGTCATAAAAGCCAGGCTAACTGCCTGACACCTAGTGCTGGTAGTCAGAGATGCAGCTGCGAAGGTTTCGGCACCCTCAGCCTCAGCCTTTACCAGTGTGGCAGGCTGTCCTCGCACCCATTCAGGAGGGGTGGTGGAGGATACAACCTCTCTGCGCTCAAGACAGCAGAACAGCCGCCTCGGGTACTGACCACCGGCGCGTGGGTTTTTAGCCGGTGTAAGTCAGTGGAGCCCAGACTTCCGAAGAGTTGTGCTAATCCGTATCACAGGAGCATCTGAAATTTTGTGAAGAGGGTTGTACAACGTGCGTGTTGACGACCGCAGAGTGACAGCGCGAGGCACTGCCAGTCCTGTGAAACGGTCTCACGTATGTTGTGTTTTGTGTTTCCTAACCACCATGCCTGCCTTTGGAAAGTAACTGCTCATACATACTGCTCAAACTGTCCAGGTAAATGAATTCCACGCTGCGTAAACTTTTACACCTTAAAGCAAAAAGACGTTGAAGCATCAGTGTAGAAGCTGTCCAAACCTTTAACTGCAGAAATACAGGCCTGACTGTAAGGGGGGATTTTGTCGCAGGCCTCACAGGACAGTCCTTTGGCTGTTTGCTGGCTACAGCCAGAAAAGAAGGTGCAGAGTGACCATTCGGTTTGTGAGGGGTGAGATAGGTGCAAGTTTATGAGGAAAGCTGCCTTGGGAGGTGGGAAAGGGACGTGCAGGGTGAGGTGGCAGCGGTTAGCCAAGTACTCTGCTGCCGGGGGGGTGGGGGGGACACCGGGCTGCCGAGGGCCCGCACCCCACCCACGCACCAGCCATTCCGTTTTAAAGATCAGTGTGGCCGTACCACCCCAAAACGCCATTTTGAGCCGGGTTCCCCTCAGGAGACACCGCCAAACGCCCACGGGCCCTGCGTGAGGCCCTTGCAGGGACCGGGCCGCCCGCCCCGCGCCGCCGCCCTCCGCCATTTCCCTCCCGGCGTGCCCCGCGCGGCGCCGCGGGGCAGGGCGGGAGCGACAAGATGGCCGCGCCCGTGTGAGGAGCCGCCGCCGGCGTCCGCGCTCGCCTCAGCCGCGCTGCCGCTTCCCGCGTGGCCCCCGGGCAGCGCGGGAGCCGGAGCCCGGTCGCGGCGGGTGTGCGTCCGTCCCAGAAATAATGAGGATATCGGGCCCCCATGTCGGACCACTCTGACGAGAGGGCGACGATGATTGCGGCCGGCGACCTGCAGGAGTTCGTCCCCCGGGGCCGCGAGCACTGCCGGCGCCACCCCAGCGCCCTCACCCTCCAGCTGCGGCGGCTGCAGCCCGCCTCCGAGCTCTGCTCCTCCGACGGGGCGGCCGGCCTGGTGGGGTCCCTCCGCGAGGTGACGATCCACGAGCGGCAGCGGGTACGAGGCAGCGGGGGCGCGGGGGGGGGCCTTGGCCCGGCTTTCTAAAATCCATTGGGCAAAACACGACTGCTGAGCGATGACCGGCTGTTGTGACCACACCGGCAGCTCTTGTAACTTTTCCTTAAAAAAATCTTGGCTTTCAGGAAAGTTGGCAGTTGAGGAAAGGCGCCAGCGATGCCGGGGAAGAAGTGGACTACGATGAAGAGCTGTATGTGGCCAGCAATATGGTCATCTGGAGCAAAGGAAGTAAAACCCAAGCCTCTGCTGTTTATAAGGCTTTCACTGTTGACAGCCCTGTTCTGCAGGTATGAAAACGTGGAAAGGTGGCGACTGAATGAATGCGCGTTAGCTAAAAAATACTCGCTGACTGTTTTCAAACAGTGTTGTGAGGTGGGGTTATTTTGGGAAATACGGAAAGGTGAGATCGTGTAGTAGCATCAGCTCGTTCTTCAGAAGTAATTCTACTGTATTTGGTTTTAGGCCTTATGGTGCGACTTCACTATACCCCGGGAAAAATCTGAAAAAGCTGATGGTGAGTTTCCTCCTTACTGTAATGCCAAACAAATGTTTTGAGTTCAGCTCTCTTGGCATGATAAGTTTAGTCATCAAGACTTGCTACGTTAAGACAACCACCCCCCTGAAGTTTACATTTTGTATATAGAGGATGTCTAAGGAAAGAGAGAAACTTTACTGTGTATTTTTTTTCTTTTTTTTTTTCCCCCCCGCTTTCAGGCAGTGATGAAATAGTAGAGAAATGTATCTGCATATTGCAGAATTCCTGTATAAATGTGCATAGCATAGAGGGAAAGGATTACATTGCTGCTTTACCTTTTCAGGTAGGTGCTATACTTTTTTTGTCCACAAATGGGCTTGTTATCTGGTTGCACGCTATGTTGGGGTGGGGAGGTGTGCGTAAAACACTGCTGGTGGTGGCTGCCTGAGTTCTTCACTCTGTGGGTGAAAGCAACAAAGCTGATGAAGGTGCGGCTGTGTGGTCAGGGCATTGAATGCTTCTGGAAGTAGTGGCAGCCGGTTGTGTGACGTGGGAAAGTATGGGTGTGACTGCTTCGTAGTCTGAGAATCTACTCCGATTTACGTTACTCTTCTCTCAAGAAAAACGTCTTATTTTGCTATAATGAGATACTCAAACGTGGAACATAATCAATATAGTAAGTACTTGATTTTTTGGTTTTTTTGGTCGTAAATCTATTTGTAATTTTTTATAGGTCGCAAATGTCTGGCCAACAAAATATGGTTTGTTATTTGAGCGCAGCAGTTCTTCACATGAAGTTCCTGCAAGTCCACCCAGGTATGTAATGAGTGGCTTTGATTGTTTCGTTATAGACTGTTTGCTAATCTAACACAGGAGTGCAAGAGTTGAAGAAGAGCAGTAATGAAAGGATCTGTGTGTTCGTGACGGGGACAGGTGAAATCAGGTGAAACATCAAGAAATAGCAGGAAGGGGCTGAATATTGACAATCCATGATATTTCTCTGATACTGTGTTAGGAACTAATTGGGAGTGGTGATCCTGGGAATAGGGTATGGGAGGCACAATATGGGCGTTACTAGCCTGACTGGAAATTGGTTTGTCCTGAAAATTGGTTCCAGGCTGTGATGGACGACTGGGAGATTCACTGAGGGATTGTCATTGAGACATTTTCTCTCAGCTGCAGGATGCTTTAAATGTATGGAGCATCCTGGTACCTTCTTGGTGAGGATCATAGACCCTGTGCTGTGTGGCTGGGCATACATACAGCTGAGAAGCAGAGTAAGGAGGTGGTGGTGGTGATGAGCAGCTTTTATACAGCCACTTGCTCTCTCTTGGGCTTTATGTGTGCATTCCAGGCACCTGTGATTCTCTAGTCCTCAGAAGAGTTGAGATTAGAAGTAGAGGTCCTGAAAATGTTCAAGAGGGTACACTGCAAAAATCATGATTGACCCTACTCAAGCTGGCTTTCCGTGAAAATTCTTCGTTTTGCTACTGCCGCCACAGATGGGTGGCTTGATTGCTGCTCGGTGGTGGCTACAAATGACCTGATGGCTGTCTGCTTGTCTGGAACCGGGGAGTTGTGGAACTTAAACTCTTAAGCTGAGTCTGCATTCAGGGCTTTCTCCTCTTCCTACTCCTCCTCCAAACTCGGCCAGTGCCAGCTCTGTTCATTCGGGCCAGCCAAAGTCTGTCGTGTGGCCACCAGGTGGGGTCATTCTCAAGTCCTTTGGGAAGATGTAAAACAGGACCTAATCATCCTGTTTGATACACCAGCCTTTATCTGACTACTCAGTTAATCCAACAAGGTTCTGCGAACGGAATATATGTCTCTACTGTTAGAGTTCTGGCTCTGATTTGTTAAGATCTGAGGAGCTGTTTTGGAATCACAGCACCAGCTACAAGAGAGAACAATTATGCTTGTTAGCATCTGTTTTTTGACCGTGCTTTGTTTGGTTTCTTTCTAGAGAACCTTTGCCTACTATGTTCAGCATGCTACACCCATTAGATGAGATAACACCTCTCGTCTGTAAGTCTGGAGGTAGGTTTACGTCTTTAGATGCATCGCTTGAAGTCCATCAGTATGACATCAAATGCTTCACGTGTCACTTGAGCGTTTTCTGTATTACAAAATTTGCAAATAATCACTCTTTCAAGAATTCAGAAGTGGGTTTTAGCTGCTTCATGAACAGGGAAACTGTTCAGGAAAGAAACCCAGATTGCAGAAGAAAGAGGGTATGAGAAATGCTAAGCCTCTAACTGATAACACTGCTGTAGAAATGATACTTTCGCCTTAACTGAAGTTAACTGCTTCTTTAGCAGGCGTGTTTGGCTCTGCTAGAGTGCAGTACGTTGCTGATTACACCTTGAGGATCGTGTTCCTCAATGCTGAACCTTCCATTGTGATGACCTATGATACTGTGCAGAGTTTACATGCTGTTTGGGCTCTTCGGAGAGTAAAGCCAGAGGTACAAATTCATTGTCGACTAAATATCATTATCAAAAGTTTTTGTGTGTGTTTACATGCCCTTATGGCTGTGTGTGTGTTAGAAATGTCTGGTATTTGTGATTTATTTTATTTATAAGAGAGTAAGATGTTTGTTGGAGTGGGTTGTTTGGGTTTTTTTTAAATAGTTTCTTTCATGTATTTGCCTGTAGCACGGTCAGGGAGATCACGTGATGGTGATGGTCATGAAGTATACTGTGCTTATCATGATAATCCTTACATTGTACTAGAAGGTTTTGGCTCTGCTTAAACTGTTGTGTTCTGTAAGAAAAGTGACAAACAACTTAGTGCCCTGAAAATCGTAGGAGTAGTGTCTGTGACTGGGAGTGAGAAAGTATGGCTGGTAGGAATAACTTCTTAGGCTGAGCACCTACCTAGGCATAAATTTTTAACACCTAACTGATGAAACAAGCTATTTGAACATCTTCCTGGCTGTTATTGCCCGTGTGCTGTTTGTGCATAGACAGCTCTGTTTTCTCTCCCAGGAGCAGAACACAGTGCTGAAGTTCTCGGAGCAGGTGGGCACACCACAGCACGTGGCCACTAGCAGCTCTTTGACCGCTCATCTCAGAAGCCTCTCAAAAGGAGACTCTCCTGTGGGCTCCCCTTTCCAGAACTACTCGTCTATCCACAGCCAGAGCCGATCCGTGTCATCGCCCAGCATGCAGTCCCGCTCGCCATCTATCTCCAACATGGCTGCTTTGAGGTGGGTGCTGAACGTGACAGACGATGCCAAAGAACACGAGCTATGGAATAGGATGCACGTCTGGGATTGCTGTCTGTCCTTCTCTGCCGTTACAAATCTGTCCGTCTAAGGTGCAGGTGCCTCCTCTGTTACAGCATCTGAAAGCCCTCTTGGAACGCCCTTGTGACGCTTGGTGTGCTATTATCCCTACAGCACAGGAGGGTGATTGGCGTGCAAGAGCCAAAGAGGCTGTTCTGTCATTACACAGCCAGTCTGTGGTGGAGTCGAGAACTGTCTGCAGGCCTTTTGAGTCCCAGGAGCGTTTTCAGCTAGCTTTTCTAAAGAAAGCCAAATTTAGAGGGGAACAGGTTGGGAGAGATTTTTGATGGAATGGACCACGCAACTTAAAATGTTGGGTTTCTTACTTTTGAAATCTCATCTATTGGATTCTGACAGAGATGACTGGAAATTAATCAGATAATTGTTCTCCTATGCTGGGGGGTATTGCCAGAGGAAACTAATACTGAACTAGCTACTGGTTTAGGGTGGTTTTGGTTTGTTTTTAAAGTCTCTACCAGTGTATGAGCTCCCTGAGATTCTGTTCCTGATATTTGAAAATCCACTCTTCAGTAGCGTCTTATGTCTTTGCTTGCAGCCGCTCTCATTCTCCTGCCCTGGGAGTGCATTCTTTCTCAGGAGTGCAGAGGTTCAACTTCTCCAGTAACGCTCAGTCACCGAAGAGGCACAGTATTACCCATTCGCCAAACAGCACTTCCAGTGATTCCTTCCTTATACCAGAAACTGAACCAATTGTTCCTGAGCTGTGTATAGATCATCTGTGGACAGAAACAGTCACAAACATGAGGTTAGGTCCTTGTGCTGGGATGTGAGAAGTTCTGGACTTCCATTGCGGGGAAATAAAGTAAAATGACAGCTTATTTTAGTGTGTGTTTTCTGCAAATGGTGCCACCTTAAAGTAGATTCATGGACTTGTACTTCCTAATTTTTTTGACAAATGATGCTCACTAGGTGCCTAGCTCCCTTCAAAAGAGAATTGGGCACTTGGAACAGTTTTGCCTGTTGTGTTATCCATGGCCCTCTGAGCAGGGGGAATGGTTTTCGTGAGATCTCTAAAGCAAAGAAGGTTCCAGCCTGGTCATTGCTTTGGGGTTTTTCTGATCTTCTAGGGGGAGTATCTCTTTCTCTGTTACCATCAAAAGGGGCAAAACACAGCATAAACCCTAAGATTGAACAGGAGAACAAAGCCAAATAGCATGTGCTCTGCATGCCAAAAAGTGGGGAATGTGAAGATTGGAGTGCGAGAAAATCAATTTCAGGAGCAATGACTGAAACCGAGACTGGTGCATTCTGGCAACTTGATGCACTGCTAATTGAAGTCTAGTGCGACCCTATAGCTTGTGGGCACTGTGTTTTCCTTCATTACAATTTTCATAGTAGACCAAACAGTGTGCTGATCATTGCATCTCTTTTACAGAGAGAAGAATTCCCAAGCATCAAAAGTGTTTATTACCACTGACCTTTGTGGGCAGAAGTTCTTGTGCTTTTTAGTGGAATCCCAGCTCCAGCTGCGGTGAGTGTCCCTGTCTCGGGGACAGGTGAAGAAAGGGGAGCACTCTAGAAATTACCAACTAGATATGGGTTTTAACGTACTTATTGCTCCAGCTAGTGGAATCTGTTATGACAACATGTGGTACGTCACTGGCTCTCGTATGACATGTTTTTAACTGTGGTGGCATAGATGATTTGGGCTATTTAAATAAAACTGAAGTTGTGAGAGAGCATTCACTGTAATTTGAATGGTATTCTTATTTATCCTCCTCTTTACCCTTTAGAAGTACATTGGGGGTTTTAATTAGACTAGCAGAGTAAAAATAAGTTGATGAGCAGAGTAAAAGTAAGTTGACTAGCAGGGCAAAACAAGCAAAGGAAGGAGGAAGGAACCAAGTATACCACACTAAAAGTAACTGCACCATGCAACACGCTTTCAATTTTCTGTCGTCTTTCTGTAACAACAGATAGGACAGTCCTTTTATGTTTCCTGTTGTTTTCTCAAATCTCTAGGTGTGTAAAATTTCAAGAGAGCAATGATAAGTCGCAGCTGATCTTTGGTTCTGTTACCAATATTCAAGCAAAGGATGCGGCTCCAGTGGAGGTACGTACCTCTGTATGGACTATTAACTGTGGAGTATCCTGCTTTGTCACTTGTCGTCCAATTGTTGTCCTTTTACTTAAATACAAGAAGCTGAATATGCTGCTTAATTCTTACAGGGCATTGATACGCTGCTGGTTCTGGAGGGCAGTGGAAATCTAGTGCTTTATTCTGGAGTGGTTCGTGTAAGTAACAGTTTTTCTATCTGAAAATAAATGGTTGAATTTTTGGTTACAAGCTGGGCTGTACCGAGGGATCCTTTCTGCATCATACCTCATTTTAAGCTACTGTAGGCTTGCTTGGGAAGGTGGCTGTGCTCACGTACCAAGTGTAGTTTATGTGCAGTGCTGGAAAGGTAGTTCTGAAGAATCAGTGGCACCTTGTGGTACAATTAAATAATCTCTTGAGCTTATTTTCAGTGATAGTAAAATACTAAAGTAATAAAATGCTTTCAAAGAAAGCAAACTCCAGGAATATGGAAAATAAGAATTGTTCCTGAACAAAAAGCTTTCAAATTTCTCTGTAGCATGCCAGATAGTTTTAGATGTCAAATTATTTTGCTTTACAAAGGACTGTTATTAGGATGGACATGATTCATCCAAAATAATTAAAACTTTTTCTTAAATTCTATAGAGATGCACTGTGCGCTCTCTCTGTATGCAGAAACCTTGGACACTGCAATTTGTGTGTGTGTGTGTATATATATACACACATATATATGTATGTATATAAAAAACAAAAAGTATACTCTCTGAAAGTAGAGCTTTCTCAGTGAAGCCCTGCTAGAACTTGCATTGGGAGTAGACCTGTAGCAATAATGTACAATACTGACCATATATGGTAGCTTTTTCAGTGTGTCGTCATCTGAAGAAAGTAATCACATGAAGTAATCTTTAATCTTCTCTTCAGAGACTTTATTTTAAGTACATAGACACTTGTCTTAAAACTTTTCCTTTAAGATGTTAAAATCTGATAATATCAGTCTATGTAAGCAAGCTTGTGGAAGCCCAGGCATGAGAACAAACTATTTGTTTTCCTGTATATTGTTCACAAAAAGGTGGGGAAGGTTTTTATTCCTGGACTGCCTGCTCCATCCCTGACAATGTCGAACCAAATGCCTCGGCCAAGTACTCCCTTGGATAGTGTCAGCACTCCATCCAAGCCTTTGAATAAACATCTGGGGCCCCTAGAAGAGGTAAGAAGAAAGGAAGTCCCACCTTGGAAAGGGTTTAGTTGTAACGGCTTCAAAGGATTGGTTGATTTTTAACTTTCAAGGTATCTTTTGGAGCTAAATCTTTTATTTTCCTTCTGTAAATTCCCTGAATAAACAGTGTTTAAAGAAGATCTATTTAGTGCTGCCCTATTTATTTATTTGTGATTTCTGTAAAACTTCTGAGGTAGGTATTGGAAAGATTTATAGTTGTTTTCAAAATACTTATTAGTACGTTAAAAATGACAATTCTAGCTGTCCTTTGCTCAGATCCTCTTACTTCAACATTTCTAAGCATTCGTTTTTACCACTTTTCAGGGTGTGCTTTTGTCACCAGTTCCAGAACTAAGGGATTCTTCCAAACTTCATGACTCAACTTACGTTGAGGACTGTACTTTTCAGCAGCTTGGGACATTCATTCATGCTCTGAGAGATCCTGTCCACAACAGAGTAACTTTAGTAGGTATTATCCTGTAATTTGAGTCAACGCTTTGTTAGCAAAGCAAAGCGGGGGTCAAGTTTACTTCTACTGTGTAGTAAGACGTTGTTAGCAGCTCCTGACCAGCAGCAAAATATCACACCTGCATTGGTGGCTCCACATTTTTCTCTCTGTATGATACCCTTGAAGTCACAGAATTTAATTGATTCCCTCAAGTGATTCAGCTCAGGATCCATTTCAAGTGTTTCATGGAGCTAGCATTTGAGGTTGCAAATCTTTAGTGTAGCAAATAGCCAAGAATTAGGAATATGCTTAATACATAAATGAGTTCTGAGTTGATGGAAAAGGACGCTGGTTTTACTTAAAGATGCATTTCGTAATTTGACTCTTACCTTTTTTTTCATTTTTATTTTTTCAGGAACTCAGCAATAATACGATGGTTCGGATTACAATTCCTGAAATTGCCACTTCAGAACTAGGTATGATTCAGAATCCATCACATGAAATATGTTCCATAATTTTTGAGGGTTCATTTTTGAAGTAGTTTATGCGTAGCTTAGACTGTAACGATTCAGTACCACATATTCCAAGCTCTATTAACTTACCTGCTAGAGCTGCTACCATTTATTTAGGCATGCTTTGTTGCTTTCAGTGCTTCACCTGCTGCACTCTTAGAACTTCCTTTGTTCTTTAGGTTGCTTTGCTCTCTACTATTGTGTATATTATTGCTTGAGGAAGGGCTGAGGTGCCAGTTCAGACAAAAGTTGGTTTCAGTAATGAGCAAAAAGGAACTCTTTTTTTCCCCTTTGTCTGGTGAATTAGAGGGGCTGTGCTCCACCTGAACTAAAGGAACAGCTGTTGGAGGTTGTGTGGTGTGCCTTTTATTGAAAGAGTTTCCGGAGAGTTAGAAGTAGGTCCGATAAGAGGATTTATAGCACTGATTGGAGAAAGTAACCAGGAGGTAAGATGGAAAACACACCTAATTTTTTTTTTCCTCTTTCAACAGTGAAAAGATGTCTGCAAGGGGTCAAAGCTATCCTGCCCAAGGAGATAGCTGTACAGATGCTTGTCAAGTGGTACAATGCTTATAATGCTCCAGGAGGACCAAGCTATCACTCAGAATGGAATTTATTTGTAACATGTCTCATGAATATGATGGGTTACAACACAGAGAGACTGTCCTGGACACGTAATGTAAGCAAGCTCATGTTTGTTTTCCTAGTTTACGTTGAAGCTACCGATAATTCTTCGAGGTTCAAAATCGTTAGAGAGACACTGAAGTCAGAAGTAGATTGTATCTTGTCTTAAATCAGAAGATGTCATCAAATCAATTCTCTGTTTCTAAATTTCAGGTATACATTTTAGTCTGTGTTTATCGTGAAATATATTTATAAGGTACTTACCACCAAATGTCTTGGTCAAATAAAAATAAACTATGAAGATTTTACTCCAGTTCATGACTAACACTTATGCATTAAAGATTTGATTCATCTAATCCCGTATTAAGCTGCTTCTCGCTAGAAACACAGGTCACAACTCAGATTTCTGTTTCCTAAAGAGGATTTTTCATGCAGTTTTCAAATTACAATTTTTAAAGTTCTGTTTTTTTTCCGCTGTTTTACTGAATGTATTTGGAGTTTTCTGTAAGTGGGTTTCCTGCTAGCAAGTATGTTTGCAGTACTTGCAGGGGAAGAAAAAGGCAGCAAGGATATGGTACCACTGAAATGAAAGCCATTACCGTATATCTAGATTACTAGCATTAGCTCATCCACAGTATTTCCTCTGTCCTAGTAAATACCAGACGTTAGGCAGTCAAACTGTGAAAGTCATGCACCATACACTAGAATAACTAGCTGTGTGCAGAGTAATCTAATTGCAGGATATGTTTTATATGGAAGCAAAGTACGGAAGTACCTAAAGCAACGTCATGTAATACTTGGTTTGGGTGATTCACTTACACAGTCTTGGGAATTTCAATACTGAGCTACTTTTGATCTTTTTATTTCTTGCAGCTTGATTTTGAAGGATCGCTTTCACCAGTTATTGCTCCAAAGAAGGCTAGACCATCAGAAACAGGGTCAGATGAAGTAAGAAATGGTTCTTTTTTACAACTAAGAGGCAGGGGGTGGTGGTGGGGGCAGTGGTGTTTGGTTTTGTTTTTTTTTTAAAGGCAAGCCAGAGGAAACACCCTCTCAGTATTGCATTTCATCTGAGCTCATCTGAGATTACAAGTTATTTTGCCCTGTGTAGTGGCTGCATCATGTGACCTTACTTGTGAGGGTTCTCACTTCCAGAGAAGTAGGTTGGACTCAGGAATGAATTTACTATCGATCACAAAGCAATCCCAGATTTCTCTAGAAACGTCAGATTTCTCCTAGATGCTTCCTGCCTTTAAAATGAAGTTCTCACTCCCTTGGCTGGTCGGCACCTTTAGCAAGTTAGGAGCATCAAATTGCATACTTCACTGAACGCACTGGTTCTCAGCGAACTTAGTGGAGTGTTTGAGATCAATTCACTGAGTTCTGCCTAGACAGGAATAGTTTTTACGTAATCACACAGTAAAGTGGATGAGGCTTACTATCATCTCATCCTAAGAGAGCGATGGTGGTCTAATTGTGCTATTAGTTTTTTGTGGGTTGATAGCTCAGTGAGCCAGTGGGGTTACGGACTACGGTCTACGTGGAGCAACGACCAGGATCTAATGCGTGATGTGCTGTGGCAGGGGAGGGACAAAGAAGGCTGGGAGCACTAGGTGCATTGCATACATACTCAGTGAGGTTTCATGCGCAGAGTATTGGTGCAAGGAAGGTACTCTCAGCTTTCTTTTGTCTTGTTCTTTTAAATATAAGGCTTTGATTCTTTTATGCACAACAGGGTGGGGTGGGGAAGGATGAAACTTAACAATTTAACCTCTCTGGCTTGCAGGGTTTGTGCAACACATTTACCATCAACAATCACATTTTTATTGGTTTGTGGGGAAAAAGCTTCCTCTGTAACAGTGCTTTGGGGTTATCTTGCCAGAAGGTTATGTTCAGTGTGGAACCTCTGCCTCTCTTTCCTGTTTGTTTGGTCTAGGACTGGGAATATCTCTTGAGCTCTGACTATCATAGGAATTTTGAGTCTCATCCTGTTGCCAAAGCTTTGCGACTGGACCCTCTGGAAGTTTCGGCTCCAAAGGATGACTTTTCCCGGAGCCTTAGTTTGGATTCCTCAACCCTCCTTTTCACCCATATTCCTGCTATTTTCTTTGTTCTTCATCTCATCTACGAGGAGCTCAAACTGAATAGTCTGATGGGAGAAGGAATTCGTTCACTTGTTGTTCTTCTGGTTCAGCTGGCCAGGTATGCCCAACTGACAAATTGCAGATATGGCATATCGTGCAGTGTCTCTTGATGATGGATGTGTATTATTTTTGTGGGGAATTTGGGGATTGCCCAAAGTGGAGCAGAATTCTCATGTATCTGAAGAAAATGAATGCATGTTTAAAACCTTATTGTGCTTAAAGATACTTGCTGTAGCAAATCTCTTGTATGGTTCTGGCCACTTCCCAACATCAGTGTGATTCACAAATCTTAGATGCTGCAGCTTGTGTTTTTCTTACTGTATTGTCACAGCTCAGCTCATGAGATCTGTCAAATATTCTTGTTTGTTGTGGAATCTTCACTGCAGCCAGTGACTGCATCTTCATGTCTTCCAGAACCACCTTCAAGTTGCATGCCATGCATGTAGATAGATGGATACAGATACGTCTTCAAGTACAAGGCCCAGTAATGCTTTCCTGAGTTGTATTTGCTATTTCTATCAAATTTTTTGTATGGCTATAGATTCTTCCCCAGTAGCACCTACTATAGCTGGCTGGCTAAATGGTTCCCAGGAGTGGCATCGTCCCTAGTGCTGAAAAGGTTGCCCTGTCCTCTATTCTCTCTGCCAACGAGAAGCGAGTCTGAAATGAAAGACTGTGTGTCTTTTGAGGCTGGCAGCTGTTATATGCACTCATGTCTTGCAGGTAACCCAGCAGGTTATCTAGCCTCAACAGCTGGAATTTGGAGGAGACTGTAGTGACAGTGGTCACGTCTTAGGCGGTGGTGGAGGTGTGGGACAAAGCAGAACGACAGCCGAAGAGAAATGCACTGGGGGGAAAATTAAACGTACAGATTCACTGCTTCGGGAATGGGCAGTGCCCGTGAGCGGTCTTAGTAAAGAAAGCCAGAACTTCCCTCCTTGTATCTAGTGCATACACAAGCATCAAAAAAACTCAACAGAAAATGTCACAGAAATGCAGGAAGGTGGAGTGTTGTTTTTTTTCCCCTCTAATGTGATTCACCTCTCTCTCATTCTAGGGACTTAAAACTTGAAGCTTATATAGATTATTACTACAGAGACTATCCAGCCCTTGTAAAAACCTCCAGACAGACTTGCATAATTGATCAAGGTGAGTTTAAGGCTTTGCTGAGCTGGATATTCAGTGATAGTGATGTGCAAAGTATCTCTAGGACTGAGCATGTTGGTAACCATTGCCTTTAAAGCTGGTCAGGACTTAATCCCAATATGCAAAACTGTGCTCATAGTGCTGAGGTTGTCTTGTTCCTTTGTTTTTAATAGCCTCCTAAGAAGATGGGAGTGAAGTTAGCATAGGATAGTCATGAGCTGGTGCCTCCAGTCCAGTGCCTCATGGGACACTCCACAGAACAAGGATTTGGGAGGGAACGATGGTTTCATCTTGGCAAACTCCCAGCTTAGGCTGGCTGAGAAATCTTAGCAGACAACTGTGGAAAAGCCTGGTAGTGAGATGTGCCTCTCTTGTGGAAAATATTGCTAGGTTGGCAGGCTCTCAGTTTGTGGTTCATAAAAACTAAATCAGCGCTAAAACCACAAAACTTAAAGTTAAAATAAGGTTCTATATTGTCTGTGCACCTGTTTAGTGTCCTACCAGCTGAAGTTTCTAGTCATGTAAGATAAACTACTGCTTCTCCTGACCAAAAGAAAAAATCTCATAGCATTGCTCAGGCTTTGCTACTTATGTTTGTGAACAGGGAAGGCAAAGAGGTTATAGTTAGGCTGTCCTCTCACTTAAGCAATTTAATGTTGTTGAATTACAAGATTGTTCCAGTAAGGTTTTTGAGAATCATTCACTATACTTACTCCTTTTCACCATGGGCTGAGATAATTTTTGTTCTTGAAAGACAGGTAGCTGTCTCAAGTTTTCATTACTGTCTAGCTATAAACTTCTATCTAAGAGGAGGGAATCATAGAATCATTTAGGTTGGAAAAGACCTTTAAGGTCATCGAGTCCAACCGTTAACCTAGCATTGCCAAGTCCACCACTAAACCAGGTCCCTAAGCACCACATCTACACGTCTTTTAAACACCTCCAGGGATGGTGACTCAAACACTTCCCTGGGCAGCCTGTGCCAATGCTTGACAACCCTTTCGGTGAAGAAATTTTTCCTAATGTCCAATCTAAACCTCCCCTGGCACAACTTGAGGCCATTTCCTCTCGTCGTATCGCTTGTTCCTTGGGAGAAGAGACCAACCCCCACCTGGCTACAACCTCCCTTCAGGTAGTTGTAGAGTGCGATGAGGTCTCCCCTCAGCCTCCTCTTCCCCAGACTAAACACCCCCCGTTCCCTCAGCCGCTCCCCATCAGACTTGTGCTCCAGGCCCTTCACCAGCTTCGCTGCCCTTCTCTGGACACGCTCCTGCACCTCAATGTCCTTCTTGTCGTGAGGGGCCCGAAACTGAACACAGTGTTTGAGGTGTGGCCTCACCAGTGCCCAGTCCAGGCAGATGTGATCTGTAACGGTTTGGGGAAATACCATATTTTTGTTGTTAAAAGAAGTACTGTAGGGCTTGTTTTGGGAATAGTGGAGAATTTTCGTGCATTTGCCATGAACTCAATGTCATTGCTGTTCATATGATTTAAGTCCAAACAGGTTTCATGCACCATCCCTCATTTTTTTCTGCTGAGCCTCCAAGTATCTTTCAGTGGCTGAGTTCCTGTCTGAAGGGAGAAGGAGTGCAGCCTTATCCTTACTTACCAGGAATCTGTGAAAGGAGCAAACTGGTAGTACTGGTACGTACTTTGGCAAGAAGGGCGTGTTTTATTCTGTCAGCATAGCAGCACTGTGGCCAGGGTTTGCCCCAGCTGCTTAATTTTCTGCAAGTGAAGTGTCCCCTGTGGGAAGTTAAATAACAGAGGGTTTAACCGTACTGTGTGGAGCAACGGGGGCATACCGGAGCAGAGCAGTAGCCATACTGGAGGGGTATGGAGCCTGTGATAAATAACTGCTGTAGCTCTACTGTTTGGAGACTTAAGCATCTCCAAGTGTTGCTGCTCTGTACTAAGTAGACCTCATCTGTCTGCATGAAATTCTCTTGAGTATCCCCTGCAATGTAGTAAAGTGTGCAGCGTGAGCCTCGCCATAGGGGGAATAATATGTGTTTAGCAGAGAGAAATCCCTGCGAGTCCCATCTTCTCTTTTAGTACTTTAATATTACTGAAGGGTGTGGATGGGTTTTAGCAGGTGGGAGGAGGTATTTGAGGTTGGGAAGGAGAGCTCATGAGTGCAAAGCGAGTAGCCTATGCTTCACTGCTTATGTGTTGGGGTTTTTTTTTGTGGTTTGCAGTAGTGGCATGTGCAAAGTAATAATGTAACTCAAAGTTAACTGTATTTTGTGAGTGAGAATTTCCCGGCTTTCTTCTTGGGCATGTATCAACATAAATATTTAGTCGCATGAGTAGTTATAAGCGCTGATGTTATCTCTTGGTCAGCCTTGCTCACTTATTCACGAAGCGCTTATGGAGGAAACCTGCCAATACAGGGTTTGGAGCAGAGTGTTGAGCCTGAGGTGGATGAAGAGGAAAAACAGGGAGGAGAGACTCTGCTCTGACCCAAGCATCCAAGGTTAGCTGCAGAGTCTCTGATTTGAGCTGCCGGGAGTCAGCCTGCCCTCTGCTTCGGAGTGTGGAGGGTTGAAGCAGCAGCACTGAGACTATTTAAAATGCTGATGCTTTCGCTTAAAATTTGCCTCTGCATTCAAGCTCTGAAGAACTGTAGCCTTTCCCCCAGGCTATCACCTGTGTCTGTCCGACTCTGTTTTTCTCCTACCTCCACCTGACTTGCCTGTGCGGAGGTCACAGCTGGCATGTCGGCAGTATATCTTATCGGAAGACCTTAATGAAAAACACAAAAGATTTTTACCTGTGACTTTTGCCTTTGGCATGTCAGCTTGTCTGGCAGTATCAAAAAGTAAACAGGGTGACAGATCACTTTGGGTTTGTTGGCTGGATAGCTGAAGCGGACTCTGCATTGAATGGGAACAACTTTTCGCTTGGAGCCTTTGCAAAGTAGCCAATATTCAAGATGTGGAGGAAACTGAGTGAAAAATGGTGTCTGTAGAAGATGTGTGTGTTTTGCAGGAGAAATTAAATGAAATGTGAGAAACGTGGGAAAGATGACTAGGAACATGTTTTTCTGTTTAGAAGATCTTTTTCTGTTTACCTTTGAAACAATTACTAGGGAAAATTTAGTTAATTGTTTCAGGAGTTATTTTTTCCAAACTTCAAGATAGCAATCTAAAGCATAAAAGTTTGTTACTTGCTTCAGTTGTTTCAATGTCCTTTTACTAACAATGTTTTCATAATAAACCTGTCCCACCGTTTAAGTTATTAAAGTTATCTTCTGCCTGTTCAGATAGGCAGTACAGCAATAGCTGCACACTAAGTGACTTTGTATTATGGTGTCTCTTTCCTATCCAGAGTGTGGCTCTGTACATACTTGGTGATGAGAGCGCTGTATCTAACGAAGCCTCCCATTATTTGTACAAGATTACATCAGGTAATGATGCTTTGATGCCATCATAGTATCTCCCAGTGTCTTGTGTTCGTTATGTGCTGTCCTTTTGCTTGGAGAATATGGGAGTAATATGGCCTTGTCTTTCCTAGGACAACGAAAACAGCAAATAGAACAGGATGACAATCGGTACGGGTTTTTTTAGTATTATTTTAAACTCTGAGTTTTTGACTTCCTGCTGAGTTTTGGACTAGTTTTTATGGGCTTCTCCTTTATTTCCCTTTATTTTACAGATGTAGTTTCAGACACAGCACATCTGTTTCCAGCCTGGCTGAGAAGTTAGTTATTTGGATGACTAATGTTGGTAAGAGCAGCTTTTATCACTGTGCAAAATGGTAACAATCATAAGTAATAGTCTTGTGCTTGCATAACGTGAAATACACTTCATCTGGGTTTGATAAAACAGTTTCTTTTTTTCCTTGTTAATTTTAAGGTTTCACCTTAAGAGATCTGGAGTCTCTCCCCTTCGGTGTAGCTCTTCCTATCAGAGATGCAATATATTATTGCCGAGAGCAGCCTGCCTCAGACTGGCCAGAAGCAGTTTGTCTCCTGATCGGGCGCCAGGATCTGTCCAAACAGGCGTGTGAAGGGAACCTGCAAAAGAGTAAATCTGTGAGTATATGGGCAAAAATGGATTTCACGACGCTGGGTCTTGGGCAGAGCCCTCTGTTCAGAAACTTCCTCACCATCTGCTGGTGCTCGGGGCATCAGAAGGTGCAGAGCTCAAGATTGAGGGCCACGCAGGGTTTACGCGCATATGAGGGTTTCAGTATAAAAACCAGCATCCGGCACAGGAAGAGTACATGCATAGCTGTGGAAACTGTCAATATAAAACAGATTTTAAACTTAATTTAGGCATGGTGCTCAAAAATTTTGCCTACAGAGCTATTTGATTGCTGCTGTAAGTCCTCCTCCTCTCCAAAGTGGCTGCACCTTTGAGAGGTGTTCGGGAGGTTCTGGTGCTTCGTCCAGAGGCTCTGCCATCAAAACCGCAATGGCAGAGGGAGAAGGAAGTGGGTGTTCGTCAGTCTGGCTCCTTCTTGGCTTGGCATGGCTGGCGTCTCCCTCTCCTCTGGAAGAACTGGATTGCTTTCCGAAATACAATTTTTATATACTTTTTTTTTTTCCTCAAAAAGGGTTTAGTTATTTGTATCCTGAAGTAAAGTGGAAAAAAAGTGTGATATTTTTCTTTTAAACGTTTTCTTCTGATTGCGAGATGCTAGTGATTCCCACTGAGTTGTAGCTCACTTAAGTGTCTTTTGTTGAGAACACTCTGGAAGCCCAAGCTCTTCTTGAAAGCTGGCTAGTGGCATGCATAAAAGCACTTCATAGTAGCAGAGAGTGGTCTGTAGCCTTTTCAGAACTCAGGAAGAGGGATTTGTAGTCTCAGACACATCTTAGTCAAGATCCTTTTTGCTGTCTTAGCTTTGGAAGTCATATTAAAATTATTAATATTTTTTATAACAGAGGCTTCCGGACTAACTGCATATCAAAAAAGTTAAATTTTTTAAAATTAATTTAGCAGAAAAGTAAATTAACTCCATGTTCAAATCCCATGCCCCGATTCATTAAAAATCGATTTTATTTTCTGCTGGTGAAGTTTTGCCTAACAGTACCGAATCTTAAAATGATGATAAATTTGATTTTATCACTTACTTTATAACAATGCCTCGAATATATGTTACCTTAAAAGGATAAAGTGATCTTCAAACACCAAATTGTTTGTCATTTCTCAGGAGGGCAGGGTGGAGTTTCCTGTTTCAAAACGGACGCTGGCTATATGGGTGGTGCAGTTATGTATTGAGATTTAGAGCGTATTTATCGGAAGAAATTGGTTTTCATTCATCAGCTGTTAATTTACTTGCACTCCTGGTGTCATGTGTTGCCAGTGAGCCTTAGGAAGACCCTGTGCTCGATCTAGTCTGAGTGATTCTGTATCTTTCAGCTTGTTGAAATTCTGAGGTATACAACAGGAAAAATGACCAGTTTAGAGAGAGTTGTGGGGGTTTTTGTTCCTAGATTTATCATATCAATATTTGTCATCACTTGCCTTGTTATTTTTTAAATGAATCTCTCTTCTGTGAAAGATGGAAAACAGAGGAATATACTGGCCCGCCTTAGGGTCAACGTCCAAATTATTTTGTCAGACCATAAGGAAACTGTATATTCTGTGGGAAAGCTTATTTCTGCAGAGCTCTTTAAAAATAAAATGAACCACGCTTCATGCAGGGTGACAGCCTTGTCTGAAGCAAGTGTAGGGCAAGCAGATTGCGGGCATCCTCTGTTGCATCCAGACCTATGCTATCCTTGCCATTCTTGTCGGTGGTCCTGTGCATCGCTTGTGTGATGTGAATAAACAGGGGAGGACAGAGTCTTAATGGAGTATTTCATAAGTCTTGCATAGAAAGGGGGCTTCTCCACAGTGCTTCTAAGCAATGAAATGCTCCAGTGTTTTTTCTGGTCATGTAGTTCTGATGTGCAAGTTCAAAAAACTTTCTGGTACTGTGGTGAAACCCAGGTTGGCTGACAGCAACAAACATTTGGAATTTACTGCCATGGAGGCTGACTGTTTATTTTAATAGGTAGCCTGATTTTTCCAAGGCTGTTGTAGGGAGGAGTCCAAATTAAAGCCCTAATTCATGAAAATGTCAATGATTAGAACAACAAAGAAGGTTCCCGAACAGAATATGCAGAACAGCAGCTCTGATTGAGCTGGGGGTCAGTAGGTACTGGCACTTCTAAAAGCGGATTGTCACCAAGGGACTGTGTCTGTGCCTTCCAGAGTTTAATCTCTGTTTTCATATACATCGAAATGCTCATCTAGGTTTCTATTTTTCACTGCTGAACTTGAAGAAAAACACACATATGTTTTCATAGCTGTCGTAGATAATTGTGTAGGCAGGGAGGGGAAAGCCCTTTCCTATTACTGCTCTGAAACAAGAAATAGTTTTGAAAGAAAGATAACTATTTCATATGTCACCTCTTCAAGCTCCCGCTTGCCAGTCTTTGCTCAACAGCCTTTGCTACAACTTTGACATATTTGAGATGTCTTCTCCTCCTCTCTTGATAGTTATTTATCCCATTTAGGCTTGCAAAAATAGTTGATTACAATGTTCAGAACTCCTCGTGGCCTTCTAAACGAATGCGAGGAGTGGGTCAACAGCATCATTCGTGACTGCGCCAGTCTCAGTCCATTCTGTTTACAGACCTGTCTCAGTGCAGGTGATTGTGCTGAGTGCATCCAGGTTGTGGTGCCGCTATTTGCTGGCTTGCTGAGAGTTAGCAGTATCCACGTGCACTGCTGGAAATGACTTCTTTCCTTTCTCTTTCCCTTGCAGTCTGTGGGGCCAGTGCTGTCCTCCGATATTCCCTCTGGAACCGAATCGGAAGAGGATGAGGATGGCATGAATGACATGAATGAGGAAGTGATGTCGCTAATATGGAGCGAGGATTTGAGAGTGCAGGAAGTACGCAGACTCCTTCAGAGTGCCCGTCCTGTACGTGTCAATGTAGTGCAGATGCCAGAAGCTAGTGACCATGAATACATAGAAGAGAAAGAAAACCGGTAAAAACTGTCTCTGTTTCTAGCAGTATTTCGTTAGCATTTCATTCAGGTGAAAAATTGTTTGAGTATTTTTGATGGCTTAAGGTTAAGTACATCTAACCAAACAGTACAATATATTTTAGTCTGAACTGAACGTTACAGTAGGCAGGCCTGAGTGAAGGACATATAGAAGAGGGTTGGATTTCATAATCCAAGTCTTTGAAGCTCAGTGTACATCAAAACTCTGCTGTATTTGAGTTGGCGGGCTCTCCGGATTGGAGCAGCGTATGGGAAAGATTGTTAGTTTGAACCCCAAGCAGCACGTTGAGATCAGTTAGGGTTTGAAAGCAGATTGTAGCATTTTTTTTTCCCCACCTAAAAAGTATGAAATATAAGCACGACCTACTCTGTAGAGGAAATGCCTCTGTAGAGAACAAAGCATCATCCATCCCCTGCCTAAAACTGGAGAGCCCTTTGTTCAGGGCTGATCTTAGGACTAAGCAAGGCTTGGGTCAGAGGACCTAATTAATCCTACAGAAAGCAAATTCACTGTCCCATCCCTCTCTCTTTTGAAACCTCCTATTGGAGCCATTAGGTGCCTGGTGACCTCACGATTGTTCCTGTCCTGCTTCTTTATTCACTTATTTTGGGGGTGTTAAAAGTATCTTCTTTAAAAAACAAAAGAAAAAAGCAAACTTCAGAACATCATTGACATGCAAAACGCTCTACAGAAGTAGGAAGCTAAAGGAATGCATCAAATTATTGTCTAACCTAACAAGCTGAGTAATCTAACAAGTCTAGAAAGTGTTTCCAGAGCACATCATAGAGAATTGTGGTCAGCATTCTTGGAAGCACGTTATTAATTCTGTACACAGGTTATTACTAGATGTGATCACTAGTCATAGCAAGATCCCATAAGGCAATGTTTTGCTTTCTCCTTTCACCTTTTTCTGATATGGCTGCTTATTGTCCGTAGCACAGATTTCTTTAACTAGACCTAGCTTTAAGGGAAAAACAGAGACAAGTTTCAACATGATGTCAGCTAAAGTATATCTTTGAGATTAATCTTGTAAGAACCAAAGATTTGGTTCAAAAGTTTAGCCTACTAAAAAAAAAAAAAAGAAAAGACAACATGATACCAAAAAACGGTCTGTCCAGTGCCTGTTGTCTGTAGGTTTATTTTATATCATGTATTTGGAAAAATTTTCTGTGTTAAGCAACTGGCTTGGTTTTTCTGTCATCTCCCCAACAGGCTGTTACAGCTGTGCCAGCGAACGATGGCACTACCTGTTGGACGAGGAATGTTCACTTTGTTCTCATATCATCCTGTTCCAACGGAGCAGTTGCCCATCCCTAAGCTGAATCTAACCGGTACGTTGGTCGGAGTTTCTTTTGGTTGTTACCCCATTTCTGAACCTCTCGTAATTTTTATAGCACCTTCTGTGTCTCTCTGCAAAGAGTTCCGTAGCTTAAGTGTGCTTTTTGTGAAGAAGCAGCTCTTTTTGTTTTGAATCTGTCACCTACTGGCTTCTTGTTATTAGGCCAATGTTATTGTCTAACACTGAGACCTGTACATCAGGTACATGCTGAGAAGCAGAGAGAAGTGAAATAAATTGCCGAAGGGCACGCAGCTGATCAGGGTTGGTGTCATACAGGAGACACATACTGCAAAGTCCACATCGCTGGTTTATCTACTACGCTGTGCTTCTGTCTTCTGACATGCCTGAAGATACCCGAGGCTGTCTTCAGATCAGAAGTGTTACCTAGCACGCTGTCAGAGTTTGTTCGCTTGGCACCCTACGAAGTTGAAAGCCGTTTCTGAAGCGGTTTGGATTCACCTAATTGCTTTTAATGATTTTGTCATGGACAGGCCGTGCTCCTCCGAGGAACACCACTGTTGATCTGAACAGTGGGAACATTGATGTGCCTCCTAACATGGCTTGCTGGGCCAGCTTTCACAACGGGGTAGCTGCCGGCCTGAAGATAGCGCCCGCTTCACAGATAGACTCTGCTTGGATTGTCTACAACAAGCCCAAAATTGCTGAACTAGCAAATGAATACGCAGGCTTCCTCATGGCTCTGGGCCTCAACGGGCATCTCACGAAACTTGCCACACTCAATATACATGACTACCTAACAAAGGTGAGGCCTTCTTTCGTAGGCAACGGAGAAAAATAAATATCTGTAGGACTTGAATTCTTTAAACAAAACAAGAAAGAAAAGTCAGCAGATTTCTTTGAAACGCTGAATTGGAAGTTTCCTAGTGTGGGAGAATATCAGAGTTGCTTCATTAATGTTAATAGTGCAGGACTTCATTTCTGTTTAAAAGATTTTTCAGCAGTTTTATCACTAAATCTTTCCGTGTTGTGCACAGCTCATTGGAATAGGTGAATGCTCTGAATTACTTCTGCTCAATTTCTATCAAAACGTTCTTGTCAATTTTTGCATTATAGAGTTAGAGCTAGGGACTCAGGATTGTATGGAGTTTGCATTAAAAGGCTGAAAATCATATGTGCTCTTGAAATCTCACCTTAAATTGTAAGAAGTTGTGAATACATAATTACTTTCAAACTTAAACACCAGGAAACCGTGGCTTGTTGCGGGGAGGGATTGATAAAGAGCTACCAAGGAGATAGATAAGATCCTTTTAGAGCAGAAACTTCAGGTTTTGTTTTTAGAACAACCCAAGTGTTTTGGGTTTGGTTTTTTTTTGGAGACTAAATATCTACATTATAACCATGTTTAGTATTTCATTGTGTGAGAATTTCTATTTGGATTGAAGTCTGCCTCTGCAGTAAGACGGTACATTTGGGAAATACCTTTACACCCATAACAGCTAGTGTTCATTTTCCTGAGGAGTGGATCAAGAAAGTTTAGCTGCTGTATGTATTTGAGAATGTAAGATTTGTATTAGATACCTGGAGAAGTGTTTTTCCTTTTCTGAACATGTCTGCTTTCTTTGGTCGCTGATACTCGTCTCCTTTCTCAGGGCCATGAGATGACAAGTATCGGACTATTGCTTGGCGTTTCTGCTGCCAAGTTGGGCACGATGGATATGGCTATTACACGCCTCCTGAGCATCCACATACCTGCCCTCCTGCCACCAACCTCAACAGAGCTGGATGTCCCCCACAATGTGCAGGTGGCTGCCGTGATAGGAATAGGCCTCGTCTATCAGGGCACCGCTCACAGGCACACAGCTGAGGTTCTGCTGGCCGAAATAGGTGGGTGCTAACACTGACAAAATGGGGTGAGGACTGGGAGGATCGCAACGTGTGAATGATCAGCGCAATGCATCGGGGAGCTGAGAATTTTTATGTTTTTAACTGTGCGTCTGCCACCACAATATTCACCTCTCATTTTCCAAACCCCATCTTCTGTTTTCAGAGGGACAGAAGTTACTGTGAACCGTGTATTTGTATAGCATAGAACAATCACTGAATTTAGTAGAAGAAATGTAGCGGCATCAGTGCTGGACCTAGATACTTTTTACATCTGGAAATTTTGTCTGATGAGAGCAGGTCTGGGGTTGCCTGCAGTAACTACACGTTCCTCCCGACCTGGACGCCATACCTGCGGAGATCCTGGCCCTCTAGAACTTTGGAGCAGATCTGTTGCACGCTGTACGCCCAACGCATCTGATGCTTCCCAGACATTTGTTGTTTCTCATGTCTGTCTGTGAGGGTAGCTGCCACTGTAAAAAACAAAGGCAGAGGCACTGGGTGGGGGAAAAATGCTTTCCTCTTGCCAGGTCAGTCTTTTTGACTCGCTAGGTTGGTTGGAAGTGCAGCCATCGTGTCCTAAATTCTCCTGTTCCGAATTTTGTTTAAGGCTTTATAAAGAGTAGTCTTTAAGAACTGATTCTGAACAGTAAATTTCTGATCTGAATTGTGTCCTTATTCTGTGCATAGCTCTTCTGATTTTATTTGTAACAGTTAAGTTCTTATTCATGTTTATATGTAACTTTAGTTAAAGAGACTGTATGGATTATTAGAGAACGGGATAAATTTTAAGGGTGAAACTGTATCTGTTATGTTTCTGGTAATTTGATACATGCAATCTTTTCTAGCAACAGCTTTTGAAGTCTGCGACAGCATTTGGATAGGTTCAGAGGTCTTAAAGTATAGGCAATTGTAACATGGCGTTTTCACTGTCTCTCTGAACCATATCATTTAGCAATATATACTGCTTCTGGAAGGGTTTGCTATTTCATGATGGGTGGGTTAAGTGGCAATTACTTGTAATTCCACTGAGAACTTTCTTGCCTTTCTCGAGAAGGGACGGATTTTTTGTTTTTTTTTTTTTTTCCTCATTTCATTAGGAATGTAGTGCTTAATTAAACAATGTTTACTTAGGTGGAATTTTAAAAGATGAATCTCGCTGTTTTGTTTTCTCCAGGACGTCCCCCTGGGCCAGAAATGGAGTACTGCACAGACAGGGAGTCCTATTCACTTGCATCTGGGCTAGCCTTGGGCATGGTTTGCCTGGGGGTAAGTGCCCCCCTTCCTTTCAACTGCAATTAGTAGAAGAATCGTTACATATTGGGGTGGGGTAATAAGAGCTGTTTCATGCTTGGCTCCCAACTGCCTTTGGCCGAAAGCTTTTTTTTTCTCCTCATAGAGGAAGGCACTTCCATATTATTTCTCCTCCTCTTCATTCCTTAGCACGGCAGTAATTTGATAGGCATGTCAGACCTCAACGTTCCCGAGCAGCTTTACCAGTACATGGTTGGGGGTCACAGGCGGTTCCAAGCGGGAATGCACAGAGAGAAGCACAAGTCTCCCAGTTATCAAATCAAGGTACGTGTTGACGATTTCTGCTCATTTAAGCTGAGAATAGCAATAGTTAGAAGTCCGAGAGGTGTGTGTCTCGATGCACCGAGTGACTTCGAATGCCTATACAATCGCTGCAGGCTGCTGCCTTCCTAGTCAGCTGGTCTGAGAGCGTGCATTGTGTTTTCGCAGGAGGGAGACACCATAAATGTGGATGTTACTTGTCCGGGTGCCACACTTGCACTTGCTATGATCTACTTAAAGACTAATAACAGGTATTAACCTTGGAATTGCTCAGACATTTTGCAGTAACTTGTGATAGCCGTTCAAACTGCTGTAATGTTGGCTCTGCTTTGTGTGGCTTACTCGGTTTTGTGCGTTGCTGAAATAAGGTCTGGAAACCCTGTTCCTTTACTGTCTTCTGCAGATCCATTGCTGACTGGCTTCAAGCACCAGATACCATGTATTTGCTGGACTTTGTAAAACCAGAGTTCCTTTTATTGAGGGTAACATTTTCTTTTGTTTCACTTCTCCATCTATTCAGGATACTAAAAATGCATCTTATTGTAATTTTTTTTTTTATTTTAATTTTTAATCCAGCCCGCATGCCTGTTGTGCAGAATCCTTTAGATAGCTGTAACCCTCTTGCTGGCCAGCCAAACTCATACCTTCAAACAATTTCTGCTTGTAGTAAGGCAGCTTGCTTGTCGTGCAGCACTAGAGGCAGAATTTAGTGAGAAATATTTGAATGATACATTTTATGTGGCATGTTAAATTAAATGTTTAGGTAAATTTTTATAGCTTTTCCCAAATTAATTTCACAGATAAAAAATAAGTTAGCCTCAGCACCTGTTATAAGTACATAGTGAATTTTCATCTCAGTTTACCAGCTAAAGGTACAGACCTTGCAAGGATTTATTCTGTGGTTCTTTTTTCTGCAAGCAGAATTTGCATCTCTTAAAATGGAAGCTGTTTTGTCATTTCTGATATGAAGGCTGAGAAACAGTGAAGAAGCTGCTAGTGGGTAGCTGGATTGTCTGCGTTTCTGGATGCATTTAGTACCTTAAAAAAATACCATTGATGGTTTGTGTTGGGTTTTTTTCTTCCTTATGTTTTGGCTTTCTCGCTTTTTTTAGACCTTGGCTCGATGCCTGATTTTGTGGGATGACATCTTGCCCAATTCCAAGTGGGTTAATAGCAACGTGCCGCAGGTAGGTATTTACACTTAATGTGCTTACTTCCCAACTTTACATCTCACTGGATTGTTCTGTATGTGAACATTTCCTTAGTCACATGAGCTGCACAAGAAAATGTATGTTAATCGTGTTCACGTGACAGATGATGGTCACATTGGATTCCTGGACCGTTATGGGAGCACTGGGGACTCCCATCCCATCATACTAGAGAGGAGAGGATTGAGGAGGGATGCAACCATTCAAGACATAAAACGGTGCCAGAGAGAGAAAGGGATTAAGCTTTCCTCCACATTGACCGAGCCAGGTGCAAAATTGCTGCAAGGAGGTTTCAGTTGAGCATTACGAATAACTTGGATAAATATCTACTGGAAATACAGGATGCTGATGGGCTACATAGCCTCTTGAGGTCTCATCCTGTACAGTAACATCGTGCTTCTGACACAGTCTTGCCATTGTTTTAGAAATCTTTAAGGGACCAGATCCAGGAGCATGGAAAGGTGTCCTTTTTGGATCAGAAGTACAATGGAGCCATAGCATGTGGAAGAAAAAACAGCTCTTACACTCCTGTGAAACAGACCTGTTTTGTATCACTTACGAACCCTCAATGCCTAGAGTTGCAATTAATTAATCAATTTCCCCTGGATTAATTCTTCTCTCTTACGCATTTTGTAGATCATAAGAGAGAACAGTATATCTCTTCATGCAACAGAGCTGCCTTCGTCTGAAGACCTGAGTTTAGAAACGCTGGCGTAAGTAACATGTAAAACATTCTTCTTCTGAAAAATGCAGCTGAACTCTTTATAGATATCAGCATGCAAAAAAATCTCTCCCTTGATATTTAGGGAATTTTATTCTCTGTTTTCTGTAAAGGATAAGTCTTTCTTTTCAATTTTCCCTTTTTTAATTATAAAGGAGTTTGTGATGCGTATTCAGATGAGGAGAAGAGAAATATTTAGTCATTTCCTGTTTATGTTGCTTATTAGGCAAGCTCACGTCTATATCATTGCTGGAGCGTGTTTGTCACTGGGATTTCGATTTGCTGGTTCAGAAAATCTGGCAGCATTTAAGTGCTTGGTAAGAGGTTTTTATTTTTTCCCTTCAATTTCCATAGAGCTGTAACTTACCTTTTGTATCTATATTTAGTATGCATTTCTTTTCTTTCCAGTACAAATATGCAACAGATTTCCTGAAGTGTTTGTCAGCACCAACAGCTTCAATAGTAAGTTCTTTCTAGTTTTGTCTCAGTGAAAAGGAGGCTTTGTTGTGTAACGTACTTTGATTACCCTCACCAAAACCTTAAGGGAAACAAAAACATCCCTTTTACTTTTCTATATTACAGACTATTTACACAATGTGGCAGGGCTGTGAATCATTTTTGTTAAGGACTTTGCTGGTTCTCCGCTCTCCCTCTTTCTGTGGAATGTGGTTTTCAAACTCTGGGGTAGAAAGCGGAGTATTAGACCGACCAGAAGCGTGCATTTGACCACAGAAGTGTAATAATGCCTTTCCTATTCTGCTTGAAGACAGGTCACTATAATCTCGAAACATGCTTGAGCGTCTTGCTGCTGTCTCTCGCGATGGTGATGGCTGGCTCTGGAAACCTGAAAGTCCTTCAGCTTTGCCGTTTCATGCACAAGAAGACGGGCGGAGAGATGAACTACGGGTTCCACCTGGCTCACCACATGGCTTTGGGGCTTCTCTTTCTGGGAGGAGGAAGGTAACTTGCCATTTCCAAAGGCAGGTTTTTTTCTTTCACCTCGCCTGCAAAAGCTGGAGCAGAGTGCCATTTAATTGATTTTTATTATTTTTTTTAATAACATACAGATGCATAAAGATGTTTTCTATTGTAAATGAAAGTCCTATTGTTTTTGAGATACTGCATTACTTGAATGCCGTGGGAATGTTTCTGACTTGTGTTTATTTCCTACTGCTGCATGTTTATTGTGACTGCTATAGGAACACATTTGTAAATTCCTTGCTTGTATGCACTTTGCTACTGTCCTTCCCTTCCCTGGGACACCAAAATATTTTGAACACCTTTGCTAGTGGCCAGCCTTTGTTAGCACTGAAACTAATAGATAATGTTTTTCTACAGATACTCACTGAGCACTTCAAATTCTTCAATTGCTGCTCTCCTTTGTGCTCTGTACCCTCACTTCCCTGTTCACAGCACGGACAATCGGTAAGGGTTTGCTAGGGTTCATATTGCCTTAAGCTAAATCATCTCCGTACAAAAGAGGTTATCTATAGGCAAATGATCTAGAATTTTTACCTGGGCAGTCTGTAAATAATTTTTTTTTTGAGGTTTTCAAAAAAAAAAAAAAAAAAAAAGGAGAGAGAGACAAAAATAGAAGAAATAAATGAAGATATAAAATGATGGTAGTGATCTTTGATCAGTGAGGAAATGCAAGCAAGTTTCCTGAGGCTCTACGCTGTGCTCCTGTGACTTGACTGTTCCAGTCTGCTGAGCAAAAAAGATCTTTATGCAAGATCTGTCCATTTATGGCTCTTAATCAGTTTTAGCTCCGATTCATGAAGTCCTGTTCTGTTAACCAGCGCATACATGTTAAAGCAATATAAAACCTACTAAATTACTACAAATTTCTCTTTAGTTTCAATCAACAGCTGTATTTGGTTATTGAGCTGTGTGTGGTTTGGTATTTGGGGATCATTTCCTGGCTGTACTACACAGTGCTGAATTCCTCATTGCCATACACAGGTACCACCTTCAGGCTTTGCGTCACTTGTACGTGCTGGCGGCAGAACCAAGGCTCTTAACGCCCGTTGATGTGGATTCAAACACTCCTTGTTATGCACTGATAGAGGTTACGTACAAGGTAATGTGTCTGGGAGGCAATAAGGAGCGAAGGCCTTTGAGAAGGTGTGGGAGACAACTGAAGACTCTGATATACCAAAGGCACGCTATTTTCATTGTTGTGGCCAGCAGCCTCGGGTTTGTTTTCAAGTTGTGGTGGAGACGAGCCGAATTCTACGCAAATAATTGAAGGGTTGTGCTCAGCCCACTCACACCTTACATGTGCTTTGATGTCACCTTGAGAGCAGAATACGGGACAAGTAAAAGGCACCACAAAGTCTTCAAACAGTCAAGTATGGAATGACTGACCCAGGGTCATAGTTGGCCTCTTTCTAGAGAGGAAGGACTTTCAAAGCTACGGAGGTGCTTGGAACCATCTGTGGTTTTAAAAGCCTTCTCCTAATTCTGCTGAAAGGGGCAACTTAGTGTTTCTCCTGGGTGCTTGCATTATGCGTCTCTTGGGGAAGAGTCCTTTCTGCAGGGTTTATTTTGTACAGGCTTACATGAGACAGGTTATGCTCGTGAAAGGACTAAAGAAAGGGTTCTTGGGATTTCAGGGGAGAAGAGGTGCAGCAGGTGGTTCTGGCAAAGAGTTCTGCATGCTCATAATAGCGTTTACTTCTCAAACCTTCAGATTTCAGTTGAAGTGTGCCTGACTTGCACAATGTTACGTGTTGATCCATCCATGGGAAATATACCTTTAATTTAGGCTTATGTTTCCTGACGTTAAAGGCAATGCTAAGTCATGTATTTACTCAGAACAGAAACTGACTGACTTCTGCCAATGGAGTTGTTATTAATGAGATGCACGTTTTCTTTCTTTTCACACAAAAATGAGCTTTACTAATATGTGAATACTGGTGGCATTTTGAAGGGCACGCAGTGGTATGCAGAAGCCACCGAGGAACTGATGGCACCCACGCTTCTTCCAGAGCTTCACTTACTGAAGCAGGTAAAGGAAGTCTCCATTTTAATGAGGAATTTAATCACCCAGCTTGTGTCACAAACAGTGCAAGAACAGAGACCTAGTGACTTTTCTTTGACTCCCTGTCCAATCTTAGCCAGATTCTGGACAACGCTGTCCCATAGTAATGGCTCCAAAGACAATTCTGTCACTATGGAGCACATGTTAAATTATGCCACGTGCTTCTCTTCAGTCTTGATCACAACGCTTTCAAGATCTGGTGTAGCAGGGAGTTCCCTGTGCCAGAAAGCTTCACTGTAGGAGAGACAAAGCTAGGTGCTCTTCCTGAGTTCTCAGGGTGGGTAGCACTATAAAAGGGCCCTTGTAAGGGCCCAGAGAGAACTGTAGGCTTATGTAGAGAACTCTTAATTTTATGACTCTGGTTATATCTAGTAATAAAAATGCTTACATTGACAGATCAGAGTGAAGGGACCACGGTACTGGGAATTATTAATAGATTTAAGCAAGGGAACGAATCATCTAAAGTAAGTATTCTTTACAATGCCTAACTGAATAATGACCTTGTAGTAATATTTCTTAAAATTTTTTTTTAAAACCTCCTGTACTTGTTACACCTACGTTTTGGAAAGAAGTCTGGTTTTGATCAGTTCACTGTTGTGCATTTGACAGCACTTTAGGGTGAAGAAAGAAACTGCGTAGTTGGTTTCACCTATTGATGTGAATAATTCATGCAAAAACAGGGCAGGGGAAAACCTGATAGTAAAAACCGCAGGTATTGGCAGCGGGATTGAGCAGTACCAGAAACCATCTTAAACTCATGGTTTTAGTTTAGTTTTGAGTTGATGTGATGTCATGTTTCCCAGACTGTTGATACAGTAGTTAGCTAACTGTTACTGCTTTGTGAAATACTATTTTTCTCATGTTACGTGAAGTATACAAAGTACTACTTACTGCATTTTAACTCTCCGTCGGGCAACTGTGAAAAACAGAAATCTTACCGGAATACAGTATCTGTGGGTAAAATCATTCTCATCTTTGCGTGTAACAACCTACAGTGTAACTCGCCGCTGTGAGTGGTATAGCAGAAGCCAGCTGCATCTTTCATCAGTAACATGGGTTTTCTAGTTACTTTAAATGCCACTATGAGATTAAATTAGGACTACAATGCAGCATCTATTGGTCCATGCCTTTAAAGATAACAAACAGGACTGAGGCAGAGTGCGGAGTCCTCCAGATCAGGAGGCCCGTACTGGTTCATCTGTGGCACCAGAGCTGGCAGAAGCCAGCTTTCTCCTTCTGGGGTGAGCCTTTGCCACACTTGAGCACTTGTCCAAAAGAGCCTTCCTGTGCTGCCGCAGCAGAAACCGGCGTGGGTGACTGAGGAGCTTGCTGCCTTGGGGACTGACCTATGCTCTGGGTCTCCAGATGCTTTGAATCTGTCAGCTCTCATGTCACAACACCTTTGTCCCCAGCCCTGCAAAATGGTAGGGGCCTGGCTGGCGTTGTTCTGGAGATAAATGCACATGTGAGAAATAATTTTCACTATCTTACTACATGTGAATTGCTGCTATGTTGTTATGCTAAGCAGTTAGTTTCAATACAGATAATTTTAGTTATTTTAAGGATGTCAGTGCCTACAGTTAATGGTGCAACTGATACTCTACATCAGGTAAACATGCAGCTGCTTTGCAGTAGTGTAACTTGGAACTGCTGCACGCTTCTATTTGTAGGTTTGGTCAGGAATAGTGAGGTCTTATTGTTTTGCTTTTTTTTGTTGGGTTTTTTTTTTCCACATGGAGAAAGGGCCATCACAGCACGCCTTTAAAGCTGTGGATACCAACTTGCATGGTTTTCCTTGGTGCTGGGATCCTTGCAGAGTCTTAGCAAGAACCTGCAATGGCTTCAGGAAGTTATATTCCCTATATCTGTAGGGCTCATCCTTTTTTCATCACCGTTGCCTGCCATCACATCACTGTTTGACAGCAGCCTGCCCTGAAGATACCAAGGCTTCTATATATATGCAAGCGGGGCAAGAGTTTAAATAATCAGGACAAAGCCAAAACGGGGATATTGCCATGCATGAGCTGCTGGAGTTCGCATTTCCTTTACAGGTCTGCCTCACTGTGTATATGTATCAATGTAAAGCAAGCGCCGTTGTTATTTCAGATCAATTCTTTCAAAGGGCGGGGTCCTGTACGTGAAGCTGAGAGCTGGGCAGCTCTCCTACAAGGAGGACCCCATGGGCTGGCGCAGTCTCCTAGCACAGACTGTTACTCACCGAAACTCTGAAGCTCGGGCATTCAAGGTATGACTCCCAAACTGTTTTCCTGCCGGGAATGCTGCCTCTAGAAAGGCTGAGGGAAGCACAGCAGGTCGTGCTGTGCTATTCATTTCCCGCACCTAGCTCTGCCACATGATTATGAGTACTGAAGTTACTTGCTTTGCTTGAGGGAAAGGAAGTCTGGTGGCTTTCACAGGGCACGCAGTGAGCTTAAGCTGAGAGCAGCTATGTGAATGTACGTTTGTCGTGGGCAGACAGAAGTCTTGGACGCGTTTTGCCCATGATGTGCCTTATGTAGGTTACAGTCTTCTCACTTGTATGCTGGGGAAGGAGGGGTTGGGTATAAATTGCTACTACATTTGTGCAGTAAAACCAAAAAGTTCATTTTAAGAGTGTGTTTTAATCTGTGTTTTAGCCAGAAGCAATTTCAGCTTTCACTTCTGATCCTGCTCTGTTTTCATTCGCTGATTATTTTTGCAAACCAACTGTGAACATGGGCCAGGTATGATGCCTAGATGTGGACTAGCATGGTTTCTTGCTTGCATGAATAACAGGTGGGAAAATCCTACATTAAACTGAGGAACAGAATTCAGTCCTTCAAGTAGCGAGGACAGGGAATATTCTAAGGGATGTTTTGTAATACAAAGGCATAAAACACTGGGGACCCTATGGTTTTTGTTGGTTTTGTTTGTTTGTTTCCCATTGGTTACATCACAGTTGCTGCTAGTTTTCTACACTAGTTGTATTCATTGCAAAACGTATTTAAAAAATACAGGGAGCTCTGTTCAGTGTCCTAAAGCATTTAGGTGAAGTCACTGCAGAAGGGTTAGGGTGATTTGCACTGTATTTCTCTGCACGAAATGACTTAAGGGAGGGAGTAAAATATAGCTGCTTTATGCCGAGTTTTAATAACCCCAAGAATGAAAGCAAGCTGTGTAGCATTGCTAGCTATCACTAATTTATGTAATGTCAGTGCATGGGTTAACTTTAATGGAAGGAAATGTGAGCAATGCAAGAACCTGAAATAAATTGTATCTAGCATGTGTGCTTTGTTAAACATGTGTCTTTTATCAGAAACAGGAAATCCTGGATCTTTTCTCCTCAATTCTTTATGAGTGTGTTACCCAAGAAAATCCAGAGATGCTGCCCACGTACATAGCGATAGATCAGGTGGAGTAAACACTTTTTTCTTTTTTAAAGCTACGCTTCGGCATAAGAGTATTGTTCATTGCGTGTGACTTTTGTAGAAGGCAGAAAGGAAGGGGGGGGGAACATATTAGCAAGCTTACAGGGAAATAGCAGAGATTTTAAAAGCAATTTGGAAAATAATCTAAGCTAATGAAAACTGAAATTACAGCAGAAGCGTTAGCTGGCAGTTTTTCTCAGTAGGTGCTCAGAAGGGCAGCTCTTGGCAAGGGGCGCGCTAGGATTCATTTACTTAATGTTTATGACGGCAACATTTCTCTCCTCCTCCAGTTCGCGTTCTCACAGTCGCTTTGTATTTCCCCTCTGCTAGGCTGTGAGGAGATTAGAAAGAAGAGAAATGTCCGAGACATTTGAGCTGTGGCAGATAAAGCTGGTGTTAGAATTTTTCAGTTCCAGAAGTCACCAGGAGAGGATGAGCAGGAATCCAAACCGCGGACTCTTCATGAACTCTGAATTTCTGCCTGTGATGAAGTGCACTATCGATAACACTTTGGATCAGTGGCTTCAAGGTATAGAGAAGATAACTTTAATCCTACAGCCGTGATCGCAATTCAGCGTTCTTGTCTTCTTACTGATCCGGGTTGACTTTTCCCTCAAAAGTACTGAAAAACGGTAACTGAAGGGAAGGCACTTGCATGTTAGCATAAAACAACTTGTTTTCAGTTTGGTGTGAAACGTTCACTGAAGAATTATGTTTGACTATATTGGTGGGAAGTTTAATTGATGTGGAAGGTTATGTTTCCCAGAGCAAATGCTTTCCTAATATTGCACTGGGAGAATTTTCTAGGAGCAAAAGCGAGGGGTGACCACAGCAGAGAACAGGGTGAAGGGTGGCCGCAGCAGAATGAAGGCGGCTTGCAAACAAGCCCTGGCCCATCTCTGTGGGGAGATGGAGACTCTTTTCAGCAGGCTTTTTCTGTGGAAATACTGTTGTCTTGCCTTTCTGTTTCCTCCCACAAACGCTCCCTAAATTTCATCAGCGGGTTTTGTGTATTACAGCTGGCGGGGATGTCTCTCTGCATTCCTACCTGAGTGGGCAGCCCACGGAGGAATCTCAGCTGAGCATGCTGGCTTGCTTCCTTATTTACCACTCTGTCCCGACACCAGGTCAGCTGGCAGCTGGAGGCTTGGAAGGTAAGGCTGGAGTGCAGGACACCGCGCTGGGCTTGCGTGGAGACACTGGTCTGGCCTTGCATACTGAAAGGAGTATATCCTGTAAATTATGTGACAGCGTGCATTTCCTCTGAAAGCTGTTCCATCGATTTTTATTCTTTGTTAATTGTCTCGAGTCCGGACAGAAGAGGGAGAAATTTTTTGCGGGGCTAAAGAAGTCAGAATTAGCCTATATAAAAAAGTCTTAGCTTTTCCCTGACCTGCAGGTAACGGTGTTCTCGCAGGCAGCAGGACCAGGGCTGTGACGAGGAAAAGTGTTTTTTTTGTTGGGCTAACCGTATCCTGAATGTCCTGAAATCTCTTTCCTCCAAGTACCTGGTCAGAGCAATCACCTGCTCTTCTAGGTTTCCAGCGGTAATCTGATTTGGGATCCGGGGAAATTCTGGGCCCCTTCACCAGGCAGTTTTTCTCCTGACCTCCGTCAGCCCAACCTGGGGGTGTAGCAGTCCTCCTCTATTTGCCTAAGGTTTCGCAGGTCGCAAAAGAAATGCAGCTGGACTTCGATTTGGGGAACTCGGTGGCTTGCTTAGGGGTGTGACATGAATGTAACCACCTCAGTGGTGAGAAGAATCTGTTGCTGAAGGCTTTGCAGAGGCCACAGCCCCCGGCCCAGGAGTCCTGTGCAGGCGATGGCACCCTCAGCGTACAGGCTAACGTGTCTCGTCTTGGACGTTTTTCAAGCAGGTGCCTGGGTACCTGTTCAGGTCAAAAGGCCTTTATTGGACATCCTGGCTTTCCATGTCCCCTCTACCTGTTACATGCCTCTATTCTGGGAGTTCTGCCGTGTTAATTGGATTTGGGATTTCTTAAAATTCTGTTAACAAAAAACTTACTTTATAACCAGTGTTGCAACAAAATGAGCACGTGAGCACGTCTCCAGAGGTACGCCCTGAGCGCTGGCTGACTCTCCTTCCTCTGTTGACAGTTCTTTTATTGGGCAAGCGTTGCACCGATACCTGCTCATTTTCTTTCTTTTTTTAATCTCTTTAGGAAGCACAAACTTCTCTGAGCTGCTTTTGAAGTTCAAGCGGTTGAATATGCCAGTTCGTGCGTTGCTAAGGCTGGCTCCTCTGTTGCTTAGAAATCCACAGTCCATGGTGCTGTAGGTCCACGGCATTCGTTTTGCGTGCAGTTACTGAATGACAGAGCCGGCTGTGTGTTGTTTCATGCTTTTCAAAAACATACAGGTAAAATGTACTTGATTTTGTAACTTCTCAAACAACATAAACTTCAAACTTGTCCCCGGATGTGGTGACTATGACCAGGAGTTATTTATAAATTGTTACAGTGAATAAAAAAAAAAAATTGTAAAAGTGAACTAATAATAAATTTACTTTTGTAACTAAGGATTGTTTACAAATATGTCTTTTGTGGTAAATTCTGAAAAGACCTTGGCTGGGAACCGTACAATTTCCTTGTTTTTATAACTTCTTTGCTTGTGATGTATGTTAATCCGCTTCCACGAAGTACCGTCGATTTTAGGCGATAGGCAGCCCAGAAGACGCCAAACTTGCTTTTTCCTCTTGGGTCTCAGGCTGGAAGGGAAAGCAAGCCACCTGCCGTGCCGCTTGCCTCGCGCCAAGTACGCTTTTCAAGAACTGGCATGATCTTTCAGTCTCATTCATGCAATATTTTTTGTTTTTTTGTCTCGCAAAGGCTGCTGTATATCTCCTGCATAAGCATAGGTACTCTGTAAGTATAAATTGCTCTGCTCCGACTCATCTGCGACATACTCACTACTGCACTGTTTACATCTTTTTTTTTTTTTCTTTTCTAATCTTTGTTCTGCAATTAGTCAGTGGCTGCTGAGAAAACACCTGCCTCCACTACGTTACGTTATGTCTGGGCAAGAACTGAAACTACTTACAGACAATTTAAACAATTGGGCATTTGTTTGTGTTTCCTTCATCTCTGCTACGATGCCTTATGTGTTTCCCCAGAGCACTGAACTTGGAGCATGGCTGGTTCCATATTTGTTCTGGGCAGGCCAGGCACTTAATTTTTCATAAAACAGGTGGAGTTACTCCAATAAAAGCAGCCAGTGGTTGAATGATTACCAGTAGAAAAGCAGCCGGAGCCAAGCTGTTGGACTCTGCTTATTCTGAAGTTTCAAATTTGATCTTACTCTGTGGGATTTGCGCTGATCTTGGTCCCCTTTTTTCCCAAACCCTCAGGTGGGGGAGCCAAAGGATTTTAGGGAGGGGACATAGGGGTGGAAGAGGACAACCAGGAGTTGTAGAAAAATTCCACCAACCTTCTAACTGTTATTAAAAAGAACGTGTTTGACGTGTATTAACCAAGGTTTTCAGTGGCTTACGAGGTATCGAAGCAAGGACCTGAGTTGCAACTTGTGGAGCCCATGACAAATCTTACCCCTTTTTTTTTTTTTTTTAAGCTGTTCAGAAGTTGATCTAATTTCCTTGGGCACCCACACAGGAAAGTTGGTGTTTCGTTTCAGGGGAGGTTAAGTTTTTAACCAACACGATGGACAAAGAGCTCAAAGGCAGCTGCTTTGGAGCCGTAGCTTGGATGCCAGCCCCCCGTTTGTGGGTTGCGCGGCTCCCCGCGTTGGCGGTGGGAAGCGAGCGCTGGGTTTTCTCTGCAGGCGGGAGCTGCATCGGGTGACCTGGGGGTGACAGGCTCCCGCGTCCTGCTGCTGGCTCCGGGTCAGGACAGGGGTTGCAAAAAAGGACGAGCCGGACATGCAACACGCTCGTGGGTGGAGCAGCGAGGGCAAGAGGAAATCAGATGTGTCCTGAGGGAAGTTCCTGCGCAGAGCGTACCGGAGATGTCTCTGTCCTGGGGGCAAGGGTTTGCATGCGAGGTTTTGGAAAGGAGAGGGAGCGCCCTGCAGTGCCTCTCTGGCAGCTGGAGCCCAGAGGCATTGGGGTTTGGTCTTTTTAAAAAAACAGAACAAAAAGCCACCACCTCCAGAGGTACCTTGTTTGTTATGTGAATTAAATGAACCCATTAGCAAAGAAGCGGGTAAAACCCCACTTCGGGGAGCCATGAGGTCCAGCCATGCGGTCCTGGCCCTTCCTTCCCCTGGGACAGCGGTTCGGGCCGGGCTCGGGGGTGTGCAGACCTCCTCCCTTGGTGCAGCTTGGGGAAGTTGTTTTCTTCCTCCTAAATGGGGGAAACGTGAAGCATTGAACACTCACTTCCCAAAACAGCTGAAACTCTGCTTTCCCCAGCTCTCCGCCCTGACTTTTCTGAGGACGAATGTTTTTTAGCCTCCCAAAGCCCCTGCCCCAAACGCAGAGCGAATTGCGCAGGTTTCTCTCTCTGACTTTCTTGCCCTGTGCGTGCTGCAGAAGGAAGAGAAGAGCAGACAGCGCAGATGCTGGATGTTGAGTGAAAAGCTGAGAAACCTGACCTGAGGGTGTGCTAATGCTTGTCGCTCTCCCGCTGGATGAGAGGTTTTGTCCTACACTCAGAGGAGTTTTGGACAACAGTCTGGCGCCTGAGGTCCACGATCCAGACTCCCTCATGAGCCTGACGCTGCCTGCTGGCAAGCTGGAGGATGAAGATGCGTTTGACCCCGAACAAAATGAAAAAGCAAAGCAGGCTTTAAGCCAGCCCCTGCAAGGAGGTGCAAAGTGCAGCTTCCCCGGGGCTGGAGGAAGCATCTCCCCGTACGGCCGGGGTTAGGATGCTCGCAGGTCCAGCCTGGTGCCGGGAGCACAACGTGCCCAGGGCACGGCTCTACCGCCTCGGCAGCACCCAGCCTGCCCTTGCTTCAGCCTCGGGGGTAGGAAGGAGAGCGTGTGGGTGTGCGTGTGTGCGAGCCTCTTGAGCTGCATGAAGTCAAGAGCCGAGAGGCTTCCTGTTTCCTTTTTAAGGTTTAACAGAATTTGAAAGCAGCCGCCGCCGCGACCTGGACCAATGATTTGGGCTGAGCGGCGGGGGAGTTTCGGCTCGGGGTGCCTGGCGCCCGTTACGAATGCCAGCTTCGCTCTCCCGGCCCCACATGGAGCCCCCGCGCTCCCTCCGGCCCCGGGGGCTCCCCCGGCCTGCCAGGGTAAGCTGCTATTTACTGCTGCGGGCGAGGCTTTGCGAGCTGTTTAAAATACTCGTTACTTTAGCTGCTGGACGCGAGTTGCAAAAAATATATATATATGCCATAGATTTTGCAATGCCTTACGCTCCTCGCGCTGCTGTGTTGCTTGGCCCTCAGCGCAGGGTGAATATTTTAAATTTTGCAGGTTTAAACCCTGAGCACTGGCTGCTGGTCGGGTTTCGGGCTTTGCCTCGTCCCGCTGCGGGTCCCTGAGCACCCGTGGAGGATGTGCTGGCCCCGGGTGGGGGGGGGGCTCTGCTTGGGGAGCCCTGGCTGCGGTGGGGTGGGGGAGGACTTTGGGGGGGTGCCCTGGGAGGTGTGAGGGGGTGAGGCAGGGGCAGTTTCAGCACACGGGGACCCCCCCTCTGCCTGGCTAAGTTGTCCCTCCACAGCATCGCCCCTCTGCCTTTGCTGGCATGATGCCCCGTGCCCAGCACCCCAGCACCTCAAAGCCTCCCCCAGCTCCCTTGCAGGCTCCTGCTTCCCCCCACTGTGGGTGGGCGAGCACCCCGCGGGCAAGGGGCCCCCTCCAGCCCCTCAGCAAGCCTGGGGGGGTCCTTGGGGCAGCCTTGGGGTGTGCTCTGTGCTCCGGTCTCTGCCCGCGGGCGGGAGCCGGGCTGCTCGGCCCCTCGGGGGGGCTTTGCGGAGGGCAGCAGCTCCGCTCGGGCACGGCACGGAAACGGGGGGAGATGGGACATGGAGGCTCTCTGCCACCCATCAGCAGCACCCCTGGGGCTCTCCCTCCCACGCCGGGGTCCCGTGCCCGGATAACTGCGGGCGGCAGCTCGCGGCAGGAGCCTGGCGCAGGCGGGGACGGAGGCCGGGCTCCGCTGGCGTCATGCCTCGGTACCCAGAGTGCTTAGTCACCTTTCTGGGGTTTTATTTTTATGCCGTGCTCGCAAGCTGTTTGCGTGCTCTCCCTCGGGCTTCGGGCGAGGAGAGGCAGCAGCGAGGTGTCCTCCTGCCGCTGCCGGGGTCCCGCCGCCCAGGACCTGCCATTTTCTGCCATGGGAAGCGAACGCATCCATCCAACTCATCCCGAACCGTGCTTGCTTGGGCTCTGCTCACGTTTCCCTACGGCCGTCCTGGAACCGAGCGGCTCTGCGAGGGGTTTGGCAGCCCGAGGGGTGCCTGCGGAAGCCTGGGGTCCCCCCTCCTGCCCCTTCCCCCGCTCAGCTCTCGGCCTCGGGGACATGCCGTGGAGCGCGTTCCCCCTCCAGCCCCAGGCAGAGGCCGTTTCCTTCCCTCGGCGTTATTTGTTTGCTTTTAATCTCGGTGGGTCGGTGCCCTCAGAGCTCCCCGATGTGGCCGTGGGGAAAAGCGTGGCTTCTCCAGCCCATCCCATGGACCACAACGCTGGATCAGCCGCTCCGGGCATCGCCCCGGGGCTTTGCCACTGGCGTTGGGGACAGAGGTCCCCGGCGTGGTGGCCTCGTGGCCGCTGGAGCGCGGCGCCTGTTCAAAAGCGGGCCTGCCCCATCGCCGCCTTCCCCGCCGAGTTCCCTTTTTCGGCTGGGGCACGCCGTTTTTCGGCAACAGTGACCTCTGTCGGCACCGCCGCCGCCGGGGCCCGGTGCCACCGCCTTGGCCCCCGCCGTCACCCGGCTGCATCCCACCCATCCATCGCGCCCCGGCGCCTCTCTCCCTCTTCCCATCTTCGGCACAAATGGGGAAATTAGGAGAGAGGGGGCAAATCCTGCCCTCCGAGCGTCGCCGCCAGCCCCGGCTGCCGCCTAATCCCAGGGCAAAGCCCTTGCAGCTACTGCCGGTGTTTCGGGAAGCACGCGTGCCGGGAGGCAGCTGCCAGCTCTGCTCAGAACCAGCGAAAAGTTACCAAAAGGTCTCCCGAGGACAGCCCAAAAATCGAAAACCCGGCGGGGATTTAATTTGAGAGCCGCGCAGCCAACCTCCGTGACTCATGTAAATAGAGATATTGCAACCGGTGACTAATCCCGGTAGCACTTTCTGTGAATGTTTCATCTCCATTCACGTTTCAAATGAGTATTTTTCACAATTTAAAATAATAATAATAAAAAATACGGGGCGATTTTACAGGAAAGAGGGGAAGGAAGTGTTTTGGCTGCGAAGCGGTGCCGGCGAGCGGGGGCTGCCGGGTTGGTTTTGGCTCGGCGGAGGATGCCCAGCTGGTGTGACCGGTCACCGCCGCTCTGCCCTCTGCTCCTCCGTCCGTGAGACGGCGGTTGCTGCCTGTACCCCTGCCTGCTCAGGCAGAGGGGCTTTGCCTCCTGAACGATGCTGCCAGCACCCATACGGCAGCCTGATGCGTGCCGCGCCGCGCCGTGCCGGCGGGCCGAGGGCGGCTCAGCAGTTTGGGGCCGGCTGCAGGTGGCGGCGAGTTTTGGAGGGCTGTGGGGCCGCGGCGGCGGCCGGGGGAGTGACTCAGAGGCGCTTTGGGGCTCTGTGGTTTTGCTTTCATGGTTTTGCTGTGACTTAGCGACTTATTTTTTTGCTCTGCAGGAACGCAGGTGCCGGCAGGCCCAGCAAATCGGCCGTCCCGCGGGATCCCGGCCATCCCGTGGGATTCCCGGCTGGCTGCTGGGGCATTTCGGGGTCGTTGTTTTTGCCCGTACTGATTTCTGCAGCTGAATCCCACGGGCGATGCAGGCGGTGGCATCTCGCGGCACGTGGTCCCTTGGGACCCCCGTCTCCCCGCGGCGGCACTGCTGGGCGCTCGGTCCCACCGGGAAAATCCGACTCGAAAGGATTTCTCTGCAGGGCTTTGTGCTCCAAAACCACACGCCACCAGTGCCCAAAATAAAAGATGAACCCAAACCTCTTGCTGCTGCCTCCTCAAAGGCACCTTCACCCCACGCTCCCCCGGCACCCTGCTCCCTGGCAGGGGGCTTGGTGGAAAAACAAAGCCAAAGCAGCGTTTCCAGGTTTGGTTTTGGTTTTTTCTTTTTGGTTTTTTTTTGCAAATTTTCTTCTCTAGCTCTTTTTTTTTCCGCCCCGACCCACGGCGCTGCGAGGGCTGAAGCTCTGTGGATCCAGCGGTTTCCCCGAGCAGCCGGCGCCGGCTGATGCTCCCCCGCTCCCCGCGCCGCCCTGCTGGAGGGTTTCCACCCCTTTGGGGCTTCTTATTTTCTTTTTAGAAGGAAAATTGGATTTTTGACAATGACAAAAATTTACCAAAAAAACCCCACAACCCCCTTTCTGCAGAAAACTCTGGCTTCCCACAAAGCTCGCAGCCACACGCTGGAGAGGTTGGGGGCTTTCTGGTGAACTGGATTTTGACGCGGGGCCAGCAAACCGGCTTTTTCCAGGGAGATGCTAATGACTGCCAGCACATTTTCTGGTTTTGTTGCAATATTTGGGGGGGAAGGAGGTGGGAGGGGAGCAGGACGAGTGTTTTTTGACCACGTGTGCATGTGCCAGCCCTCCTCCTCCTCCTCTTCCTCCTCCTCCCCCTCTTCCTCCTCCTCCTCCTCCTGCCCGCGGGATGCTGGTGGGGTGATTTCTTCCACCGTCCCTCCAGGCAGGACATTTCCCACCGGCTTCTGCTCTGCTGGGGCGAGCTCCAGGGATGTCCCCGGGGAGCCTTGGATAGAGGACCACCCATCCCCTTGATTTTGGGGCGATATCCAAGCGTTAGGGGCCACGGCACGGCGAGCGGCTGCCAGGTAGCCGGCGTTGGGCTCCGCCGCCTCCGGACCTCCGCGGCTCCCGGGTTCATCTGGGGGCTCGTGATCCCTGGAGGCCCAGCCAAGTTGGCCACGAAACAACACGCCGCTTCCAGCGCCGGGCTCCCGCGGCCGCATACTGAAATAATTAGGGAGGAGGGATCGTGCGCCGGTCCCTCGCCCCGCTCCCCCCCTTGCTTGCGCAGCGCCTGCCGGCTGCCCCAGCCCTTCGGGGCAGGGGAAAGCCGAAAGCTCCCGGTGAGAGCGGGAGCCGGCAGCATCGGTGCTTTAGTGCGGATAAATTCACCTATAAGGAGCGCGAGGCTCGGTGATGGGATGTGAAACAGCCCAAGGCATCTGCAGGGATGGGGCAAGGCGTAGAAATATATAGTTAACCCTCGAGTTCCCTCTACCTATTACAACTCGCACCATCACGGCGGCCAGCCTCTTCTACGGGCTGCCGCTGCAAGGGAGCGGCTGCCGACATCTCAGCGCGGGTGACTTTTGCTTCTCGTATGAGAAATCGGTGAAAGCCACAGATGAGAACACGAAGGGGCTGCTGTTTTGCTGTTTTTCCCTGGCCCGCGGGCGACTCGTGCTCATCGGATAAGCCGGAGCATCGGCTCTCGGCCATCCCCGCGGCGGCTCCCTCGAGCACGGCCGGTGGCGAGGGAGCGGGGGGTTCACCCCGACGCTGCGGCCGCGCGGATTGCCACCGAAGCGACCGCAGCAAAGCTGAGGTTAGGAGCTGGCGGCGATGGTGCTGGAAGGGTTAAAGCCGCCACCGAGCAGTGGGGATGCACTGGCTGCAGGCGTCGAGGGACCGACCTCGTGGACGCTCCCTGGGATGCTCGGCCGGAGCCCCGGCGAGGCTTCCGCGCCGGCAGGGAGGCACGGCCACGGGGCGCCCGGCGTTGCCAAACCCTGCCAGAACCGAGCCACCGCTCTGGTGTCGTAAACCCATTTTTTAAATAGCGTGAATTTGCGAAAGGCTGATTAAAGCAGCCTCCGCGTTCCGCCCCCCGGGGCTGTTCGCCACTGCCTGACTCATCTCTGAACTCCAGCTGAATCAGGGAGCAAAAACCTGCCGGTAAGCCACTTTCGGGTCGGTTCATTTTCTTGAAACACATAAGAACCGTACTCCTGGCCACACCGAAATCATGCAAAACAGAAATTGAGTGTGAAAGACCAGGGCGGGGGACACAAGCAGGGCGACAGCCACCGCCCCGCAGCGGGAGAGAGGGAAAGGGTCCCTTAGCTGAGGAGGGAAAGGCCTTGGAGAGGGTGAGCATCTCGGATGGGCGCTTGCCAGAGCTGTTCCCCGGGGAACGGGGACGGTTTCCCTCACCCCCGTGGCAGCCAGCAGCCTTTCCCATGAGGTTTGCAAGGAGGTCATGGCTTTTTTTAGCCCATCTGATGGGGATGAGGGGGAAAAACCAGAGCGCTTCCCAGCAGACAGGCTGGAAGAGCATCCAATACCTGAGAGCTTGGGGATGCGTTGCCCGGCTGAAAGCCCGGAGAGTCGGGGGCCACTTGGCAGAGCCCCCCACCACCCCCCGGGACAGTGGATTTCGGTGCCTGCATCTCATCCCCCTCCCAGCCCCCTGCTGCCGCCGTGGCTTTGGCTGCAAGCCCTGGGAAACGAGACCTTTCCCAGCAGAAGCCCTTTCCGATGAGAAAAAACCCCCGAGCCTTTCCCGACGGGTGTAGCCGGCCGCTTCGGGGGAAGCGGGAGCGCCCGTCGGTCGTGGGAAAAATCTCCCTTCCCCGCATCTCGGCGGGGGGTGGCGGGGCCGTATAAACCCGCCGGCACGTCCCGGGCCGGGAGCCGCGGCGAGGAGAGGCCAGGTAGGATGTCGGATGGATTTGTTACGGTCCGAGAGGGGCAGGGGATCCACGCGCGGCTTTCGGTGCTGGCGTCGGAAACTGCTGCGCGTGGGGTTTGGTACGGGGGGACGCAGCTGGGCCCGGGAAGCGGGGGGCTCTGCGCCCCGCGGAGACTCTGCACTTGAAGGGGCTGCGGTTTGCCCTGGCCGAGGGACTCTGTACCTGCCTAAGGACCCACGCTGTCCTTTACCCGGCACGGACTGCGCTCGCAGCCCAGGGGAGGATGCTAAAGCCTAGCTTTCCTCTGTTTCCCCGACATTCCCCCCATTAATTCCATTAATGCTTAATATTTCAGCATCAATGGCATTCGGGCAGAAACCGTGCAGGTTTGGGCTGTGGGCTTTCCCCAGGGAAGCTGATATCAAACCCTGGTCATTAAATGCCCGTAAAAGGGAAGCGCGGGAAGCCAAGGGATGAATTCCTGGGGCAAAGCCCCCGAGGTTGAGCATCTCGCCCCGGGCGCGCATCGCCGGCATCCACGGCGGCACGAAGCCCTCGCCGATTGTCACCCTGCGGCACGAAACCGCGCCGGCGTAAACCTGGGGGCAAAGGGGTGAAACATCCACGTGCGGGGTCCCGCTCTGGTCCTGCGTCCGGCGTTCCCGTTACCGCTAACGAAGATCTCGTTCCTCCACAGGTGATTCCCTGGCCCTTCGCTGAAACGCAAGAAGCAGAAGAGGTTTTTCAAGCAGCATAAATGAAAAAAAAGCCAATTTTTCCCCAGGGCAGCGGAGCCTGCCGGGCTGGCCGGGGGCACGGGAGCAGGGAGCAGCGGGTGAGTCAGCCCGAGCACAGCTGGGAGTAGGGACCGAGGGAGGGGTGGGTTCTTTTTCCCATCCTAATTATTTTGGTCATTGCTTAATGGTGGGAAATCAGTGACATTTGTGCCCGTGCAGCCAGCACTTTTAGGTTTTTTTTTTTAACCCATTCCCATGAAAACATACCCAGCTCTGATGTTTCCTCTCCCCATCGCAGGCGCTGGCTCCGGAGGATGCGGGGAAGGAGCCGCGGTTCGGGTGAGTGTCTCCGTGGGACGGGCGGCACGGCTTTGGGACGGGTGGTTTGGGGTGCCCAGGGCACCCCGCGAGGCACCGAGCTGTTGGGGACCACCCGGATGGGGACCCACCCACGCAGGAGCTCCTTACCTTCGAAGCCCAGGGTGCTCGGCTGGGGAGGGGGCTGCGGGTGCAGCGCGGGGGTCCCTCTGAGAGCATCACTGGTTTGGCTCCGCTGCTGGAAACTTGTGTTTTTTCGAGGCTGTGCAGTTCCAGTAAATGAAAGCAGGGCTGCCGCATCGCGGGCCACGTGATGAGGGTTTTTGGTAATTTGGCGCCCATTCGACAAAGAAGAAGAAAGGAAAAACCCCACGGAGCGGCAGGGCGGCGGGAGGTGCTGCGCCTTGCGTGGGCTCGCCGGCCAAAAATGAGTCAGCAGCAAGCGCGGCTGCTGCAGGAGACGGGAGAGCAGTGCCCTGGGATGCCCTTCCCCGTCTGCCGCCATCCCTCCTCCTGCTGCTGCTGGTCGTGCTGGTGGTGCTGGTGGTGGTGGTGGTGCTGGTGGTGCTGCTGATAGTGCTGCTGATGGTGCTAGTGGTGCTGCTGGGTGCTGGTGGCGGTGGTGGTGCTGCTGGTGGCGGTGGTGGTGCTGCTGGTGGCGGTGGTGGTGCTGCTGGTGGTGGTGGTGCTGGTGCTGGTGGTGGTGGTGGTGGTGCTGCTGGTGGTGGTGGTGCTGATGCTGATGCTGGTGCTGGTGGTGGTGGTGGTGCTGATGCTGGTGGTGGTGGTGGTGCTGGTGGTGGTGCTGCTGCTGGTGGTGGTGCTGCTGCTGGTGGTACTGGTGCTGCTGCTGGTGGTGGTGGTGCTGATGCTGATGCTGGTGCTGGTGGTGGTGCTGATGCTGGTGGTGGTGATGGTGCTGATGCTGCTGGTGGTGGTGCTGCTGGTGGTGCTGCTGGTGCTGCTGCTGGTGGTGCTGCTGGTGGTGCTGGTGGTGCTGGTGGTACTGGTGCTGCGCGGGGCCGTGCAGGGATGCAGCATCTCACCCGGGCATCAGCTTTCGCCTCTGCCCCGCTCTCCTCTGCCCCTCCTGCGGAGAAGCAGCCCGGGGCTGGAGGCAGCTGCATGGGTGCAGTGGGGGTGCCCATCCCCGCGGCCTTTGGGCAGCCCCAGTTTTCTCTCGCCAGCAAGACGAGAGAAGAGGAAAAATGCTTTTTGATTGCAGGCGCGTGTTAATCACGGCATCCTTAAACCAACCACAAAACCCACTTTTAAGCCTGAGCGCGCGGTTGCCTCGTGCTGACAAAGGGGGTTAATGGCGCCTGCGGGGCTCAAGCGCCGTGTCCGGCTTTCGGCTCCCCCATCGCTCGGCTCGGGGCCGGCGGGGGGGTGGCGGGGGGGGACGGCTCCGGCCGGGGTCTCCATCGCCCGAGTCACGCCACAGCCCCAGGTCTGGGCGTGGGTTGGTGATGCCAGGTAGCCAACCCCCAAAATTTCTTGGGAATTTCAGCTCAACAGGGAATTAAAAAAAAAAAAACACAACTCTGAATTAGAGCAAAGCTGGGTATTTTTTAAATCCCCGGGTTCCCGCGGGGCTGTAGCGGAGGCGCCCGGGGGGGCCGCGGGGACGAGGGCTGCGCCCGCGGCGGGGCAGAAAAAAGCGTGGTCATGGCCGAGGCGGAGAAACAGGAACTGTTCCTTCCTGGGAACTCACGGGGAAATCGGTTTGAAGAACTGAGACGAGCCGAAGGACTGAGCCCAGGCAGGGTGTCGAGTCCCGAGACGAAAACCCGGGCAGCCCCGGCTCTGGCTGCCTCCCTGCCCGCTCCGAGCGGAGCCGGGGGCTCAGGGCCGTATCCAGCCCCGGTGCGGGTACCTCCAAGGGTGCCAGGTCCCCATTTTGTGTGGCTGGGTTTATATTGCCATTGCCAGCGCCGGCTCGCCCTGCTGCTCCCTCCTCTGGGCTCGTAACCGCCGCTAAAGGCACCAGCGCGGCTTCGGCTCGCCGTGCTGGAGAGCATCGCCGGGAGCCGCGCAGGGATGCAGGGAGCTGGCTCCGGCTGGAAACCGCCTGCCCGGCCGCCGTGCATCCCCGGCATGGCAGCTGCCCACCTCGGCCGGGGGCCCGGCGCCCGTCCCCTCCCCTGCCGCCCCGCGGCACGGCGGCGGCGGAGGAAAGCGCTCGTACCACGGCGTTTATCGCACCTCAAAACCGAAACCAATGCTCGCCGTAGGTGGGGATTTCTCTCCGAGCGTCAAAGCGGCGCTCCAGCCTGGCCCCCGCCAAGGCGCTGCCTGCGCCCCTGCCCGCAAGCCAGCCGGCAGGCGGGAGGCGGCCGGGCGGGAAGGAGGGTGGCTGCGGCCGCGCCGCCCACCCAGCCGCTCTCCCCCCACCGCCGTGCTGGGCTTCCCGGAGGGCTCTGGCCGGGAAGGGGTGCGCTCTGTGGCTTTCCAGCAGTTTGGGGTCTTCCAGAATTTAGGGATTTCTTTTTTTTAAAAAATATTTGCCGCTTGGGACCAAATCCCGGCATGAAGGTGCCCCTCCCCGTACTCGCTGGGCTCTTCCACCCCCGCACGGCATGAAAATAAGGCAGGTCTGTTCCCTGACTCTTGCACTGCTTTGAGCAATTGCTAAAGATATTTTTTTCTACCCATGTAGAAAATTTTCTGTATTTTCGTAATATTATTTCATGCCATATTTTCAAAACTCACATTTATCCACCACGTATGAGGCAGATTTGATGGTCTGGTATCTAGGGACACCAATAATTTCATTCCTACTCAGAGTATTTGTTTTTAAATGTAATAAAATTCACATTTGTAGCAACGACAGTCACTGCGGCCGGCAGCAGCAGCTGACGTCTCCTCTCGTGCGCATCAGAAATTTGGTCGCTAGAAAAATCAGGACATCCAAGCGGCACCGGCTGGTTTGAAAAATGTGGGTCCCAGCAAAACCAAACTGCTTTTTAAGTACGTCGCCTTCAGCGACGGGAGAAACTGCAGCTTGCAAGCAGGGCTGGGGATTCTCAGAGATTCCTGGTAAAGCAAAGCACAAAAAAAAACCAAAAATGTTTTTTTTTTGCGCCGGGTGCCGCTCGCAGGGTTAGGTGGGGGGGCGAGAAGCGCTCACCCCACACGGGAAGGAATTCCCAACGCATCACAGCAAGTCATTCCCGAAGCACGTCCGTGGCAGGGCTTTGCAAAACCCCTCAAAGCACTTTTCTTACTTTCATTATCACTCGTAAAACAAAATCGGGCACGCGGTGCACATGATTCAGCAAAGCCCGGCCGGCTCCGGCGGCTCGTCCTCCTGCCAGCCAGAGACGGGTCCCGCGCCCTCCGCGCTCGAGAGCCCGAAACGGGGAAAGACGGGGGGAGGCAGAGCATCGAATCTGGCTTTTCCCGCAGGACATTTATTGCTCTTTGATGAATTTACCCAGGCTGTGAAACCCGTTTGAAACGGTGCACTGTGCTGGATTATTCCCTTCACGTTCTGATCGATATCTGGGTTATTCCTTCCTTTTCTGATCGATATCTGGATTATTCCTTCCTTTTCTGAGATATACGTTCTGATAGAAGTGTTTTCTGCTGCACGTATTTTCTGCCCTACGTATTTTTAAATGGTGGGGGAATGCGGTGAATCGTCTTTGGATGCGTTTCCCTGGTTCACCTGGCTTCTAGCAGACTGTCAGATTTTAATTTTCCTTTTTTTCCCCCCCATTGGTTTCGATTACACACGGCTCCTCGAAACTATTTTCTGCTGACGAAAGCCTTGAAACAGGGGGCTTTGGGCAGCGTCTTGCGGCGCTTGGAAAAAACGTGCAGCAGCAGCGGCAGCTCGGACGTGAGGAAGTTTCAATTATTCCTGCTTAAAGTTGTGCTTCGTTAGTCCTGGCTTATGTCGCAACCTCTGCTCCAAATACCGTCATTAATTACAACAGTTAGGTGGTTTTCATGTGCAAAGGTAGCGTTTGTCCTTATAATGAGATGTATAAATTAAGCCAGTTGGGGTGTTAATGTAAAAAAAAAAAAGATTATTTTGGCAGCGGGAAAAAAGGGGGGGGAAGCCGCTTTGGGTTTGTTTGGTGGGGTTTGGGGGCTGGTTTTTGAAAAACGCCGTTTTCCAGCACTTTCTGCACGGGGCAGTTCCCGCCGAGGGCTGCAGGGGGGGTTGGTAAGAAGGAAATGGCCCGGCCCGCAGCCGCCCGCGCTGGGGAGCCGCTCCGCGCTGCTCCGCGCCGCTCCGCGCTGCCCCGCGGGGAGCGCTGCGGGCCCGCAGCTCCCTGCGCAGCGGCTCCTCCAGCCCCCCCAACGGCGCCAATATCGTCAATATTTTCACCATTTTCAACACTTTCATCGTTTAAAATATCTTTTAATATTTTTAACATTTGCAATATTTGCAATATTTTTTAAGATTTTCAATATTTTCAACATTTAAAATGTTTTTAATATTTTTAACATTTGCAATATTCGCAATATTTGCAATATTTTAAAATATTTCCAATATTTTCAACATTTAAAATATTTTTTACTCTTCTTAACATTTGCAATATTTGCAGTATTTGCAATATTTTGAAATATTTTCGACATTTTCAACATTTAAAATATTTTTTACTCTTTTTAACATTTGCAATATTTGCAATATTTTTTAATATTTTCAGTCTTTTCAACATTTTCGACACTTAAAATACTTATTACTCTTTTTAACATTTTCAATATTTGCAATATTTGCAATATATTTTAACATTTTCAGTATTTCCAACATTTTCACCATTTAAAATATTTGTTCCTTTTTTTACTATTTTCAGTATTTTCAACATTTTCAACATTTTAAATCTGGTTTAATATTTTCAACTTTTCCACCACTTTCACCACACCTGTAATATTTTGGGCGTTTTCAATATTTTCATTGTTTCCCCTGTTTCCCCCCCCGCAGCAGCGGGAAGGAGCCGCCTGCCTGCCGGCTGCCAGGCTTGACCCTCGGCTCACCCATCGGGGCTCTTAAACCAGGCGGAAAACCGGGCAGCGGGCGGGCCAGCCGTGCCCGGGTGAGCCGCTGGCAGCACCGCCTGCGGCGCCCGCCCCGACGCCGTCGCGCTTCCCGCGTGCCACCCCAGCGCTCCTCTCCTTAGGAGCTGATTGCGCTCCTGCTCGTTAGCAAACCCGCCAAGGCTTTGCCGTCAACGCTCCTTTAGGCTTCGGCGGGGCGAGGTTTGGTGCCGGCCGGTGCCGCGCTCTCGCCGGCCGCCTCCCGCGCATTCCCCGCGCCCGGCTGGTTCCCGGTACCGCTATTCCTCAAAATCGCCTTTTCAAAGCCCTCCTGCACCCTCGGCACCCCGGCGAGGTGAGGGGGATGCTTTCGCGGTGGCTGCCATCCATCCCCCTTGCTTCCCAGAAATATTTTCTGCGCTTGAGTCCTGATGGCTCAGGACTTCAAATTCCCGCCTGGTATCCCAAAATATTTGCCCCTCTCTTGCCCCCCGCATCCTTCTGGGGCTGCCTGGGAGGTTGGCGTCTCGCTCGGTGCCCCGAATAAAAGCCCTTCGTTAAATGTGGGTGCCCGGAGGGCCGCCGGGGTTTGGGGGAGCTGGGAGCCGTGGGAATGGCAGCGCGGGTTTGCTCGGCCCACGGGAGCTGCGCCGTCGTCCCGCTGGCGCGCCCGAGCGATGCTCCGCTGGGAACGGCGCTGCCGACCCGGCGGGTGGGCGAGACGGGAGGCTGAGGGCTCAGCACCCGCCTGAGGCGGCGGGTCGGGCGGCTCGCTGCACGGGCTTTCTGCCGGCAGCCATGTCCTACCCTGCGACCGTGACAAATCCGGGTGGGAAGAGGCCGGGCAGCCCTGGTCCCGCCGGACAGGAGGGATTTGTCCAGCAGCGAAGCCAAAGTGCTGAGCAAGCGCTTTTTCGCAGGAGCTGAAGCCAGACCAGCGCTGGCACCGGGGGCTTTGGGGAGGGTGACCTTTCCGGGCCCCTCGGCCGGCTCGCCTCTGGGCTAACAGTGGCCCCCCCGCGCTGGCCATCACCCCGTTCCCTTTTGGCTGCGAGATGGGGAAGGCGCCGGGGTTCGGGGAGCGGGGCCCCCCCGGCGATGCTCTATAAGGGCTGTGGTTTGGCCCGGGCGGGAGGTTTAGCCTGATATACCATTTATTTGCATCGCCCCGGCTGAAATGAATGTCTCGGGCCGGTGGCCCCGGGCTCGGTGCCCCAAACGCCCACCAGAGCCGAGTCACCGCCGGGTGTTTGAGGGGGCAGCGGGAGGCGGCTGCCTGCGCCCGGTATCGGCGTCGGCGGGGGCGGCAGCGCCAGGGGTCCCCCAGCCCCTGCCCCGAAGCTCCCCCGCAGGGCCCAGGCTCGGTGGCTCCCGGGAGCATCGTCACCCGCTTCGCGAAAGCTCCCGCCGGGGCAGGCAGCATCCCTTCGGGATGGGGAGCACGTCCCCGTGCTGGGGTGGGGCGCGGGAGGGGTGCTGGGGGTGCTGGAAGGTGCCAGGGGTGCGGGAGGGGTGCTGGGGGTAAGGTGCCAGGGGTGCAGGCAGGATGGTGGGGCTGTGGGAGGGACGCTGCGGGTGCAGGTGGGGTGCTGGGGGTGCAGGAGGGGTGCTGAGGCTGTAGGAGGGGTGTTGGGGGTGTGGGAGAGGTGCTAGGGATGCGGGAGGGGTGCTGGGGGTGCAGGAGGGATGCAGGAGGTGCGGGAGGGGTGCTGGGGGTGCGGGAGGGGTGCTCGGGTGCAGGAGGGGTGCTGGGGGTGCAGGAGGGATGCTGGGGGTGCAGGAGGGGTGTTGGGGGTGTGGGAGAGGTGCTCGGGTGCAGGAGGGGTGCTGGGGGTGCAGGAGGGATGCAGGAGGTGCGGGAGGGGTGCTGGGGGTGCGGGAGGGGTGCTCGGGTGCAGGAGGGGTGCTGGGGCTGCGGGAGGGGTGCTGGGGGTGCGGGAGGGGTGCCGGGGCTGCGGGAGGGGTGCTGGGGCTGCGGGAGGGGTGCTGGGGCTGTGGGAGGGTTGCTGGGATGCAGGAGGGTGCTGGGGGTGCGGGAGGGATGCTGGGGGTGCGGGAGGGGTGCTGGGGCTGCGGGAGGGGTGCTGGGGCTGCGGGAGGGATGCTGGGGGTGCGGGAGGGGTGTTGGGGGTGCGGGAGGGGTGCTAGGGATGCAGGAGGTGCGGGAGGGGTGCTGGGGGTGCGGGAGGGATGCAGGAGGTGCAGGAGGGGTGCTGGGGGTGCGGGAGGGGTGCTCGGGTGCAGGAGGGGTGCTGGGGGTGCGGGAGGGGTGCCGGGGGTGCGGGAGGGGTGCTGGGGCTGCGGGAGGGGTGCTGGGGGTGCAGGAGGGATGCTGGGGGTGCAGGAGGGGTGCTGGGGGTGCAGGAGGGGTGCTGGGGCTGTGGGAGGGTTGCTGGGATGCAGGAGGGTGCTGGGGGTGCGGGAGGGATGCTGGGGGTGCTGGGGCTGCGGGAGGGATGCTGGGGCTGCGGGAGGGGTGCTGGGGCTGTGGGAGGGTTGCTGGGATGCAGGAGGGTGCTGGGGGTGCGGGAGGGATGCTCGGGGTGCAGGAGGGGTGCTGGGGGTGCGGGAGGGATGCCGGGGGTGCGGGAGGGATGCCAGGGCTGCGGGGGGGGAGCTGGGAGTGCAGGAGGGGTGCCGGGGGTGCGGGAGGGTCTCTGGGGGTGCAGGAGGGGTGCTGAGGGTGCGGGGGGGGTGCTGGGGGTGCGGGAGGGGTGCCGGGGGTGCGGGAGGGTCTCTGGGGATGCGGGAGGGGTGCTGGGGGTGCGGGAGGGGAGCCGGGGGTGCGGGAGGGGAGCCGGGGGTGCAGGAGGGGTGCTGAGGGTGCGGGGGGGGTGCTGGGGGTGCGGGAGGGGTGCCACTGAGCACAAAGCTGTGGCCGCACGTCTCAAGTGTCTTGGCGCTCCAGGAGCTGGAGGTGCCGCCCCGGGAGGGTTCAAACCTGACCTTGTGTTTCCTTGCGCTCGGAGCGGTTGGTGAGGGCTCCCCGGCGCTGCCTCGGTGCCGGCAGACGGCGAGGGCCGCCCCGCAGACCGACTCCGCCGGCCTCGATGGGTGCTCTAAAGGCGTCTTTGCCTCGCCTGTGCGCTAGAGATGTCGAGTGATCTCAGAATGACTCAGAAAAGAGGGAATAGGCTTGCCGAGAGAACCCCGCGGGCCCTACAGCCGGGCAGGGCGCTCGCCGGCGGCTCCCCACGCTCCGAGGCCGGGCGGCAGCAGGCACGGACCGGGCAACACCTTCTCACCCCCCCTTTTTTTTTTTTGGAAAGCAAAGAATTCGGTGCTTGCAAGCAAATACATGCATTGCAAACAAATACCAACCTCGCAAACACATACATGCATTGCAAACACATACATGCATTGCAAACACATACATGCATTGCAAACACATACATGCATTGCAAACACATACATGCATTGCAAACACATACATGCATTGCAAACACATACATGCATTGCAAACACATACATCCATTGCAAACAAATACATCCATTGCAAACAAATACAAACCTTGCAAATAAATGCAAGCATTGCAAACAAATGCAAGCCTTGCAAACAAATGCAAGCATTGCAGACAAATACAAGCATTGCAAAGAAATACAGTATTGCAAAGAAATACAAACCTTGCAAACGAATGGAAGCCTTGCAAATAAATACAAGTGTGGTTGTATTTGATGGGTACCATCGCGGTACCATCATGAGCACATGAGCAAAGCACCATGGCTGGCAGCAGCCAAAACCGCAGCTTTGGGTTGGTTTTGGGGGGTTGTTTTTTTTCTTGAGCTGTGCCTGGCTTTTTGGGCTGGAATGTAAGGAAATGGATGCGGCTCCCTTATCTTATGCATGCCTGTGAGTTAATTCCTTGCTCCTCCCGATGGCCCCTGTTTGTCCTGTCTGGTGAGCAGTGAGATGGGGAGATAGTCAAAAGCTTTTCTAAATTTAAGCCGGGCCTGAGGAGGAGCTTTGGCAGCAGCTCCCATGTGGGGCTCGGCGTGGGGAACACGTGAGGCCGCCACGCTCGGCGAGCCTCGCTTAAATGTCAGGGACCTCACAAACACCGCCAGCGCCTTCTCTCACCATCCCCAAAGGTTTTTTAAAATATATATTTTTATGTAAATACATTCTTGTCAAACCACAAGCTGTTTCTCAGTTTTGTTTTCAGCGAGCTTTGATGAAAAGATTGGCATCTCCTGGCTCAGGCGGCGGCGAGAGGCTGAGCCGGGCGATGTGCCGGGGATGCCGGCAGCACCCAGGCGGGACGCAGCCCCGGAGGGAATCGGGTCTCCCGGTCATCCTGCCGCAGCGGAGGGGGTCCCTCGGGACCCTCCTCGCTGGGAGCCACAGAAAACTCCCATTTTCTGCTGGCCAGGCTTAGGTTTCACCCAGCACATCGCAGTGACCAGCCCTAAAAATTCCTCCTGGGGCTCGTTAATTAGGTTTTTTTCTTTTTTTTTAAGATTAATTCTCAGAGAGGCAAATTGCCAAACCCTCCCGAAAGTCCCCGTATGATTTTCCAGGTGGGTTTCATTTTCAAGCCAGCTGTTACCATTTTACCGGCTTGGGGTAAAACCCATCTCTGGCCAAGGTAGGAGGCGATCCCCGACCCGGGCAGAGCCAGCATCATTTGAAAAATGACGGTGGAACAAAATCACATCAACCACAAATTCTTTTTTTCTTTTTCCCCATCTCCTTTCGCCCGGCTGCCCAAAGGATGCTCCAACGGCAGCACAACCCCGTGCGTTTGCAGGGGGGGAGCCTGCAGCCCACGGCCGCCTAGAAATGCTGGTAAGGGAGGGGCTGGAATTGTCCAATATTCTGGTTTCTTCACGCGTGGTAAATGGTGCAGGAAAAGCCTGGTGCGTAGCCCAATTTCAGGGCGCGCTCTGTGTTTCACTCTTTCCGCATGAGTCAAACTAAAATGATTTTTTCTCAATCTTACAAGTGGGGTTAATGCTCCCCTTCGCCGAGCGGCAAATATTACTGCGACCGACGGGGTGTTTAATCACGCCGCAGAGAAATGGATGAGTCAAAATACGAATTTATCGAACCCTCCCTATTTTAGCTGCTTTTTGACTCCGGTTTTAAAACGATGACGTGGAAAGGTGTGTGGGGGGGGCGTTTGACTTGAACAGCAGCGGGACGAAAATAGTGAAGTGGAAATTCACCTTCGCCTTGCCATCCAGCCCTCCGCGGGCGAGGTTGTCAATTAAATCTCTTGATAAGTGATTCTTTGCTTGGTTGCTGCTATTCCAGCTCAGCGCGCCCGGCTCCATCCTCTGCCCGGGGGGCGAAGGCGTGGGGAGGGGGCAGCGGCCGCGGGGGGTGACCGGGGTGCAGGGTGGGTTTTTTGGGGTGCTTTTGGTCATTATTTTTCAGCGCTAAATAGAGGAAGAATAAGCTTCAAACGAAGCGTGTTTTGTTTTGTCACAGGAAGTGGAGAGAGCATTGGGAGAGCCCTGAGAGATTGACTTTAAAAAATATATATATATATATACACGTATATTCTGGCCAAAAATATTTGATGTATTTGTGTCCGTCGTAAATAGGGGGTCGATTTGGATGGGGGGGGAGCGGGGCGGCAGGACCCCCCTCCCCGAGCACCCCGGGGGCAGAGGCTCGGGGCTGCGGTGGTCCGGCTGAGGAAGGCAGCCCTTCCCGGGGGGGCAGCCGGCAGCCGGGCCCCGCGCCGGGGAGGCCAAAATTGTGGCCAGCCGCCGGCGAGGGGCGAGCACCCCTTCGGCACCGCCGCTTTGGGAAACCGTTTGAGCTTTTTTTCGGGCAGGGCTTGGGCTCGGGCGCTGACGGCAGCGGCAGCCTCAGGAAAAGGAGCTGGGTTTCACAATGTCTCATTCCTCCCCCAGCCGGGCTGCCCCGCCGGGCGCGCTCATTCTTTGAAAAACCCCAAAATTGGTTATTTCAAAGCCGGGGGTTCACCGGGGACGCAGCGCCTCGCTTCCCTCTCCGGCAGCCCGGGAGAGAATCGCGCTGCCCCGGCCGTAAGCCCGGGGTGGGGGACGGCCGCGAGCCTTTCCTTTCCGTTTAACCACCCCCCAAAAAATGCCAGATTTAAGCCCCCCTGGTCCACGAGGGCTGGCGGTGGCCAAAATGGGCTCCCACGCTCCAGCCTTGCTCTCTGAGCCCGTCAGGCACTTGGATGACTTTCGTTTTATTTTTTAAATATGCCTTCATCCTGCGGTATTAATTTGCTTTTTTGGTTTCGCTATTAATATCGAAGAGGTGCTAGATTGGCGGCATTTGGTTTTCGGTGGTAAATAACAGCTCAACTGATTGAATCCACGCCGCGCTCAGAAAAGGAGGGCTCGGCCGGGATGGCTGGGATGGCTTCGTGCCGATGGCTGGGAAAATACGGCGGAAAACGCTCTTTGGCATTGGAGAAAAATCCAACGGGTTGCGTAGGGATGGGTTTGGCTTCTCCTGGGATGGGGAAATGCGAATAATTCAAATTAAATTGAGGATGCTGGGGCAGGGCAGGGGGGTGGGCTGGGGCCGGCTCGGCGCTGCCCATCGCTGCCCTGGGGCTCGTCCTTGCCTTTGGGACAAAAATTTGGCCAAATGAACATTTTGGGGTTAAATCTGCCCTTTTTCTCGTTGCGCTGTGGCTTTTCTCTGCCTGTATTCGAGGCTGTACCGTCGCTGAAAGGTTGCAAACAGTTTTGGGAACAAGATGTCTGCCTAAAGCATGACAGAATTGGCCACAAATTGCAGATGAGACTGATAACAAAAGCCAACAACATAAAATATGTAGAAAAACAACACGTTAAAGGCTACAAGACCACTGAAGGGCTTTTTTGTGTGTTTTTTAACCAGTTCTCTCGCGATGGAAGTGAAAACACATGAAAAGAGAAATGCCTTTTTGTTTCCCCCCCTTGTCTCTCTCTTAAACCAGCTGCTCCCTCACCGGGGGGAGGCTGAAGCCGGTGGCCGGGCTGCAGCCGCGCAGGGCAGCGCTGCCGGCACCTCCCGGGCTGCACCGGACCCCCCGGAGCCCACTGACTTTTAAAGCTTCGTTTTTGCAGCCAACGAGGGCAGTTGAATGGTTGTTTGGTTTTTTTGTTTTTGTTTTTTGGTTTGGTTTTTTGAAATCGAACTATATTTCCCATGCAGCACGCCGGTAACGCAGGGGTGGTTTTTTTTTCTCAAAGCAAAGGGGAAAACAGCCTGCAGCTACCTGCTGGGGGGGGAGTTTTCTTTGTTTGAATAAATCAGGCTTAGCTCAGAAATTAGGATGAGGTTTTTGGTTTTGTTCTACTTATTTAATCTTTGTTTTTATAAATAAATACAAATAACTCAAACTGAAACTCGATGGCTTTGGTGATAATAAAAGAGCAGCCCTGGGGAAATTTTCTTCATTAACATGTTCTTTCACAGCCCACACTTGGGGTTTCGGTAGGAAAACTGCTTAACCTTTTCAGCAGCAGAAGCAAAGGCTTTTTGAAGCCCGGGCACGCTAAAAGCCGGGGTTCGCATCGCGAAGCTGGTTGCGCATCGCCGGGCTTTGCCTTTATTTTAGGGGCCAGGAGTGGAGAAGAAATTGTCTCATCCCCCCAGCAGCACGGGGTCCCCCTGCCCTCTCTCCCCTCACTTCTCCCCTTTCCCCCGTGGCAGGAGGGAAAACATTAAAAAAAAAACCCAAGAAAATAATAAAAAAACCCCGACTGCTGCTTTTTTCGTTGTTTTTTTTGGTTTTGCGGGGCAGCTCTGTGCTCTACCAGCTCTCTTACAACATACTAGTTTTTCGTATTTGCAGCTCACTTCCTGTATGAGGTTAGTTTGTTTATCATAAAAACCCTATTTTTAAACCCATTTCTGCCAATAAGTAATTTGAATGTTAATGTCAGGCGCTCGTGGCCGTTCCCCTGCCCCGTCCCGGTTGACGGGAGGGCTCTGCCGCCGCTGCCGGCCCCGGGAGGGACGGGCGCTGGGACGCTGTGCCACCAGCACCCCCACGTCCCCTGCCCCGCGTCTCCTCCTCCGGTGCTCGGGGGGTTTATTTGTGTGTTTCAGGGGAAAAAAACCCCAGGATTTCAGAAAAATCCTCTGTTTTCTTAACACGGGGCCACGCGCAGCCCTCCCACGGCGCGGGGCCGCGCCGGGATGCGGTGAGGCAGAGATGCGGCTCTCGTTGCCCTTTCCCTTCGCTCTTGCTCCTGTGCTCTCCGCACCCCTCCTCGCATGGCCATCCTCCAGCCTGCGCCGTTACGGAGATGCCAATTAGAGCCAATTAGCGCCGGAGCCGTGGGCAGCCGAGGGGATGCTCGGGGAAGCCGGGGTTTGCTGCCATGTGCATCCCCCCTTAGGGAATGGCTATCGCGCCGTCTTCCAGCTTTATTTCCCCTAATTAATGTCCAAGATGATTATGTCTTTGTCAAAGAGTCTTTCGCTCGGTGCGTGACGTCCATAATCGCGCCAAGACGAAGCGTGGTTTAATTAGCGGTAGCCCACCAGGCTGGGGAGCGAAGGCTGCCCGCACGCCCTCCCAGGAAAATTAACATATGAGCCCGTCAAAACGCCGGAGAGGAGAAATTCATCAAACGGGGGAAGAAAAGGCCCCGTATCCCCGTGAGGGTCCCTGCCCTCGCCCAGCCCCGGCCCCAAGGAGCAATGCGGCAAAGAGCAAGCCATTGCTGCAGCAGCCGAGGTCTTCTCGGCTCCATAGGACCCGCCTTTGTAGGTACGGTGGTGTTGCCAGCAGGATTAACCCATTAGTCTCGGTTTTATAGGGTAGCTTAAGCATTGCAGGTCTTAATTTTAAAACTCCGCAGAAAAAACCCGGAATAGGTTTGGCATGCTGGGGGAGGGTGGGTAAGTGGCTTGCAGGCACCTTGCTGGTGGGCAATGGGAAGGTCCCTATGGTCCTACCGTCCTCGGGCTTGCCTTACACCATATAAATATATGCCCAGCCCCGTTATAGCATCTATAATGCCCCCTTATTGTTTCTAGGGGCCGCCTGAGCAACCCTGCCTGCAGCCAGCGGTCTCCCATCCCCGTCTTTGCTGGGTTTGACCAGAGGAGAGGTCGACCATCCTAGAACCTGCCAGAAACACGAGAGAACCCGCTGGAAACAGTGAGCTTTGTTGCAATATGAAAATCAAATGCAAAGCTGGGTGGGTATTTTTAGCCGTTTAAGGCTGAACAGGTGTTTGAAAGGTCAGATGCGAGTCATTGGAAAAAAAAAATACAAATACGTCTTGAGAGCCTGGCAGCATGGCATTTTCACTCCCGTGGCACTGGATGGCCGTGGCGTGGCAGCCAGGGCTCTGCCAAAGCCGCGGCGTCCAGCCCACGTCTGATGGGTGCTTTGGCTCGCATGGCCCCCCCCCAATCCCCCTCCTGCGAACGCAACACGCAACGTTAGCACCCAACCGGGGATCTCATCGTTGGCTTTGGTTGCTCGTCATTCCCGAGGCAGGCAGGGGTTGAGGGATGTGGGAATGTCCTGGGTTGGTTTGGAGCTGGTCTGGCCGGGCTGAGGTCTTGTGTGTCCTCAACAGTGAGCGCACAAGACAGTCGTGAGTGTTTGGGGAGGGGGCGCGTGTAGAAAGGCTTCCTTCCGATGGACGCGGGGCTCTGTGGCCGTGAGGCTTTCAGATGGCTTTTTCCATGAGCAAATTGGGGTTTTTTTCCCTTTTCAAGGAATAAAGGAAGTTTGCCATCCTTAAAACAAAATTGCATGTGGTTTTAATTAGTTACTACAGCAAAAACATAAGACCGCAGACAGAAAGGGCCTGTCTCTTGGGGAGGAGCCAGATGATGTGTCTTTGGTGGACCTGGGCCGTGACCACCTTGGACTTGGCCATGGCCAACCTGAACCTGGTCGTGGCCAACCTGGGCCATGACCACCTTTGACTTGGCCATGACCAACCTGAACCTGGCCGTGGCCAACCTGGGCCATGACCACCTTTGACTTGGCCATGACCAACCTGGGCCATGACCACCTGTGATCTTGAACACGGCCAACTGGGCCATGACCACCTTTACTTGGCCATGGCCAACCTAGACCTGGCGATGGCCAAGCTCGTGCCCAAAGGTGAGATCCTGCCAGCGTTCTGCACCGCTGCATGTTGCCGGCGGCACGGTGTTTCTCTTCCCTGTTGTCTCGCCAAGGTCACCGGGTTCGGGCAGGCAATGAGCTCTTTCCAACATGAGTCACGGCAAAGATAAATGAGGAGCATGAGGTGTGACAACTTGCCTGCTCAAGCCGGTGGGCTCCCAAATGCCAACGGGACCAAAGAGCCATGGGCAGAACGGGGCCGGCAGCTGCCAGAGCCTCGGCTGGGCAATAAAGCCTTTTTTTTTGAGTTAAAGAAGCCCCCAAAATAGCACCTGAAACCAATAAACTTCCCTTTCAGGAACTTCTGTAATTTGAAACACATACAAGAACTAAAAAAAAAAAAAAAATCCAGAATTTTTTTTTAAGTTGTTTGTCAAGTAGGGCTCTTTGGGGTTGTTTTTAAATACATTTCAGCTGGTGGGTGCCGGGGTGCAGGAGCGCTCGGCACGGTGGCACCCGGCGCAGGCTGCGGCTTCCCGGGGACTTCGCAATCTGCTTTTTCCCCAATTTCTTCCTGCCTTTCAGCCTTCCCAGCTGACGCACGGTCCCACCGCGTTGCGTCATGCAACCCAAACCCCGGCTGCCCAGCTGGTATTTCGGAAGAAAGCAGCTAAAAATATCCCACCCCCCCGTGCCCGGCACACAGGATGGGCCGGCAGCTCGTCTCCTTTGAGCAAAAGAGAAAAATCACCTCTTATCTGCTCCTTTTATGCCAAAAGCCGTATTGGAGCAATCTCACCAGAATATTGCTCCAAACCGCGGCTGATGCTATCTGCCGTCTATTACCGGTGGTGAAATAGAAGCAAGAGAAGTAAGTGGGGGACAGGCAGGGCTGGAAGGGTCCCCTCCCTCCTGCCCAGGGCACCTGGCCCTCAGGGATGGCTTTGAGATGGAGGGCCAAGGCAGAAGGAAGGTGGGATGGTCATTTTTCTGAGCAGATGTTGATTCAATTTAAAAAGAATAAAGTAATAACAAAATAATAAAAATAATAATGTAAAATAAAATAAATAACATAAAGTAATAAAATTAAAATAATAAAATTAAAATATAAAAGAAAATTAAAATAATAAAATTAAAATAATAAAAGAAAAATAATAAAATTAAAATAATAAAAGAAAAATAATAAAATTAAAATAATAAAATTAAAATAATAAAAGAAAATAATAAAATTAAAATAGTAAAAGAAAAATAATAGTGTAAAATGAAATAATAATAAAATAAAATAAACCCCCATGCTTCCCCCAACTTCAGTAACTATGAAAACCGACGGGGGCCGGGGAGTGCCCTGCAGGCACGGGAGGTGCCCAGCGGCTGGGTTTGAGCCCGTTGATGCAGCCCAAGTCTACAGAGCCCCATAAATACATCTGGGCCCATAAATGTGGGGAAAAGAAAGAAAAGACACCCAAACCCCAAAGCACCCCCAGCTGGGGCGGCAGAGGTGCTGCTTCTGGGTTTGGAACCACTCAAGGCAACATCTGGCAAACCAGCGCCCTTTCACAGAGACGTTTTAGCGTCCCGGGAACTTCAAAGCCCTCCGAGCAGAAGGAAACGCCGGGTACGCGCCCGCATCCTGGATCTGGGGGAGAACTGGTGATAAACTGGGAGAGCTGGTGATGAAGCAGCAAATATCCCCTCCCCAGCCTTTTCCTCAGGTGCCCCTAAAGAAAACAGCACTCATGACAAATAGTTGAAAGTTTTTATTCATATAAAACTCATATTAAGAACATAAAAGATTGCATCTTAAAAAAAAAAAAAAAAAAGATCTGCAATTATTTACAGCAGTATTGCACAAGTAAAGTGGCAATTACCCTGTCCAAAATTCATCAGTGCAAAACACAAGTAAGCCAGGGAAATTGCAGTAAAAATGCTACATTTGCTGGGTCCTGTGAAACGAGTTAGTGATTCATCAGCACATCGGGGTGTGCTGGGCTGGTACCCGATGTTAAAGCCTGTCCAGGGAAAGTGGCTGAGATGGAGGAAAATGTGGCTTTAAAAGGGGGGTGGCAGAAATCACGGGGATGCAGAAGCCAAATTCCCACTGAATTTCACTAATGCAGAAGTCTTTGACGTGCCTAGATCACTACTGGGAAGTGGGACTTAGGCACTTTGAGAGAAAAACCAAAATATTCTCATTATCTTAACCCTATTGGCTGCACTGCCAGGAGAAGACAGCGCTTTGGAAGGTGATCCGTCACTTATTGCAGGGGCAGGGAGGAGAGAAGGGGAAACAAAATCTTTACAGGAACTTAAATAAGCAGAAAATAAATATACAACATTTCTACAAGTTACAGCATTATGGAACAGTAGAGTGCATTAATTACACAGGGGAAAAAAAAAAAAAGAATCTACAGTATTTACCAAGTTGAACTCTAAAAAAGTTTAGGAAAAAAAAAGTAAATTTTTTTTTTTTTTAAAACTTATTTATAAGCTGTATAAAACTTACATGAGAGAAAGGAAAGGAAATACATTGCACACAGATATTTGGCTCAGATGATGAAAATGATACGGTGCCCTACTCTAATAAATATTCAGGTATTTACAGTTATGGAAAAGAGGAGAAGCATTAACACATCACGTGAGATCGCCCGGGAATAAATCTGGTTTCCCCGCAACCAAGGAAAACTCTTCATCACATCCTTTTGGCAGAACAGAGACCAGAGGTTACTCCTAAAATGACCCAGAGCAGTCAGCCAACGCGGCTCCAACGAGCATAATCGCTATTTAAAAACATCATTCTTCTGTTTAGAGGCTTTGGGGGTTTTTTTTCCCTAAACAACTCTACGGGGGTGAAACCTGGTTTTTGGGAGTTCATTTTCCTACGCCTAGCTTTTAGCTGGGAACGCCTCCTGCGGAGAAGTCCCAGGCAGACAGTGCCAATACCTTGATTTTTTCCCTTAAAATTAATGTAATTTTTGTCTCCATCGTTGGCTGGGGCAGCCCGGCGGGGAGGACGGGGTAAAGTGCTCGGCTTTTCTTTGGTGTACTCCAAGGGACACATTCTGGGCGGCGCAGTGCCGGCGGGATGCCGAAAGGCTGCGAGACCCAAAAGCACCATTTCATCCACCAACGATGGATGAAACTCAACTGGGGAAAAAAAAAAGCTCGTTTGGTTTCCCCCTCCGCTGCCAAATTTTTTTTTTTTTTTTTTTTTTTTTCCTTTTAATTTTATCAACAGCCGTGCAATTTCACGAAGGCTCCCATGGGAAACCTGCGGCAGCAGCCTCCCTGCTGGGGTTTTCTACATAAACCCTACAGAAGAAAAAGTGATGGCTCCAGCACGGCTGGGGCAGCCCAGCCACGGTGAGCCAGAACCGAGGGGATGCGGAGCAGGAACCTGCCCTGGCCAAGCTCACCAGATATTTTAACCGCTCGCTCTCCACCAGTGCAAAGGTTCCCCCCGCACCCTCTCCAAAATATCCTTTCCTAAACATCCCCTGCTCCTGCAGCTGAGGCCAACTCCTGCAACCGATGCTCATCTTGCAGGTCCAAAAAAACCAAAAGGTAATCAAAAATTTCAAATAAAAATTAAAAATCGCTTCGTAATCCTCCAGAGGAGTGCAACCGCAGGCACGCAGCCCCGCACCGACACCGCGGCTCTTCGCCCACCCGACAGGCACAGGCAGCCAGTGCATAGAGGTCAGATTGTACAGTTTGTCCATCGTTAAAAACACTAATAATCATACATGGCACTCAACAGCTTCTCCCTGCATGCGCGTTGCAGGAAAAACCGCTATCGTGGGCTTGCGTTTGGGTTTTTTTCCTTTTTTTTTCTTTTTTTCCTATGGTGCTGGTGAAACCAGAAATAAAACCGCGGCGTTTGGAAGTGGATTTGAGAACCACCCGCACCAGCCAGAGGAAAGGGGCAGCTCCCGGAGGCAGAAAGGGGTACGTTTGTGCATAGATACGGGGGCGGCCGGAGCAGCCACCCCCCCGAAAGCACCCGCCGTGCAGCAGCCGCCCGCCCGCGAGATGAACTGGAGACCACGGGGGGCCCGAGGAGACAGACCTGCTTCTTCCAACGAGCCCTCGGGGCTCCTCCAGCAAGGCTGCGCTCCCTCCGCATCCGTCCGTCTGTCCGTCCTCCCCGGGCTTTTCCCAACGAGTCAACAAGTCCTGGCGCCCGGGGATGCGCCCGGCGCTCACCGCATCCTCCAGATGAGGCGGATGATGTAACGCAGCAGGCGCAAAATGACGACCTGGGGGTTTCCCGCCTGGTTATCCAAGAAACCCTAAAATGAAAGAGAAGGAAAAAAAAAAAAACAAAAGGAAAATAAAACCAAACAAGATGGTGATTTCCAGCGCGAAGCCCCTGTGCTACGAACACCTCGTGCGGTGCCACACAGATATTTCAGAGGTGCAAAATCAAGCGTTTTACCAAGAATGAAAGTAAACCCTGCGACCTTTCATGTTTTCCTTCACTAAAAAGCTTTATAGTACTCACAGGGTCGAAGGTGCCCTGTTTGCCTTGAAGGCGGCCGTGGGGATGTCACGTGCGAGTCCCTGCGCGTGGGCACAGGAGGCGCGTGACGCTGCCGGGAGGTTTGAAACGCGGCAAAGGAGCGGTAAGCCCTGCTAGCAGAGTCGGGGGGTTTTAAAAGCCACAGTGTGGGAAGGCTGAGAGGAAAAAATAAAAATAAAAAAATAAAATAAAATAAAAATAAAAGTCCCTCAGCGGGGAGAGCAGCATCCATCTCTGCAGAGGCAGGTCCCCGCCTGCGGCGACGACGTGCGGATTTTAGTTCAGACCACTCCAGGCGTAACCACCACCTCATTCACAAAACACGGCAAGCCGGACACGGCAGCCAAACTCTCCTCCCTGGAGCGAGGGATCTTTGTATCACAACAGCATACAACGAAAAGAAAAAGGAGCAATCGCCAAACGAGCATTTATTTTTAAGCCTTTTTTTTAGGGTGAAAGAACAGCCCAAACATTCCCCCTCTCCCTCTCTACACCGTCCCAAAACAATCCGATTCGGGCTATATTTAGTGCAGTAAAATCATGCCTGTGCATGCTCCGGAGAGAGAAATTACGCTGTTTACACCGATATGCAAACTGCCCTCCCCGCTACGGGGGCGTGACGCCGGCGGTCCTGCAGCAGGGTGCTGTCGCCATGGAGAGACGATGCTCGAGCATCCCCCGGCCGGGTACCCGGGCCGAGTGTGCCTCCCACCCTGGGGCATCCCTGCACCCCAGGGCATCGGGTCCCCGCACGAGGAGCTGTCCCCCACCAGCACGATGCTAAGCCCCCCGCGCTGCCTGACCGCCAAAAAAAGAAACAAAAAAAAAAAAAAAACTTACAGGCTTAGAGAAGGATGCAAGAGAAATGCCAAAAATCGGTTTTCTTTCATAAAGAGGTATTAAAAAAAAAAACTAGGGAGTTGAAACAAGACATTTTCCACCTCTGCAGGCAGCTCGGCTGCAGGCAGCAAAGCTTGGGGCACGCAACGGTGGCCAAGCGATGCACCCTCTGCCGGCAACAGCCTCGGCGTGGAGCTGGTCTCCGTGCCCGGAGGGTCCCATGGCCATCTCCGCTCGCTTTGTCGGGGCAAAGAGGGGCCGGATGGCAAGTTGTCCGATTCCCCGTTGTCTTGCCCAAGAGACGGTCCCGGGGGGTGACGGGCAGGGCGCACCGATGGGGAACGTGATGGAGAACGCGTGGCTCCGACCCGTCCGACAGCTCCGACCTGCCCGGCAAGTGCCGTTTTGGCAGTGCTCTTAGTTCCCCATTTCTAACCTCGCGCTTAAAGGGCAAACCCCAGCGAGCGGCAGAGCCAGGCGTGCCGGCAAGGCGTCCTACCCACCCCTCCTGCCGAAGGGCTCCCGCTCTGCACAGCCAGCCTTTTCTCCGGAGCAGCCGGACCACTTGCAGAGGGAAAAGTCACCTTTCTGCAAAGCAACAACCAAGCGCATGGGGGAAGCTAACTCTACAGCCCTTGCTTAAATGCTCTGAAACCTCCTCGTTTCTGGGCGCAACAAGCGAGAATTCATCAGATGCTAATTAAGCCAGGTACGAAGTGTTTTTAGGGTCATGCATGACAGCCTCTGCTCGTGTCATCTAGCAAGCAGGACGTGGTCCTCTGCGTTTCGGTTCTCTCCCCGGGGCAGCAGGTTGGAAGCTCGGCCGCGGCGCTGGGAACCGCCTCGTGCAAACCTGCGTGATGCTCTGCGCCCCATCCTGCTGCCGGCTTCGCACCCGCCCTCGCGGGTGAGGAAAACCCTTCCCCACCCCTCCGCAGCCCCCCGTTAAATTCATGCCCTCTTATACACCAGGCAGCGTGGATCGCCGCTTTGTACGGGGCGGCGCGACGCGCCTGGCGCAGATTTCCAGCGTGCAAGGTCCCACGCGGGGAGGTCGGAAGAGGCGTGTTCCGGATTTGGGATAAAACACAGCTTATCACCAGTTTGTTTCGGGTGAGGAAAGCCAGAGCGTTCGGAAAGAAAACAGAGCTGACGGAGAAGTCTCCAGCGAGGCGATGCAGAGAGGCCGTGCAGAAGGAGCTGGACCGCGGCAGCCCGGCACCCGTTTCGGGGGAGAGCCCCTGCCTACAGGCATCCGCCGACCGGACCCCTGGGAGCGGTGACGAAACAGGCTGCAGGAGTGACTCACGAGCCAGGGAGGACGGATAAAGATCCAGGCAGTCAGCATTTCGTCACCGACGCTGCTATCTAACGTGCTTCTGACTCGCTCTTCCCACAGACGAGCGCAAGGGCGAGTCGATGGACCAGAAATCACACGCACGAACATGCAGCCGTCAGTAACGTTCGGCAGGCAAGTTACTGGCTAACGTTGCTCTTCTGAAAACTACTGTTACTTCACCTCTCTGGGTTGGGTTGGTTTGGGGTTGTTTGGTGTGGGTTGTGTTTTTTTTTTTGCGTTCCTGCCACCTATTTTTGTTGCAACACTCAAACGTGAGAGAGTTTACAGTCTTAAAAATACACGTGTTTCAAAACAGCTCTGGCAGATTCTTTGTAAGAAAAGTACGTTATCAGACCGAGTCCATCCCTGTTTCTTGTTTGCAACTACACTTCCATGCACGCGATCCTCGGCAGCAGGAATTTGGGAGCCGGGCACAGAAACCCGCTACATTCGCTCCCTGCCCGTTTTCCTAAAAACGCCGGAGCGGGCACCCGACCGCTCCCCAGCTCCCAGCCGGGCACCGCTTCCAGAGGGGCTCTTCCCAGCGCCACCCCAAAAATACCCCAACACACCCAAACTGTCTCTGCCTCTTAACTTTTAGAAGTTTCTTCCTCATTATTGTCGGGTCCAGTCCCAATCCAGCAACACGCTTTATGGGCCCCTGGGTGCTACGAAAGATACTGCGAACTTCGTACCCGAAAACCTCAAGTCCCAGTTTAAAGGTTATTTTTAATTGATTTAATGACGCTGCAGCAGCAGACGACTCGCCGGCGCAGGCAGCACACCCCTGCGTCCAGGCGAACACAACCACCCGCGCATCCTTTTCTACATTTGAGTGAACGAAACATTCACCACAGAACTAGTTTCCAGAGATGATTAAGCTTTTCCCTTTTAGAGACTATGCGTAAAGAAATGGAAAGTAAAAAGACAAAAGTTACCCTTCTCGGATAATAGGAGGCATTGAACTCGTCTCCGATGCGCCGCAGCTCCTGTGCAATCCAGATTTCGGGCTGTATGTCTTCCGCTAGCGAGTGAGACTGCCACCGGGAAGCTGCACGGAACAGAACCGGTGCATTTGAGACAGATGAACAACAGAAAAATAAATACTTTATTAAACTTGGCAAGAGTCGACAGACTAGTACTATTTTTTTTTGTATTATTACTATTTTATAGGTTTTTTAAATACAGTACCTAGCAGTTGTGCAGGTGCCAGGCTGCTAGGGCCTGCACACGGCATGCAGCGCAAATGGGACTTGTTGCATAAGATGTGCATCGCACGAGAGGCTTTTATTCCTTATTATTTTCCTATTATTATCGTTAGGCTTTTATTCATTCATTTTTTTAATATAGGCTTCCTTTAGGAGCATCTCTCTGGCACATCCAGGCATCGGTCCCCTCTTAAATAGGGAGGAAGGCTGAGCTGCCACTCTCCAATTTCTTTCCCTAGCAAAAACCTTCTCCTCCCCCTCTTTCTAAATAATTTTATTCTCTTGCAGGCGCAGCAGCAACTTCTTCTCTAACCTTAAAAAACCTCTGTCTGGATAGTTTAATTGAATTCTCACATTTCTTCCCCAAACAGTTCTCAAGTGCTCAACGAGAAAAGGAAAACGATTGGTTTTGTCGTACTGAGAAGAAAGCCGCAACTGGATTTGTACGCCGAGAAACCACGCTCCCAGCAAACTGCAGGCCCCTCTCCAACAGCATCCTCCTGCACCTTAGCAGAAAATACACCCGACGCAAGAAAACAGCGCTGGCTCAGGGAGAAAAAAAAAGAGCTAATGCATCAACTATACTGTACTATACATAGCTATTTTAATCTCCGTTTTAAGAAGTTATTAGACACGTGATAAAGCCACCGCGCAACTCCCCAAACAGCCGGGGGAGAAAGGGGCAGCCCGTGACCCCGTACGGTACCTGCGCCGCCTTTGCCCCCTCCCGCAAACCCACGAGCAGGATCCGAGCAAGACTCACAGCCTTAAGGAAGAAAAAAAAAAACAAAAACAAAAACCACAAACAAAAAAACCCCAAAACAACCCCACACAACCCAAAAAAAAAAACCACCGCACAAAACAAAACAGAGCGTTTTGGCACAACAGCTTAGAAGGAATCACAAGGGAATAGAAATAGCTTCCAATCTCAAAATATTCAAAGGATTAGTGGGGCAGTAAAAAAAAAAAAAAAAATTTTTAAAATAAAAGCCTGGCTCCAACCTGACTGGAAAATGTATTTCCGAGCCAAACTAGCACTGCTTGGCTCAGGGATCTGTTTTGTTTTCACGCTGTAGTAGCGCAGGAGTAGTACCCGCCGCCTGCCCGGGGACGGCCCCGGCGTATTTATTTTCCTCGCTGGTGAATGAAACGCAGCGCAGCCCTCGCGATACTCCACCCCGGCGCTCCGGGAACGCAAACAGGATTTCGGCTGGGGCGGGGCGACCATCCGAAATCCCACCGCCGTCACCAGAGCCGGCCCCGGGCTGCTTTTCCCGGCAAGAGCTAAGCTGGGGGCGGGGGGGGGGGAGGGAAAACCACCCAAAAAGGAGACGGGACAAGAAGATGCAAAGAGACCCGGGGATGCAAAGAACACTGCGAGGGGGAGAGGTACCACTCCTTCTCCATCCTTCCCCCCCTTCTCCATCCTTCCCCCCTGCCCCAGCATCGCACCCAAGAGCTCATCCGCTCGAGAGATGGAGGCTGGGGTTGGTGGCTGAGAGCGAAATCGGGCTGAGGTTTTCAGAAAGGACTTTCTGTGGCGCTGCCGAACGGCGGTGTCAAAAGGGTCCAGTCATAACTGGTCCCAAAACCCGTCAGAGGTGCTTTCGGGGGGCCCCCAGTCATACCGCAAGCTGGCACCCGCCACCGACGGCGAAATGGCTGCCGCGGGGACGGGGACAAACCGAGAGGCCACCAGCACTCCCGGGATGCCTGCATCTCGCTCTAGCCCACGGGATGCTCCAGCCGGGGACCAGCACGGCAACGCTGCGGTCCCAGATTAGAAGCACAATAAAAAAAAAACCCACCAAAAAACACCCCAAACTGCACCTCCACCTCCCAGGCTTGGTCAACCAAACCCCCCTGGAGAAAGCTTCCTTGGAGAACCGCTTGAGATGAACCGCGCGCAAAGCTCAGGGAGAAAATGGCAGTGGCTCCGAAAAGAGAGCAACAGGAGTGACACTGCCAGCTTCTCGGCTCGAGGTTTCCCCCTTAAATTCACCTATTACACCCAGAGGATCTCCTTCACAGGCAAGGAGAGGTTCACACTGCTTCTCTCCCCTCTTCCACAGCGCAGGAAAACACACCGGGATCGAAACAGCACTGGGAAAATCCATTTAAGGAGCACTTGTATGTGCCTGCTCCAAGCACATCCCAAAAACCCACGTGCAAACCCTGCACTCCTGCGCCTTTAGACAGAGCTGCTCTTCGAGTAAAAAACCCAACCAAACAAAACAATCAACTCCCGTTAAGAGCCAAAGACTTGAAATCTTAGTCTAAGATTCACACAGCCCCACCAAAGGGTGGGTTTCTCCTCTCGGGTGGCTTTACGGCGAGCTCTCCCACAGGCACCCCAGCCCCACGCACGATGAACTCACCCCCATCCTCTCCTACTCATCCCCAAAAGCATCTTCCCAGATCCGCCGAGCCAGCACTGCACCACTTCCCACCTCCCATCCCGCAACATCCCCTCGCTGCTTTCGTCTCATTTCCCCAAAAAAATGGCTTTGGAGGTGGCTGACTGTACCCCGCGCTGTCAGAGAAGCGAGACACCCCGAAGCATCGCTGCGCACCAGCTCCCACGCCAGGACCAACTCCTCCTCCGGCAATCAGCGCTCGCTCGCACACCCGCACACAACCGAAGGCATCCCGTAATTCCCCAGGGCTGCCTCCACCTTTTTTGCCTGGCAGGGGCACCTTCAGCGCTTCCTTATTATTTGAGCCGTCAGCACTGAAAACTTTGGGGAAGGTTTTACGAGGTTTAGAAGAGGCAGCTTCAGGACAGAGCACGAGCTTGCTTTGCTCGACCGGGCTTGGAAACAGTCCAGCGCTGCCCACGGGAGAGGCCGGGAGCACCTATCGCACACAAACTGCTCTTGCTTACAGGAAGCGCCTGTTTATTATTATTATTATTATTAAAGGCCATTTGCTTACGCTTCCTAGAGCAGCTCTCCATCTCTCAGCCCACAGTCAGTGCTTTACAACAGATAAAAATCAGCACATAAAAACACAACAAAAAATTATACCCTTTGCTTCCTTGCAGAGGGACTGTCCCGCTTCCGTGCGGAAAACTTAACGGCACGCATCCGGCGGGACACCGCCGAGGCAAGGGGACTGAGGAAGAGGTGCGCAGGGCAAACCCACAGCCCTTTCTCGAGGCGAGCTGCGCAGTAAGTCCCAGCCTGGGAGTTGCAGTCCCTGACCGGGGATAAAACAGCTCCGCAGATCCGCACTCCCAGCTTAACCGTGTTTGAGAGTAGCCAAGGGTCCCATTTAAATAGCTCGAGTATTTTCCATTTGCTTATAGTTGTTTAGGATGATGCCCCTAGCAACAACAACAGAACAAAGGCTCCAGTAAAACCAGCATTTCAACAGCTTTCCTACGGTGAGGAAAAAGCAGGAGCTCAGAAAAGTCAGGGAAAACTTCAATTTCTTCCTGGAGCACCAAAAAAAAAAAACCCAAGTCACTTGCTGCTAAAACGTTGGCTGCAGCTCTCCCTGCCGAGGAACTCCAGCATCCTTGCCTGGCTGTGCCACGTGTGTTTGTGCTACGCGAGGTTGTGAAACTTGCATTAAGCTGTAATTACTGCAATAATGTCAGAAAATCTTTCCTAAGGGCATATTACAGTAAGCCCTCTGCAGCTGTAACCACAGCCATTAACCAGCGAGGGAATAAAAAAAAAAACACACCAAAAAAAAAGATGTTTTGATCATGTAAAGCTTGGAGTTGGTGTTTGTTATCCCCAGAGGAGCGCTACCGACGCGGTGCCTGCCTCGCTCTTGCGGGAACGCGCCCACCTTCTCCTGGTTCCCGGCAGAAGTTAAAAGGTTTCCTCCAATTAAGGGGAATTAATCACGAGAGGGGAAAGGCATCGCGGGATGGCTCGAGCAGCTCCAGCAAGCATGTTTTCTCCACCACTAGAGGCTTCAACCCAGCCTTACCTGGGAAGCCACATGTAAACACACGCCCGCCCGCCACCACGCCGCTTTCAAGCACCAATTTCAGGTTTCGCCAAAACAAGCGGGAGTTTTGTGACCCTAGCACCTATGACACTGGGCGGCTCGCCAAGAAAGAAACAGGAGCAAAAAACGAGCGAGAAGGCACTTACCTCGCAGCAGCGCGCAAACCCTTGCGAGAAGCAAGCCCTGACTAGGAAGCTGGATTAAAGAACTTTGTCCCCTCCTCCCTAGGCAGGGACTGACCTATCCCGGAAAAGAATAAAAGTAATAATAATAAAAAAAAAAAAAAAAAGTGCTGGATGAGCGGGTGTTCCCCGGCAGCGTGTTTGCTCGGCGGGCCCGGCCAGCTTGCAAAAATCCCACAGCCCCGGCTGCCCGGGCGAGCGTCCAGCCCGCCGCCAGCCCCGAATCAGCCGTGTCGCCCGCCGCCAGCCCCTCGCACGCCCCACGGTTTGCCCTGGCGCGGGCTCAAGGCCCCGGCGGGGCCTTTCGCAACCGTCCCGCAGGTAACGGCGGGCGCTCGGGCAGGGCTGCGCCAGGGGAGGGTGCAGCAAGGGTGCCGCTCCGGCACGGCGGCGGGGTGCTCGACCGCAGCCAGCATCCCGAAAAACCAGACGGCGGGATGCGGGAGGTGTCGCTGCAGGTGCGCGGCGGCCTGTCGCATCACTATAAAAAGCTGCATTTTGCATCTTTTGAGGGAAAAACAAACACGGTGAGGAACAGAAGGTGTGGCTGCCGGGCGCGGGATGACGACGGGAGCCCGGTTTCGGGCGCCCCGACCCACGCGGCCCCCCCGTCCCGTCCCGTCCCCCCCCCCGACGTCTTACCCATGGCGCTGAGGCAGTGGCTGAGGGCCTGGCAGGGCGGGCTGGGGGTCTGCGTGGCCTTGTCGCAGCTGAGGGGCGCGGGGCTGCGCTCGGCGTCGAAGGAGAAGTACCCGCTGGAGGAGCGCGACAGCAGCGGCGACCTCCTCACGAAGATGAAGAGGGGCGAGCGGGTGGCGAAGGGGCCGGGGCTGGCGGGCGGGCCCCACGGCGGAGGCCCCGCCGTGGCGGCGGCGGCGGCGGAGCCGGGCAGGGCGGCGGGAGCGCCGGGGCGCAGCTGCGCGGCCGGGCCCGGCCCCTCCGCCGCCGGCAGCCGCCCGCCCTCGCCGTCGCGTTGCGCCTTCACCTCGGAAGGCTGCTTGGCCATCGGGGCTGCCTGCGGGCGGAGTGGGACGGCGTCAGGCGAGGAGCGGCGTGAGGCGAGGAGGAGCGGAGCCGCCGGCCCCTCCCGCCCCCCCGCCCGGCCCCATTGTTCTGCCGAAAGTGCTGAGGCGGCAGCTCCGCGCCGCGCCGCCCCCCGCCGCCGCCGCCGCCGCCGTCCCGCCGCCCCCCGCCTCGCCTCACCCACACAGCCCCACCCCGCCCCGCTCCTCTCCCTCCCCACTCGCCCACGGCCCCCGCTCACGGTGCTCCCCGCCGGCTGACGGCGGAGCGGGGCGCCCGGCCGCGGTGTGCGCGGCGGCCCTGCCCCTGCGCCTGCCCCGGGCCCTGCGCCGCCCCCGCCGCCGCCGCCCCGCCCCGTGTTTACAGCGCCGCCGCGCCCCGCCCCGGCCCGGCCCCCCCGCCCGCCCCCACCGCCGCTGCCCGCCGCCGGCGCCGCGCCGCGCCGGTACGGGGCGATACGGGGCGATGCGGTACGATACGGCGCGATACGGCACGATACGGCACGATACGGCCGCCGCGCTAGCGCCCGCTGCCCGCCCCTGCCCCGCGCGCTTGTGCGCAGCCCTCCCGCACGCACCGCTGCTTGGCCACGCGCCGCGCCCCGCGCTCGCACCCCTGCGCGCCCCCCTGGCACCGTGCACTCGCACCTTTACACACCCCCTGGCACCGTGCACTCGCACCTTTACACACCCCCCCTTGCACCGTGCACACGCACCTTTACACACCCCCTGGCACCGTGCACTCGCACCTTTACACACCCCCCCTTGCACCGTGCACACGCACCTTTACACACCCCCTGGCACCGTGCACACGCACCTTTACACACCCCCCCTTGCACCGTGCACACGCACCTTTACAGACCCCCTGGCACCGTGCACACGCACCTTTACAGACCCCCTGGCACAGTGCACACGCACCTTTACACACCCCCTGGCACCGTGCACTCACACCTTTACACACCCCCTGGCACCGTGCACACGCACCTTTACACACCCCCTGGCACCGTGCACTCGCACCTTTACACACCCCCTGGCACCGTGCACTCACACCTTTACACACCCCCCCTTGCACCGTGCACACGCACCTTTACAGACCCCCTGGCACTGTGCACTCACACCTTTACACACCCCCTGGCACCGTGCACACGCACCTTTACAGACCCCCTGGCACCGTGCACTCACACCTTTACACACCCCCTGGCACCGTGCACACGCACCTTTACACACCCCCTGGCACCGTGCACTCACACCTTTACACACCCCCTGGCACCGTGCACACGCACCTTTACACACCCCCTGGCACCGTGCACACGCACCTTTACACACTCCCCTTGCACCGTGCACTCACACCTTTACACACCCCCCTCGCACCGTGCACTCACACCTTTACACACCCCCCCTTGCACCGTGCACTCACACCTTTACACACCCCTCTTGCACTGTGCACTCACACCTTTACACACCCCCCCTTGGACCGTGCACTCACACCTTTACACACCCCCCTTGCACTGTGCACTCACACCTTTACACACCCCCCTTGCACTGTGCACACCTTTACACACACCCCTTGCCCTCACACTTTTACACCCCCCCTGTGCACCGTGCATTCGCACCCCTACCTATCCCTCCTTGCACTGTGCACACACATCTCCACACGCCCCCCGCACCGTGCACCCACGTCTCCACACCCCCCGTGCACTCACGCTTTTACACCCCCCCGCACCGTGCACTCACACCCTTCCACACAGCATGCTCTGGGCGCACACCCCTTACATGGACACGCTTGCTCCGGCCACACCTTACACACCTTGCTGCACACCCACCGCACTGTGCGCACGCACCTTACACACGCCATGCACTCTGTGCACACCCCTCACGTCCATGGGCTTGCTCTGCACGCACACGCGTTACACACGCCTGCACACAGCCCCTTGCACCCACACAGCCCCGTGCACACCCCCCCACCCACTGCACACCCCCCTGCACCTTTTAAAGAGCACCTTGCACCCGGCAAACGCCCCGCTCCGTATGCTGCCTGATGCACACCCCTGCACGCCCCCTCCCACTGCCCCCCTCGCACACACGCGTGCACACACGCGTGCACGCCCCCCTGCTCCCCACCTCGGTGCGAGGCTGTGGGTGCATGGTGTCCGCCCCGGCTCCCACGCGGTGCCGGGGTCCCGGGGCAGGAGGGAGGCCAGCAGCCCCGGCAATCGGTGTCACCCGGCGGCACCCAATTGTACTGTGGAAGAAAAAAAAAAAAAAAAGAAAAAAAAAAAACAAACCCCAACACCCAGCAGCCTCATTTACGATATGTTTTGCATGAACAATCACAATATTATTTTGTGGTGACTAACTCAAACCTGCGCCCTGGCAGCCGGGAGCTGCCGACCACAGCTTCCTCCGGCCCCATCACCCGCGCCGGGGAGCGTGCCCGGGCATCCCGCTGGCAGCCGGGGAGACCCCCGGCCCCCTGCGCCGGCCCGGGGGCTGCAGCCTCCTGCCCCAACCCAAGAACCTCGGGGGGGAGCCTGGGTGAAGCCGGTTGTGGCTCCGTGGCCGGGGCTGGAGCACGGGGGACATGGCTGGGGCTGGTTTTATGGCCGGGGCAGCGCAGGGAGGTGACCGGGGCCATGGGGCGCCATCGCCTGCCTCTCCTCCCGCGGTCCATCATGCTGGCGGATGGCGCGGGGCAGGGGATGAGGCTCCGAATAAAGGCTGGAGAGGGGGACGGTGCCAGGGGAGCACCCCAGGGCACCCCAGCGCGGGGCGGGGACGGGAGCTGGTGCATCCCTCGAGCAGCAGCAGCATCACCAGCATCACCCACCACGGCGCAGCGAGGAAGGGCCCGGCGCAGCGAGGAAGGACCCCCCAGCTGAGCTTTGCTGATGGAGCAGATGCCGGGGTGGCACACGGGCCCCCCATCCCGCCCAGCACCCGGCGCTTCACCAGCCCAAAACCGGGGGGGACTCTTCTCTCCGGCCAACACCTCGCCCCCAGCCACTGTGCAAATGTTGACTTGTGCGCGAAGCCCGAGGACGGCGCTGGCGTCTGCTTCGACACCCAGCCCTTGCGTGAGTCAATAAACACCCTTATAAAAACACAGATGTCCGACACTTTTGCTAACTCCGGGGGTGGCTGGTGCTGTTCGCCTTCCTCCACTGCAAGGCAGGGAATTTTAGCAGGGAAATGAAAATAAGCCCCGGCAAAACCCCGAGGAGCCCTGGCGAAGCAGCGGGCGAGCCGTGCCGGCCGAGATCTCGGCGAGCAGCCCGCGGCGCCCGGGGACATCTTGTCCCCCAGCTGCCACTGTGAGGGTGTGCCTTTATCAGCCGAGGCCGGGGCTCCCCTGCCCTGCCGCCGCCACCGCGGCCACCGGCGCCGAGACGGGCTGCAGGGGATGGCCCTGCTGCAAACCTTGGGGGAACCGGCTCCGGTCCCCGCCGGCCTCGCAAGGGCTCGTTAGCCCAAACGCCTCCTCCTCGCCGCCCAAGAGCCCGGATGATAAACGTGCTCCCGGCTTTCGGGGTGACCCTGCCCTCCGTGATGAATGCTGCTCCGTCCGCTGTGCTGGCACTGGGGAGACCGCTGTAATTTCTCTAGATGGATGGCAAAACTGGTTCAGAGAGAGTTGGAAAGGTGGCCCCGGCTCCCAAAAACTTGCACCCGCGTTGTAAACCGTCCCTTGCAGGAGGTCCCAGGGCTGAAATCCCCTTGTCCAGCCCCAAAAGCAGCCCCGCGCGTACCCCGGACGGGCCAACACGCTGGTCTTGCCCACTGCCGGAGCATCCCTGGCCGCCCTCCCGGCAGCCGCCCCAGCTCCGACAGCTCTGTTCCCATCCCCTTCACGCCGCTCCGACGGGATGGAAAGGAAAAGGGCCTGGCGGGTGTTTGTGGGGGAAAAAATAATTTGGGAAATTCATTAGGAAAACTCATTAGGGAAAAATTTGAAGGCAGGGTCCCTCCTGCCGGCTTGACAGCACCGTCTCCTTTCCACACGGGGGTCCCGCCGGCGAGGCAGAAGCAGGGCGGAAAATTAGGCTTGTGCCTCCTTTCCTGGCCCTCCAGCAGCGGTACCCGCGGCACCGAGCCGGCGTGGCTCTGCGAGGGACCACCCGCTTCCCCAGCGCTTCCCCTGGGATCCGGGAGCCACTCGAGGCTTCGCTGGAGCATCCCAGGGGGGCCCTCGGTGCTGTGGCAGAGCGAGGGCGGGGGTCCCTGGCAGAGGCACCAGGGCTGCCGGGGGGCACGGGGCCGGCAGGCAGATGCTGTGTCTATTTTCTCCTCCTCGTTCATTTTGGTTTCTGTGTGGGTGGCTCATGTGAACAGAAAGGTGACGGGGAAAGCGTTGTGCGAGAACAGCCTGTCCTTTCAAACACCTAAATTTAAGCCGGCGATTTCGGTGCGTTTGCAGGGCTCACACGTGCCCGTGATTTTTTGGAGAGCCGCGACAGCCGCCGGCTTCACCCCCTCTTTCTCCGAGCACATTTTTCCCCCGTGAATCACGGCACCGGCCTCCTGGAATAAATCTGTTTCGACTTTGTCCTCATTCCTATTGTTGTGACCCATCTAAGAGGTATTTGCACCGAAGCCACATCCCAAAGGTCATCTAATTTTTGGCAGTCGGGCGTGGCACTCGTCAGTGGACATGGATGGAGAGAGGTGGAGTTTACAAACCCTCCTCTCGCCGCCGCCTCGGTCCCTGCAGCATCCATACCCCATCCATACGCCCCTCGGGGACGCCGGGTTGGGGATGCCACATCTCAGCCCTCGTCCCGCGGCACCGGCACGCGCTAACGGCCGATTAGCAAAGCTCCCCTGGGACCCGCTGGCATCCGTGTCGCAGAGATGCCACCAGCCGTAGGGCGCTTTCTCGTCTCCCACATGGAAATTAGAAGGGAGAAACTAGAGGGGAGGTGGAGAGGGATGAATAACGAGGATGGTGGGGAACCCGTGCCGCCGCGGCATCCCGGTCCCCCAGCAGTGGCCAGCGCTGGCCGGCTGCACCCCCCGCCCAGCCCTCCCCCTGCGCTACCCCAGCAGACTGTCGCTGCCGCCGGGAAGGGAAAGGAGACGGTGCCCGGCTGGGGAGGAAGGACCCCTGACGCTGCCGGCACAGCCCCAGCAAGCTGAAAAACCCCCAGTATCGCAAAGAAAAACAACCCCCAGAACACCCCCCCCACAAGCAGCTGCTCACCAAACCCATTTTTAATTGTACAAGACACCAACGGAAAAAAATGACGACTTCTTCTCCAACCCATTGTGATAAATGTTATTTCACTCAGCGCTGGCAGATAAAATCAGGTTTAAGCCACATGCCTTAAATATGAGGCTTTATCTGAGCCGGGTTTGGAGCCTGACCTTTACCGCGGCGCGGTGCCGCGCTCTCTGTCGAGCGCCGCCGGCTTGCAGCGCCGGGAGCGCAGGAGCAGGCGCAGCACCCGAGGCGCCTCCAAGATGGCACGGGGGCCAGGGAAGAAGCGAGAGGAGGGAGAGGAGGAGGTTTTCCCGGCCGGGGACGGGAGGGAGGGCTGGAGGGGCTCGGGGATGGACGGGCTGCCCGGCGGAGCGGGACGAGCAGGCGGCACACGTGGGTTACGGCAGCCTGCGCCGGGGCAGGCAGCTGGGCACAGATGTGGTGAGAGCAGCCGTGGGACGTGCACCGAGCTGCCACCGGGCTCAGGCACCTGCGGGTGACGTCACCAGCACCGAAAAGCTCCAAACCCTGCCCACCCCGACCCCTCTCCCACCCAAAGGGTGAGTCTGTTGGAGCGACCGGGCATCACCTTCCCCGCGCCTCAGGTCCGCGTCCCCTGTGCCGGGCGGGGACCGGGTCCTTCACGTCCCAGGTGAGCACTGAGCCACCAAATTTAAAACAAAAACCAAACCAAAATAGAGCCATTACTCCTCCCTCAGCTTGCTCCGTGTCCCTAGGGGCTACTATGAACATGCAAAGGTTATATATATGTAAAAAGGTGGGGTTTTTCATGTGTATATATATATGTTTGTTAAAGAAACATCTAAACCATCTCTATGCGGGATGTCGTTATACTTCACCCCTCCGCAGCGGTGATGGTGACATGGTGATGGACCACAGGACGGCCCCTCAGCAGCAGCAGCCTCTTCCAGTGGTGGCTGAGAACGGTCCCGTCGTGACCCGAGTGGGTCGGGGCTGGGGCATCCCCCGGGGGCTGTGGCTTTGATTCTCTGCTGGCCCGAGGTAACTTGTTACCCCGTTAATGGGCATTTCAAGCTGGGTGAAGTTATTTGTTGTCCCTAATGGGGCTGAGTGACATTGCCTTGGGTGACATTAGCGCCTCACCTGTACGGGAACCAGGACCGCTGCTTCGTTAGCGTGCATCTAACTAATTAGTGAGGTGCCTGCAACTTTTAACAACCTCAAACTTTTTTTTTTAGTGCCTTAAAAACTGCAATTAAGAAATTTGGCCTCTGCTGAGCAATGGTAGGGAGATGGTGCTGGCAGCAAGGGCTCGGCCAGGGGCACTTGGTGATGGGTTGCTACCAGCAAGCGATGGAGGACCTGGGAAAGAGCAAGCCCCAGGCCCCGGCTGGGGGCCCCGGCTCGCCACCGAGGCACGGCATGATGGCAAAGGGTGAAAAGTGGGTAAACTTGGGTTTTCTGCAGAAGAAAAAGCGAGCCACCCACGCGCCAGGAAATCTCTCCTCTCCGTGTGGGTGGTGGAGGCCCCAAGATGAGTTATCTCTAAAGGGCGACTCTGGGGATACCTAGAGATCTTCATCAGCGTGGATTCGGCGCGCGCCGAGGAGGAAACATCAGCGTCGCCAGCTGGGGCTTTGGGTTTTTGTGTTGTTGGTTTTTTCAAAGCTCTTTTTTAGCAGCTCATTTTAAAATCGGTTAGAAAATAGGAGCCTCCACCCCCCCAGGTCGTCTCTCCGCGGACCCGTTCTCACGGCCCTCACGCCGCCTGCCCCCCCTCGGGATGGTTTTACCCTTTATCCCTCCTGCTTCCCCCAGGATGCTGGTGCGAAGGGATGGCAGGAGCAGGTGCCCGGCATGGGGGCTTCTCTTTAAGGTTATTTAATGGAAAATAACGGGGCACGGGCAGCCTGAACCCGACCCCGCACCGGCGCGGGCAGGCAGCATCCCTTTAGCCAGCTACCACATCTCAGACCTCTGCTCCTCATCGGGGCTCAGCTAGAATCATTCCTAGCAAAACTAAGAGCCCAAAATGATAAAATTAAGGCGATTGCAAGCAAAAATCCCATCCGGTGCATCCCTGCAGGAGCTCACACCCATACCCGGCTTCCCCGGGATGCTCTGAGCCGTCGAGCAGGAGCAGCGCTTGCAGGCAGACGGGATGCTTGCCAAGCGAGGAGGGATGCGCGGCGAGTTATAGCAAACGCCTATCTACCATATATAAACGATGTGAAACTCCTACACCCACGCGAGCTGCTTCTCCACTCGCAGCGGCGGGGGGGGGACTGACATTTAAACTGTAGAAGCTCCCGCCCGGCTGGTGGCACAGCTGGTGGGGACACACCTGTACCGCAGCCTCTGCTGGAAAAAAAAGCAGGCAGAAATTAGTATTAATTAGGGGCAAACAGGCAGGTAAAAACTCCAGCGTGCTCATAACGCAGCGTGCTCATAACGCAGCGTCATACGCCGCTCTGAAAAGTGCTCCGCACTTTTCGGAGCGGCGTATGACGCTGCGTTATGAGGAACTAAATATATATATTATATATTTACTATATATATAAAAACTTAAGACTGCCAGAGATTTTTTTGCCTGGAGAGAGAACAGCTGGCTCCAGCTCAGCTCGTAAGAAAATTAAACGAAGGAGGAAAGGATAAAAAAAAAAAGCAACCCCAGCATAGAATGTTTATATTTCCACCAGCTACCAGGAGGTTTCTCCAGCTGATCTGCCTCGCCGTGCAACGTGCCACAGCCGACTTGTTAACCAGCTGCTTCGTATCAAACCCGAAGGCTTTCCCATATGCCGCAAGAGGCAAAGCAGGCTGCGTTAAAAGGTAATCCGAGAGTTATTTGCCATAAAGGCGGGGAGAGGAGCCCCAGCTGCAGGGAGATGCTCCCTGCCGCTGGAAGGAAACATCCCGCCTTGTTATGTGACATGGAAAAGGTTTTCCCAAAGCAAGGAAGGGGCAGTGCTGCCGGGGGTCCCGAAACTGCAGGTGGGTGGGCAGGCATCCCTGCCCTTCCGCAGCACCCAGGGCTGTACCGGCCGGCCCGGGCTTAGCTCACCTACCCAACCGCTGGATGGTTTTCAAGTGGAACAATTTAAGCAGAGGAAAAATACCCCTGAAATGCAGTGGGAGGCAGGGAGATTTATGAAAGTCTGTTGTTTGTCTCCCTCCTGTGGATAGATGCACAAATAAAATTAATGCCCTCACCTGCCCCCGGGGCTCTGCTGATAAAACATCCTTTTTTCTATCCGTTCCATGGGATTATAAACCAGGGCACGGCACGAACGCGACGGTGAGCAGCATCAGAATAACTGCATCCCGCAGGCTGCGGTGAACTCCTCCGGAGCCCCTCTGAAGCGCGCCGCCGCGAGAGCGCTCTCCAGCTTCTCAATAGATTAAGTCCGCACGTCACTCGTACGCCGTTTGAGCGAGGAGGATTTGCAGGCAGCAAAGCCAGGCTGACAAAGCCCAAACGCCGTATTTTTGCATGCCGCACACACACCGAGCACTAATTTCCCCGTGCAGCGCTGCTGGCTCTCCTCTCCCCCATACGTTATCTTCTTTACAAATCACTCCAGGTCCCATAACACCTGGTTACAGCTCCTCGTTTTATCCACGGATGGGAAGAAGGTTCTCAGGGAGAGAAGCACCTCGGTGCTGGGATCATCCAAGAGCACAGCCTTTGCTCCCAAGTCAAGGAAGACAGCCCAGCGCAGATGCCGCCGTGGAGCTGATGTGTTCAAGGTGCCCGCTAGATTTCTTTGGAGTTTGTGTAATTCAGGTCATTCAAGTTATTTTGACATTTGATGTTTGACAAAATAGCTATAAAGTCAAGCCAACCTCATGCAAACTCAAGTGACTTGTGTAGGCAGCAAGGATTCACTGCGTCGGTGGATGGCCACTGTAATTAAGAGACATGTAAAAATAGATAAAGAATAGGGGCACTTTTAAAGGAACGCTTTCCTGGCCTTTTCCCAGAGTATTTCCACAACATTCTGCCACAGTAAGGGAAAACAAAACCTGATTACAAACAGAAAATAACCCTTTAAATTCCAGTAAGGAGAGAGATTTGCCTCTTGGTTCCCCCCTCTAACAATTGTGTCGAGGCTGGTCAGAAGTGACTTTAACAAAAGGGGCAAGTGTGATTCAGTCCTATCTAATCTAAATCTAATCTGCGAATCTCTTTCTTTCAACCTAGAAGCTCCCGAGAGAAAGGGTAGAGCAGGAGGGCTGTCAACGTCGGAGCCCCAAACCTCAAAGAATTGCACTACCAGCTCATCTGCGCATTTGTCTCGTCACCGACTTAAAACAGCGTTTCCTCCTATTCGTTAATTATCTGCAGTGGCTTTTTTGGGAGAAGAGACCTACAGAGATCTTGTCCTCCTTACACATACCGACCATGGGTTTTTCCCTGATCAGGTGTAGAAGAGCTACACGAGCTCACGCTCTCGCCGCCCACGTTACATGCTATTTCACTTCCACTTGCTGTCTTCGCTTCTCTTAGACGAGATGCTGGAGTCTTCCACGATGGTAGGGTCTCCGTCTGGAATTACATTCCCGTTTCCAACGACTCGCTCCTCCCCAAAGGCTCTCTTCAGCATTCTTCGTATTTTGGGAGCCTGAACTCAGCACTGACCTTGCTTTCAGGTCAGCGCAGCTGACTTCCCGAGGTCCCTTCAACACGGATGATGCAATGGGCTTTTTCAAAAATCCCAGGGGAGGTTGAAAGCAATTACTTCATCTGTACGCTACTTCCCACCAGCTTTTTTTCCCCTTAGAAATACGCAATTTTATGACAACTGGCTACAGTCTCCAGCATGCCCATGCCTCCCAAACTGGACAAGTTAAATTAACAAGTAATTGTAGTGTAATTTTTTTCCATAAAAGCACAGAAAGATGCAAGTTATCAGTCCTGAAGTTAACCCCAAGAACATTTATTTTTAAAACAAGTTATTACAAAAAGATTTCACATCAGTAAAATGCCAGTCCTCAGTTACTGTGCAAACGAAATGCTTATTTTCGTGACCGTTTGTGTTCTATAAGCAACACAACAAGTCTGTTCCGAAGGAACTTTATTTCCTTTGCATATGACTTGCAAAATAAGTCCTTCAGCTTTTTGCGCAAAACTCCTAGAGAAGGCAGGCTGTGGCAATTGGGGATGTTCAGCATGCTCTCAAAGAACTCTTTCCACACATCAGCGTTGGCAAGCCTGCAAAGGAACAAAAACACATCAAAAAAATTTCTAAATTCACGCTGTTAAAATACTATTTCCCTTATTTACCCCGCTCCCTCCCCAGTTAGAGGCTGGAGCGACTGCAGACATCGCTCTAACACAACGCAGCTTCCGCTGTGGCACGCTGCTTAGCGAACCAGAGGGATTTTTCCTCGCTAGCTGTTGTTTCCTCCTTCCAGGCAGCAGGTAGCTGAGGACGCCGTGCAATTTGCCACCTGCACTGCTGAAACGCTTCCTGTGCTTAAGTCGGTGAATTCTACGAAGCATTTCCCATGCACTGAACCCAGTTTTTAGGGCGTCAAGAAGTGCACGCAAGCAGCACTGAAAGCTGTGACAGAAACTAACCACAAACAAACCTGGTACTAATGACGCGTCTTTCTAGACAAGGGAAGGTTTTGAAAAGATTTTTGACACCAACCTTCTGAAGGCTCCCTCAGGCTTCCAGATACCGTTTTCATTCTTCACTTGCATGTAGGTACCAAAGAGCATGCAGTAGACCGTTGCTGCGATCCCAAAGTAGTCTGTCTAAACAAAGGATAAACAAGTTTCATACTAAAAATGTATTGAGAACACTAAAAATTAGCTGAAAAACACTCTGCGGAGCCAACAGGGCAAGCTCTGTAAGAAGAGGGCTCAGGATCGCATTTTTAAGCAACAAGCTGAAGCTACAACTCTAGTGCAAAAGTCTAATATTTCTATACCCCATTTATCCGCGCCAGATGCATGCAGAAAGCTCGAAATGTTCAGGCTGTCTCATACCTGGTAGTTCCACGGTTTCTGTGTCAGCATTTCAATACACTGAAATCCAGATGTTTCACACTTCGCAGTAAATGCCGTTCCTTCAGGAAAGAGTTTCATGTCTATACTCTGGCCCAAGTCAATGAGTGTCAAGCCATGAGAGAGACCATCTATGTCACACGTATCATTGTCCAGAAACCTTCAACCACGACGACAAGAAGCGATCACATAAGTATCAAGGCTATGATATCATGATATGCTGGCATTTCAGGCAGCAAAGGGAAATACTTGCCTTTCTCCAAGAATGAAATTGTCAGGTTTAATGTCACCATGAATGATTTTGCAGCTGTGGAGCTCCTCCACCATATAAAGAATTTTTACAGCAAAGTAGATTACAAGTGCTTGAGGCATCACCTTTTCGGGAAGCTTTTTGTAAATGTTTATGGCGTTCTGTAAACAAAAAGATAGCAAAGAACCATCAGCTCCACAGAAACAACTTGATAGGGATTACAGGTCCATGTTGATAAACACAGAATATGTTCACAATGAAGGTCCGTAAAGTGGAGAGTAGAGGAGACATCTGAATATTGTAATATGATAGCACTCGAGAAAGAATATAGATGTTCCAGAGCATAAGCTGATTACACTTACTAGCAATGTTCCATAGTTGTAGAGCTCACCAACCAAAATGCTTCCATTTTGAAAGAAATGAGCAGAATAAAAGTGGATGTAGAGATGGCGTATACTTGGACTGAGCCTTTCTACCAGTTGTGTTGCTATATAGAACTCCCAAGGGTTGGCAGGCTTCTGGACCTGTAACCAAAAAGTTGATTTACTAGGAAAAACCTATTGGCATTAAAGCAGAAGTTCTTCTCAGGTTGAGTTTGTTTGTTTGTTTGTTTTTTTAATGGCAGACTAGGCGTTTTTTCCTCTTGACCAAATAAAATACTTACATCTACAGTAATTAACCTCAGGTCGATACACTCAATGATTAATCCTCTTGAATCAAGACTTCAATTACACGCCGCAATTCCATTCTGGCTTATACACTCTTTTGTGTGATTTAAAATGTCAGTCTTTCTACAACATTGATGTTTCTGCTGGCAACAGACGTTTTGAGTAAGAGAGAAGGCTTCTGAAGTCAAAACAGGAAAACCCTTCCGACTCCTTCCCCTGCTATTTCCCCCGCTACATTGAATGCCTGATGCTCAAAAAAAACCTTTCCATACTAGAAAGTCACTTTTCCATACTAGAAAGCTCTCAGTTAAGGTGTCACACAAAAAGATTTTTGCTGAAAGATTAAATGTTGCAGAAGAGATCCACAAAAAGATTCCAGAGAAAAAAGATCTGATGTGGAGAGGCTAAGGGGCGTGTGTGTGTGTGTGTGTCAGCTCAACCGCACAACCACGCTTCAGCCAGACTGTAGTAACTGCAGACGTGCCCTCTCAGCCAGCAGCAGATGCGGGGACGCGTGACCTAGCACAACCCTCTTGGACTAAGCTGACCTCGCAGTTGCACAGCCTTTCCCTTTGGCAGCGGTTCTGATGTAAACACATGCTATCATCTGTTGCTCATTCCTGCACTGAAGCAGCCTGGAAGAAGACAGGGCAGAGCAGAGAGGGAACGGCTCGATCTACAATCGCCATCAAGACAAGCGTGTTTATTAATAAAATCCTACCAGAGAGGTATCACGCAACAAAGTCTACGTAGTGGTCAGCTGCCGCCAAACAGGCTGGCTGCACAAAGTGCAAAAACGCCTGTGGAAAGCTAGCGTGTATCTGGAACAGAGCGGCCCTTTCAGTGCGACCTAGTAGCAAGAGCAATTTTATCATCAATCCACGCCCGTTTTCATTTGCTGTGGACTGAAAGCACTTGCACAAGTAGCTGCCTTTGTTCAGCTGAGAAAGATAGCCCGGCTGCAATTCTTACTCCTTGGGATACTTGTGACTACTTTATAAAGAAAAGATGAAGAGGCAAGTCGAGTCAAGAGGATAAATAACTTCCCACATAGAGTGAATCAGACACCGCAGCATTCAATCTGAACAAGGCTTTGAGGACAGACCAATATGCTTTACTTCATATTTATAACTAAGAAAACTCAGCAGAATCTACCCAGGGTAGGTGTCATTACTATAAGACTCCAAAATTTTCCAGCAGAGCTATTCTGAGTCAACACTACTTACCTTGAATATTACTTTCTGATTGTTTCTTGGGTTACTTGCATCCAGAATGGAAGCCTGATAGACTTGAGCAAACGCTCCCTCTCCAACCAAGCAGTCCACATGGAATGAGCTGGAACCTTTAAGAGATTAAGAACATTAAGTCCTGCTTACAAACTTCACGGAAGAGACATCACCACTCAGAGAAAAGAAAAAAAAAAGAAAAAAGAAAAAAGAAAAAGCACCAGCCATACACATGTTATTTCACCCTAACGCCAGTCTTTCTCCCCAGGTCTCTTCTTGCTAGCCAGCCTTCCCATCAAAGAGAGCCTGTACTCACTTTTGAGAACAAGAGTGCTGCGAAGTGCCACATACTAAAAATCAGTGTTTCTATTTTAGTCTGACTCCCTGGAAGTAATCAAATTCCAAAGTGCGTTCCTTAAAAAGTAAACACTAATGTTTAAGTCATACAAGCATGTTGCAATTACTGTCATACAGATTTTGTGGACACAGGACCACTGCTGTTCTATACAAAGTTTGAAGTTGTGTCACAGATTACTAGGAAAGGAAAACTAGGAAAATTTCCTACTCAGAATGCCTAATCAAAAATGCTTATGCTACAAAAGACAAACAAAAAACCAGGTCTAATTTCAAATCTGAGGCTTAGATAATCTGGAAACTATCTGGATATACACGCAAGTAAACTGAATTAGAAAAATAATTCAGAGGTTCGCAGAAAAGCTTCAAGAAATGCTTTAAAAGTAGCTCTTACCCAGTGGGAGTTCAGCCTTCAGTTTGATGGATGGAAGAGCAGATTTCCATTCGAAGTAGTTGGCATAGGTGTGGAGTGGTTTAGGAAGCTCTGATAAGAATTTGCAAACCAATTCTTTATCCCAAGGGTTCTCAACAAGGACTTCATGGAAAGAAGAAAAATATTTAAGCTATAAGAAGAGTGTCATTTCAAAGAGGTAACACAAGCTTAAATGAGTATCAACGATTTAAAAAACAAAACAAAACAAAAACCACCACAAAAGCCAAAGAGTATTCCTCAATTTTGACAATCCAGCTTTTATACCTATGTCTTCGCTGTTAAAGTTGCCCAGAAAGACAGGTGGTTTTGAAGTATTTGAGCCTCAACTAGCAAAGAGCCCTTAGGCCCTCCCGAGTACTCCTGCACTTCAGAGTGTCTTTGGCATCATGTAATAGGGGTATGACCCACGCTTGTACATACGCAGCGATCTCCTTGCAGGAGCCACAAGAGAGTTTGCTCACTGCAGTGACCACCTTCCTGTTGGAACAAAGCACTGCTGCAAGAACATGACACCGCTCCGGTCTCGGGCTTGACAGAAGAAAACCGTAGGCAATGCTCTGTACCTGCAGCTCTAACACTCCGGGCTGTCCTGTCCTGCCCAGTTCCAGACAGCTTTTCATGGGAAATTTTGTCCACCCCAACAGACGAGGAATATTCAGTTCTGCTCGTGGCAGTCTGCTCATGTAATCTTTGAGAAGCAGCTGTAGCAATTCCTTGAATTCGATTTCCTTGTTTCAAGACATTTCCTTGAAGCTCTCCTTGTTCTGCAATGTGTTCAAGAGCAGGGCTACATATTTAAAACAAAATATTATTACTTGACAGTACTGCCATGGTATATTTTTGCATCTTCAGTAAGCAAAAATGTGTCAAATGTCCATGCTTGCAACTTTGGCCATAACCAACTTTAAAGATGAATAAAATGGACATTTCTTAAGAAAATAAGATCTGGTCATATCGTGCTACCCATAGTCTAGTAACTTGCAAGTTCATCGGCCAACAAGTTCAGCCAATATTGAAAAGAAAGCAGTAGCTTTACATACACAGCCATTAAAACTTTCTGGATGGTTAACTTTAAATTTAAACATGTCAGAAAACTTGCATATAGGAGCATTTTCAGGGACATTATCACCATACCCAGGTTCGTTTAACGTCGCAATGTGCTGAGATGTATGCTAAGCAGAGTCAGTCTGCCACAAATACGTCAGCTCTAGATTACTTGGAAAACTTGAATCAAGAGCGGCATAGCAGACCTGCCTGCTCTGGCATAGATTTGCCTAGCACTCTCAAGCCTTGAAAATCTCAGGAAATCATGACATACCTTAGCTTCTTAGTTTTTGTCTGCTTGTGCTGTTCTTCAGAAAACTCCAAATCCATTTGCGGCAAGTCATCCCCACAGGCTGAACAAAGGGAGTAGCAACAATAGCAAATGTTTATTTTCCCCAAAGGCAAGCACATTTAAAGACAAGAAGGTTAAGTCACCCTGCAGCTGTGAAAGTTGCTAAGGTATCACAAGAGCCAGAACTGAACAAGCCTATTTTAAAACTTATAAGGAAAGACAACAGCTTGATTTCTCTAGGGAGTGTATTCCAAGACTAAAGAGGGGCAGACAAACATAAAGGTGCCTCCAGAGGAAGAAGGTGCTGGGACTTCAGTCAATTTTTTGACTATTTACAACCGCTTGGAACAGTTCAGGCCAGCAGTTCTACAGCGCGGTCAAAGTCTCTCTTGTCCCTCGCCACCTTCTCTTATTCCCCCAATTAAAAATTCTTGGAAAGCTCATGTGCTGGCCAGCCCGTGCTCCCAGCTGCTGTTCTGCAAGGAGTTTGTATTCAGAAGTGGCAGCAGCGGGAGCCATACCTATGCAGTATTTGGCAAGGCGTGCGAGGTAACCAGGGCACAGAAATGGAGTTACGTAGTACTGGATTAGATGCTCTCAACCTAAGTATTCATTATTTTACCTTTGTCCTCCAAAACTTGTCGCGAATGTGCTGACAGGTAATTAAATGGCGTTGATACAAGCTGGGCAGCTCGTGCAAAGTCTCTTGTGTTGTTTGGACTGGGAGCTAACGTTTTATTACTACTTGGTACATTCCACACCGTATAATCATCCCTCAAGAACTCCGCTGTCCCTGTTTCTTCCTAGACAGGAAAAAATATATGAAGATTTAAAACTAGGTCATCAAAACTATCCTGCCAGAGCTGCGCTGTAACCTACTAGCAGCCTCTGCAGTCAGTTTCAATAATGTTGAGTCTGCCTGTGTCAACTTACAAAATTAGAAAAATAAAGGAATGGCGATATAAATCACAGGTTTACATAGTTTTGTATCAGACCTGAATGTTGGCCATAATCAGTATCACAGCAAAATGCTAGACGACAAAAAATTGCCGTAAGAGTCTGAAAAAGCCTACCTCGTTACTTAGTGATCACTTATATCCAAGCAGCCTCAAGTTTTATGCCTCTCCTTGGCTATGAAAACCGTTAGGTGGTTATTAGAACATTAAGTGCCTCTTGCTCCCTGTCCTTCCTGTCCCAAACAGATGACAAATCTACACATCAGCTGCAGTCAGATTTGTCCTAGAGATAGAGGTCTCCACTATTAAGCTCCTAGAAGTTTTGCGAAAATTAACTGAAAAAGTTCATCCCATTGGCAGGAAACGGGAGAGGGTATCTAGACTTCAGCTAGGTATCATTCATGAGACACTTGCAGGATTGGGATAGAACAAAGGTAAATACAACCACCTCCGATATCCCCTATAACTACATAACCCATTTTCAAGGCCAATTCTTGCATTAAGGCCAAACACTCACTTCTGTGCCCGCCGTACAGTCAGTCAAGGGACGTTCTCCAATAGTTCTGGGCTCTTCTGGCTTGTTTTTATGCTGCGGGATCCTGACAAAACAGGTAGTTTAGAATAGCTTTTCCCCAGGCAGACCGATCATAACAAAGACTTGTTTTTAATTTTTTTAATTTTTTTTTTTTTAAAGACGCCCATTTGCAGATACTTAGAGAAGTTGCAGTAGCTCAAAGAAACAAGCTATCCACAGTTATCCAGAAAATTAAACATCTCAAGCACACTGTCCAAACAGGAAAGTTGCGCAATTCCACAGAGAAGCAACTCCAGCTTTCTCATGCCACTTCCACACAGCTGCTAGCGATTGTATTCCAGCCAATCCTGATACCGCAAATACAGTCACAGCAAAATTATATGGAATGGAATCAATCCTATATGTAATTCTTAATAAACTGAACTCAGCTATTACTTTTTTCCTCCTTACCCGCTGTTCTCTTTTTCATTCTCATCTTCAAAGATAGAAAATGCAGGCATGACAGGGACAACAATATTAGCTTTCAGACTTCCATCAGGCTCTTAAAAATAAAAGATAACCAATATTATCTTCACCCAACGAAGATTATATAGACAGTCACACTTTCACCCCTAACCAGGCCACTGATGTCGTGGCCACACCCAGCTAGACCAGGAGCATCCTCAGAATTGCCGCTCAATTCCTCTCTCCTGTGAGCTCTTGGAAATGGGGAAGATTTTTCCATCTCAAAACCAAGACTGACCAGGAGTACAGAAGCCTTCTTGGCTGCATCTGACCAGTTGTGAAATATCTCTGTGCTTGCTCTTGTAAGCCACTGCTACTGCCTGGTTTTCAGACAATTTTACTGTTACGATAAGACGGCAATTCAGGTACTAACACGCAGCCTGCAAAATGTTTTAGAAAAAGCTTTCCTTGTATGAAGCACCAGCTGTGCCCTTTTCAAAGTTAGGGTTTAAATACCAGAGAAGTCTCTACAGAGAAGCAACGTGTTTAATACACACATTCATAGGCTTGCTAACAGTAAGGTGCTTCTGCTGTTCTCAGACTGTCCATCAAAATTTAGAACCTGTCAGTAAATTAGATTTATTATCAGGAAAGAAGTGGCTTCTTCACTCCACACCTTATCAAACAACTACTTATCTCAAAATTATGAGGACTGGTGGGAGGGGTAAAGAGGAAATAAAGGAGTGAAATATCATGGACTGAAAAAAATAAGTATTACTTACCACTTTTTCTGCAAAAGATTTCAAATTGCTCCTCGCTTTCTTCAAGAGGAGATGGTTCAGGCAAGATGGGTGTTTGAAACATATCCATGAGAAATCCTAAAAAATAAAACCCACAAGAATATCACCCCCAGTAAAAGAAAATAAATTTTCAGAGGTTCTTGCATTGTGTAGCAGTCAAATCAAACGCCAATTAGTTATTATCATTTGTCAAATGCCAATAACCAATTATTCCTTCATATTGCATTTAAACACTCCAGACAATTGAACAAACACAGGAAGATCCGACTGGGCCAACACATACTTGTTGGCGTCATGGCCTTTTTTTTTCTTCCTCTCCAAGATGAGATTTCAAGTTGTCCTAAAGGAGCAAATTCTCCTTTATCTTCTCAGATATTTGGAAGACTAATGAATACCACCAGCTGTTTTTTAATTATTATTTTTACAGACATGTATTCAGCTGCAGCAGTTTGCTATGTGGTAGCAGTTAACAGGTTTACTATTAAAACAGAAGAACATGGCAGAAGAGTACAAAAGGGATAAAACAGTATCAGGATATTATTACTCCGCATCTGACATCAGAAATACAATTGCAATTTCCCTTTTAGGATTTTGAAAAAGCAATGTTTAGAATTGACAATGTCCGTTAAATCATCAAAGACCTTTTGCATAAGTCACCCTTGCATCAGCTTTGGGGGAAGCTCAACATCAACCAGAGCTGACTTATTAACTCCCTAACATTCTTCCACATTAGTCCGTTGTAGGTCATCACCTTGGAAACAGGAGTCCCTGACGGTACTGACAAGAGCAGCTCAGAGAACGTGCTGCCCAAAGAAGCCTGGCAGGCATGCCACCAGTGACTTATGCAGGAGTTTACGGGACGTGGCTGCTGGGACGTTATTAAAGCATATATTCCTGGTCATCCAGACAATCGCAAGAGAAGAGTACCAATTTAATTTTATTTTCCTCTTTGATTGAATGGTGTGCATGCCCATCACCAGATAGCCTCCTTGTATATTCGGCTCCACTAAAATTACCAGGCAAGATCCCATTAACTCCAGTGAAACCAGCATGTTATTCCAGATGCTTACCCAACGCTTCCTTCGTATGAACTGTAGGTGAAGGTTGCGCTTTGAACGGTGTTGCCTGCATTGCTCCTCCCAGCGAGGTGTTTGGGGTAGCTTGAGAAGCATTTCCAGAAGCAAAGGAAGAATTTCCAACTCTAGACACTAGAAACGAGAACAGCGAGATCATTTCTGAAGTAGCCTGGGATTGTTTATTAACATTTCGGTAGCCAGCAAAATGTTAGTAAGAGAAGTAAACAAGATGAGTAGCAGAATGACAACCCAGAATTTTGGGAGAGCAGATTTCGGCTTGTTCAGAGATCTGCTTGGCAGGTTCCCAAGGGAGGCTGCCCTGAAGGGCAAGAGGGACCTTGGACAGCTGGGTGGCCTCTGAGGACTCCGTTTTCAATTCACAGGAACGATCCATTCTGACACAGAAAGTCAAGCAGGCAGGAAGCCACCCAGGACAAACAGCGAACTCCCAGCTGGGCTCAAACAAAAAGGAATTGCACAGAAGGCGGAAACAGGGACTGGCTCCATGGAAGGGATATAGAGGCATTGCCCAAACATGCAGGGATGGAGTTAGGAAAGTCAAAAAGCTTAGCTAGGGTTGGAACTAGTAGCCACACGCTGTTGATCCCCAGCCAGTAACAGTCATATCAATAGCATCAGTCTTTATCAAAACTTGGCTTATTACCTTCTTTCACGTCCACAGAAGTAGTTAGCCCAGTGGTTCTCTTGTTAGGGTGCCTTCAAAGGAAAGATAAGAACATGAGCTTGAAATAAAAGCTATTTCAGGACTTGGCGGTAATGCACTCTAAGCAGTAAGGAGGCCTTTCCCAGTCTAGAACGAAGAAAACGTCCCAGACAGACGGCAACTAGTGATCTTATTTTTTTCCCCCATGAATGACTCTTTCTAGCCACACAAATGAAGCAAGTGAGAGAGCCTTTAGAATATTATTAGAGACTGACTCCAGAAAGTTTCTCATACAGTTGCTATAGGTATAAAACATGAAAGGCAGCAGAGTCCTTTAAAAAGGTTAAAACACTGGCATTAAATACTCTTCCTGGATACAGTTTGCCTCCAAGTAACTCCATAATACGAGTGAATGACAACTGCTTCCTTTTCCTCTTGTTGGCCAAGCCCACGCAGCCATGCTTGCTTTGCCAACCTAGGTTTCTTCCTCCATCCCCCAATTTTGTTTCCTGTATTAGCTAAGTCACACAAGCAAGAGCGCAGGAGATAAATACAAGCATTTTTTCTTCTCTGGAGACCTTCATGGCCAGATGTAATGTATGGGATCTACATGAACTAAGCATATCCCGTTGTTTATTTCAGGCATACCAGGGACTGCAATGCTGAATAATTACTTCAGTTACACACTGAATTTCCTCTTGGTCATTACAATTAAAACACAGGGTTAAAGGAATTAAAAACTGAAATGAAGACTGTAAGTTACATAAGTTTGATCCATGTCTAAATATTGGTTTCCACGGGCTACTTCAGATTTTTTTTTTTAGAAGAGAAAGAGACTTTTCTTTTGGTTAATTCTCAGCTGAAGTGTAGGCACTGCACAATTTGCAGAGCAAGAATTAGCCTGTTTATACGTACTGTTCTCCAGTGCTCCAATTAAGATCCGAGTCAGGATGTTCCCGTTCCTGAGCCGAAACATTATTGAATGGAGGGTGTAACAAACTGTTCTGGAGTTCTCCAAGCTCTTGCTGAGTTTTGACTGCATCCTTCTTATATGTTGCTTCCCACGGGGCGGTTGATGTCATCCAGTGGCTAATGGGTTTCGCTGACTGCAGTGTCAGAGCAGTGGATGATAAAGTACTTGATCGAGGCTGCTCTGGCACCAGACCTCGGGCGTTTGGCAGATCTGCACTTTGACAAGATGCCATCCAGTTCTGCTGTAGAGCTGCACCGGGTGTCACATGTGGATGCACCTTTAGAGATGAGAAATGTTCTTTTATGCTCAAAAACCCAACCCGCAAGTATAGCCATTGCCATTTTCCCTTTTATTACTGCATAACTAGAACAGTTTTTCATGCATAAGAGAACTTTCATATGCAACTAAAACTAAATCGTGGAGAAGCAAAAACGAACTTTTGGGTTTAACAATTAAAATATATTTCATCAAGTATTTAAAGTTATGCCAGGTATCTATACTAGTCAGGTATTGCAGCCTGAACTTCCAGATTTAGTTAACAATCTACTCTGGTTACTGTCTAAAGTGTGGTTAAATTTTGTGATATAGAATCTTAGAATCATAGAATCATTTACGTTAGAAAAGACCTTTAAGATCATCGAGTCCAACCGTTAACCCAGCACTGCCAAGTCCACGACCAAACCATGTCCCTAAGCACCACATCTACACGTCTTTTAAACACCTCCAGGGATGGTGACTCAGCCACTTCCCTGGGCAGCCTGTTCCAGTGCTTGACAACCCTTTTGGTGAAGAAATTTTTCCTAACGTCCAATCTAAACCTCCCCTGGCGCAACTTGAGGCCATTTCCTCTCGTCCTATCGCTGTTACTTGGGAGAAGAGACCAACCCCCACCTCGCTACAACCTCCTTTCAGGTAGTTGTAGAGTGCGATGAGGTCTCCCCTCAGCCTCCTCTTCCCCAGACTAAACAACCCCAGTTCCCTCAGCCGCTCCCCATCAGACTTGTGCTCCAGGCCCTTCACCAGCTTCGTTGCCCTCCTCTGGACACGCTCCAGCACCTCCATGTCCTTCTTGTGGTGAGGGGCCCAGAAATGAACACAGGATTCGAGGTGTGGCCTCACCAGTGCCGAGTACAGGGGCACGATCACCTCCCTGCTCCTGCTGGCCACGCTATTTCTGATACAGGCCAGGATGCCCTGGGCCTTCTTGGCCACCTGGGCACACTGCCGGCTCGTGTTCAGCCGCTGTCGACCAGCACCACCAGGTCCTTTTCCTCTGGGCAGCTTTCCAGCCACTCTTCCCCAAGCCTGCAGCGTTGCATGGGGTTGTTGTGGCCCAAGTGCAGGACCCAGCGCTTGGCCTTGTTGAACCTCATACATTGGCCTCGGCCCATCGATCCAGCCTGTCCAGGTCCCTCTGCAGAGCCTTCCCACCCTCCAGCAGATCAACACTCCCGCCCAGCTTGGTGTCATCTGCAAACGTACTGAGGGAGCACTCGATCCCCTCGTCCAGATCGTTGATAAAGAGATTGAACAGGACCGGCCCCAGCACTGAGCCCTGGGGAACACCGCTCGTGACCGGCCGCCAACTGGATAAGTTCATGAAGACTGCTCCTGTTGATCATAGCACATACTTACCACCGTCTTATTTGGTTCAGCTGATGTTGTAGATGCTGGTTCCAGTCTAGTTTCCTCCAAGCTTTTGGTGAGCTGGGTGAGCTGTTCCAGCTTCTGCTGCAGGGCTTGCAGTTCAAGGACAGCTGACTCTTTTTTCCATGTGGAGTCTCTCTCTTCTTCTTCTAAGGATTAAACAATGATATTAAGTGAAACAGTTAATCAGTATCCAAATGAGTTTCTCAACATGGACATTACAAGCTGCTTGAATTTAAAATATAGATATAGATATTCTGTGCAGCTGCAGGACGACACTGAGATCTAGAGGCATAAGTTTGGGAGAAGCAGGTATTTCCACAGAACTCAGCGTCTAACCTCTCAGTCCTGCTCTCTCAAGGGAGGGCTACACAACACCATCTCAGCACTGGCCTGGCAACCAGTGGCAGCCCTAATGCTTTTTAGCAGAGTTCAGAGGCTAGCCTACCTCTCACCTGGTGTGTACTCGTGGTGCCAGACCCAACCACTGTTTTAAAAATGTATTAGCATCTTCCCTCCCACTGAATCGCTCCCTTTTCCACCGACTACAATTTATCCATTTCTTCCTTTACCAAATTAGAGAATTACTTCTTTCGTCCAGCAACATCCCCCAGCAACATTTTTCCTCCCTCCTATAAATGGTCAGATATGCAACTAACTCACTTCTGAGCAGCTGCTCTTTATTTGCACTCAGTTTTGGTTCTCTAAGACTTAATTTGTCTATTCGAAAGCCCACCTACTTTTTCTCCAACATGTCATCATTCAGCAAACAAAGGTATTACCTCTAATTACAAACTTTGCCTTGAGACCATCCCGGCTACAAGTACACCATCGCTGACTACACAAGGGGGATCCCAGAGCTACATTTGCCAAGAAGACCAAGTGAAGACAGAGTGTCGCTCTTCGCTGCAGCATGCCTTTGATCAACTTGGGCCAAGGACAAAGCGTGGCATCATACGTAACCATACGACAGTTTAAAGCATGCTCTGGGCTCTCTCCGATTGCAGCTTACTGACAGGAACCAAGAAACTCTCGCTCTTGAATTACAGGTGGCAGAGAGCCACAGCTAGAGCTCACATCGGTAACTGGTACTGCTAAGAGCTGCTCACGCTTTCCTCCCGTTTCCTCAGAAGAAACGCCACACTCTATGAAAACCTAGGTTTGGAAAGACAAACCCAAGGGATGAGCTTAAACAGTAAATATCGATGTCAGTCATTTGGCATGTTACCCGATACTTCCAAGCTCACCCCACCCTGTTTCCGTATGGGGATGCTAACTCGGGCTTTGAGAAAGTTTTCAGGCTTCAGTAGAGAGGTTGAAAAGAAATGAATGCAGCCAAGTACTAGTTTTCCAAGAATATGAGAATGTTTCTGAAATAGCTAGATGGAAAGAGAAGAATACCCCATTCTTGCTGTCTTCTGAGGTGCTCGTATTTCTTGAAGTATCTCTTGGCTCTTAGCTCCTCAAATGAAAGTTCAGAGCCTTCACATATGAGCAGGTTTTTATCATACATTGCAACCTGCTCGCATTCGACAACAGTAGATGACGACTTAGGAAGAACTTCAGATTTGGAGATGTACGTAATGTACTTTCTGTGAGGAAAAATAAGAAAAAGCTCTATTCAAGTTTATTGGGTTTATTCTGGGAGTGTGTTAATTTTCCCACAGTGTGACTTTAAAAAAACCCAAACACTTACACTTCTTCTCTTCCACCAGAAGAACAGGACTGCGTACCAGCAGAACCAGGACCCTAAAGCAGGGCAGGGGAAATAAAAAATAAAAAAAAAAAAAAAGAAAGAATTCCAATATTATAGTTAACCATCCATTTTGACAAGACCAGCAACCACGAAACCCCTAATATTTAATTCCAATTGAAGAGATCAGACCATGAGCATCGCAAGAACAGATCAGAAAGACAGCTCTACAAGTCATCAGAGCCACCAGAGGAAGTTCATCCTGAAGAATTAGAATTAAGTTTGATGTAATCTCTGAGAGCTTTTGGAAGACAAACAAGATCCCAGAAAACTACGAGAGACAGACGTAGTTCTGGAAACTGCAGTCCAGAAGGACACTGGAACTAGTTGAACAGGTAGTTTCTACTCCAAAAAAACAGGAATGTAAGCTGTAGATCACTTGGGTTTGTTAAGAACAGAATGGGTCGCCTCATCCACTTTCTTTCTTTGACAAACTGTCCAACCTCAGGGCTAAGGAACAGGCAGCAGACATAGTAAGTTTTAAGCTCTATTCCATCATTCAAGATATCTTTCAGTATTTGCAGGCAATACCAAACTGAAAGAGTCACGAGCACTTTAGAAAACAGAACCAAGTTGAGAAAGGTTACATCAGCTTCCTACACGCAGCCTTTCAGTCTTTAATTTCACCCCCCGTTCACCTTTCATCTGACTGTGCCAGAAAGGCCGTGAAGAATTGTAACTAGCTTTGCCAAACCTCAGAAGAACGAGAGCTGCATTCTGGTACTTAGCCAAAATGAGTTACAAGTAGTACGGTTTCTTTTTTGTTGTTTTCTTGTGGGGAAGGGGGTGAAGGAAGATGACTACAGGGTGACAGGGTTTGGACTGTAAAGTTAACTCAAGATCTCCACGAAGTATGAACAGAACCTCAGCTGGAACTTGTTAGAGACTGACCTGGCAAGCTACAGAGGGGCTCATGAGCTGTGATAAAGTCATCTCCTAGTCATTTCCCAGCTCAACAGGCTGACTTCTACACGAAGCCACCATCCCACTGAGAAACAGCCTGGAAACTTCTCTTCCTGTGACATTATATTTTATTTGTTCTTAAAAAGAGTATTTAAAGAAGTAACTTGAATTTCATGAAAATTCTGTGTAGGCAATTTCCAAGAAGCATAACTGGCACCGAATCTATTGATAATATTATTCCTCTAAAGAATGCTAACTAGCTGGATGGATCAGTCTTTGCCTGTGATTCTGGAAACGTGTCAAGTGACTAAAAAGTGTGTCCCAATGCTTCCCAACTGAGATATTTCTATGTGATGCTTACAGCATAAAAACATCAGTAACATTTTTGAGATACACCAGGTATAGTTAGTATATTTTATCTTTCTTATTCAGTCAAGCTCATCAATCTAAATTTTATGTGAGGGCTCCACATTTTTCCCACAATGTCTAAGTCGCTTATTAATAGTCATTTACCTGATTTTTGCAAGTGTACACTGGGTCATTAAGGTTTGAAACACCTTTTCGAGGAGCCATTTGATTTGCAGCATGCGAAGTTTGAAGTGGTTTTATAATAGCAGCACCTGGGACAGAAAATACAGGTTTGCATTAATGAGTAGAAATCATTTTCTCATTTATGAATTTCTATTAACTTTAAGCATTGGAAAACTAATACCTCGTTTTGAATACATTCCCCTTAAGAATTTTAAATATGGCCAGGAAAACAGGGGGGGAAGAAAAAAACACGTTTCTAAAGGAAACTTATTTTCTGCAGTGACAAAACTCACTGATCGAGGTAAAAGATTAATCTAATTGAGCTCACAGGCAGATATCTTCAGCCTCACCTTGCGAAGGAGGATTCCGAGGATCATAATTCTGCAGCCAGCTAAATTGCAAGAAACGTCAGTTATTATCATTAAGTCACCTGTCCCTCATTCCTCCCCACTCCCCAGGAACTTTTGATTTCCTTGTATGGTCATCATGCCATGAAATGTAATGCTAAAAAACTCAGGTTAGTTACAGGACACTTATTACTGTGTATGGACATACGCTGTTAGCTTCACATTCGCAAAAATAAAAAAGCCTGCAACAGGCAGCAATATGTGGAAACTGGGATCTTGTTTTATCATCACCAGAGGGAACACATATCGTCATGATAAGCACCAGCTCTAGCGCTTCCAACAGCTACACGCTAAACTCCAGCAGGCACCCACTCTCAGCTAAGTACCGTGCGATAAGCACAGGAAGCTGGATATATGCATTATTGTCAACATATCCTCAATGTGGACTAAAAAAATCCAGCTCAGATCAGGAACTGTCCGATTTCACTGCAGTTCCAGCTACAGCCACAAACCAAAATCAAAGAAGGTCCAAATCAAGCAGCAGCTGAAGTATGCGTTCAACTGGTGGTGTCAATAGAAGCACAGGCAGCTCTAGGGTGTGCTGCAGCTAATTAATATGCTCTGGAAAGCATACAGATGTATCTAACTCTAAAAGCTGGGTGTCATTAGCGTGGCCAACTTGCTTGAGCTTCCAAGTAACAAAGCTCACACACAGTATTTTCCAAGATAGGCTGCCTGAAGCAGGCCAGGCTATGCACCTTCATAGTTTGGATCTACTTAACAGACACTAGACAGGAAATAAATCAATTAAGGGATTTTCTTTCTGGGCCCTACTTCACTGAAGAGACTCTGGTAGTTTTTCTTCAAATACACCCTCCAAAACATCCAACAAATATTGAACAGCAAAGAAGTATCGTTAAGCTTATTTCTACCTTTCACAAAAATAATCATTGGTCTACCTCTGCTACAGCACAGGGCATATGCACACAAGAAAAAAAATTAACTGTATGCTATCTGAATAGCTCAACAAGTAAAAGAATTACCAATACAGCTGTTGCAAGTTCTCTCGTGGCTGTGCCTGGTTGTGAATTCCCTTTTGAAGGACAGCGCCTGCACACTGCACATTGCCTTCATTTACAAGCTGCTGAGCCCAAGCAACATAGAAGTTAGATGCCTTGGCACCAATTCCCTGTCCATACAGGTAGTCAAAATACTGGCAAGGAGAAGTGAAGAACTCCGCCTGCATGAGATAAAGATGCATAAACACTTTCAAAAACATCCAAGGAAGCTGCAGGCAAAAAAACCTGCTAACAGTTTCTTAGTTACCATCATGGGAAAGCATTATTTTCTACAGATAAAACCAGTTGGTGGATAAGATACCTCTCACAAGCTAAACAGCTTAATAACACAGCTTTAAAAAAAACATGCTATCCTTCAGCAAGACTGAAAAGTTCTCAGAGCCCCTGCAGAGAGCAAACCATCTGAATTCCATACCACATCCCCGAGGGCTCCTTTTCCTCCCACAGCTCTTTGCAGTCACAGAACTACAGAAGGGTGGGACAACTTCAATTTTTCAGGATAGCTTAATTTCCAAAAAAGCATATACCTACCAGCTTAATGCAGTAGTTAACAAATCTTGGATCTTGGTGGTACCTCTTGTCACTCAGGAACATCTTCACGAGCTGCTCCAGGAGATGGGGCAAGCGGTTTTGTTTCTCTGGAAGGGGAAGACATCCTTCTACCCACTGCAGGTACCTGGAACACACCCGAGCACGTTACAAGCCTGCCGTGCACCAGCAGCGACGCGAACGGCCGCGCCACGGCCGCGCTGACCTGTCCCACGGGTCCAGCGGGTCAGTCCCTTGGTAGTTCCGTATCTGAGCCTCGTAGCTCCTGCAAGGCAAAGGGCGAGTCAGGCTGGGCCGAGGGGAGAGCCCCGCAGCCGGCGGGCAACCCCCCCTCCCGCGGCAAAGCCCGAGGCCTGCACCCCCACGCGCCCCCGGCCCCCCTCCAGCACCCGCACCCTCCGCCCGACCGCGCCCCCCGCACAGGGTCGGGTGGCCCCGGCAGCCCCCCCTCGGGCAGCGGCCCCCGGAGCCACCCCCCCCGCCCCGGGGGTCCCCGCTCACCGCACGGCCCCCTCCATCGCCCGCCCGCACCAACGGCTGCCGGCGATTCAAATCTGCCGCGCAGGCGCCCCGCGGGCTTGAGTCGTCCTCCCATTGGCCGCCTCGCTACGCCAATCCCGTCCGCTTCCTCCGGGAGGCCACGCCTCCTTTATCAGCCCGTTGGGCGGGTCGCCGGCGGGCGCTGGTCCCGCCGTCCCGGGCCCGGGCCGGGCGGCGAGGCGCGGGGTTACCCGTCACCCTTGCCAGGCAAGGGGGAAAACACACACATATAAAATAACAAATGCAGATTTAGCAAAGCTAAAGCTTGCATAGGCCAGCACTAGCCACTGCACCGGCGTCCGGGTGGGCGGGAGTCGCCCCCCGCTCTGCTCCCATTCCCTCCTCCGCACGCACAAGTAAACGTGGAGGTTAGGAGGAGCCCTGGAACAGCGCACACGGGGAAGCACGATGCCTCACACCCCGCCACCTCCCACCCTTAACTCCGTAATAATCGGCTCGTTTTTTCAGACTGCTGAATTTAATGTAATAAAGAGCTGTTTAACGCAGCTTACGTTAGTCCATATACGCATATAAAAGTGCTGTAATACAAGATTCCAGTTACAAGGAGTAGGTATTTCATAACATACTGAATACGGCACCGTTACGCGACTGGCACAGTCAGATACACCAGCTCTGCCTCTGCTTCCCCGGGAGGGGAGTTCCAGTTTCAACATTTATACCAGACTTTACATGAGATAAAGCTCCTTTACGTGACGAAGCTGTTTCCGGCATCAGCTGCCCCCTCCACGGTGTAATCCAGCCCCCAGCGCGGTGGCTGAAGGCAGCCAGCCGGGGAACACGCTAGAGAGCCAGGCAGCTGAGGATTAGCTCCTCCTCGTCGACCGATCGCCCTCGTTACGCAGCACTCTCCGAGGTCAGATTACTGGGTACAGCAGCGGTAGGGGACAAGTTTAAGATCTCTTCAAACGAAGGGCCTTCGTCCTCAAGGGGTATCTCTGCCTCAAACATACGCTGGAGCAGAGCGTCAACCGTCCTGTACCCTGCAGGTGGACAAAAAACGTCACTGTCAGCATCCATTCCTGCTCCTCAGCAGAAGTTAGGTAGCGGCTACCCTGAGGCAGCTCTTACTCAAAGGCTAAACACTTTACACTAAACAGGCAAGAAAAACACATGCCCTAAGTGATGTTCCCTGGTATTTTACCCCATGTATTTTCAAGTACTGTGAGCACTTGTAAAGGATAAGACCATCATTTTAAGATTTTAAGCACCTCTATTCCCATGTGTCCTTCAATGGATTTGTGATCCCCATCAGCTGCCGTGCCGAGAAGAACAAGATTGGGGAACTGCTAAGGTACAGCAAGAAAGCCAGAAGAAAAAGTAAGCATGAAGCTAGAGGAAAGGAGGATATAGTCACCCCGTGATCCAAGCCAGGAGGAACACAGAGTGCATACAGGAAGGAGAAAAGCAGACTTCTTGGCAACAGCAGGACCTCAGCCACCAAGACAGCATCTTCATAGACTGGCTACTGAAGACAAGTGTGCACAGGAAGGCCGAGGTGGGAAAGAGGAAAAGGAGTTGCTACAAAAATAGAAAACCAGATTAGATTGTCCACAGCTCTAAAAATCTCCAGCTGGGTTTTAGCTTCTTTTATAGCCCGAAGGAAGCAGAAGTGCGTGGAGGCTTCCCCAGAGACGGAGGCAGTTCAGAGCCTTGGCCTCTTAAACCGAAGACTGGGCAGAGTGCGGGGCTGCACTTACGTTTGGAGGCAATTTTAAACAGCAGCCCTTTAGACTGTGGCTTTGTTCCGCCTTCCCCCTCGAGGTCATGCTCAGCACTCTCCATATTATCAAGGAGCTGTTCATCCTGGAGCTCATCCCTACACAAGAAGGACCAGAAGTTACACCGGGGGGGCACGTCTTACCCCAGGGGCCCACGCGTACCCAGCAGCAATGGATTCTCCGGGGCAGGGCAAGCACCAGTCATGCTGTTAGTCTCCAGCATCTCCCCTGTCCGCTGGGCAACAGCCCTGGGCTGGAAGAGCTCAGCGAAGCAGACACAAGGCCAACGTGAGTAGCCTTCTGCTAACATCTAGACCAAGCCTACACGGCCATGACAGATTAGCAAGAACTTTGTGACAAGGAAGGGGAGTCTCAGCTCACACCTCGGGACAGAGGGTGGCATTCTCCTGCAGTCCCACAGCCCTCATCGGATGTGCCAAGCCAGCCACATCCAGCACAACCCTTGTGGGGGGCTTACTCTTGAACTCCCATTCCCAGCTCCTGGATTTTCTGTTCAATGGCTGTTTCTACTTCACTCTTCTCTAGGGAGTACTCCACAAAGAAAGCTTCCAAAATGAACGACACAAAGATACTGAAAGAAATGATAAGCAGAATTACGGAGCAGCATTTCCTTACTGGCATCCCCCCTGCTTTTGGGCATCAACTGCCGTCTCAGTATTCCCAGGCTCATTCCCCAGCACACCATCCCCTCCTCTGCTGGAGATGGGGAGCTCCAAGTCAGAGCAGCACTCAGTGGAGGTAAGAACAGATGCAGCAGATTCCTCTGTGCCACATGTCCTGCCTGTCTCTAAGAGTCACACCGTGTGTGACCATCAGTACCACCCTGGCAGGGGGCAGAGCCCCTCTTCCCTCCAAAATGGAGAAGAGCAACCCAAAACTTACTTGACAATAATTATCACCATCACAATGTGGAAGGCAATGAAATACAGCTTCGCAGGCTGAACCGTCACGTTGGCAAATCCATTGGCAAAGAGTATAATGGGAGTTAAGGGCAAGAGTGCTAGAGGAGGAGAACGTCTTGCTGTAGAGTAGTGCCAAGGGAGGAATCAGATAATACTGCCCAGCAATGACCTTCTGAACAAAGCCCTCTGCAGGGACCATTTCTCCGTTGTCTGGCACTACGTGCACGGGTGCGTGCAAGACAGGGGGAAGAGCAGAGTCGGGGAAGAGCATGGATCACCAAGCTCTAGTTTGGACCTTCCACCGCAAAGGATATCATGCCACTGATTGACTACAGTGAGCTCCATCAGGACGATGAAGGACGATGCAAAGTTGTTGAAGTTGTTCTTGCAGTACTTCCCACGGGCAAACAGAGAATCCTTGAGAGCTGGGTTTCCACATTCCAGGGCATAAGGAGCATTTGAGTTTGCAGGGAAGAACTGGATTTTCCCATGGAATAACTCCATGCCAATGATAGCAAATACACAGTACACAACCTGGGAAGAGAAACCCCATCGCCTGCTTCTCCAGTGAGCAGCAAGCTCCATGGCAAGTTTAGAGTTCCAGCAGGTTTTCCAGTTTTTACAGACATGGCAAGCTGCTGAGGAGCAGCGTAGAGTCCAAGAGACCCAGCCCACTCAAGGGCAATTACCAGGCAGGAATAATAAACCAAGAACTACAGCTTAAATACATGGAAATGAAGTATTCTCAAATCACAACAGGAGAACTTGTTTTTAGGAAGTTATTTGAGAAACAGTTTTCTCATTCAGCTTCTTGCCCAAATCACAGTTTGATTCGTTACAGTGTGAAGCCCAGACTGCACGGAACATCCTCACGCCCCGTGGAGCAAAGAAGAATGTCCTGACCTGGCAACTAGCAGGAACCCAACCCCTCTGCACACACTTACATGTGCAATGACCAAGAATCAAACGGACACTTACAGTTTCAAAGGCCAGCCATCCAGAGATTTGCATTTATCCTCTTGAAAACACCACAAGCGTGAGACTTAAGACACATTCCTGTAAAACTGGAGTGCTTTGAGCTAAGATACCAGGATTTCTTACCAGAGTCAGCCCACCAAATGTCAACATTGTCGGTACGATGTTTATCAGTGTGTTCATGATGACCCGGAACCTACAGCAAATGATTCATGACAACACCTGCTGTGGGGAGGCTCTTTTAAAGCCCATGCTTGCTTATTGTCACATCCCATCCAGCACGTGCTCCCCACATGCCCTTATTTCTAAGTAAGTCTCCAGAGAGGCTGCAGCAACTGGGCTCATCCCAGGCATGCTGGGACAAAGCCTTGGGATGCTTTGTTGAGCAGCCACCGTCAGTCCAAAGCAGCCATGCAGAGCAACTCAAGGCACTGTCGCAGCCAGCCTCTGACACACAAAACCCATACTCCTATCCCGTTCTCTTCATTACCTTTGAATGCTGTCAACAATCCTTATTAGCCTGAGGACCCTTAAGATGAAGACAATGTCCAGGATCTGTTGGCTGTTGTACTTCGTGGCTGAGAAAGCAAAAAAGGTTTTTCTGTTATGAAAAATAAGCAGGGAAGTGTAGAGATAAAGCATGTTCTTACATTTGTTATGATTATGTTCTTATTAAACACTGTTTATAACAGGTATTTATTTAAAAAAAAAAAGAAAAGAAAAAAGACTGGGTTAGTTCTTAGAAACCCTATAGGAAATTCATTGTCCTGTCAAAAAGCCTCCCAAGCCCAAAGGTGATGGCATCCCAAGGTGATGGCAAAAGGCGACTCAAGACCACCGAGTTTCCCAGATGCATGCAGACTGCTTAAGCTGCACTTACTCGATTTCAGGGTGGTATTGAGTATCGTTGCAGTCAAGGCAGCAAAGATGATGAGGGTATCAAACCTAGCATGAGGGAAGGCAGTGCTGTTAGATTTGTGGCAAGAGAGAATGGGCGCTTAAGCTGCCACACGACACATGAAAGTAGTAAGCCCTCTTCCTCACATCTGTGCCAGGCAGCCCTGCATCATCTCAAACTATTTGCAGGGTGGGAAGATGGGAAAGCTTTGTTTAGCAAAACGCTTTCCCCTGCCCAGCCACCATCTTCACACACTGCAGAGTTACTTTTGACTGAGCTAGCAGAGCAGGGTAGAGAACGGTAGTCTCTGTCAGAGCCAGGTTATAGCCAGGAAAGAGCACAACATCCTCTGATACATACAATCATTTTAATTACACCCTGGCACATGAGTTAGACAGCCCATCTCTCCAAGAGACTTTCAGTTCTTGAGGGGCTGCACAAAGATCTCACCACACTTCACACCACCTTTAACACATTCATCCCACTCACCAGTTCCAGAACTGATTTTTGCCAAAGAACGCCCTCGGTTCGTAAGTGTACACTTTCAGGAGTATCTCGATTATATACAAAGCAAGGAAGACCCACTCTGCGTAAGAAATATAGGGGGTTTCCTCATCCAGAGCAATGAAGATAGCATTTGTTAGAATGATCACATCGTAAGTCCAAACAAATCCCCTGGAAAAAAGAAAGAGAAATCAGTTTGCCACTCCCAAGAAGGTAGAAGTTACACAGTTATTTCAGAAGTTCTTTGTCTCCTCTCCCCAAATTTAGGTAAACTACCTTTACCCATCAGTTCTCCCCAAACCCGAGAGTTTAGGAAAGTTACTACAGAGTTTAGCTTTGTCCTTGAAGTCCAAAACAAAGCAGGGCACAAGCCTTCAAGGTACACCACTGCTAATGTTCTCAGTGTTAAACAAACTCGTAGAGACTGACTGCAACTGTGTTTCTAACAAGCCAGGCAGCATTTCTCAAGCAGAAAGGCTGGATGAGTAAAACAGAAGACACTACAAAATTGGGAGGGGTGGCTGGTACACAGCTGGGCGTGCTGCAGTCAGAGGGACCTGGACAGGCTGGGAAAGAGGGCAGCAAGGAATCCCACCATGTTCAAAGGGAAATGCAAAGTCCTGCTCCCAGGGAGGAAGAACCTCAGGCACCAGTGCAGGCTCAACCACCTGAAAAGCAGCTCTGCAGAGGATCTGAGAAGGGTGGTGGTGGGGTCTTGGTTGTCAAGTTGAACTTGAGCGAGCAATGCACCCTGGTGGCAAAGGCGGCCAACAGCATCCTGGGCTGCATTAGGAAGAGGGTTGTGAACAGGTCAAGGGAAGTGATTTTTCCCCCCATCTACTCCGTACTGGTGAGGCTGCATTTGGAGTGCTGTGTCCACAGCTGGGCTCCCCAGTACAAAAGAGACATGAACATACTAGGGTGAGTGCAGCAAAGTGTCACAAAAATGATTAAAGGATGGGATAGTCTGACACATTACACGTTGAGATTGCTGGGATTGTTCAGCCTGGAGGGGAGAAGGGCCAGGGGAATCTCAGTATGTACAAATACCTGATGGGAAGGTGTAGAGAAGGTGGAGCCAGACTCTCCTCAGTGGTATCCAGTGAAAGCACAAGAGGCAAGGGGCACAAGTTGAAATACTAGATTTTCCATTTAAACAAAAAAGCTTTTTTTTTTTTTTAAACCAAGGGTGGTCAAACACTGGAACAGGTTGCAGAGAGGTTATGGAGTCTCCATCCTTGGAGACACTCAAAACCCAACTAGACATAGCCCTGAGTACCCTCCTCTAGCTGACCTTGCTTTGAGCAGGGGGATTACACTGGACCATCTCTAGATGTTCCTTCCAACCTCAGCGATTTTGCAATTCTGGGAAGACTCAGATGTGAAACAGAGCACGAGTAGCTCATAGTACCAACTTGGTAAGAGCTGACGAAGCAGCACAATGCAGCTATGCAGCAGCGACTGCTGACATAAAATCACCTTTAAGAGAAGCATTTAGTCTGGTCCTTCAAGGCAGGCCATAGAGCACTTCTTGCTTTCAGTAAGAACTATTTACACTCAGCACCTATAAAAGGTCTGAACAAGTGGGACTGGAAGAGATATGGACTCACCAATAGCCAAGTCTTGTTTCTCCGCACCATTGAAGGTAGGCTAAGAGCAGAGCTGGTCCACAAAAGACTTTTAAAAACAGAACCCCCAATGTTTGCCTAAATGCAGTTTGCACTTTCCAGCACAACACCCAGATGAGCATTGGCTTGCAACACCACTGCTCTGCAGCCCTTTGAATGTGAAGAGCTGCTTGCTCCACCAGTAGAGGCTTACCTGTGCCTAACCATGCTGCGCAGGAACCGACTCACCGCTGAATTGTACACACGAGGCATCCATTGCCCCAGCGGATGGCTGCGTATTTTCAGGGTAATCACCTGGATGTTGAGGAGATCTGCCAGTTGTACAAAGGACTTCTTGTCTGCAGGAGGGGAAAGCACTACACATTAGTCTGCTGTCATTAAAAAAAGACAGTGTCTGGCAAATGCAAACCTATATGCACATGAGTTGCAGCAATCTGGACTCAGTATCTGTTCACGGCAGCAGGCAACGCACATGCCCAAAGTGGTATCCACCACAAAACAGGCTGAACTCCGTACTCAAGCGGCTCCTCTGCCCCATTCCTGGGGGACTGGCTCAAGCCACAGGCCAACAACCAACACAAACCTTTATTGATCAGGATGGGCACGATCTAGCACGAGGAGACTGACCCATCTCTCCTGATATCCTGTCTCCAGCAGGAGCAGAGCGAGAGGCTTCAGAGGACTGTGTGGGAAGCCACATTGCTTGGTGGAATCTGATAACAAGGGAGGCTTTCCTTGTCCTGTGCTGAGAACAGGAGGTCCCATTCTCCATGGCGAGCTTGGCCTGATGTCAAATGGCCACGAAGAGCCACCAACAGCATACATGACACGGGCTACAGCACATGCAGAAAGAACAACCTTTCAGGACTTAAGCAATCTGGAGAGAAGCAGGAAGAGGGGCCTGGAGTCCCTCTGGGTCCATTACAGACCACAAGTCCCAATGCCAAAACCCTTGAAGTGTCAGGCTCCTGACCCCAGGCTCCTCCCCAATCCCTTGAGCATAGCAGTGCCCCACTGCTCACCTATGAAACCCTTCTGCTCATCATCCGAGATGCGTAGCAGCAGCTCTCGGTGGGAGTTGCTGATATCAGGAGCCACCAGCTTGACAAGCTGCTTCCATCGGGCTTCTCTAACCACAACCTGTGCTCCCTCCTCTTCCTTCAGGAGGTTGAAGGCCTCTATCATCTTGCGGCGCTTCATGTAAGCAAGCTTGCGGATCTCATTCTAGAGAGAGTATCAGGATTCAGGCAGCTTCAGTTACCCTTCCCCCTCCTTTGTTTTTTTTAATCTTATTTTCATGGCACAGAGATGCAAGAAGACTCAGAGGAACACATTTGGAGTGATATTAGACACAAAGTACAATCAATGGGGTGATGAGATGCTATTTAACAGACAACCATGTGCCCTCTGCACAGCACTCTGGAAAGATCACTAGATTGCTTGCTGCTGGGAGATGCATTGAAAAAAACAGAACAAGAGACAAAGGATAGTATCCTACAGGAAGGAGATGGGGGGATATCTTTCAAAGATCACAGGATCTGCATGCCCACAGGTCACAAAAGCAAAGAGGATGTGTCCTGTTTGCTTCCCATCCGTAAGCGAATACTGCTGAGATCAGGGGTGGAGATCCTCTTCTGCACATGATTACAAGCAGGCTGAAGAACCTTATACGCTTGGGAGACCAGCCTCTGGGAAGACCTAGCAGACTGCTTATTGAGAAAGAGCCAATCCCCTCATGGGAGCACGCAGCAATTTCCAGCTCTCACCCTTTGATCACAAGTACCGAACTGCACCTACTCAGTTTGGGAAGAAGTAAGAGTTCCAATTTACTTAGACCTGCCTTGACATTTCCTTTGCTTTAAGAGCACATGCAGTGGCAGCAAAAGTGCTGTGTATTTATAGCCAAGTAAAAACAGTCCCCTGCATAAAGACAGTGTTTTTGAGCTAGGACTAAGACTAACAGGAATAATGCAGAGTCATGTGCCTCCTATCTGTTGCAACTTCTTGGGTCCACAACAGCATAGAATATTTCATCGTTAAATGCTAAAAGCAGAACTCACAACAATCCCCATGATATGAAAGGTGGACCTGTGCTTGTTACTTGCAGAGCATCAGCAAAGGCCAGAAGCTTCTCCACAATTTCCAGAAGCAGAAGCTTTCCAAGGGAAGGCCAGATATTTCCTCACAAGGTTATACAGAACAGCAGGCAGTCACTGATCACAATTCAACCCTCCAAACATTACCTTCAGGTGTTTTTTGTAGTTGTTGTACACCACAGCCAGGAAGAGCGACATGAAGATGTAAGTGTTGACGATGACAAAGGCAATAAAGAACAGGGCATACCATGAGCTGAAGTCAAACGCTGGCATCCTAGAGAAAGGGAGAGAGATTGCTACTTGCTGAGCAGACAGATAGAGAAAAATAAGAGAAACCACAAGAAAACAGTCTACCAGATGGATTTCAAAGTACGGCTTTCGCTAGCCAGATCAAACTTCCCAGATAATACCCACGCTAGGCAGAAGAGCCAAAACTGTGCATTAGTTCAGTTACAGAACAGTTTTCTTCCACTAGGTTTTCCTCCTAGTTTATCAGTCCCTGATTGAAGGGATGCAGGAGAGAAAGCACAGAGATTAAGCTTGTGTCAGTGTGGCTTAGTTTAAGTGCAGCCTTGAAGTGATGTCTCAGTCATAAGCTGGTGATTTATTGGCTTCGTAGACCCTCACGGCACTCAGACCTCCCCTTCCACTTACTCTAGGAGGACTAGCTGCATTTCTCAGTCTAAATGCCCAGGGTCCCTGTAACATCCCAGTTCTGCTCAGTACACCTCCAGCACACAGATGAGAGTGCCATTCCTCCCTGCCCCCCTCTCGGATGGCACCTTCACAGTACAAACGGAAATGGGAACGCAGTTAGAACAAATGAGGATGGAAAGCTCAATCCTCACATAAATTTAACACAGCTGTGCAAATTAAAGTCTGCATAGAAAGCCCTGAAAATATTACCAGAGAAAAAGTCATCTGATCACTAGAGCACACCCTTCCTTTTTAGGAAAGGGTTTTAATCAAAGAGTGTGTGTGTTTGTCCCTCAGGTTTAAGCCTTCGTCAGCTACTGGGTCATTTGGAAAGCAGTATTTTTAAAGCAACTTTTCTAAAAGTCTTCCTAACCTCAGATTCTGCTTCAGAGCCATTTAAAAAACAGATGGCTGACAATTCATGAAGCCCCTGCAGGCTGGAAAAGTAAAAGCCCTGTTGCTGCTCTGAAATACCTTGTCGTGCAAAACACAGTACTGTTCTAACTAGAGATCCTGCCACTAGGAGCAGGACACCAGCATTCACAACAGAAGACTGCAAGCTCAGCATACATACATGACATCCGGGCTGTTTGCTGTCGTCACCAGCACATAGAGGTCAAACACAATTTCTAGGTAGTTTTTGAAATATGGTAAGCCTTCTGCTGTCTGGAGATTCCTATGAGGAAAGAGACAATCTGAAGTTAAGCAGAGAGATCACATGTCCCACCACAGGAACTGCACATATCAGCAGTGCTTGTATCCACTAGTAATCGTTTGGAGTTGCCAGATTCCCTCCTGCCCGAAAGTATCACACCCGTTCTTCCCACCCAGCTCTGAGCAAAGGAAGTATTCACACCTCTCACCAAACAGCTTCAAGGCCATGAGGGAGAACATGAGAAGGCTAAACATGAAGAGCAAGAAGACATAGGTGATTTCTGGCAACGTGTTGCGGATACTGCGGAAGGCTCTCCGAATCTGCCAGGGAGAAGGGAAGCGTTTAGAGGCAAGGTGGTACCCGTTTTCCCCTCACCATCCCATCCGGATCAAACACCTACACAGGGACAGGCAAGCAAATTGGGACACAGGTACTCTTCTGTCGCCTGGCAGGAGACATTCTGACCCAGATGTGCCAGCTCTGTTCTGCTAAAACCCGCAAGAGTACCAGGCCTTTCCGCCTCATTCCCCAGAGCAGATGCTAGGAGAGACCCTATCTACATACCATCATGAACTCAGCTGGCCAACGGACAGAGGGCCCTGTGGCACTGCTGAGATGCTCTTGCTGCAGGGGACTGGTCAGGGACAGAAGCTCATCACTCCAGGCTACAAAACACATGCTCTGAGCCTGCAAGTTCAACTGCTGCCTCCTCCAGGCCCCCACACCACAGTAGTTTATTAATTTGTAAGTCAGGACCAGAACGGTCTTGGGCAGCAGGGCAAAGATCTCCCCGTGACAAGAGGAATCAGAGTCCAAATCACCCACCTGGACTACAGGTTAAGTTTCTGAGAACAGTGTGACACTTGTGCTTGTTTGCCTAGGAGACTTCCAGAAATAAATAACCTGGCCCCTGACCCAGGGAGAAACAGTCTTCTCATCTGCAGTGCTGCTCATGTTCACTCCTCCTGAGGACAGCATCTAAGTCTGCTTGCAAACAGAGGCTGCTCCTCCACACGGGCTGGACTAAGCCCAGCCCATGGGCTGACCTTACAAGAATCATTTTTCCTTCTCCATGCAGTCTTACACTTTGAAGCGAGATCTTCCCTAAATCATCATAGCACCATGTTTGGTGAGAAGCTCTAGTTCCAGCCTCAAGCACACTCGGGGCTCTGAGCACCAGTAACCCAGCCCACAGGTACAGGGCGAAGCCTTTTGGTACTTTGCACAGAGCCCAGGCAGCACCAGTGCCAATGCACCCTTTTCTCCATCTCAAATTCTTGCTTCAGGCTGAGAGAAACCTTCATTTACAGGAACCTAAATTCTGCCATTTCTGCCCAAAAACCTTTCTACTAAATCCCCTGGATCTCAGAAAGCAACAGCCTGTCCAAAAATAGGACCCTGCACCAGGGGTACATCCCACCAGACCTCTTCCTCACCTGTCGACTCTCTGCAAAGTTGATCAGGAAGATGGGCCTCACAATTCTTGACCATCGAATGCTCCTCACATTGTATATCCTGAGGACCCCATATATGGCCAAGTCTATTAGTGATAACTGTAGAAGAAAGAAGGAAAATTCCCAGAAGCAATGTTGGAAGTGTGTCTAGATGGTGAAGACAATAGGGTTAGCTGATACAAGACAGATGCACACCCGACAGGTTTGTGAGAACAGGCCGAGCTGTTGCTTGATTTCGCTATGGCTCTGGTAGAGCCCTTGTGCATCAGGCCTGTGTTACCAGGAAAGCAACAGGAGGAAAAAAGCCACCTCAACCTTGGAGGCTCCCCTAGGCCTAACTGACCAGGATTGCAACCATGATGCAGATGTTCTTGGTATCCTTCCAAAACACGTTGCGAAGGGTGACTTTTGCAAAATGTGTCAGTCGGCCAAAGAACACCAGAAGGCACAACACCTCGACCAGAGAAGTGACCTGCAGAGAGAGAAGGGGCGCAAGTCAGGACAACCAAGAGCAGCGCTAGCCCCCTTCACACAGATGAGGATGTTCAGGCTGGGGTACAGCAAAGAAAAAACAGGCAGAGTCAGTATAAAAGTTTTTCCAGCAGGTTTTGCCGTCGGCTGTTTTGCAGGTTCACGTATCTGGCACTGAGCAATAGTTTCAGGCTTTCTTTTGCAAAACTCCCTGCCACAGGCAGGTTAAAGCCAGTAAATTTGTATTTACTTAGGATTCAAGGAGCACATCTCTCACAAACACACTAGTGCAGAACAAATAAAGGCTACAGAAAAGTCAGTCCTAAGGACAACACTCCACTTCCGCTTTCAGACATGAGGACTGGACTTGGATCACATAGAGGGTTGGAATTGTTCTCTGCGATGCAGAAAAGCAACATGACTTTGTTCATGGTCACATCAGCCATTGCTGATGGCCACGATGGCTCCCATAGGCCCTGTCTAGCTCCTATGCCCCTTTTTTTGTCCCCATTTCAGTAGATCAAAGATATCAACAGAAATATCAGCATCAATTATCTCTTGACACCTTTGACAACTAGTTTCAAGCAAGAAACCCTTGCATGCTCTACCAAGTAATGCAATATTAGTTGAATTGCTGCTTGTACACTGAAAACTTACCAGGAAGGGGAGCGGATACACAGCAGGTTCTTCAAACACTGCAAGGGACAGGTTGAGAAAGATGAAGAAGTAGGTGGCTGTTCGCATAATCCAGTGGTTATAGAGATAATAAAGCCTGCAGAAAAAAGGCAATGGCACCATAAATAGAGGCTTCAGTGCACGTGCCCATGGGCTCACCAAATTCACCTGGGAAGAACAGCACACGCTGTCCCAAACAGTCATGGAAGAAGGGTAACAGTAGCACAGTTTTTGGCAGCCAGGGATTTGGCAATTTGTTTCCCGGCCCTTCCCTATAGTCTCATAGCTGATGGACACTATACTCCCTTTCAGGTAGCAAAAAACCCAGGAAGGTGGAACACAGGTGTTCTTCAGTTCAGTTTAAGACTGCAATGTATGGATTTGGTAAAGCTGTTACCTTTTTATAATTACCTCGTTCCTTAATTTGAGCGCAAACTTCTGCTAAGCTCAGGTACCCACATGACACACAAAGTAAGTCTGATTAGTTATCTAACACCCTTTCTTTGCAGGTTAAAAAGCAAAGAGATAAGAAAAGCCACCAGAGAGAAGTATGGAGTTGCACAGTAAACTACTTTTTATACAGAGCTTAAGAGGTATTCTATCCCCTACGGCAGCAAAACCTCTGGTGAATGCTAGCAATAACCATGAACACATCCAGCTCTAAGCCTCCCACAGGAGGCTTCACACAATGGCATGCAACAGCAGCTCCTTCGGGGAGACGGAGGAGGATCTTTGCAGAGCAGATCTGCAGAGCATATAGTTTCTCTGCCAATAAAAAAGCTGCCAACGTTGCCAAACAGTCATCTCATTTGCCCAATAACCACCTGCATAAAGACTACAGGGCAGGTGATTATACAGATGACATGATATTATACCCTTAGTAACACCATCAAGACACGATCACATAAAACCTGCTCATTCCTACTATTTATACTAAGCATACTTGGGCAGGACAAAACTATATGTACACAGTCTGTTTTTCCAAAGCAGACAGACACTACGGTTACACAACAGCATACACCTGCTCAAAGCCTTTGTAACAAACACAATTAACCATGCTTGCGTCTCCAAGATGCCCAAGAAACTTCATTAGCTAAGACATGGGAACTAAGTAAAAGGGAAGGGTTTTGTGGGGAGGGCTACAGGAGTCATTAATGCTCACACACTGCTTTGCTGGCAGTCTATTGTATCACCTTTCCTTTCTACACTAGCCACCTTCTCTCAAGTTTTACACAGGGAAATAGGTAGCCTAAAGCAGGCCAAGTCTGAGGGAAAAGCCACCTCTCTACTGAAGCTGCTCAGCCTCTTACCAGCAGCTAAAAGGGAAGAGTCACCGTTGGAGGAAAAACGGTCTTGACTTGGGGAATTTCACTCTAACTTATCGCCAATTAACATAAGCTTTTAATTACTCCTGCCCCTAGCAGCTACCGCCCTTTCTGAAGTACACCTGAGAAGAGGTGTCCTGCGCCCCTTTGATTAGCTTTGGTGTGCAGCAGATTGGTGTCACCCGCTGCCACGCCGGCTAGCGATGGCTGTGACCGCCTGGCACAGGGTTGTTCTCCCGCACAGGCCAACTGTGCAGCCCCCTGCTACCAAAACCCTGCCGCTTACACCCAGCACGGCCACACTCCAGCACTCCCTTCCACGCAGGCGAGGGCTGACCAAGCTTCCCGTACTCTTCATCCCCGCAGTGTGCTACAGCTTCCATCTTGAAAGATTTTAATTTTTTTTTTTGCTCCAGCAAAACCCAAGTTTTTGTTTCCCTTCCTGTCCTCAACATCCAGATGCACTAAGTCCCATTCAACATATGCATTTCAGGTTAAATCCAGTTCTTTGCATCCCACCCAACCAATCTTCTCAGCGCCCAGCTGGTGAACCTGAAGTCCCTAGCCTTTGCTGGCTGTTGTTCTTTGGACACACACAGTTGCGGTTGGTTCTCCCCACCGCAGCTTGAGTGCCACACAGCCCCGCACGCTGCCTGCGAGACCAGCGCAGAGCCCTGCTCCAAGGCGATGGCGTGGGCGTTTGCAGGGATGCAGACCTCCTTACCTGACTGCCTCCGGGGACGTCTTAAAAGGAATATTTCTGTTGTACTGCGCATCGGAGACAAATGCTGCTGCCAGCAGGAGATCCTGTGGAAAGGGGAAAAAACACAGGCAGCTGGTCAGTAGGTTGTTGGAGCTCGAAATAAAATTTAAGGCACATATTCAGGGGAACCCCCTTTCACCCCAGGGCATGCTATAGAGGCAAGAAGTGTTACAAGGGATGCCACAGACTTCGCACACCCACGTCCCTCTTCTGCTAGCGAGGACCCATCACCGTCCCACCCCGGGGCCGGGCCGGGGGACCCTCATCCTCCCTGGGGGGATAGCAGCGGACGCCCCGCTCCGCTACCTGCGAGGCCGCCTCCGCCATGGCGCGGGCAGACGCTGCGGCTCCCTGTCCCCGCCGCCTTTAACGGGGCCCGCCCCCGCCCCGGCGGAAGCGGGAGGCGGTGCCGACCCCGAGGCCGGAGCCGGAGCGGGGATGGGTCCGGAGGCGCTGCGGCCGCGGGTCGTGCGCTGGGCGCTGCTGGCCGCCTTCGCGGCCGGGGTGCTGGTGGGCTGGCAGGCGGGCCGCGTCCGCCGCCGCTTCCTCCGCTGGCGCCAGCGCCGCCTCCAGCGCAGCCTCGCCGCCGCCCAGGAGCAGCTGGAGGCGGCCTGAGCCGAGGAGAGCCCTCGGTGCGTCCCTGCGGCCGCGCTGCCGGCAGCCGGCCTCCCTCCCTGCCCTGGCAGCGGGCGTGGGAGGTGAGCGCGACCCTCGGCTTGTCTCCTCCAGCAGCCTCGCCTCGGTGGACGCTGCCCGAGCGGAACCGGATTCGCCCCGCGCCGCTGTCGGAGCCGGTTTGAAAAGGGCCGGAGGAGACCGCGTCGAAGCGCTGCTGGAAAAGGACAACGTCTGTGGGACAGGGCCCCTCCTCTGTCCTTCGGAAGACAAGATCCTGGACTGCGTCCGACTGACCTAACAAAATACTGAGGGTATAGCAACGACGACACCGAATGCATGTCCGTGTTTCAAAGGGGTGTCTGTATTTGTCTTGCTTTAACTCTGCCACCGAGGTACGCCGCTCCGCCCTCGCCAGGAAGCGCTGCCGATACATTAAACTGGCAAAAATCACGACATGACGTTCCTAGATGTGTTTATTTCTCTGTTAAGTGAAAACGTACCTTACGGGCGCCTGTAATGAGCAACAAACCTCATTATGAAAGTACGCATGTGAAAAAAGCCTGTGGGGACGATTAAGTGGTGGAATAACTGCGTGCGTTGGTAGGATGAGTGAGCAAATTAAATGAAGGATTATTTGTGCTTTGGGCTCTCAATTTCTGCCTGCGCTTTGGACAAGGAATTGTGGTGATAGCTGTAGCGTGTTCCTTCTTCCCCTCCCATCGCTAGCGAATTCCAGAAGAGTATTTCCTTCAGTCTGAGAAAAGGGGGTGCTTCTGCTTTGTGCCGGAGGACTTACTGCACGCTGTGCAGGCTGCTGCTTTTCAATTATATTACTGAAGTGTGAAAGTTTTAGAAGTTTTTTGGGGAAAAAAACCTGCCCAGCGCCCCTTAAGATCACAAAATTTGTAGCCAGATAAGTAGTCCTGTGGCTTTTTGGTAGAAACAAGGTTTCAGACCTTTGGAAGTTCCTTTAATGCAAACGCCGGGGTGTGTGGTTCCGCACAGGATCGAGCGCCCGTGTTCAGCAGAGCTGCGGTTCACGGGAGCGCGTGGTTCAAACCACACCTGCTCAGTCCAAGTTGTACCTACTTTACCAGTGATGTGTTGTACCTTTTCATGGTGTGCCTTTTGGTGTTTTTAACCTCAAGACTGGCAGACTGTTAGAAACGGGGGGTTCCGTACAGCTGCCGATGTCAGGTCGTGGCCTCGTCTGTGTCCAGGTGCCATTTTGTCGGGGCGAGGGGAGCGATTACCAGCAAGTGTGAAGCGTGCGCTGGTGCACGTTTTCCAGCCCAAGCTAGCAGCTGACGTACCACAGCCTTACGGGTTGCGCTGGGGAGGGAGGAACAGGATTAACCTGCGGGGTGGCTGCAGGCCGGCTGCCTGTCAGTCCCCAGGCCCTGCCTGGCCAGGGGTGACGCCAGGGCTGGGCGAGGCCCTTCTGGCTTCGACCCGCGGCCCAGAGCGGGGTCCGGCGGGTGCCCCTCGCGGCGGGGCAGCCCCGAGGGCGGCCAGGCCGTGCCCAGCCCGGGCCTGGCGATCCCCGGGGGCAGAAGCCGCCCGGCTCTCCCTCAGACGGGCGGCCCGCGGCGCCTACGATTCCCGGCGTGCCGCGCGCCCCGGAAGTGACGGCGTCTCGCAGCGCCGCCGCGCCCGTTGCCTAGCGACCATGTCGGGGCGGCGGGCGCGGGGCCCGCTGCAGCGGGTGCAGCGGCGGAGCCGGGAGCTGCAGGCGCAGGTACCGGGGCGGACGGCCCGGCTCGGGCTATGGGCGCGGTGTGGCGCGGCGCGGCTCTGACGGCGCCTGTGCTGTGTTGCAGGTGGAGGCGCTGCGGGCGGAGAGCGCGGCCCCGGCCCCCGGGCAGCGGAAGGCCCTTTCGCAGAGGTGAGGCACTGCCCGAGGGGTCCCCGCCCGCCGCCCGGCCCCTGCCCTCAGCCTTCCCCCCGCTCTTAACTGTAGTGGCGCTCCGAGGCCGGGAGTTGCATAGCTTAACTGTGTGTTGTGGAGAGAACCATCTCCTGGTTGCTGTGAGCAAAGCCCCTGGCAGATTCATTCCGTTCCCCGTCACCTTGGCGTCAGAAGGAGCAGACAGTTCCCTGTACACCTTTCGGTTTTTCTCCTAATTGTACAGGTCTCTTCCCAGCCCCTTCTCACTCCTCCGTTTTCCAGGCGGAAGCAACAGGGTAGCTGCTTGCCAGTCCTCAAGGGCTGAGGTGGTTTTAGGTGGGAACTTGCACATCCGAGGTAACAATCAGCTGCCGTTTGGGCTCGTATTGGTATTTGTCAAGCTGCACGCACACAGAGCTGGGCGAAGGTCTGAGTTTCTACATCTACACCTTTCAGTAAGCACGCATGATTTGCATCACCCATCTATCAGAATTTTAAGAAAATGCTCTCTCTCTGTCTTGCTTTCAATGCAGATGTCTGCAGCTGAAGAAATTGGTGGATGAGAATACAAATGCTCTTCGTAATTTGACAAAAGTAAGTACGGGGACAAATTTGTTAATGGGTTTCTCCAAAATGCATCACGGTGAGTATTTAGAGAACACCAGCCTCCTCTGATTTTAGGTGCCTCAAGAGCAATGCCTAGCACTGCACAACCCCTGACTGGGATCTCCGAGATCCATTTATGTTATTTAACAGCACATTTTTAATGCTTTAGTGTGTACGAGTTCTGCCCTTAAAATCTTTTATCAACACAATACATTATAAAATGTTTATCAACCCAATGCATTGTATTGAAAGCGGAGAACATAGATTTCAAATTTAACACGAAATTTCATCTTGGCAGAGTAAAAGGGCAAGAAAGATGTCACTAAAGAGGAGTGACAGCAGCCCAGGAAGGTGAAAGCTTGTAAGACACGTCTGGAAAACTATATAGGGGAACTTGATCTTTGATTCTTTGAGCAATTTGTTGTCTTTCTCAGGCTGATGAGCCTGCGCCAGTGGGGAATTATAATCAGAGGAAAGAAGAAGAAGAAAACCTATTGCTAAAACTCTCTCAGCAGCTGCAGAAACTTGTTCTTGTCTTGGATCAGGACAATGTGACTACGAATTATGCAGTGTAAGTAGCTTAAGCAAATAAATACAGTCTGTGCTTTAACAGAATTGTACATGTAGGGTTGGAAAGGACCCTGATAAATTGTTAGCTCATTCCCTTAACATACACAGAAGAGCCAGCTCTTACGGGGCTTGTTTTCTTGATGCAGTCAAGAACGACTGGCTGGAATTTTCTGAGGGCGTTGGTTAATGGCTGAAATATAATGAGGCTGTTGAGAGGCGAGGATGCAATGTGGTCTGTACGCTTAGGGAGGAAACACCATTGGGATTTTGGAGTTTTTTCAGATCAGGACAGAGAGTAAAACACAGGAGTGAAAATTCTGTATCTGGATAACATCCTTGCAGCGAAGCCCATATTGTAAGGCTTTACAGCAATTTCAAGAAGTTTTATTAAAATGATAATGAAAAAAGTTTGATTTATTTTGGGTAGAGATGAGGAACATCAGAAAGATCCTCAAACAGAAGATGAAAATGGAGAAGAGGATGAGGGTGAAGATGAAGAAAGTAGTGAGGAGGAAGACAGCGAAGAAACAGATGATGAAGACGAGGATAAATTGTTGGATGATCCAAATGTTAAAGAATGTATTGCAGTTGGAAACTTCAATGCACAGCAGGAAGGGGATCTCACATTTACGGTAAATATGTCTCTGTAACAGTTTTTTGACATGCCGGTACTGCAGATCATTCTGTATTAAGCAGTAACTGTAATTAAAGCCTACGCTGCTGGGATTCAGCCAGTTCCTTGGGGGATTCGGGGAGAAATGGCTTTTCCCGGTGTACGTTTGGCTTGGTGGAGTCCGGTGTCCTTTTGCCACCTTCTGTAGTGGCAGGGTCTGTCGCGGTAGTCTGCAATCTCTGTTGTGGGAAAAATTATGTTTTTGTGGGTTTTTCAATTGTGCCTGGAGCCGTTTTGAAATATTTGGTTGTCTTTTGTCTCTGTCTCTCCTTCTAATGGCAAAGAAAGGCGAAGTCCTGCTTATACATGACAAGAAGGCGGATGGCTGGTGGGTAGCCGAAAACTCGAAAGGGGAGAGAGGCCTCGTTCCTAGAACCTATCTTGCGGTTAGTGTGCTGCAACCTTCTTCTGTTCTAGTCTCACCTCTGTTGTTTTGTATATATTAATGATAATATAGCTGCATAAAATTTATCATAATGCTTACGTGGGGACTCACAGCAGTGTTTCGCCAGTTATTTGGAATAACACCATGTTTGTATACATGTGTATGGAGATAGCTAGCGAAAGCAGTGTTTTTGTGCCGTGTGAAGATGTAACATGTAAGTGCAGAGAAGTTTCTTGCATATGAAAGTCATAATCTTTGTCACTAAAGGTCAACTCTGAAGACTCCAAGCTGCTATGGACTAATTCGGGCTTTTCATCATTTATATGAAATGTGAGTCCACGTAAATGTTGGAGTATTTTGTAATTTGACACAGAAGAACCTTTTCAAAAATAGATTTTAAAGTTTTGTAACTTTTGAATTTTCATTTTTAGAGTGGCTTACAATGTTCATTTATGTACTTACGCACATATATCCAGTGCACAACTGTGGTGAACATTTAAATGTGGGTACAGTTTGGATTGAGTGAGTCCAACCTTTACCCCGTGGAACAGAGCTTTTCACAGTGTAACTAAAGAGCATGTTGAGTAGCTAACGTTTTACTTCATGATGCTGATGTATTTCTCTTTTTAAAGAATCCGCTTTGCAAATGCATTTTCTTGCTTACTTGTAGGAATACTCCAATCCCTTGCTGTAACTGCAGAACCAAGGGCAGAGTTCTACAGTTACAGCGCTATGGAGCGATAGGTCATTACAGACAGAAAATCTCCTCTTCTAAACTATTAACATGTGCTATGGTTGGAGAAAGCATTTTTAAGAACAGAACTGTGAAGAAATAATGCACGTTCCTTTTTTTAATCTGAATTACAGGTCCATAATGAAGGTACTGACAGCCAAGAGCAAACTCAAGAACACATAGAAGTGGTGGATGAAACAGCAGATGGAACTGAAATTAAAAAAAGGTAAATGGATGATGCAGTACATTTCTTACAGTGAGAATACCTCACAAGGGTATCTGGTTCTTTGTGACTGCATTTTTCTTTTCAGTACAGCAGACACCTGCTTTTTTTGGAGCTTGCAGAAACACTTTTACTTGAGTGGGTTTCTTTGGGAGTTTTGCTTTGGTTTGCTTCCCCCCCGCCCTCATAAAATCAAAGAGTGATTTTCTTTGGTCATTTCTTTGGGTCATGTATCGAATTATGTTCTAGCTCCTGAGGTAGTCTAGCAATTAGTCTTAGTAGCTGGAAATACATCCTTATTAGATATCTCAGATAGATGTGGTTATTAAGCTGCTGGTATTTAAAGACAAACCTGTATTTAGTGTTTAAATTTTTGTCCACACGAGGATGATATATTATAAAAAATGTGTTATTTTTCTTCCAGAACAGATTCTCACTGGAGTGCTGTAAGAAGAGCTATCACAGAGGTAGGTGTATCTCTTACGAAGCAACTTCACCTACCATAATGTTAATTATTTTGTAGACGCGGTTTGCTTCTACCAAACGCTGTTTCTCATAGCACAGGCCAATGTTTTTAATTAACATCTCTATCTTGTTTTTTGTAGCAAGAAAGTCTAAGGTTCTCTAAATGCTTTAGAAGTAGGCTGCAGCCCAGTCCGTGTCTGAATGAAGGTGCAAATGAGATGTCTTTTCTTGTTTTGCCACAGTAGTGCTACGCCATTTCTTTCAAGGGTGTGATTTTGTTCTGTAATCAGCTGCTCTGCTGCTGCTTTGAAATGGAAGGGGGGTTTAACAAAATGGGAGCCTGGCTGGGTTGATGCATGAAACGGAGTAGAAGTAGTTCCTGGAGATGGGCCAGATTAGCTTCAGATGAAAAGTGACGGATGCCCCAGGTCTGATATTGGTTGTGCGAGAGTTCTAAATTAGGATAGAATTAGACGTTAAATAGCAGGAATACTAATATCTGTTTGTTTTTTAATAGAATGATGCAGTAGAGATATTGGCAACCATAGGAGCAGTTCCTGCAGGATTCCGCCTATCCACACTTTTCCAGCTCTTAGAAGAAGGTAAGGTTTCTCGTAACAACTGCAGTGCAGGATTCTCAAGTGTCTGGGGTGAGTTTCTTATCCTGGTTACTAGCCTATTGGACTAAAATCAGTATTGCTTAATTATAATTGGTAATCTGTACAGCCTATATTTGACCCATCAAATAATGTATAACAGGCTTTCTTTTTTTCTTCAATTAAGTTTTAATTTATATGTGTGAAATCCTGGCCACACGGAGGCAATGACAAATTTCCTAACGGTTTCAAAGATTTTCCTCTTTGGAAGATACTTCCTGTTGATGTTGCAGAAAATTATTTTTTTCATCTTCGCTTTTTCTCGGAGATCTTTTGGAGTCTCCTCACCAAGTATATTACACATCTCATACTTTCTTAGTCTTTTTGTTTAAAACTGTTTCAAGTCAATAGCTCTTTTTGTTAATCAAATTATTGTGCTTCTGGAATGAAATACTGCAGAACACTTACAAATAGTAAAAGTACCCTTTTTAAAGGGTGCTTGTAGAAGATACCTGCATAGTTTTGTTTGGACCAGTCAAATATTCAAATGGACTTAGCCACATCTGAATTTTGGGTGTTGTTCATTTTGTGGCAAAAAAGATCGTAAAAAAAATTAAGAATTTAAAAAATTACTCTTGTTGTAGGCAGTCAGTTTCGAGCAAGTTACTTTTTGCAGCCTGAACTTACTCCATCACAGTTGGCTTTCAAAGACTTGGTGTGGAACTCTGAAAAAAATACTGTGAGTATTACTGGTAAGAAAGCTATGGTGCTTTTGGTTTGAGAGAAATGACAGGATCTGCAGATGTGAATTGCTAGCAATATTTCATATTGGTGGGTAAATATTGCTGTGAAACAGATGATAGATTTCCATGTCAATCCAGACTCCTTAGGCAGTAGATGTTATCACATACTACTCTCTAATACGCAAAAAATCGGTAGAAATTGTCATGTTGGGTATGTTTTAAGAGTCATGTTTCATCTTAAGTTTGTGGGCTCCTTCCCTACCTGGGGTGAAGCAGATCTGCATGGGTGACTAGTCTGGATTTTTAAACCATGAACTTCTGCTACGCACTGTGAAATCATTCGTCTTCTTTCATTTTGGCTAATGATTATGTCTTGATTTGCACCATTTTTAGAATATTTCTTTCTTCAAACTTTGATAGGAACTTCTGTTTGTCACACTAAAATATTTGTAGCCGTCTCCTCAGAAGAGAGCTAAAGGCTTATCAAGAAATTTTGTTGCTGCTGCTAATACTCCACAAGCTATGTGGTTAGAAGAATCCAGTCTAGTGAACAGTACACTCTATCATCTCAGTAAATAAAAACAAACTAGTGCCACATTTGGGAGGAGCCTGTAGATTTAATCTTTCTTCTGTTGTCTGTATTTCAGATCTATCCTAGACCAACTCGAGTATCCCTGATTGTAACTTTATGTAGCTGTAAAATGATTCCTCTCCCAGGAGTCAGTATACAAGTTCTCAGTAGACACGTTCGGCTCTGTCTATTCGACGGCAATCGGGTAAGTTGTTTGGCTATCAAAAAAAGTCTTGAGGTGTGGATCTCTCATGCTGTGGTCCCTTTAGTAGCCAACTCCTCCAGTTGTCTCACTCAGAGAGAGAGACACACACACACAATCTGCCTCCCAAGCCGCTTAACTTACTGTCCGATTAGTCTGGCTTGATACTCGCCTGCGATCACACACTGACAGACGTACCCTCACTCCCTCCAGCTGCAATCACCGCAGACATGTCGGCCCCCAGTGACTTGTGGTCTGGCTAGTTGCTGGCATCTAGATGTCCACACGCACATGCATTCAGAATAGAGAGCCCATTCACCCAGAAAAATAGTTATAAATGGAGTTTAATGAAAAAACAGGACAGACTGCACTGATCAGGTGCTGGGCATGGCCAGACACGCATACTTATCCCTCTATTTTCCCACCCGTGTTACTCCACAAAGCACCTTGATCCCTCCCTTTGTCTGCCTTTGGTTCCTCCCCTGAACATCCCATAGTAAGTCATGTGCAGTCCCAAAATGCTCTTCCCCTGCATGCCACAGTGTCTCATATCCCTAAGCAGCAACCCCTTTCAGTCTGTAAGGTGATCCAGAGAGCCGCTCCTTTTGACTCACCATGACGGGCGTCACACCCGGCCCCTGGGCCGCCCTGGGAGGGGCTGGGGCGAGAGCTCCGTTCCTCTGAGTCCTCCTCTGAGTCCGTAATTTCGGTTCCCCCACCTGCCATTGTGCCTCTTTGCTCTGCCGTGTTTGTGGAGATGAGCCTTTTCTGGGCTGATCTCTCTCCTGCGATGGGCCTGGGAATAGCTGGGTCAGGTCGTATTCAGATTGCCCCACCTGCAGTCGTTCCTCTGTGCTCCTTTGTGCGTGTGTGTAGAGCAGCTTTTTATAACGGAATCCAACGCTGACATTCTGGTGGTTTTCCTCCTGCTGCACTCAACGCTCTTGGGGGCAAAGGGACTACTACTGGTGTATATGAACCAAGGATGGTTGGAAAATGCTCTCTGGCTTCAGGGAAAACATCCTCTGTAATCCTTTAAACTGAAACCATCTGATCAAGTTGAAGGGAAAGCATAATTTTATCTTTGTTGTGCGCAGTGTTGGATTAATCTGGGATAATAATACTGCATTTTCCTAAAGCTGCGTAACTTTCCAGAAAAACTTGTCTTCGCTTTTTTCACCGCTGTCATGCTTTAGGTGCTGAGTAACATTCACACAGTGAGAGCTACATGGCAACCTAAAAATCCTCAAACGTGGACCTTTTCTCCAAGGGTAGGTATCTCACTCAGGGAGTGACATAGCCAGTGACTATATTTACAGCTTCTTATTTAGTGACGTCTATTACTTCTGGAATTCGTACTGAAATAAAACATACCGCAACCAAAATGAACGTGCAGAAAAGACAAGACTTGCTGAAGTGCATGAATTCAAACTAAACTAAGTGTTTTAGCAAAAACACTTTGGAGAAAAGAGTTGGAGGGAAGGAGAAGTAGCAGGAGGGACTGGTGATCCAGCCGGTGGCACTGGTTAACTTTGAATTGATATCAGGCGCATGCTACATGGTGTTCGCGGAGAAGGGAAGACGCTAGCCACTTTGCTTGTGAGCTTTTGCTTTGATTTCATTAAAAAAAGAGCACATGCTTTGTCCTATGTTTCAGGTGCCATGCAGGGCCACACTCAGAGCAGTAGGGTTGTCATGTTTTACCCCGGTTGTTGCCGTGTTCTTGGAGGGAATTAAGTGCTTTTTGACATCTAAAGTTCTTTAACAGCTTGTCATCACACACAAAAGAAGTACCGTGGTAGCATAGCTGTGTTTCATGGCAAGTTAAAGAATAAGGGGAGCAAGGTTTCAACTGAAATTAGTTCTCTACTCATAATTTTCTTTTATATGCAATGGGATTGGGTCTGAGATCTTACGTGAATGAGTGATGTGTTTGATGGCCTTTAAAAATCAGAGGTTTTTTTAATTGGTACATTCACTTTTTTTTTCCTTTTCCCTCTCTCTGTATTAGGTAACGGGCATTTTACCCAGCTTGCTGGATGGTGACTGTTTTGTCAGGTCCAACTCTCTGTCTTCAGACATTGGTATATTATTTGAACTTGGCATCACTTATATTCGCAATGTAAGTGTGTAAAGTTGCAGTATACATCATTCCAAGCGCAGGTTTATAAAGTGAACCAGCTGTCCCATATTCGATGTTAAGCTGCAGTATCCCAGCAGTGAACTGTGAGATCCAAATGGAAATTTAGCTGAACTTTTCCTAGCTTACTGTAAGATTGTCTTCCTTTTGGCTTCTGGGAGGGAGGAGAGAGATGTTGGGTTTTGGAACTTTTAGTTCAAATATTTAGAGAATAAGAGACTTTCTGACTAGTGGACATGAAGGTACCTTTACTTACATTGAAATAATTTCTGTTAATCTGCCAAAGATTTCATGTAACGTGATCGCAAAGACCAATTCTCTCTTCACTCCTGCATTGTTTTTCTATCTTTGTGATTTGTTTCAGACTACTGTGCTATATAGTTTGGAAACTAAAATTTTAACTGTTTAAATAGCGTGGACACTGGTTTCTAGCTGCGATTGATAGATATATCCTATCCATCTAGGATATGCTTCTGAAAAGTACAACGGGTAGTGACACAGTAAATAGTAAAGCCCATAAGAACTACTGTAATAGAAGGCGGATGCATGCAGGAGCGTAAGAAACTAATATTTGGAGGATACGGTGGCTTTTCGGAATAGGTCACTGTTCTGAAAGATCTCGGCTACTCTGTCTACAAGACCGACTCAAGTCTTGCTGCCTCTTTCTGAACACTTATATTTTCATTATGGTCGCAGGCTTCCTCAGGTGACTCTTGGCAATCAAGTAAATCATGGGTAAAAGATGAAAAGTGGGGTAACCACAACCGTTAGCAAGCAGGGTATTAAATAGTGGGTAACAGAATTCTGAAAAGATGGATAGAGAAGTTGCAAAGGGGAGTACTGCTGTATTTTCTCTTTCACTCATGCCTGTATGAACTTAGGGTGCAAGAGTGCAGTGCCTGTGGAGATGTGGAGGAGAGACATGCTGATAGCGTGGTGGGGATGCAGAACTGTTGTGCAGGGAGATAAGTAGAGTGTACATCTGTAGGAAACTGGACTACGTAAGTCCTGGTGATGAACAGCATGTTGGTAAGCGATGCAGAGACCCGATGCTAATTGGAGTAGTCAAGATTATGCAAAGTTGTCTGCTTCTGTTTACAGAGTAAGTTTAAATGAAGGCTGGAGTGTTTACAAGTTCCTACCTGTTATTAGTGCTTTTGGGGTCTGGAAATGGATGGGCTGGCACACAGAATCAGCTCCCTTTCCCAGGCACTGTCTCTGGTACAATGAATGAAGCCTTCTGATCCACAGGGTCACTGGCTTGGAAATGGTTGACTCTGGAATCAGATGGGTAAATCCCCTAGGTATATTTTTCTATCTCCTTCTTTCTGTCCTGCATTCTTTAAAGCAGTGCAGGTTTGGGAGTTTTTACCTTTGTATCTGTGCATTTCTTCTTCTTCAAGAGCTTGGTATACTTAGGTTTCCCTTCAATGTGTATTTCTTGGCTTTATAAATCCTCATCTCTTAAATATGTTCGTGGATGATCAACTTCAGCATAACTGTGTGTCCTGTTTGGTAAATATCTTCAAACACCTGTGAATGTGACATAGTCAATGGTTGCTTACCACAAATCTGGGGCCTTTACCCTTTTACCATTTTTATGTGATTATTCTAAATAATTGTTTGTCATTCTGGTTTAGCTGCTCAAGTTATTTATGCTTCTCTTCTCTTCTAGTCAACAGGTGAAAGAGGAGAGATAAGCTGTGGCTGGGCATTTCTGAAGCTTTTTACTTCTAATGGAATGCCTGTTCCTTCCAGGTAAGCTTATTATGTTTTCCTTCTCTCTCTCTTTCTGTATTTATATATGTATGTATATATATCTGTTTTAGGCTAGGAGTAAAGTTCATATTTCATACTTGCACACTGACATGGGCAGGTGTAATCCAGACTAATGTGCAGGTTGTACTGGGTCTTTCAGTGAGAATGCTGGTCCTGCTTCCACACCCAGTGTATGTTCTACTAAGTTTGTGTGGGAAAAGTGCTCCCTGGACCCAACATTCAGGTTTGAAATGTTGCAAGTTAGTATGTGTTTAAAAATATTCTCCAGTGGAATTTTAAAACTATGGAAATGTCTGATTTAATAGGGAGTTATTTAGAGTTTTGTTTATACAAAATAGAATCGTTACCTAAATTGAAGGTGACAACGTCCTTTTTAATTCTGGCCTCTTCTTTATGTGCACTTTGCTGTATATCCCTTTGCCATTTAAGATTAGGAGATTGGTTTGTGAGACTTGGAAGCAGGTAAGAGTAGTTGTGAATGAGTCTCTTACCGTTCACTTGGAGAGCGTGAATAAGCTTACATTTTGCAGCTGATTTATGATTAGTTGATGGGTCTAACAATCTTAAAGAATGATAAAATGTACATATTTCTATTTTATTAAACGTATGAAAGTTTTCTGTTAATTTACAGAAGTGATTCATTGTAAATTAGACTCGCAATACTTTGTTTTTACCAAGTATATATATGTGTGTGTGTGTGTGTATTCTGAATATATTTGGATTATAGGGCAAAAAAAAATACGCAGGGGAGACCCCTACTGTTCTATAAGTTTCTAAATCTCTTCTAAATCTGATCTCTAACATTTCATTAAGTTAGGCATGGTATCTACAGAGTGAAATTGCATGCTTTCTTCAACAGTGACTTACTCTTGACAGAACTGGGATTATGTTATTCTTCAACGTTTTAAATCTTCCATATCTAAAATTTGCTACATAAGCAATCACACCTCAAAAACATTTCAGTGAAACAATTGCTAAATTTCATGCAAGAAAAAGACTGGAGTCATGTGGAAAAGAATCAATGTTGCTAATTTCTTTTAAAATTATTAGCTAGTTTCCCAATGTAATACAAGTTTCAAATTTATCGTTTGAGGTTTCATTACTTAATTAGGTGTAGTCATTTCATACAAAATCCTAGTCATAACATCAAGCACCCTGTCAGTTTTTTATCTGAGATAGCAGGTTTCTTTCTGTCTCAGAAAGCGGTTGTGCTGTTCTCGCATATCCTTGCATCTTTTTATTTTAACTATGCTGCTCTTCTTTCACAGGATGTATGAGCTGCTATTAAATGGTGGTACTCCCTACGAGAGAGGCGTTGAGGTTGACCCATCAATATCAAGAAGAGGTGTGGTTTCTCCTAAACGTTATATAAATGCAATGATACAACAAATGCTATACCTATTTCACAACACGCAGTGCTCAGCCAGGGCTCTCATTAGCATGCAGTCACCACAGCCTGGTTTTGTTTTGTGTGTTCCCATTTTGCATAAGAGGGAGTCGATTGTTAGGGCTGGTGGGATTCAGAACTACCTGCCAGTGCTAATGTTTCTGTAATTTCCAGTGTTTGCAGGTTGAAGATTATTTCTGATAAATGTATTCAATTATTTCTTTAACTGCACTTAATGCTTCTTGGCTATGGGGTGATGGTGCAAGGCTCAGCGGTTACACTGGTCTAAAGAGTTCCCAAGCCAGACTGTTCAAGTCCCATATCATCAATCCCACATCACTTACGCACAAGTTCCACATGTGCATAAATGTGCTACAGAACATCTGTACTGATTTTTCCCTGCGGGGTTGAATAAAGCTTCACTAAGAGTTGGTTCAGACGATAGACCACTTTTGTTTTAAACAAAGGTGGCCACGGCTTTCCTCTGGAAGCTGTAATAACATCCATTTGCCAGTGACAAATGCTGCAAGCTATAGAAGGCCTTTACCTTTTGGGTTTGGACGCTTACCTCCACATGACTCCATGCATATTATGAATCCACCATCCTAGAGAGAGGTAATAACTTATGTTAGACCAAATGTTGATACAGCTGATACGTTGATATATTTTCAGATGTTCAATTCCTCCAGGTTTTTAGACCATACTTAAACCATTACAGTTTTAGCAAAACATCTCTTGCCAAATTTAAATGTCCATTCTTGCAATATAATTCTTAATGTTCTTTCAAAATGACGGATTTCATATTGGGTATTTATTTCTTAAGCAGGCAGTGGTGTTTTTCATCAGTTTATAACACTCAGGAAACAGCCTGTACTTGCAGTGAAACTGAGGTCATTAAGTGCGCAGTCAAAAGACATCCTGAAGTAAGTATGCATGTGTGCTGCCATAAAATGGACAAGTATTTCAGATAGCCTCGAATGGTTCCAGAGGTCTAAAGTGTTCCCCTTCCCTGGAACACTGGCTATGGAAAAACCTGAGGGTCATGTCACCTGCATATTGTACTTGATCTCTGTTTGACACTTAGAGCTATTTTGTTGAAAACAACTAAAAAGTCTTTAAGTTTAGATAATATTGAAAACCGCAACAGCAGGAGTCTGGCTGTTATAGCTTTATCAATATACACCTTCAAAAGTTGTGATAGGTTCATGGATTTGCCAATACGAGCTACTAATCATCTCCATGAAGCTGTCATTACTCTCAAGTTTTGGTGAACAACACTTCCTAGGAGCAGTTTTGAATAAAAATCTCAACTGCATGTTGTTTATTTTCCCAATAGTTTGCTACCAGAAACGTTAATTGGCAGTATGTGCTACATCCATCTCTTGATATTTTATCGACAAATACTTGGTGATGCACTCCTGAAAGACAGAATAAGCACGCAAAGCACAGGTAAGAATTGCTGTTGTGGAGAAGAACTCGGTAATGGAGAGCATGTCAGAGAAAGATCAGGTTCCTAAAAAGAATTATCCCCTCCAGAGTCTCCCATTTGTAAGAGAAAGCGTCAGGAGCAACTCACTGATACAGGGTACTCGCAGAATTTTGTTCCCTGGTAGTGCTGGCACTGCCCGACCGTCTCACAAGGTCAGGAAGTCGTGCTTCCTGTGCAGAGGATTTCAGTGCTTTAACTTTCAGTCTGCAGGTGTTGTAGGGACAAATAGAAAGCTGTTTCCCTTTTAATAAAAAAGAACAACCTCTTGCTGGTGGTGAATACCACCACTTGGTGTGTTTGCATTTCAAACTAGTGATATTTCAACTCGCAGCTAAAGTGTTGCCCTGTTTGACATTAGTTCACATCACAGAATGCAAAAACCACAAGAATAGTTTTGTTTTCTGTGAAGTATGAATGAAGTGTTTTCAGTGAAATTCTCATTTAAAAAAAGCCTATGTAGATGGGTAAAGGGTTATTCCAAATAAATAAATAAATATAAATAAAAAGTAAATAAAGGATTATTTGGAAGAGAAGGGTTTCCTTTTCACCACCCATGCAATGAGAGATTAGAGATGCACACAGGTTTACTCATTCATTTCTAGTGTATGCATGTTCTCTGAGCTATAGAAGAGATTAGGCAGATGTTTTTGTCATTGAGGCTAAGTCATCCTCTTTATTGTTTTTTTTAAATTATTATTTACTTATTGGCTAATGCAGCAGGGAGAGACAGAAGCAGAAGAGTTCTGGTTTTAGAACTCAGTATCTTGCTCTGACTTTGCAACTCTGTATCTTATTCCTTCCACATCTTTCCTTCAACAGAACTGTAATAGTTTATAGTCTTCTCCATTTTAAAATCCGTTTGAAATATGGAAAAATTACATTTCTTAACTATACTACCTACTATATTGGTTACGCAGAGTGATTTTCTTGTGTTTTCTCCCATCTCTTCTCCAGACTGAATTATGTATCATCTGTTCCTACGGCAAATAAATCTCCTTGTGCACTTACTAACATTTTTAACTGACAATCTTTAGCCATACTTAGGCCTCTGAATTACAGGTTCATCTTTCAAAGGTGCTCAGAACTTAACTCCCTTCCTGATTTTCTTGAACTTTAACATACATTCCGAGTATACTGATTTCAGTATCTGAAAGTCAGACCCTTTCATAAATTAATGCTTTATTTAATAAACTTATCACAGAGAAACTGAAAATGCTTAGTTTTTAAAGGCCAGTGGAGAACCGCTATACTTACTTGATTTGATCTTTATAATGTAGGACAACAGCTGATGACCTCTCCTGGAGTTAAACTGCATTCATTTGGATTCAGACTTTATTTGAAATGATTTAAAGGCTTTACTCCAGCATTTCAGAAGTTGTTCTGGTAGCCATTTTCTACTTTTTTCTGGTGTAACAAAAGAAGATTTCTCTTATTTCAAAATTAACTATCACTTTAGAAATAGGCAACTTAAAATGCCTGTTAGATTTCACAAAAGCAATCAGTTCTTGCTTCCCTGAAATGTTTTGTTATTAGTAAATGTTTAGTGTTTACTAAACTTTCCATCAACTTCAACATGAAGAAACAACAGTGTACATTAAATATTTAAAGTCACAAGAGAAAGAAAAGACTTCAACCAAAATTCCTCTATGTTACTTGTAGCACTCTTGTAATCTTATCTACAGTCTCATTAACTAAAATAACAACAGGACCCCTGCGCCGCCGGGGTTCAAGATTTGCCATGCTTTGTAACAGAGAGCTTTGATTCCTGCCAGTCACGGGGAGGCAGCTCTGCCCTGCCCGATTTTGATACAGCCGGCCCGCTCAGCTCGAACAGGAGACCCCGCTGTTACCCGGTAGCTAACCTGAAAGGCGTGCAGGAGACCTATGCAGTTTGATGATGTGCCCCATTTGGTAAATCTACTATGCCACTTGTTACCCGCTTATCTTAAAATCGCACACAACACAAGCCAGATTAAGGTAGAATGAAGGTGTGTTTATTCATAACATCCAAATCAGGCAGCACAATTTCAGGTGTTTATAAAAAAGACAGGTGCAGAAATGAGGAAAAACACCTCAGTCTACCCCTAGGTTACATCAGTAACGTCTCTTGCTTGCTGGCTTCTCCTACTAAACCAGCAGTCATGTTTTGTGCGTCTCTCCTCTCTCAGGTTAACTGTCTCTCAGCCCCTGAGAGTTTCCTACAGCCAGAGAGAGAATGCAGTTGTTAGAGAGCTTTTCTACTTTCCCTGCTGCTCGGGAGACCTATTATAGCTAATTTTCCCTTTGAAATATTCTGAGGGGAAGGGATATGTTGAATACCTTGATGTGTTGATACCTCGAAAACCATCCTGTTTCTTCCTTAGCCTTGAATGTGTTTGTTTTCTGTTTCAGAATTGATCTGTAATCCTATTTTAGCAACTTTCCCTCAACTCATGGATCAACCAGACCTGATGGATGCACTTCGGGTATGTTATCTACGTAGCATTCAATTACATCTGATATGCCAGGATTTCCAGAGAGTTTGCAAAATTTGAGCTTTTTTATCCTGCAAAAAGATAAATGGAAAAGCCAAACAGCAGAAAAGTTATAATCGTTTCAAGTATGTGCAGATCTCTTGTGTCTTAGTGCCTTCAAAACTGCAAGAGAATGCTCGAGTACATGCAGAAGGGATGCAAAGACATAAAAGTTTGAGCACTGCTAGCCATGCAGCCACAGCAAGAGAGTGCTCAGGTGGATTAGCTGTCTGAATGTTTGTCTGGCTTCTAGGACAGTGCTGCTTTCATGACAGGTGGGAGCTGACTTAGCTTCTGACCAGCAGGACAGTGCTCACCGTATCTACACTGAGTCCCTCACAGGTGTCCCAGTACCAGACAACGACAGCCAAGTTATTTCTGCCCGAAAGACACTACTGTTAGAAGTTGTCAGCCTTTGGGGTTAGGCTGCATTTCTCCATGCTTGTAGGGTGGAAAAAAAATCAACCTCGGTTGTAATTGGTTTTTGTGAAAAATGAATCCCCTTGATTTAATTTATATGGCTCGGATAATTTCGAATCTCCAGATCCTCAAATCTGTAAAATTTGGTGGAATGGCTGTTTACCTAAATCAACTCAACTGGCACAAGGGAGGAATGGGGAGTGTGAGGGAAGTGGGACTGCAACAGGAGCTTAAACTATTGTGGGATTGCAGCAAGAGAGATTTCTGCAGCTAAAAATGGAATTGCTTTAAATCTCCACAATCTCAGTCTGATTTTACATTTCATTTCATTTTAGAGCGCTTGGGCAGATAGAGAAAGAACATTGAAGAGATCTGAGAAGGTAATAAATTACAGGTTTTTCTTTGACATATATTCAATCTAATTCGAACTAGCAGCTTTCTGTGAGTATTACTTCTAGCTAATTTTTCCTCTCACTGTACATTTACTTAGAAAATCTAGATACGCTAAATGCAGTTCGTAACGTTTCTTACCCATATTTATAACACTAAACTAGGAGGAATGTGACATTAACTTGTAACTTTCTGTCTCAGTGTTTGTATATGGTTGTTCGTGGGGAAGCTATTACAGGTTCACACCCAAAGTGTGGCTCCCTTTCATGATGTGCTTCCAATACTTGACTGGCAAAAGCTTCCCACTGATACAAAAGGGGCTGTGTATGCTCACAAAATAATCTTTCCTCCTCCAACCTCCGAGCTCCAGTCCTCTCACCGTCTACCTGGAAAAAGGCCCCCAAATCTGCAAATCTCCCTACCTCAGACAGTTGCAATCTCCCATTTTGGCCTGTAGACAGCTGGAGAAGAAGTGAATTGGCCATGTCACCAGGCTTACCCGTACCTTGTCCTACCTCCTCTGGACAAAGAGAAGCTGTAGGTAACTGCATGAGAAAGGTGTTGGCTCTTGATCGAAGACACTTCACTTGGGAGCAGCAGCAGGATATTTCATTCATTGTGCATGCTACTGAATAGACACACAAGGAGATCTCCCCACTTATGCAAACAAAACAAAATGCTGTTGAGTCAGAATCGCTTTTTCAAGGCCATTCATCCAAAATGAAAGCGGATCTGCTCAAAGAATTAGTAACTCCTCGGTATCCCAGAACCATCCAGTTTTACCTGATTTGTCGTGTGCCACTCCCATGGGAGGATTGCTGCCTGGCAAATTCTTACCCCTTCTTGCATGGTTATATGACGCTTAGCTGCTAAATCTCCTGCCGAGACGTGAACTCTTCAATGCCAGCCATAGCACTCACGTTTCCGGAACATTTCCGGAAGAGTCTCGGTGGTCAATGAGTTTTCCAGGATGCAGCGCTCTGTGTGTGTCCTTCGTGCATGAAGGGGTTTTTCTAGTGTGCGTGTGGAAAACGAGGCATACAAATCTTGTCTAGTTAAAGTGGTCGGGATCCTTCAGTGTTTGATAACGGACCAGGCTGATTCCTAGTCTCTGGGGTTTGCAAACTGGTCTTTACAGGGGAGGGTATAATTCTCGCCACAGACAGAACGTCCTGTCAAAGTGTGAAATAACAGTACTACGGTGTGGCCTTACCTCCTGCTAAGAGCCACGTGCTGCGAGGAGCGTGGGATTGTTGCAACTCTCCGCCTAGGGCAGCAGAGAAACGAGTGGAGTTTGGGCTTCCAAGGCGGGGAGGATGCGGCACTTTCCCGGCGGCCACAGCAGCCTCAGTCTGTACCTGCAGAGGCTGTGGGCAACAGTTGTCACACACTGGTGTTTTTAGGAAGAGATATAAATACCCCATGAGCAAAGGGCTCTCAGTGACTGGTGTACAGATCGCTGCTTTGGAGTAACAATGGCAGGGCTTGGCTGCGTATCGCCACTCTGTCGTTTGGAAAAGTAGGTGGGCTGGAGATCAGATTTGTTGATCTATAGTTTATGTAGTGTAGTTCTTGGTGGTGAGTTTGAGGCTTATCCGAGCTAACTGACGTTTGTTTAGGGAGGGCAAATCTCTTCCCGTTGTGATCCTGGGAACTGGGGGTTAGTTGAATGTTTTCTTGTCTGTTTTTTTCCTATGTACAATACTTCTGAAAAAGTGCTTGGCAACACCGCGTATTTGCACTGAAGTATTTTCAAATACTCTTCTCTGCAGAGAGATCGAGAATTTCTGAAGTCTCTGTTTGTCCTGGTGTACCACGACTCTGTCTTCCCTCTCCTCCAGTCCACTTTCCTCCCCGACTACAAATGGGCTGAGGAAGAGTCGGAAGCATCTCGCTGGAAGGCAATTGCTGACTTTTTGAAAAAGAGCCGAGAGAATGACGGTGCACTTCAGTATCTGCTGTCGTCAGAAAACACTCACAAAGCCTTTGATATCTCAGAGCTGGCTTACGATTTCTTAGGAGAAGCGAGGAAAAACAACCCTGGAGTATGAACGGATTACAGAAGAACAATTCAGGCTATATAAGAATGGGGTAACAATATAAATAAATTCTTACCAAAGAGAAACTGCGTACTATCTGAATTGTAATGAATATTTTAACATGTTTAACATTTTGAGAGAGGTTAAAATTATTTTATCAGTTTAACTAATGGAAATTATATTTTAAATTTTCCCCTTTGCAATGTTAAACAAGGCTCTGGTTGTCTGTTGCTACCTGTACCTGTTGTAGCCACGTCGCGTGTCGTATTTTGCCTAAGCTGAGCAAATGCTGAGGCAGCACTTTTCTCCTCTCATGCAGCTTCCAATTAATTCCCAGTTTTGTTTTAATCAGGGTGAACAAAAGACTCTTTGTCCCAGTAGGCTGGTAACAGGCAAGGAAAATAGCAGTGATCTTTAAGAATGCTGCTGAGCAAGGTCAGCCAGGTTAGGAAAAAAAAATCATCTCTTGTCCAATCAGTGGACAGCAGGTTGCTCTGTATTTAGACTGTTTTGCTGTTTTTCTTTCCCACTCAGGAAAAGGTTGGGTTATTCATAGGAATGTGCTTGACCCACCTAATACAAATAAAAGCTGGTGAGAATTCAGGGCACGCTGTTTCCCCAGCGCATGGCCATGCCGTACGGTAGCTCCCTCTGTGCTGACTTTCTAGGGCAGGCTAATGAGCTGCGGGGTATCCCTCAGGTGGGCCAGGATGTTAAAGGCTTCTCTTCCCTGAGCAGTTTGTAACCACAGGCCGTACAGGCTGCCCGCTCCCAGTGGGAAGTTATTAATCCGATATCTCTTTTGCTCTGGAGTCTCTGGATGCTTTCTGCATGGTGATGGGTACGTTGCCACCCTGTCCGACGAGGTAGGTGGGCATCGAGCCACCTGTGGATTTAAGTCTGAGCCAGGCACTAGTTTTGTCTGGTGTGAAATGTTTTAAAACAAGATCTTTCAAAGGCCACAGCACACTGCATGGACCCTGAAGCCAGCTCCCACTGACAGCATTTGTAAACTGGAGCCTCCCGAAATGCCACAAAGCACTTCCTCCCGGCCTAGGAGGGGCTCGGACAATAAGAAACATCATAGATTTGATCTTTGCTCTGTATTGGCATAGAAGCCAAACTCCTAGGGCATCACTTGGCTTTCCTAACAGAAAGATACGATATCTTACTAGGTGTCATCCTCTTCCTGCTGCAGAGTATTGCCCGAGTTAAAGAGGACAGAATGACTTCACGAGGCCATGAGGCAGAGATGCCACCTTCAGCCTTTCCTCCCACCAGTTATCAGTGAGTTATGGTGTGAGGCAGTCCTCTGGAAGAAAAAGCCTGTGCTTGTCAAATCCAAAGCGCATCTGCCAGGAGGTAGAAATCAAAGCTGTCCCAGCAGCTGTCCTTCAGACCTTTCTGGGCACTTAGGAGCACGCGGGCAAACCCTCACATCTTTTACCAGTGTGTTGAGTTGTCTGTAAAAAATGTTTGGCTGCAAGTTTTCGAAGGCTGGACGTGCCGGTGGGTGTGGGGGAGTCTGACGTGAACACCAAGCAGAAACCTGAACAGAAAGGGGAGGAGGCAACAACAGTGGACGCAAAAATATTTCAGGCTTGAAAGCGTGCCAAGGACAAAAATTGACTGCAGGAAACATTTCTGCCCCGGCGTGGTGTAGGATTTTTTTTCTTTCCCCTCTCGTTAGAGACCTTGAATTGATTGTGTGCCGGTGGCGGAGCCGGGGTCCTGTTGCTCTCCCGTCCCAGTGTTGGCAGCAGGGTGTGTGAAGCCAGCCGCAATAACCGGAGGGCTGCCGAGGGCTCCTTCAGCCGGAGGAAGCGGCGTGGTGCCAGCCCGGGCTGGTTTCTGTGATTACGTCCCTGCGGGTGTGTCGGTTAAAACCCCGCACGGGAGCGGCACAGAGCAAGCAAATGTGAGCAGAGCGGAGCCGAGAGGTCGTGGCGCCAGCTGAGAAGCGATGGCCTCGGCGTGTCCCCCTGCGGCCTCCACACAGCCCGCCTTGCCCTCCGGACCTGCCGTCTTCAAAACTGTCCCCTACGCGTTCATCCTACCAGAGATAGTGAGTATGCCGAGCTTTGCCGCCTTACAGCACCCCGCTAATGGCTCTAGCGAATCTAAAAATCAGGGGGCAGCCCCCAAAACGATCCTGAAGACAGCGTTAATGGAAATAACGACTTTTTTTTTTAGCTTATACTGAATGCACAAAGGTGGTCTTCGTGATGTGTTTTTTTGGAACAGCTTGAGGACAAGATATGCTCCAGCTCCATCCCAGAGCCTGTGTGAGGGTCGCCGGCTTCTGTGGGGCTGGGAGAGGCTGAAGAGCTGCCGGCGCCTCCGGGGCAGAAGCAGCTCTAGTTATCGCATAGAAATTGCTTGAAAATCAAGGGAATTTCGTTCTCTGTATTAAGACTTTCCAAGGGCTTGAAGGCAGCTGGGTGTCCTGTAACGTGTGACACTCCATGGATCTTTCAATTGCTTCTGGGTCCAGAGGGCATCTGGTGGGACTGGCTGAGATAACCGCTGTACTTTGACATGACATAGCGCTGGCGACGCACACCACCCACGCTCCGCGGGCGCAATCGCTGTGGCTGGGCTTTGCCGTGAGCTGCCTGTGCCGACGGGCTGAGCTCCCCGCTGCAGATCTGGGGGAGTTTCACCCACTGGAGCTGAGCGGCACCGGGCAGGGTGAGCTTATCCAGATAACCCCATGTGCTATTTGTGCACGGTGAATATTTTAAGTGGATCCAGAGCAAGCGGCTCACTCTGGGCTGGCGTCTGGAGTCAGGAGGAGACTTCGTGCTGTGATTTCAAGCCCAGGAGATTAACGAGCAGGCAGGGCTGGGCTGATGCGGCTGTTCGCCTTTCCCAGATAAAGCACGTTTTCTGGCTTTTCCGCCAAAGCCCTTGGGGCGAGATGTTTCTTTGCATCAAACACGGCAGCAAACCTTTCCCTTTTGTAAGAAACTTTCTGAAGTATTTCCCAAGAGCATTCAGGGAAACTCGTGCCAGCTTCCGGTGCTGCTGTTGTGCTGGGGTGCTCCGAGAGGCTGGTCCGTGCTGCCCAAAGACGCAGGGCTTCCCACGGCTGCTGGGGCTGGCCTGGGAGGGAGGCGAGGAGGGACTCAGGGAGGAGAAAGGGGCTTTCCCCATCCCACGCTCATCGGAGGTGCCTGTGTTTGTCCCCGGCAGCTCTGCGGGAGCTGGGTGTGGATCCTCGTCGCTGCTACCTCCGTCTCCTTCCCGCTGCTGCAGGGATGGGTGATGTACGTGTCCCTCACCTCCTGCCTCATCTCCTTGCTGCTCCTCATAAGCTACCTCTTCGGCTTTCACAAGAACAGCGAGAACTGGAAAGTGCTGGTAAGGAGGGGCTGGGAAACCAGCAGATGTTGGCAGCAGCAGCGTGGGCGCAAGACCACCGTGGCTGGCGACGGGTTAGCTGGCCAGCTGCCGGCCCTTCTGCAACCAACCAGCCCTTTTTTCTCCTTTTGCCTTGATTGGAAATGCGGAGGGAAGCTGTGCTATGCTGTGGGTGCCGCATGGGCGCAGGGGAGGGTTCGGCATGGTAGGAGGGTTTGGTCCCAGCCCCTGTCTGGGCGTGCATGTCCCGTTTGAGCACTCGCACATGCAGAGGATGGACCTCGTCCTCAGGGTGAATCAGAGAAGGACAGTCCCCGGCAGGCTTTGATCCTCACCACTCCCTTGTTTTGCAGGACAGTTTGTACCACGGCGCCACGGCCATTCTGTACATGAGCGCTGCTGCCTTGCAAGCCAATGCGACCATCCGCTCTGAGTTCGGCCCCAACTCGCCGCTTTACTACCAGCTCAACAGTGCCGCATCGGTGAGTCAGTCCAGAAAACCCCAGGCAGGCCGGAGCACCCACAATTCCCCTTGGAGTGATGCAAGAGCAAATCTAAGCGCCACAGCAGAACCATCCCAAGCCCAGCAGTGTCACACTGGTCAGAGCTTCAGCTCCTCATCTCTGTTGTGTCGTGCAGCCAGCATGGGCTTCTCAGGGTCCAGCAGCTCATGGACAGCCTTGCGTGGCTGCCTCCTGGGAAATGTGGGGGGCTTTGCCTCTTCTTTGAGGCTGGAGAGAGGTCTAGGCTGGGAGGTTTCCCAAGGTCGAGAGCACTGAGAGGAGATGGGGTTAGACTCTCCCAGCTGACCCCAGCTTTTGCTCTTCTTCCTCTCCTGCAGTTCTTCGCCTTCATCACGACCTTCCTGTACATCCTCCACGCCTTCAGCATCTACTACCAGTGAGCCTGGCAGCGCCAGCTTCGCCTCTGCAGGACAAGGGCTTTCCCAGCACGAGGGATGCAGCTGTCTTCCACCAAGGCGTTCCTGCCCCGGCCTTGTCACCCACCCCATGGAGACAGCAGTTACTTTTTCACTTCATTGAAGGAGGGATTTTTGTAGGCGGTGTCGTGTCGGTGTGCTTGTGGGGACACCTCGTGCCTTGCCCATGGGCTACCCAAGGAGAGGGACTGGGTGCAGGCTCCGAGCCAGCCTCCCACTCCGATGTTCCGCCAAATATAGATGACCAAGGAAAGGGAAAAAAAAAAAAAAAAAAAATCACTGTTCCTCCAGCAAAAAAATTTCCTTTCTTGTATTATTTTTCTATCTCTGGTTCAGCTAGATCACTCCCCACGATGTAAATTCATAACAATAATAGAATATTGTGTTCCTTGACTTTCAGATAATTTCATTTGGTATATGCAGTACTTAAAATAAAGCATCTGCTAACAGTGTCTGACCAAATAGATTTTGACCACTATATAAGCTATGTTCATTGAACAAGCTAATTTTACTCTGCAAGAGTTAAAAATTTCCTTTCAAAAAACAGAAAATGTTCACAGACTTAGAAAGCTACAACAGACTTTTTAAACAAGTAAATCATAGAACTTCTAACAAACTTCTAGATATAGTATAAAACTACAGCATGAAAAGACTTATTACTACAGTTATTTACAGTAGTTCTTCTCCGGTGCCTGCTAGTTGCCATTACGAAATCTGCAGCTGCAGAGTTGAGTCACTGGCAGCGCCATCACCTAACACCGGCGTTACAGGCATCCCTCCTCTCTGCATCTTCAGCGCTGGAGTGACTGGGAGAGGGAGCTCCCTCCTCTCTCTGCCCCAGATAATCCTCCGCTTCTGGGATAGCGTTGACTCGCAGTACATCTAAGTAGAGAAGGTAGTCCTGGAGACAAGCTGGCAATGGCAATTCCCGGATAAACCGGTCCGATCGCAGGCGTTCACTCGTTAAAATGGACCGGATCTCAAGACGACAAAGATGAGACAGGGAAGGAATGAAGGCTAAAAAATTGAAAAACAAGTCAAACACTGAACGGGACACCATGGGATTACATCACTTGCCTACGGTTACCTGGTTTAGCTGGATCCCATCTGAACCCCCCAGTCTAACGAGGCAGAGTTCTTGATAGTGAAGGGCTGTTGCCTGCTAGAATCAGCATTTTCAGAATTTCCCTACAGGAGCTAGAAAAGTTACCTTAAACTTCTAGAAACAAAGTCTCAAAGAATCATTTTATCCTTAATCAAAAAGTTTCATCTAACCGGCCTAGAACAGCTACCTGCTTGGGGCAGGAGAGGCTCATGCCACCTTACAAGAAATGAAAAATTAAGTCTGTAAGTAAATCTAGCAACAAAATAACACAAGGGAAAACACTTTTAGGATAAGTATTAAATGATAGCATGATACGATGCCAAATGTTCTAACATATTGCTAAATAACTTAACTTAGGACAACCACTGTGCCAAAAGATACACAAACATGTCTGTAAATGTGCATTCGCTCAAACACAATCTTTCACATTATAGACCAACTTATGCTGATACAGAACTCTAGTGCCTCCAAACTCTCCTAGAGTGGCTTCTCCATTTATTTTTTTCACAAGGAATCTGTAATATTAACTGCAATCGTTTCTGTATTTCAGTATAGAAGGGTAAGTACGGCAGGTGTGTAACTCCACGGGACCATACGTTTTGCAAGCCTTCAGCTGGAGGAGTGAACACCAGTTCCTGAACTTTCCCACACGAACCCTTCATTTTTAGTTTCCTACGCTCACTCACGTGCCCAGCTTATCTCAGTTCAACTGCTTGGTACTTCTCTTGGCTGAAAGAATGAAAAAGTGAAAACTGCCCCCCCTCCCCTTTTTCCTCTCTGCTTTCTCTCTTCGGCTTTAGTTACCGGATGCTATTACAACACAAATATATTTACTGATAGCAAAGGAAACAAAGAACGAACTTCATCTAAATTTCCCCAAATAAAACCTTTTTTATTTTTTACTCCAAAGAGGTATTCTAATTAGCTTCAAATATTCCAAAGGAAGTATTATTTTATAACACTATCACTTAGACATTTTAAAAATTATTACAGACCCTTTTAAAGAAGAATTTGCTTTGAAATGAGTCACTAACAAAGACATCTCAGTGCAGTTTTTCAGTAACATAATGCATAGGTCACAGTGCATGACCTGTACGTTAAAGCTGCTTTTCTGAAGGGCGAATGCAGTGAGCATTAGTGTTTTCCTGGGCCATCAATTATTGAATCTTTTTGGCTGACCACATTTTGATTACAGGAGTGACAACGAACAGCTAGATTTGTAGGTATTTATTATGATGATTTATATGGTTTGTATTTTAGTTACTGTCAAATGCTTACAGAACAGGAGAGACACTTCATTGGAAATACAAATAAAATTAAAAAACATAAAAGCAGTGGGATATTGTCTAGAAAACGTAACCAAGTAACGTTGATCATCTTCCCTTAAATATTCCAAGAGGCTGAAGAAATCATTTCAGAAGTGAGAATAACTGAGAATACCTACTTGTTCAATTTATAGTTAGCACGTTTCAATGTAATGAGTAAAATTCATTCAAATATGTTTTGCTTGCTTGTTTGTTTAGGGTAACTGCTATTTCTGCTCCCCAGTTTCTGGACAAGCGACGTCTACCGACTATTGAACCTTCTTTGCCATTGTGCATGCGCACACAGAGCTGCTCCCCACTTACAGCCTGGAAGCTGACATACACAGAGACTTTTTTCCCCTAACTGTATTGCTTACCAAAATGGCTCTTGGGAGTCCAGGTGAACTTCTCTTTGTAGTCCGAAAGGTCTTGCTCTACAGCTGGAGGCAGTCTCTTCCAGTTCGTGAACTCCAGGATGAAGTTAAGGGCATTCTCGCTCACAGAGAAAATCCTGCATAACAAAAACTCCCATAAAATACCATTTTACACAATAGCATAAATATAATAATAGAAACAATGCATAGAAAGCTTTACTATTTTCTAACAAACCCTTAACAACCTACATCCTAAGTCCAGAAACAGAAAACCATTAAAGGGAAATCCAAAGTAATTTTGACAGCACAAGCCTTTACTGATGTAATTTTACCTTCCTCCATTTCTTTTTTAAAAGTAAGTTAGACTGTAAGAGAAAAATATCTGCTCTGAAATTTAAATGCCTCAGTAATAGGCAGCATTCTCCTCTGCACTAATTTCTTATTCCATTTCCACCTAAATTTTAGTAAGGGGTCAAGACACCAGAGCATTATAAGCACTACCATCACTTTTGGGGAAAAAAAATGCACATATATTCAGCTACTTATTTACCAAAACAAAACAAAAACTTCAAAATTTGCAACTGTTTCAAATTCTCCTTCTACCAGAGATTGCATTTATATGTATTCAGAAATCAGCATGATTTACATTTCAAATCTTTAGCATGTGTGAAGAACTTTTAACAATAGCTTAATTGAATAAAGTGTATAAGGAGGTTTAAGTAAAGCAGGTAAACCAACTGTGTTAGTATCACACATGAAGAGCCATGCAATGTCACAGAACAGCTTCTCGGCTACATGTATACAATCCTGAATTTTCATATGAATGGAAATCTAAATGCTATAAACACACAAAAATACCAGACTAAAAATTTTTTAATACACTTGCTTTTTGCAAGAGATTCATGTCAAAATTACTTTATGTCCTTTCTAGTTTTTATTACTTCATTTTTCATATTTGTCTGAACTTTCATACATTCACTGAAAACCATGCAGGAGAGAGATCTGATTGCCTAGGCTTTCTTTAAGAGAATGGTGATTTTACTTTTCCCACTGGTAATTAAAATTGTCAGTACTCTAAACTGGCCAGTTTATGATTGATTATGCAGTTGTTTTGCACAAGGAGCCAGAGACAGTTAATGAACCATATGCATAAATGTCATTTGCTGAACTATCCTCCTGTTATCTTCCAGGACAGAATAGTTAATATTGAAGTTAAACTTACAAAAACATTAGTTTTGTAGATTATGATGTGATAAGCGTTATTTTAAAAAGTGGATCTTTAAACAGAGGAAGTAATTGGTATAAAAGTATTGGTGGATTATGTAGCAAAATATCAAAAAGCATCATATGTGATATACATGGACAGTGATATTTGTTCACTCACTGAACTGCAATCCCGTAGTGTGTTTACTTTTGCAATCACTTACGTCTTCTATGAATAAATATGATCTACGCAAGCACAGATATACCATGCTTTATATATGCTCCTCTAATTACTGTTCAGAAAGCCATGGATGCTAACGATTAACAGAATCTCACTAGGTCATAAATGAACACATTCAAAACTACCAGTGATATCTTAGCCATGGTATCTTAACAGTATCTGAAATATAAATCAGTATTTAAGTAAACCTTAAAATCCTACTCCTTTCATACAGTTAAGTAATGCATGTAATGAGTTTATACATCTCACATTATGTTGGTAACAGCTGAGACATACAGTAGTAAAGTCTAAGCGTCATCTTCATGGACAAGAAAAAAAACAGAAGAAAATACAAATACTTCATAATTTTAAATGTAAGTTTAATTCTGTATGCCTAATTAAATATAAAACATCACCAAGCAGTTATTTGTATGTGGAAGAATTTAAAAAAAAAAAAAAAGAGAGCAGACTGGAATTTTTGCCGCATTATTTTGTTTAACACAATCTCTAACTGCATCCGTTTCCTCTCCTCCCGGCCTTGGCCCAGCTTCACCTTACATTTGTTTCCCATCCCTTCTGACCTCTTTTTCAGTATTTGAAATTATTACCATTACCATATTATACATACACAGGCAATTTGCAACTAAATTTGGGGGCTAATAAGAGATGTTTGATATAAAAATTGCGAAATGATGCCTTTCGCCAGGGTAGTGATAAAGCAATCTCCATTCTGGCTTTCTTCCTAAAAGAAATTTGTTGTACTGAATCCAGCCATCACCCGTCTTATTTTCAGACTTTCCGTAACCCTCACCATTCCTCATCATGGCAACTGATTATCAAGTACTATCCTCTGAAAGTATGCATTGAATAACACTGGCAACTGCTTTGCGGATTAGCATATAATATTTAACTAAACAAGATAACGTTATCTGCTTACCAGAATCTGCGCATTAAATTCACTGGATTAAAACCAGCCAAGAGCAGAAAAGGCAGCCATCCCTTGTACTCCTCATGCGCTTTAATTGTGTAACTTATGAACTCCGACAATTGGTCCCCAGAAGGCAGCAAACAGCCCAGCTTCAAGAAGCGTTGAAACAAAGCAAACTTCTCATGGAAGAGGCAATATCCCAAATTAATCCCAAGTAAGGTGATCCCGTATTTCAGGAAAATATCAATGAAATGAAAAAACCTATCAACAGCACACAAGGAACAGGAGATCCTGTTAGTTTTTCCCCAGAAAGCACCTACCATTTCACTTCTTACCTCCGAGAAAAGCAAATTTCTTTTACCAAAAATCCCCCCAAACCAAAGAAAAACCCAGCATGCCGTTCTGACTGCAGTTCTTTCTGGAAAGCATCAGTTTAAAACTAGTTCAGGAGACTCCAGTCCCTACATTTAAGTCATTTGTTCTTTTTGTCCCGAAACTGCCCAAAGTCATCAATTACTGGTATCTGTAAGCCAGAAGTATCACCCCACTGCTGATCCACCACGTGCTTGCTATAAGCAGAAAGCACCGTGCCCACTTGATTAGGTTTTGCCTTAAAAATATGCCATACACAATAGATGGATAAGTATGTGAAAACATCAAATGATTGCACCCCAGCACTTGGGGACCAGCCTAATGTTCAAACTTGTTAAGGGTTTAATTTACATCCAGCTGTATTTGCAGGAAGCTCTGCAACCCACTGAACTATTGTAAACATTTCAAAGTGTTTTTACTAATATCATTTTATCATTATCAATTATAATATGGTAATATAATGAATGAGATTATGACTGAAAATTAGTGTGTTGCTTTTTAGTTAGTAATTGGATTGCACATTACTTCATTGAAGTGGTTTTGAAGTGGTGATATATGTTACCTGCCTCATTTACAGCACATTTTAGTAGTTACCTGGTCTGCATCCCTTCCTAAATTACTTCTTATATACTAAGAATAGGAAGAAGGAGAAAAATGATGTCCAAGGATTTTTAAAGACAACTTCCTAGAAGTGTGCGATGAAAATTAGTAATAACAAACCCTAGGCGCTGCTTCACTGCACACCTTATGCGTCACTTATGGAGATACGGGAAAGCACATTCTGCCTCGTACCCCGATGCGTGATTTCACATGCGCCGTTTTGGATCTGGATGAGTTCCTGCCTCAAGCAATTCAAAATCACCTGCAGCCTGACCAGAGACACAAGAGGCTGTAACAGGCACAGTCACTGGGATGTGCTTTCACTATTAAAAAAAAAAATGATGTCCTTGATTTCCCTCCTTGAAATAAGCCCTTTTAGTTCAAGTAGGATAAACTCAATCAGAATATTACTGTAGTATTTTCACTTCAGGAACATTATGAATGACTGGCAAGTTATTTATTACAATTATGGCACTGCAAATTGATGGCATATATTTGGTAGTTTTTAAAAATTTTCCTAAGCCAACTGTAAGAACATGTGATCCTAGTAATTAATAGCATGCAACTAGTACACACTTTACAAACACATATATTCAAACGTATTCAGCAAAGAATATCCCAGCAAAGTTAATTCTTTCAACAGCTTTATCCAGAGGAAAAAAAGTATATCACCTCAAGACCATCATTTTTAATTACAACAAGCTTTCTCATGAAAAATAATTTCTCAAATAGCCTCTACACATGTGTGTACAAGCCTCAATTGTTTATAGGATTCGGGGCACCAAGGCACATCCTCTAAATGTTAGTATTTTGGCTAAAAGCATTTGCATGTGACAAACTTCTGGAATCTAAGAACTGTTAAAATATTGCATATTTTGATTTTTCTTCCTTAAATAAAAGAGATCAGAGCAGGTCCCATGTGGAAGACAAGAGGCAGGAATGAGAAACTGAAATCATGATTCCCAAATGTAAGCCAGCCCCAAAAGCTATGTTTTTGCATCTGCTGGATAAACTGCTTTTTAATGGGGGTGAACTAAATCCACTACTATCAAAACCTCATTAATTTAAATAGCAGCACATAAGCAATAAATTTTGATCCATGTACATGAAATACTCTGTTAGAATCTGAGTTTTCAGAAGATTTAAAAGCCTTTACTGAAGATACTTTCCTTAATGCAGCACACTAGCCACGTAACATTACTTCGCATTAATATTCCCAAGGAGGAGTGTCTACAAAGGGTGAACTAACTAGAATTCTGGAAAAATATTAAATGATAGACAGCAATCAGCTGAAATAAAAAAGTTTTCAAATGTATTCTCTACCACATGAAATTTTTCTGTTGTTCTAAGGCGTAAAGCAGTTACCAGGTAATTGCTCTAAAGTCTCAATTAGAATCTAAACCATAATGAGATTACAGCTCTGTACAGTCAGAACTGCCAAGAAGTGACTGTGACTTGTTTCTCTACCTAGATTTGAGCTGTGCCAGTATTCAATCCTTTGAATGTTATTTTATACATTGAATTAGTTTGGGAGGAGCACAAGGCGAGCTTGGGGACAGCAACATCTAAATCTTTTACAGTAATAGCCCACTCCTCCACGAATTAATTTCCCACAGAAAAAGGAAAAAGAAACTTCTGTACTAAAGAAAAAACAAAAATCAACAATAAGGACATGAAGAGCACCTCACTGACATACCATATATATATAAACTTAGGAGTAAGGCTTTTATACCTTATTATTTTTCCTCCAAAATTATAGCCTTTGCATTATGAAGTAAGCATTGTTTTACTTCCTGTTCAATACCAGGGGTGCGCATCACTCACCAGGCATAAAAAGAAATGGGTCATGATCTAAAAGAATGTATCATTCAGTTTCCCAGTCCTCCTTACAGCTATAGCGTTGAGCTGATTGACTCTGCTTGTCTTGTGCACGAGACTGGCATACAGAAAAGAAAAACACTATTTTCCAATAACTCATCCTTACTGAAAAGAATCTGGCTACTTAAGAGTCCTTTTGATCCAATTACAGCATGGAGTCACGTTCCCAGAAGACAGAGACGTGTTGATAAGGCCTTCTGAAAGCACAAAAACTGCAATTGTGTTCTACAAGACTCTTCTTCAAAGAGCCAAGCTTCCCCTTGGAGATTTCAGTGAGGTTCTTCAGCTCGTGCACGCAATCCAAACCCCACGCACCATCTGGATACTTACAGTTTAACTGCAGCAGCTCAAGAATTGAGGAAGGACAGCAGGGAAACTGCACATTTAAAAAAAGTTAAATAAAGGCCAACATAATTATGAATGGTTTCAAAATATAAAAGGTATGCTTACTCTTTTTGGAAGACCATACACATGGGTGATCTGCAGTCGAAGTTAAGGCACTCTTGAGCATCTGGACTGTAGCCTTCTTTAAGTAACATTTCCAGACATTCTTTATTACCACCATATACTGCTGAATACACAGGGCTCACTTTGCCTTTGCCTTTGTCACAAATCCTATCAGTAATTGGTATTAGCAACTCTAGTATCCTGCAAATATTTAAAGACACTATTTATTTTGTGATCTTATGCAAGAATTAATTTTAAATGACCATTTTTCATATGATCATTGCAACTTAAGAAGAAAATCCTACCTGTTTTTTCACTACTGAGTTTGCATAAAAGAACAAACTTTTTCATTTCGTACATAGACCCATACCAAACATTGTGCTTTGGCATGGATTTAGGCTGGCAATAGATATTTGAATCTGAATCAGAGACAGATATTTCCTATTATCCGACAATGCTTTTTACAGCAATAGAGTACCCCTGCACATTAAATCCAGACTTCATAAAAGTCTGCAAGCAAACTGAAAATGTGAGTTGCAAATAAAATTAATACTTTCTTCTGTTCAACAACACTCACTGAGATACTGAAACAGAAAAATCATTCTGTTTCATAGCTCACACCTCCGGTCCACATCCTTTCCGACTAACAAGGATTAGTGACAAACACCGATTCCTTTGCTACTGGAACTTACTGGTGCCGCTCAGAGGTCGCCAGTTACATATTGTTGCAAAAGCTACGAAGGCAGCATTTGATTTAAAGGCATTTCTAGTACTGACAACTCTGCTAACCCATCTTCTGTTTCTGAGAAAATGAACAAAAACCAGCTTCCTCAGCGTTTACTACAGTCTGCCCTCTTCATCAGTTCGAGAAGAGGCATCAATCTGATGCACAAACTTTCATGACAACTCAGCTGATGATCTTCTTTTGCTAGGGATTAAGATAAAGCATCTACTAATAATTTTGCAGTTGGTATCATCATTAATGTATTTGATTTTAAATGCTGTCACACACGTGCAAGTCACGGGGTTCCTGAGAGATGCTTCTCCACAATGGCCTGCTACTCTGGGAACTTCCTTCCACTCTGGGTTTTTGCTACGAAAGCGAGTATCATTGGGATTGGGCAAAGCTACAAATGCATTTCTGGAAGGATTAAAGGAACTGTTTTCTGGCTTTGATTTTCTGGCTGGTTCAGCTAATTCATTATTTGCATATGATTACATCTGCTACTTAATGGTCAGGACTATAATTCCAATTAAGAGCTGTTCAATTCATGTATAAAGTATATGCTATTGTTACTTATATTTTAAAATGTAAAAGTAATATGGCTATTGAGTGAATTGGTATCTGATTCAGCACTGTGGAAACCTCTCTGAACTCATTAGGACGTTGATCAGACCCAGATTAGATGCTGAATTCAAAATGGTTGCTCACTTTGCTGGGACTACTAAGAGACATTTAAAATATGAAAACAATTAGAAATTCTAAACTATAAATCAGCTTGAGAACTCATTTTTCTTTCTTTTAGAGCTGAATATCCTCTTTGTCGATTAGGTTTTTATTACCAGAATCTTTTGTCTGAATGTCTTTTTAATTACTTACTCTTTATGGCCCATTTCAGCCGCTGCGTGAATAGGTAACTGCCAGTTATCCTCGTTGCAGTAGAGATTTGGATCTGCCCCTCTAGATAACAGCAGTTCCACACATTCGGCGTGGCCCTCCTGTGCAGCAATCAGCAGGGGAGTGGCTCTGTCCTTGGCTTGACAGTTTACGTCTGCACCTGACAAAAAAAGCCAATACTTTACATCACCACTACACCACACTGAATAAACAACAAATTAATCAGTAGTTGGTTTTCACAGAGTGACTTCACAACACAACAGGTTTTCCACACCAATAAGGAAACATTTACTAGCATGTTGCTAACTTTTTAAACAGTCAGTGCTTAGCATTAACTCTGTCAAAGATCAGCACAACACAAGATAAACATGCTGGAGGAAAGGCAACGGGCTAGGCAATCTTCTGACTGCACTTATTTTTTGAGATTCTCCCCCAGGTATTGGTAGATCAGTTAATACGACTTCTCTGGTCAGGTCATGGCACCCTCAGGCTTAATAGTTATGGCAACTAGTTTTGGTTGTAAGGACACATGCTCTTAGACATATAAAACTTGTTCATTATGTGAATGAAACTGTTGCTGTCACTGTATGACCAGAGAGAGATATCTTCACTTAGCCTGAACAATATCCAAGAGCAATGTCATCAAAATCAGACCACTAATGTAGTGCTATTGAGGGCTTCTAGAACACCCTGATGAACCTTAATCTTTTCATAGTTTTGATTTATCATTTCCTACCATCACTTGCTGAAAACCACATTAAATTGCTGAAACGAGATTTAAGCAATTAAGATGATTTTGCACACCCATCTGCCATTAAAATTACATTAAAACCACTAAAATTTGAAGTGATGAAGTGCAAAAGTAGAACTAAAATTTTATCTGGTGACAGGCTGATGCAAGTTTAAGAACAATGAAGCTAAATGAATGATCACTATTACCATGGGATACAAGCAGTCTTAAACTCTCCAGCTTTCCATACTGAGCAGCAACAAACAAAGGTGTAATTCCAAAGTCATCCTTACATTCCTTGCTTGCCCCTTTCTCCAGGAGTATTTTCATTATCTCAGTGCATCCCTGAAATAAATATTTTCATTCTTAATCCACAAAAAAGTGGGGAATTGACATAATATATTTTTCCCCACACATTCCAAACAGAAATAAGAAAAAACGCAATATATTAAATATTCTAAAGATGTACCGAAAAATTAACGGCAGAAAAAATTACACAAGTTTAATTTTATTTTTCACACTTGCTCATTTACATGATACGTACAAGTGAAAATTAAATTAGAATTTATTAGAACCATTAAGGTAACATATTTCTATTCCGGAAATAGGTCATACATCTCACTGATGATGAGATACTAAACAGAACTCTTTCTCAAAAAATCTTGCAGGAGATTCATTTCCCAAATACAACACGCGAGCTTGTGAGTAACTGCAATGCTTATAATACTTAAATAATTATTGCTTCCCAACATCAGCGTCTCATGTAGTTTCAGATACACTCTTCAACGCATTGCAAGCCCTTCAGCATTTAGACAACCTTATGACTGCTAGGGTAGGTTAGGAAAAAATTACCTGATAAAAAGGCAAAGAAAGAGAGAAATTATCACTCAGAATACACCAGTTACATGGAAATTTTATTATACACTTACAGGTTACCTGAAAAGAAGCTTGGTGCAAAGAATTCCATCCAGACCAAGAATGAGGTCCTTTAACATTCGCTCCGTGTTGGAGCAGAAAATTTACAATGTCTGCATGTCCATTTTCAACAGCTTCAAATAGAACAGTAAAAAAAAAAAGAAGAAAAAAAAAATTCTTATTGACTGGATTTAAAGAACTCGCTGAAAAACTCAAATGGTCTCACCACTAACTTCCTGACATAACAATCATAATTCTTTTAAACTTGCCTTATATATGCTTACTTGCCTTTTACAGTTACACCCCCAAAACAAGAGTTGGAGAATGGAAATTTATCCACAAAAATTTTAGTTAGACTTGTTAAAATTCCACTTACACTGTGCTAACACAGATAACGAAAGCAAGTTTCTCTCCTCCCTCTTTCCCGTGGAACACGGAGACAATTCTGCAGCAGGCACCTAACTGCATGAGTTGCAACAGCCTCCCAAACTTGTGAAGCCCAGTGGCTATCGTACCACAAATTCCCCAAACATAAACTTGTTTTTAAAAAGTTTAAAACTGTTTTAAATACCTATATAAAATTAATTTATGGTGTGTCCATTTAATTTATGATAATGCATTCACTGACAAAGCCTCCTTTAGCATCCTGTTTCATCCTCGAGTTTTTGCCAACAACAATTCTACCAAGGCACATTACCTGTGTAACCGCAAACGCTTGATATGGTGATAAATGACCTGCGAATAGTTGCTACTGATTGAATAATTTCTTGATGAGCTCGCCAAAGGAGTGCCTCTGGCTTGTAGTACTCAGTGTCCAACACAGAGCTGTGCCATAACCCCATTATATAGTCTGGACTAACCTGACCATAAACTTTTTCCTTTTTAAAAATCTCTTGGATACACAACCCCAGGACTGTTCCCCGGCCCTGTCTAATCTATGTAAACACTTATGCATAGTGTTAATTATCATTATCCAGTGTGCTTTTAATGATGATTTCCCCACAAGTGCTACCTGTTACCAATTGTTTTAAGCAAATAAGCTATTTGGTTGCTTAAAAATAAAATGTCAATAGACTTGTAAACAAAGGTAACACGGCAGCCATGATGTTTGCCTGGGTATGAAGGTGAGTAAAACAATAAGCATACTTAATCAGATGATTTAGACTCTGAGGATTCACTATAACAGAAGTTCTAAGCATTTAATTACGTCAAACATAAATCATAGAAAAAATACTAAAATAACGGACCTTAATTGCTAATCTAGGAATTGCAAAAAGAATAAGAGGTCTTTTCACATAAGAAGTAGGGAGGAATTAAAAAAAAAAAAAGACAACTTGAAACACCCTCAAACAGATGTAATCCTATACCTCTTAGACCTTTTCTGTGCTAGAAAGAAACAAAAGGCGAGGGAAAACACCCATTTGTTTTTACAATTTTGTTTTAAAACACAGTCTGAAGCAGGTTTATCCATAAATAAAAAGTAATTTCTAGACCCATTCCATCTCCGAGTCTAAAGCCTAGTATTTGGGCTACAAAAATATGAAACATGGTAGGCAGTGAATGAACTCTGGTGAGTTTAAACTCAGTGAATAAGCTATTCCCCACTCCTTGGCTGTTCTGAGATTTCAAGAAAGCTCATGTCACCTAGAAACAGCGCGGTGGTTGCTTCGGTGGTAACTTCATTGGGGTCAGCCCCAGCTTCCAGAAGAACACGAACACTTTCCAAAGATCCGTGGCGTGCCGAAAGGTGCAGCGCACACATCCCTTCAAACGTCTTTGAATTTATGTAGTCATCAGATGGAGCTACAAATGAGAATAATGGAGAAAAAGAAAGTATATTTAGCAGTGAATTACAAAACACAGTAATTTTAAGTTATTTGAGATGTGTGGCCTACAGTGTATCCACAAACATGCTGTTATGAACTCTTTCAAACAGCAGCGTCAGTTATTGCTGGCCCTTCGCAGATACCCGCCTTGGACAGAGAAGGTAAAGTAGAATCAAATGTCATTCACAGACTACAACATGCCAACTTCTCTTTACCATAGTAGGCAGTAGCTATGAAACCACACAGAAATTTACAAAACAAGTAAGAATATGATGAAAGAAATCTATATAACTCATACTTTATATCGCAGGGGAATTTAGCAGAAAAATCGCACTACTTCACATCGAATTTTCCTTACCTGCACGAACTAGCAGCCTCAGACATTCACTCGAATTGTGAGCTGCTGCTTCGTGGATTGGCACCCACCCCCTGTTATCTGGAACATCAATGCTGTATCCCTGCTTAATTAGTTTCCTCAGCATTTTAACATTTCCTTCTCTGGCTGCAAGCCCCACAGCAGAGCATCGATCGGAATAGGCCTCCGTGAAATCCATCCTCGTGTACGGCAAACTCTGCGGGAGGACGGGGAGAGGAAAAAAGGGAAGGAGAGGAGAGGGGAAAAAAAAAAAAAGAAAGAGATATGCCTGTTAGTACAGAATATGTATATGGGGTTCGTTTTTTTTTGTTTTTGCAGAGGTTTTTGGTTGGGTTGGGTTGAGTTTTTTGGGAGGAGGGCGTTCGTTTGCTTGTGGGGCTTTGGGGGGCTAATTGCTCCCCCGCCGCTCCCCAGCAGCTCCCTGGGAGGCGCAGATACCGAGGGCAGGCCAACTGCCGTAACTCTCCAGGCAAACCGCCGAGCGCCAGCCGGGCTCACACAGACACCCGGCAGAACCACGGCCCCCACGCCGCTCTCCCAAACCCCGTCGAGGCCGGTGGCACCCCGTGGGCTGGACTCACTGCCGGGAGGGCAGCCCGCTTCCCCCCCCCGCCCGCGGGGCCGCCCCGCCGGCAGTGCGCAGGCCCGCGGCAGTCGGTCAGCCATGTGGGTGTTCGGCTACGGCTCCCTCATCTGGAAGGTGGATTTCCCCTACGAGGAGAAGATGGTGGGGCGCATCCTGGGCTACAGCCGCCGCTTCTGGCAGGGCAGCACCGACCACCGCGGCGTGCCGGGCAAGGTGAGGCGGGGCGGCGGAGCCGCGCGGGCCCGGCAGCGCGGCCCCTCACCGCGGCGGCGGGGCGGGCGGGCCTCGGCCTCCCGGCGCGGGGACCTCGATCGCCGCTGCCCGAAGGGCTCCGCGGCGGGGAGCGGGCCGAGGGCCTGCCCCGTGGCCGAAGCGAGCCGGCCTCTCAGCCGGCCTCCCCGGAGGTGCCCGGGCTGCTGGGGGCCTCCGCCGCGCCCCGCAGCCCTCGCCGCTGCTCTTTCTTAAAAGTTGTCTTAACAGCAGCCGCTGCTTGCTGATGCCAGTTGTGCCAGTCGTCTTTCGCAAAGAACGTAGGGGTTAAGTATTCCCACTTTGACGTCTAACTTGCTTCATTGTGGGAAGAAGTATTTCCTAAAGTTCAAGACTTTGTTTTCTTCTGTACTATCAATTAAAAAAAGCCCCAAACAAACAACATAATGAATTTCAAAGAGGAGAAAAATGCTAACGAAAATAACCATCAGTCCATTTTAATAGCTCAAAAAGGTGAGTGAGTTATGACAGACATTAATCGAAGTAACTAAGGGAAAACACCTCAGTGTGGGTGTCAGGCTTTGAAGCGAAAGGCTGGTTAATAAGTGAAGGCCTGAAGCCTTGATCTGAGTAACCACCTCACTGTTTTTCAGCTTTTTTTACTTTCAAATGAAAACTCATGGAGGAGGAAATATTTACTGTTTGGGTGGCGGGGGGGAAGCCACCGAGAAACTAAAATTCCAGAAGCGAGCATTCCCAATTTCATGTGAAAATATGTATTTTTAAGCCACAGGAGTGAGAATAATAGAGTCTTACTCTGCTTTGGAAGCCTGTACCACCCTCCCCGTAGCAGGGCTATCGCCCTTCTATAATTCTAAATAGCTCAACAAATGTTAAAGAAACAATAGGTTACAGAAGCACCCAGCAAGTTAGATGAATGACTTTGATGTGGCAGGACTGTTATTTACAGCTGCAGATGCTGCTCACGATTTAGTCATCAGAAATGCAAACTGATCATAAATGTAGAGAAACTGATACTTGCACACAGCTCTCTAGCAATTTACCTACTTTGAATGCTGGTTTTGTGTCATGATTCCTGACGCTCCCTAAAGCGGACGTCCAGCCTAACTCCACTCTAAAACTGGAACATGGCTTTAAAAGAGCTCCTCCAGAAAAGGCATAAGGATTCTTTTTAAAAACAAAACACAGCCTGCTACATGTAGCATGGAAGAAATGTTCATCTAGTTCTAAATAGCACTAGTTAGAACCTCAAACACAATAAAATAACTTGCACAGTACTTAAAGATAATACAAACCCCCCCCTTGCATTCACTTTTCTGCAAAGCAAATCACCATGCTTCAGGTGCTAGCACGAGTTGGGCATCTAGTATTTGGAAAAAAAAAGTTTACTGCAAAGAAACAAATTATGTGCAAGCAGACTCGGGCTCGGCAGGCATGTTTTTCAGGTTGGAGCAGTGCTGTGCAAATGCAGCTGTCCCAGTTCTGAACCCGAGCTCCAAAATGCTTTGCCGTGTTGCTTTTAAGATCGAGTCGAAAGCCTCGCTTTGTCACCCGGCTTACACGCTGTCATACGCACAATTCCTGTCTCCAAAGCTGCCCCGCTCAGCCGCCGCCTCACCTGGCTGGAGAGATGCAGCGCGCCCTGCGGCTGGCTCGCTGAAGTCTGCTGACTGGACGGCTATCGTTCGCTTTCTCAGTGGGAACGCTCATTTCTCATCTACCACTCATTCTTTTTCAAAGATTATGTTTGTATGAGCATTGGGAAATTTCTATTCTTCTCTTGAATTTGGGTGAATTGAAAAGCACATGCAAAAGTTGTTAGGGTGGGGCATAGACGAGCGGGATCCCATCAGCCTCCCCTACTGAGGAAACCAGGCTTTTAAGAAAAAAAAAAAAAATTAAAAAACCCTTATCAGTCAACAGAGAAAGTCTTACTCTTGGGGCTTCAGAAAGGAATACAACCTGCACCAGCCAATTTTTCTTACTTTTTGCAAGTATCCTTGGTGACCTCGTTGCATTACATTCTGCTGGGCTAGCTGAAATTCAGGGGAATACTCAGAGCGACTGTCTTTGTGCAGATACTGGAAATCTTGCAAAATGGCCACACCGGGTTACTACGCACTAGCGTATACTTGGTTCCAAGAAGCTTTGACGTTTGTATTTCTGCCCCAGTCAAGATTGTACCCAGAACCATCATCTGCAAGCATACAGAACCTTAAAACAACAAAAAAACCACCCTCCCCACAAGCCCATGCTTTGTTCTATTTCTATTTAGATGCTTGTTTGGACAAACTGAGGGCACAGGTGATTCTTTATCTAAACTGGTTAATGCACTTTATGTTTTATATAAAACACTTAGCACTAACAAAACACACTTTTTCTCAGCATCAACAAGTTAATGCCTTTTTGTATTCCTGCGTCCATGAGTTGTTACTCCTACTTGCAAGGCAAAAAGGCTCCCTCAGCGTACGCTGAGAAAACACACAGCTGGGTCCTCCCGTTTCACCAGGCCAAACGCTCTCTGCTGTAAAATCTTTACAATCCTTGACATCAGAGATTAATTACATGTCTTGTGGGTGAGCTACAAGTGAAACTGGTCCTTCGATACTAACACATTTTAAAGAACAGCAATAAAATAGTAGCCAACAAGTTAAAAAAAACCTCTCCTGAAAACACTCATTGCTCCAACATTCCACGGTCAGCGCAACAAAAACATACAAAAATGGCTGCAAGCTTTTAGCACAAATCTCGGTTGACTTTATAATCGTACTTTGAATTGCTCAACTCACACTGTAGTAAGACGGTTAACTAGTTATAAAGTGATGTTTAATCATGGGGCCGTATTTTATAGTTTATAGGATGTTAAATTGGAAAAAGTTTTATTAGCTTAATAATGCAAAAAAAGGAATAACCATTTCTTGAAAAATATATGGCAACTTATACGTTAGCTGTATTTAAAAATAAGATTTTCAGAGGATTATTCTGAATAGTACATTAAAGCAGCTTGAATTTTACCAGGCAAAAGTGTTCCCTGAAAAAAGTGCTACTGGCTTAGAAAGACCTGAATAAGTAACAAAAATGTTTTTACAAATTGCGAATTCCAATTTCTTAGTACAAGCTTCAGAAAAAATGGCATCAGAAATGCAAGCCTGCATGATTCACATAAACCTTCTCAAACATTTAAGTCTGGGGGTTTGGTTTTGCACGGAACAGCTCAGAAGTGTAAACGCATTCAAGGGTTGAAGCCATTATTATCACAATATGGTTTGAACCAAACTAATAGCTTGCTGCTGCCAAAACAGTGAAGTTTCGCTTCCTCTCCTTACAATCCTCCTCCCTCCCAGCTTCGGACCGCTTGCTTTAGCCGCTCTCCTTGGTCTGGCACTGGCACCCACTTGACTGCGTGGCACACCGACAGGCCTGACGTTTGGGGAATCTCAGTTCTGGTTCTGCCAGAGACTGTCTTTGTTCCTAGACCTCCGATGTGCTTAGAAGAAAACCCGGAGAAACTTGGTGACTGCCACTGTCCAAACAGAAAACTCTGAGTTTTTGCATGCATAGAATTACTGGGTCAGATTAAGGTTAAATCATTTTAAGATAATGAAGGGCTTTTAGTTTGTTAAAGGTGAAATGGAGGAAAAAAGAGGTTGGACTAGAGAATCTCCACAGGTGCCTTCCCACGTCCATGATTCCCTGACTTACCCTGGCAGTTTCTTCCCGTTGGATGGCTGCCAGCGAAGGAGAGAGGACGGATAGATAAGCTCCTGTTATGCCATAATGAGACACAGGAAAAGGAAGTAGAAAAGGCTACGCTTTGTTTAAATAAACTTGTACTTATAAGGAAACAATTTTAAATTATTACATTCCTACTTACTAGCAAACTTACACCTCCCTTTCTGAAAAAATTTAAGAGGTAATCAAGCTAACATTATTTCTAAGGTCATATTTCCTTTTATTCCATCTTACTTGCATATCCAAATGCAAAAATTAATTGATTCCTCTATCAGTAAATATTTAGTAATTTTAGTAGCTGAGCAGTTTATGGTACCACTGAAAACAATCTAACATAGAAGATGTTATTCCAGTTTACCCCACTATTTCACAGCACACATCAGCTAGACCTCAGGACTGTCCTGAAGAACTTTATCTCCAGGCACATAGACAAAGTCCCCATGCCAGGAGAACATCGTAGACTCTAGCGCAGACTCTGCCCCATGTTAATGCTATTTTCCTCTTTCTGCTGAACCCAGGATGGTAAAACCTAGAAGAATCTCCCGTCACATGCACTCTAAGACAGGAGTATGCTTGGGAGCTCTAGCCCTCAAGTTGAGGGCTTGAAGTGAAATACAACACTAAGAGCTGAAACAACATGCATTTAATTTTCCGCAATGGCTTCCCTTCTGATTCGGAGGGGTGATGGCCTTTAGCACTACAGATGCCTTAGAAAATTTCCGCAGGGCTGCAGACCACACTGCTGCTCCAGCGTGATCCAATAGAAGGTTGCCTTTGTCAGCCTTCCTGGCAGGAGGCTGCCCAGAACTGACACAAATCCCTCAAAGACATCTGACTTAGGAGATCATTCGGGTTTGCCCTTGCCCGTACTTGGGTGTCGTGGTTTAACCCCAGTTGGCAACTAAGCACCACACAGCCGCTCGCTCACCCTGCCCCCCTCCCCCCCCCCCGCCCTGGTGGGATGGGGGAGAGAATTGGGGAAAAAAGCTAAACCCCATAGGTTTTACAGGACAGCAAAAGAAAAGAGAATAATAATAATAATAAAAGAATATACAAAACAAGTGATGCACAATGCAATTGCTCACCACCTGCTGACTGATGCCCAGCCTGTCCCTGAGCAGCAGTCGCTACTTCTCGGACCATGCCTCCTGGTTTATATACTGAGCATGACATCACATGGTATGGAATGACCCCGTTGGTCAGTTGGGTCAGCTGTCCTGGCTGTGCTCCCTCCCAGCTTCTTGTGCACCTGGCCGAGCATGGGAAGCTGAAAAGTCCTTCACTAGTGTAAGCACTACTTAGCAACAACTAAAACATCAGTGTGTTATCAACATTATTCTCATGCTAAATCCAAAACACAGCACTATACCAGCTACTAGGAAGAAAACGAACGCTATCCCAGCCGAAACCAGGACGTTGGGCACAACAAAAATGGTTTTGGTTTATATTATATAGCCGGTCATTTATAGATGTGTTATTTTCTTTACTTAGCTAGCAGAGGTGATACCCATGGTTCCTTAATGGTGTTTTAGTAGTTCCGTGCAAGACAAGGACTCTGCAAACCAATACAATAAATATCCTGGCCTTCCCTAGACAAACAGATCGTTCTTTCATCACACAACCAATCTGAAGATTAAGTACTCTTCAATACTTCACTTTCATTTAATATTTAGGCTTCAGATACAGGCATTCCTGGTAATAAAGAGAAAGTTGTTTCCCACCACAGAATGTCTCTTTAATCCATAATTTACAAAATCTTAGTGACCAGTATTGAGTACACAAGTCAGGGAAGTATTAAGGGCTATGGAAAAAACTTCCCAAAAGGAACACCTAAGTTATCTTGATTAATCATGGTAACAGACCTGGTTCCTCTAAGTACTCAAATAGTAATAATTTAGTATTTATTTAGTTTTGTTGCCTTATTTTGTCAATCGGATCAGGAATAGATGGCTGATGCTGGGACAGAACCAGCATAAAAATGAAAAAACGCAGCACCTCAGAGCTTATAAACAAACAGCCTTTAAGATTGTAAAAGATCTGACACTGAATAAATAATATATACAGTTAATGGTATCTATAAAGTGCTCTGCAAAAACTAGATTTCATATTTGGCCTGTTACCAAAAGAATGTGTGGCTTGCCAATGACTCGGTGTAGGAGAAAACCCTCCACTATTAGTGTGTGAGAGAGTACAGACTTATCAAACAGAAAAGCATGGACATGTCAATGAAACTGTTAGTGATGAGTCATAAAAAGATGGAAATATAGTAGCCCAAGACTAAATGAAAGACTACGTCCAAGTACGTCAAGTTCAGATTATCTTTGTAACGCCTAAGAGAATGAATTTCCATCCTACACTAAAATTGAATGAACGCTCATACCTCTGCTTTCCCTTACCTCTATTCAAAGACACTTGTACACTAATTTGATGCCAAAATTAGCAATTTTAAACTACAAATGTAGTTCTCCATAGGGTTTTATGTTTTAAAATTTTATTCTCCAGGTTATACAACAAATTTCAACAATTTTTTTTTTTCAGTATTTACAAACTGGCTTCTTACTCTTCCTGCAAGAAGTAACTCATTGGAAAAATAAGCCATTACCAAGGTATCCTCCCTCTGCCCAGTAAGGGAGAATGAGCTGGGAGGGGAAAGAGAAGGGGAAAATAGTCTTTTGCACAATAAACAACTTTTTTCAACATTGAATAACATGGTGCTAACATGGTGCTTACTAAAAATTACTAGCAGATTTCTTTGCTATATTTTCCAAAACATCTAATTAGCTAGGAGGTTTTAAACCTAGGAGTTGCCATGTGTCATAGTGTGTAATCAGCATTTTCTAAAATCCAGTTAGTGCAAACCAAGCCAGAAGTGGTAGTATCTTGCTTAGTTCTACGCAAGCTAGATTTCTATGTTACGTTATTTTCCATGCCTGTGTATAAACTTTTTGAATACAAGTGAGAAGGTTCACCTCATTGCCACTCTAGAGATTAAAAAATCGCACAGTACTGTGCAGAATCAACGTAACTGAGGAAGGTGCACGCCTCGAGGATAGTTTTACATTAATGAATTATTGTCACCGTTTTAAACAGAATTGAGTATGGATAGCACATACAAAGCAAGGACATTCAAAACCTCCCCGTTTATGACTGCCTTTCATTTAACTTTATGTTGCAGACACTTTCCACTCAGGATTTAACATTTTGTTTATCACAGTTTATCTAATACAGATCAAAAGCTATTCTCAGAAAATATTTACTGGATCTCAAAGAAATAGACCTTACTGAGATTGTCCTGGATTAGTTCTCTGACCCTTTCATTACTTTTCATTGTTTTTTTCTTTTTTTGTTTTGGTTTTGGTCATGATTTAGGGTAAAAGCCTCTAACTGAACTATAATTATTTTTTTAAAATTTTAGCCTGGAAGAGTTGTGACTCTGGTTGAAGATCCTGAGGTATGGTACTCCTGTTCTGTCTCGGTAGCGTATAGAATGTCCTGTTGTATTTCCAGCCTGTGTACTAAGTCTCTATTAATTTTTGCTTCTCTACAAGCAAATAACTGAGTTATCTTTAGTGTAATGAAAGGTTCTCTCAAAATTTCTTGGAGTTACACCAATGACTCTTGATTGTTTCAAATAAATCAATCAATCTAAACTAAGAAACTGGAAGTAGTTGGGTCTGTTATTACCAAAGGTATATTTTGAAGTATTTTCCAGAATAGTCACTTCAGGTATCCGGTTATAAGATGCAGAATTTTACTTTCAGCATAGTGCTGACAATATGCCAATAATAGACCCCAGATGATGTGTCAGAATGGTAATCTTGCCCTCCCAAAATAAAAACTGAAACAAATCAAGATTACATTGCAGTGACAAAAAAGGAGATACCCTTGCCTTATTTTTTGCTACACAGATAAAATGCTTAAGGAATGAAATGCCACAACTGTGCTTTTGGTTTCTACGTAATATTGTGAAATTAGCTCCTGTTTAGAGAAAACGGCTGTTGGCCTGAGTCTACCATTCTTGCTTATCTTCCGACCTTTTCCCCAAGTCTCACTGAGACAGTGCAGTGGAAGTGTTTGCAAGGGGAGTGGAGGGGAGGGAGGGGAGATGGAACAAGGCCTAGGCTTACAGTCCTGTAAGCTGTAGGAAAATCAAGATTTTTCTGCTTATAAAAGTAGTTAGGCTTACATTTTACCCATTTCTAATTCTGTTTGGTAGGAAAGAAGCTATCTTACAACTACCCGCAATTTTTTTTAGGGATCTTACCCACTGGAGAGCTCTCGGTTGGAGTGCTCACCAGCTAGGACAAAAGCATTGAGCTAGGCTGGGGAGGCGGAGGGGAGGCTATTGCAGGATACACCTCCGATGCGATTGCTTTCCCACTCCCTGCTGATCCTCCGGGCCCCTCACATCCAGCAGTGCACTCTGTTCTGGCACCTTGCTGGGGACGGCTGCGATGGTCGTGTCCATCCAGCTTCAACCGCTCCAGGAGAGGGAATCCCCGCAGGTACTAGTGCCTCCAGAGGGGCGGGAGGGAAGAAAGGATGGCACGGAAGCAGAGGGAGAGCAAGGCCACGCGACACAAGGCCGTAAGACACAAAGGATGGGTATTTTGGTAGTAGTTAGTTTTTATTTACAGTTGCTTATCTATACAATTACGATATTGCTATCTTACTGATCTATTCCCCTGAAATAGCAGCCACAAAAAGAGGTAAGTTTAGCAGTAATCGAAAACTTCAACTGTTTTTTGCAGTTAGCAAAACCAGCAAAACGCAATGCACTGTCTCTCATTGTGATTTTCTGTACGTTTCTAGCAAGGGTTTTTTTCACATTACTGTACTGCTGGATACCATTATGTTACACAGACGCCTATATAGACAAAGAATGCTTATGTTTGTTGTCACTCAGTTTGTATTGTTAAGCAAACTTACTCGTTACCATAGAAACTTTTTTCCCCCCTTAACAAACCAGTTTTGTTTGGTTGGGTTTTTTCCCTTTTCTCCAGAGTCTGGTGTGGCCAGATAATCACACTTTACACACAAACATCAAATTATATGATAAGTCATTTGCTTTAATTTCAGTTACTCATTCTGCAGTTTAAAAAGATAACCTTATTTTGAAGGTATCTTAGCAGATTACACAATTATTCCCCTGCACGCAGACACCAAATACCGTGGTGACAACAGCAGTGGTACTTTTACGGGCAATGCCAGCTCTCAGCTCTGTGCTAGCCTGCGTATCCTTTTTCACTAGTGATACACACAGTGCAGCTTGGAAACATCTAGTTTAGAGAGTTATTTTAACTTGCTCCATCTGAATTTCTTTGCCAGTTAAGAGGAAACCACACAGAAGAACAACATCATACTCCTTGTCAGATTTCTGGATTACAATTTTCCATCATCTGAAATAGGAATCCTCTACACTGAAAACCAAATGAATTAAAGCAGTAACTCTTAAAGTGTCTGCTTTAAATCCCTATCTCCACCACACCCATATATATTTTCCTATCAACACCAAAGCAGGTCTGAATGGCAGATTTAACGCAAGAGAGTAACATGCACAGAGGAGGCTGTTTTTAAAACACGTTTCCTGCAGACAGCTGGAGTGAACCCGCATTCCAGATGGCTGAGGGAAAGCAAGGAACCCACTTTTGTACTTGTTAGTGCTGTTCCTGGCCACAGCACATCAAATGCTGTAATCATCTACAAAGGATGCAGTAGAAAATTACTCCTGATTGTTTTAATAAAATGCCTTTGACTAGGATATAGTCTGACTGCAAAATTCAACGCTCCTGAATTAACACCACCACGCCAGCATTGTCTGTTATCATGACTAAATACTAAGATCCAGTTTTAGGGGGAAAAAATAAAAACGTTAATTGCTTTGTCATCATTACTGTAGCACTGATACATATACCTACTTAGCTGCAGGAAGAATCGACATTTGATGTTGCCAGCAGACAAAACAGACTACCATTTATTTTAAAACAGCATTCGTCAGAAACAATATTTAGCCCTTAGTAGATAACAGACCATCATTTTTCTATGCTACTTCAAAAAAACCCATGCAAATCAATCCCTCTCACCGATTTGCTTGTATAAAACTTGGTAAGGGAGTATAACTAATTCACACCACAGTTAAATACTTCTTCGGAGATGTTATCTGTGAAGAGAATGAAGAAATATTCTCAAAGACGGTAATGAAATTTACCCTAACAGTGTTTGCTGAGGCGCTGGATATGCCATGTTTATTTGTGCAAAATGAAGGTTCATCTCTCAGCTTTTCCTTCTCTGATGCAGTTTCAGTATGGTAATGTTACCACACTCATCCCTCCAAGTACATGTAACGGATGTGACACCCAGGTCCTTAGAAATAAAACTGCAACTAAACAGAGAAAGGACCTGACCAAATTTACTTTGAATTTGGCACTATTTAAAATTCTAATTTTCAGATACAGATTTTGTGAGGTCAGGAAGATACTTTGTATCCTTTTTGCCAGCTCCTTAATAGCCCATGCCAAGGCTATTTACTACTTCAAACTTAATTGCAACAAGAAATTGTTTCGTAAGAAAGGCATCAGCGTTAGCAAGAAAGTGGATGATCAGTCTGCATAATTACCATTTTGACTGAAGATTTCGCAAAGAAAACAACCCTTTTAATTTGGGACTCCTTCTACAAACAGTGCGAGAAATAGCTATAAAAAGACTGAAAATTGAAGAAAAAATTTTTAGGAGAATTTTGCCTAAATACAATAGAAATACGTTAATTTGTGAGTATCTGTATGAACACTGCTTGGATTTTCTTTTCTTATGTCCTTCAACAGGGGTGTGTATGGGGTGTTGCTTACAGATTGCCAGCTGGACAAGAATGTGAAGTAAAGGCTTACCTGGACTTCAGAGAGAAAGGAGGCTACAGGACTACAACTGTCATTTTCTATCCAAAAGACTCGTCAGTAAAACCGTTTGATGTATTGTTATACATTGGAACTTGTGACAACCCTAACTACCTTGGTCCAGCACCTCTAGAAGAAATTGCTGAACAGATTTTTAATGCAGTTGGTCCTAGTGGAAGAAACACAGAATACCTGTTTGAACTTGCTAATTCTATCAGAAATCTCGTACCAGAAGATGTAGATGAGCATCTCTTCTCCTTAGAGAAACTAGTAAAGGAACTCTTGGAAAAGCATCAAAACCTAAATTGTCGATAAAATAACTTCTTACTTTTAATGATCTTGCTTCATCTTCAGAGGAATGGTTTCGTCGCACAATGGGTATATGACTTGGAGGCACGTTTCTCTGTACTATGCTATCTTATTTATTTTAATATTGCATTCAAAATAGTAGTTGGTCATTAAAACATACTGTTACAAAAATCATTCTTTCAGGGGTCTATAGAAAGGGGAGCAGGGCAAGCATTTTAGGTTTGAATTTGGTATATTGGGTTTTTATCCAAAGACTACATCTTTATGACAATCTCAAGAGAACCACTTAAGCTTCTCTTTGTTTGAAGATTTATTTTTTGTATTATTTCAGGTTTAAAATAAATCTTCAGAATATTTTTAAGATCAAAATCTGCATTTAGATATCTAACTCCCATTGATTTAAGTGATAGTTCATTCTGATTCAAGACCACAGGCGTGGAACTCAGTGCAGCTAAAGACATAAATGTTAAGTAGTTGTTGTAAATTGCATAGTAAATGCAGAGTAGAACATTTATATCATCAAAGTTCAACTTCACTGAAATTAAGTTATTCCACTGAATTAGTCATCGTACCCTTTATATATTAGTTTGTCCTAAACGCAGAGGATTGGAAAGGAAATAATTCTTTACCTTGGCTCATTATGTCAAGCCCCTGAAAGGCAGAGCACAAGGTACTTGGACACAAACAAGCCATAACATATCAGTGCCTCATTTTATTTTTTAAGATTAATATACAGAATAAAGCCAAAATGTTAAAATTAACTAAGGGTATGACTTGAAGTCACAATGCAGCAAGAATGTTCAGAAACTCTCATCTTTGTTATTTGCCTTTAGATGCCATTGTAACCCCATCTCTTAAAAAATTCACCAATCTCTGAGGATAGATTTTAAGCCGGTAATTTTCAACTGCTGTTTCAGGGATTCACAGACAAAAAGTAATTAAGAAAGGAACCCTCTTTTCAGTAATCTCACATGTGTTGTATGGACGTACAAAGAAAGAGGGTTGGAAAGCCACCAGTATAGGCTAGTGGGCTTACTTTATGCAAAACATAAGCAAATAGAGTTTCCGTCCCAGCAAGAACTTGTCTTGCTTCTCAAAAATTTAAGTTATTTTTGTTAACTTTTAACAAAGTATATTTTTGTATGTTAATATAGGAAAGGTCCTATTTCAAACACCATGTAATGTCACATTTTCTCATACAGAGAACGTGTAAGTGTTTAGTAGTAGCTTGGAAGCCTGTATTTTGTGTCAGTAACTGCAAAACCCGTATGTTTCTACTATACAGGTTGTCCCTTTCTCCTCTTTAAATTTTCCTGTTTTATATTTGTAATTGCTTGAAAATACAAGGGTCATCAAAATAACAAGCTGCTATTATTTTACTTGGCCACCTACAAAAGCCAATAAGAACAGAAATGAATGTTAATAGGAAACATTTGAGAAAGGCAGCTACGTGAGTAGAAAACAGGATATTAAAATCCAAACCTAAATTCGAGATAATTAGACCACTTAAAGTATTTAACCAAAAAAGCTGTATTTTTTACATACCAGATTATAATTTTAGTGTGCCTCTGGCATCTCTCAAGCATTGATTCATTGAGGAGAAAAAAAGTGTATTGGTTTTTAGAAGCTACTGTTTACTGTTAATAGTTGAATGCCACTATTTTAAGAGTACATGATGGTGTATCACTTGATGGACTACTCTAAACTGCAGAAGCAAATCCTCTGATCATATTAGCAAAATAATCATATGTAGTGAGGCCCCATTTTTCCATTAGCACACGAGTTACTTGCGAAATGATGGACTATCCTTCAAAGGTCTTGATTCTCCACTGCACTGTGGTGGTTTAAGATTGACATAACTGGGCGGAAAAGCAACTAATTCAGCTGTACAGCGGGAGAGGAGTATGATCAGAACTTCCAGGTGTCTGTACGTAATGACAGTCATTAAGATGCCCAAAGCGGGAGCTGAGTGACTTCACACACCGAAGAGGGAGAGTGATAACCATCACCCAAATCTACATTAATGAATATGCTCCATTACGCATGCATTTATTCACCCTGACTTAAAGAGTAGCTCTTAAGTGTTACTAAAAATGTAATGTATGATTTATTTCAAGAATATTGAAGTGTTGAAAAGAATAGTACCCTCAAAAAACCCCAGCCAACAACAGCACTTCCTTTCTTGTGCTTACTTCAGATTTAAGCAAGCTGTAGTAAAGTTAAAAATGTACAATGGCATGTCCACTCCATGCGTTTTTTAAAATTCAGTCCTCAAAGACTTATTCTTGTTCCTTAAAACAGGGCAGGGGATGCTTACGCTCACTAATGATCCAAAAACATCAGTGATGATTCCCACTTTAAAACTCTAATTAACTGTGTTGGGGCATTGTGATTTATGTATGGCTCTACATTTTGTATCTTTTAATTATATTCAGGACATTGTTGGTTCATTTACTTTCCAGATTCATAAAGCTTGCAATAAAGCTTGCAATAATATTGCAATAATATCTGTAACTGTACATTCCAGTTTGTGCATACAACTTCAGTACAATAAAAATGCATCACATTTACTAGTGGTGTTGGAGAAAGAAATTTCCAGAAGTGTTATGTTTATTTAAAGTGTATCCATATTAGGATGGACATCAATGTGTGTCTTAATTGCATCTTGTTATAAAATGCTGTTAGATCTAATGATGAAAAACAGTATACAAGAGCTAGCTACTATTACGCAGTCTTAAACTGTGTCGAAATTAGGAATTAATTAAAGCACTGGAAGTATAAATTTGTTCTTGCTGTATGGGATTTGAGCCACGACTCCTCCTACAGCTTCAACCACCAACAAAAGCCCAGGATGCTTTCAGATCTGTTACTCACCACAAAAAAATGAACATACACTTTTTATATGCCATACATGCTTTTTTTTTCCCCCTACCGGTTAGAACTAAATCTAAGTTTGTGACAAATTATAGGGATTTTAGATACGGTTTCATTATACAGCCACACACACGAAGCTACCTCTAATCTTGTTTCCAAACAGTGTTTGATGAAACAATAGTCATATCTATGTTGTCAGATTTTACTCCCTGGGATCCACAGACTGAAATCACTGAGCAGTCAGCGTGGACCTCTGTCCTTCCGTGCATGGAGGAAGCAGTACGTAGTAGTATGCAGCGATGGTCTTCCCTATGATGCTGAAAGGGATTACCATTGAGCAGTACATAAGCTGATATATCTCTAAACTATTTTGGAATCTCCCAAATAAAAATCCTATATTAATTTAAGTTACAGGAAAAAAAATGTAAGGTTTGTACAAGACTGCAATAAGACAGTTTAATTTGATTCTGCTATAATGTGAATTCAAATAAAAAAGCAGATACTAGAAAGTAGCTTGTGTAATGTCTGATATTCCTTAGTATGATCAATTAACCATTTGATAGCAACAGTCATTAAATATGCAATCATCTTCTGTGAATATATGAATCTATAGCCTGAATATGCAACATTTTATTTAATTTTTTTGTCTAGCTTTTGATAATAAGCACACTTCATACCCATTTTGACTGCCACTGACAAAATTAGTACGTCATCTGACTTAATCATAAAACTTCTGTAAACGGATTTGCATTTCTTAATGCAAGAAAACTCATGGACAAGAGCAATCAGAACATTCTGTAATTACCAGATTCTTTGTAGCATCCCCAATAACGATTTCTGTCTTTCCTTTTTCAACCATTTATCTGCTCCGTATTTCCCACAGATGAGCAAACAACAAAGATCTGGTGGGACTGGCCTAACCTGTTCTAATTTGGAAACTCTGCTGGACATTCAAGTATTCAGGTACACGTGCGTGGGGGGAGAGAGAGAGAGAGACAGAGAGAACTCTCAGAGTTCTTTTTTTACACACATAAACCTCGATTTGCTTTTATCCATTGGTTATGTTTAACAGCTTTGTGCATAAACTAATTACCAAAGTTTGGAGAGTCACAGACCTTTTCAAAACAAAACGAAGCTGTCATGCCCTCACTACACAAAATGACAAATTATTAATGATTTCCTTACTTTTGTACCACTACATCTTTATCCTCACTTTCATGCTCTCAAATTTCTTTTTTCACAAGGGTACATAAAGACCAGACTCTTTCTAGACTAGGCTGCTTTCTAGAAACTAAAATCCTTCACAAAGATAACTAAAGTGCAGTTTAGTCGCACAGAAGAATGCAAAGTTTGGTTAATTCTTAAAATCACTTTAACACATTCAGTAAAACAATTTTCACCACAAATGCAAGAATAACATTGTGTCATACCACAGTTCTTTAACAACTGACAAAAAAAGGAAAGCATACAGTCTTCACAGAAGCTCTACAAGTCTGAACATTTCAGGCAATTTTGCTAAGAAGCATAAGAAAAAAAACGTACTTGTTTGTTCAAAATATCATGGATAACTTACCCCTTACAAGCAGAAAAAAACCCAACATTTTGACCACCACTTACCCTTAAAAGCTAAAGCAACACAGTTAGAAAATTGATTGCAGCATCCCCCATTAGTATTATATCGCTATTTTATATCATTATTTCCTGAAGTTCGTCATCTTTAACTCTGATTTGTATCCCTTCCCAACCCTTCTTTCTGGTATGCATGCTTTACTCAAGCTAAGGAGCTGAGGATGTTGAAAAAAACTGAATACTACAGCTCCCCCATTCGATCTGTTTCTGTATGTCTGTTCTGTGTAACAAAAAAAGTTCTTACGAGGTGATTTTCCACTCTTCAGCCAAGCTACTGACTGCCAGAGGGGATGCAAACAGACATCAGGACAGCAAGCCCCCAGCAGGGCCCTGTATCTTGACTTTCTACTATGCAAGTATGTAATTGTCACAAGGTTAGAAAGAGACTGTTTTTCAAGTAACTAGGCTTCTCTAACCGTCTTCTGCAAAAGCTGGACATTGACTATACACTCACTTTGATTACCAGCTCCAGTACAGCCCTAATTATTCCAACTTCACACTCCCTCAGTATTCTTACAGTAAATAATTTCCTTGCTCCTTTGGCTTTTTATTCAAGTAGCTTCCTTTTAATTGTTGCCCTCCTTTGTCTCAAACAAATGTCTTGCCTGCATCTTTCTGGCCTTTTGCAACTTCAGTCTCTTCTCTGCAGGTACTCTGGCACTTTCCTCTCATTGTGCACATGCTTGAACTGGAAGAAGAATTCTTCTCCCAGTACAGCTGTATCTACTTTGGCACCAGTTTAACAGGAAAAAAAAATTATACCCTTAAACAAGAAAATTACAGCAGCAAAGCTCAAAAGTATTGACTAGACCCGATGCAGCCATTTAGTAAAGTTTTAAGTTATCTTACCTATACTATCCCCATCTCGAAATTGTTCTTCTGATCAGGGCAACAGTCAACAAGTCATTACAAACCATTTACTTAAACAGTTCAGACTCAGCCAGTTTTGCCCCATGTAAACGCGAAAGCGCGCACGCACATCACTCCGCTGGCAAAACAGTGACGAAGAATGGCCTGAAACAAAACATCTTAAACCAAACCATCTGAATTCACAACACATCATCCAGAGTCATCTTTCTCCACAGCCACTAGCATTTCTGCTGGTATCGTCTGCTTCCTTTGCCTTCATATACTTCTCTCACTAAACATTTCAGTGCCCACTCTGCTCATTAGGGTTTATTAAGAATCGCTATACGCTGCCAAAACATTACCATTCTCCTCATATGTCACCCCATCACTAATTGCAAAGCAGACAGTAAACTGCGCCACTCTTCTCCCTCCTCCGGAGTCTCCACTTCATTCCAGCTGTGTCTCAACTTATAGTTCAGTCTTAATTGGAGATAAAAGTCAGTGCTTCATTATATTCACTGCAATATTAAACGGTGTTCCTTACTTTTTTTGTGTCCTCCAGACTCACCTATACCATAGAAGTCTCGCTGGCGCTACTCTATCGGTAAAAACTTGTGGAAAAAGAGGAAAAAGCAACACGGCCTAGCCGCAGGAGCACAGCAGCACCCCCGCTGCAGGCCCCGTCGATGCGAGAACCCCGCGGTGAGCACCCGTCCGGCGGGCTCCGGCCAGGCCTGCTGCCGCACCAGGGGCTGCCAAGGCCTCCAGTACACTTCTGCGGTAGGGAACAGCAGCCGCACGCCCGCAGGGTCTCTTTTTTGGGATGAATTCCACCGGGTTTGGTCCAGAGGAGCTGCGGCAGAAGCGCGAACTACTGAGGAGCTCGTCCTCGTTAGCGCCTGACAGACAATATTCAGAAAAAACGGACGAAAACGGGTGAGTTCTTAGTTTTCTGAAAAGCCTACCCCACGGCGTTTTTCAACCAGCTACAGAACTAGGGCGGCTGCAGCCGTTACCTTCTGAGAGACTTCTCCTCAGCGCGAACGCACACCACCTGCAGGCGGGGGGGGGGGGGGGGGCCTTGAGGCGCCCCCCGACTCCACCACAGCCGTTCACGAGCCCGGCGCCCCCGCGACCCCCCCGCTTGTGGGGCAGGGCGGGGGGTTTCCACACAGAAACGGCGACTCCTCGCACCCCCCAGCCCCCGCCGCGTCCCGCCGCCGCTCTGCTCGCTCACTCACCGGCCGCCTCCCGCCAACGGCTGCCCCGGATGTTGATGCGCGCCGGCCCGCCCCGGCGGAAGCAGACGTGGCGGCGGCGCTGCCTGCCGCTGCCTGCCGCTGCCCGCTCCTCCCCCGAGCCGCCGGCCGGCATGAGGGGGTGCCGGCACCGGGCGCCCACCCCGCGGGCGCTGCTCCGCGGCCTGCTGACGGCGGTAGCGGTGGCGGTGGTAGCGGCGGGCGGCCGCGCTCTCCCTCAGCTCAGCGACGACATCCCCTTCAGGGTGAACTGGCCCGGCACCGAGTTCAGCCTGGTCGGTACCGGGGCGCGGGGTCCGGGGGTGTGTGTGTGAGGGGTCTCTCTCCTCACTGCTTCTTTGGAGCCTCCCTCACTGGAGGAGCTGGGCGGTTAATAATTCATAAAGCGTAACCCAGGCGGCAGGAGTTAGGACCAACGGCCGGAGCCCCCCTCACGCTTGGCGGTTATTTTTGAAGCCCCCCCACCACAAAAAGGGTATTTCAGTTTGGGGTGTTCTCAGCATCGCCTTGCTGGTGTGTGCCTTGGGCATCACCCGTGCTCTGGTCCGTGGAGACGAGCAGTAAGTACAGGGTGGGTGTTAGGCCACGGCCTGAGTCTGGCAGTCGCGAAAATCCCAGGGAAATCTGTCCTGAAAGTCAACAGGGGAATGGCTGCTTGCAAAATGTAATGGTTGGGAGGGTGTTTCTTTAGTAAAGGTCTTTCATAAGAATGGGAAATATATAAGCAGGAGCAAGGTGAGCGTGGAGGAGAGCAGGAATGCAGCTGGAGGTGGAAGGATCGAAGCAAATACTAACGAGCCATTTCAAGCTTAAATGCCAAAGCCCAGCCTTGTGATATAATTAAGACCCAGGATATACTCTGGACGACCTGCCCTATGAATTATCTGTACCGCTCATGAATTCAGGAATATTTCTAACAAATAGCATTTAAAAAAAACACCTCACTAATCCATAGGTTGGTTGTTTTCTTAGCCTACAACTGGTGTCCTGTACAAAGAGGATAACTACATTATAATGACCACTGTGGATAAAGAAAAATATAAATGTATACTTCCACTGATAGCAAGTGGCAATGAGGTAAGTTCAGTCAAATCTTTTTTGTAATTATAAGCTGTAGACAAGTCTTTACAGTATCTTTTTGGTTACTTTTTTTTTTTTTCTCAAAAGAAAGACTTTTTTTTTTCCCTGTAAAAGGGGAATCATCTGTAGAATGCTTCACAATTTCACAGTTTATAGTAGATGCCTTCACTTTGTAGGTCTATACTAAGTGGGGCCAGTCTGAACAATCTTGAAGTCCTTATTTGGCAACAAACAATTGCTGTAATGTTCTGTTTATTGCTAGGTCTGTCACTGATTGGGAAATTCTTGTAAGTAATTTTAAATAATATTGTCAAATTCTAGGACAGTAAACAACTATAAAGGTTGTTAACACTGCTATACTAACCGCTGTGTCTGAAAATACTATCCCAGTAATGCTTCTACCACCAGTAATATAAGCTTTATTCTCTGTCATCTATTCCTTAATTGGAAATCTGAATGCACAATGTGGGGTTAAAATTAAAAAAAAAAAAAAGTATATAAATACATTTCTTTGCACAAGAGAAGGTGGATTGAGGAGGCCTTTGGTGAGGTTTGTCATCGGTCATTTTTTCCTCCAATGGTTCACTTTTTCCACACCATGAGAGCTTGCACAGACAAGCGGTACTCCTGTGTTAGAGACTTCCATTTTGAGTCAGCCCTCGTCCTTTAAGCGATTGACAGTACGGAGTCCTTCACTGTAGGTGAGAAATCTTTAGTGCTGAAGAACTTTGTGTGGAAATCTCTTCAATAGCATGCACATTTATAGAGCAAAAATTACGCAGAAATAAACTTCCACAGTATTACTTATACTTTTTTGATCAATTATTTAAGAATTACATAAAAGCTGTGTGATGTTCCAATTATACTGCGTCAGTGCGGCATCAGCATTGACTAACAAATGAAAAGATTAATGATGCTCTTTTCCTATTCACACCCCAAGCTGCCACTCTGGATGTGAGCAAGTTGAGAGCTCCTGCTCTTTTGCCACGTGTATTTTTTAAACCACAAAACTTTTCTGTTTCGACTACTTTATTTGTGACTTTTATTTGCCCCTTCTTACTAAACTAAATTATCTTTTTTTTTCTAATCACCACACAGCTCCTTCAGGGCAGGAATTAATGAGATTTTGTACCTTCTAATTTTGCGATACGATTTTTTTTTTTTTTTTTTTTTACTATTGCAAATGAATATTAACTAACCAAACTACTATTAATTTTAATGTAATGAAATATCCTTCTATTGTAGGAAGAAGAAAAGGACTATAAAGGTCCTACTCCAGGAGAATTGCTGGAACCTCTTTTTAAGCAAAGTAGCTGTTCTTATAGAGTATGTTACTTCTGTGTTGATAATTTAAATGCTAATCAAAAGTTTACAATCCACTCCATTTCAAGGTTTAGTGTGGTAAACTGGATAAATATGTCTCAGACTTCAGGTAATAATTTAATCCAGAATCAGGTCTCTACAACTTTATGACTATATCTTAATATTGCTGATAAAATTCTATGTAATTGAAGATGCCAGGATTCAAATAAATTGGGTTGCTATAGTAGCGATTTAAAAATGTGGATTTAAAACATTTGCTTCCAGGAGTCAAGCCATAATGTGTGACAGTCTAATGAAAAGCATTTCTCAGAAAGTGTTAGAAAACCAAACCAAACATGCTTCTAGATATTCTGAAGGTTTTCCAGTTTTTCATCAACTGTCGTCCCAATTCACAGACTCATGTCTTACATTACAAGAACGAGCCTAATACCAAACAAGGTGGTACTGAGAACCAGAGAGAGCGAAAGTGGCCAAATGTTATACCTACGCAACATCCCACACAAGTCCCTCAGGAAGGAAGAGTGGGTCAAGCGCAATTGGTAAACAGCCTGTATCTACAGCAGTTGCCAAAACCAGTCTGTGCTTAGCCCTAGTGATTTTGGGGCAAATTTAGTCTTTACACCTTAGTTAAATTTTTTTTCCTTTGTTTTATCTGTGTGAAATTTAAGGAAAGTTTGCCCGTTGGGTTTATTTGGAACGTCATCAAAATGCTTGGGGAACACTGAGACCGTTCACTGTTCTATTGCTTTTGCATTTCATTGCTGCAAAAGCCAAAATTTGGGGGAAATTTTTTTTTGGGGGGGGGGGTAATGTATCTAAACAGAAATTTTAAAAAAAAATTATTTATTTCTTTTTTAAGATTGAATCTTACTGGACTTACGAGGTCTGCCATGGAAAACACATCCGTCAATATCACGAGGAGAAGGAAACGGGACAGGTAGGCTTCTTACAATTTAGTAGTCTCAACCCCCTTTTCCACTGGCATGTTCATGCTTAACTCCTCTAGAAGAATTGAATTCCTGTACACTTGAAAAAGTATGGGAAAAGGTAACTGAAATTTGTTTTAATTTCTTTTGGTTGTAGAAAATAAACATCCAAGAATACTATCTGGGGAATATGATGATAAAGAACCCATTATCAGAACCAGGTTTGTCTTAGATTATTTTATTTTGCAGATGCTAATTAATTGTTTGGGTTTTAGTTATTACTGTCTGAGAAATATGCTGTAGAAAACTGATTCCCAGTGCAATAGAATAGAATTTTGTAGATTACTCTTTCTTTTTTTTTTTTTTAACAAAATATATTGTTTTCAATTCCTTTTCAGCATCTTACATTGCATACATCCTGTCAGTTTTGCCATGCTGTCCAATTGATTAGCTTAACTAATCTGCAATAATTAGCATCAGGGAAAGAAAATACATAATATAAGAAATGGAACCAATATGTGACAGACCAGACTTTGATAATGTAGCTATTGCCACTCTTTTTTGGGGTGGGGAGAAGCGTCTTTCAAACTGAGCAGAGTGCAGAGTGTGTAGCACGTCTTGGGCTTTGCTATTCTGTGATAAAACATAATCTGCAAACCCAAACACTTACAGCCTTTGCAGGTAGATTTGATCCTTGGGACTGTTTGAGTCTTTTTTAGGGATTCTGGCACAGACCTTCAGAAATACTGAAGTGCCTAAAGTGGGACTTTGGTGGAAATTAGGTAGCTGAGGCCCAAACTCAAACTGTGGTTTAGAATAACTAATTTTCTGAGCACTTGCATTTTTTGCTCGTAAATTACTGTAGATGCTGGAAGTTCTTGTGGTCGCATCTGCCAGTATCTGCTTTCCTGGGTGAGCACTTTGGCAGTATGTTAGTCCAAAGAACTCTAAAAATCCACAGACTAAGCGTTCATTCATCAGAGTTGATAGAAACAATAGAAAAAACATAATCTAGTTGTGGTTTGTTTTGTTGTTTTGTTTTTTTTTTTTAAATTCTAGGCTAGTATGTAAAAGGTGGGCACCACCATTTCTCTCTTCCTAAAAGCGATTAACTTGAACGCCTCAGTCTTGGAGGGGATTTAGCGCTATTAATCCCGTTCATTTGAATTCCTACCTGCAGCTTTCAGTTAGGTATCTTAGTCCTGAAAAAAAAACACGGCTTCAGAAACTGCATTGTTTGGCATTTCTTTATTAGTGAGTTACAGTGCTTGTTCGTGCTGTCATTAATCCTGTGCAGAGATGCCTAATTCTCCCTAGATGTTGCTGTACAGAAAACAAAATGTTTGCGTTACCAATTCTTTTGTGGGGCTAGATGCTGAAGTTATGTGTGATGATACTTCAAGTCATCATATGTGAGTCTTTTAGGATGTCGACCCTCTGTCCTCTCCGCTTAGGTGGCAGACTGTATTCTTTCTATGCTTCCTATACAGCAATTCACGCTACTTCTCTTAAAAAATAACGGGGATGGTTTCTCAAACCATTGTGAGCTGAATCCGTAAGTGTGATACAGTAAATGTGGAACAGCTGAGTGGGTGACAGCAGAGCAGAGTGGCCTTGCTCACCTAACTCTGAATGGAGTCCAGACTATCTCCTGAAGCAGTTCAGAAGGCTAAGGGTAGCTCTCATCTGTGACAACTCGCAACCCCTGCCCCGTAACGAGGTTTACTCTCATGATCGTTAGTATGGCATGCAGTCTGGCCTCACTTCTTCCTACAAGTGTACCCTCGGAGGCTGGCTAGCGGGTGGGCTGAAGCACTTGCCTGTTTACTGTCCCAGCCTGTAATTCACTCGCTTTGAAAAGAGTAGTCAGCTACTGCTCACAGAACAGCAGCAGTGACATGTTCTCCTGCCCTGAATGGCCTTCCTGTGGTGGTAGGGCTGGATTTGGCCTGTCCTACAAATTCAAAATTGTTTCAAGATGATGATAACTCATATTTTATTCTGTTTGCTCTGAACCCCAGATCACTGTTTATTTCCTTTCTTTCCTCTTTTGCACCTGCAAGTTCATGAAATTGACTCTTGGCAGTGTGTACACAAAGTCCTAGCAAATACACAAAACATTACAAACTTCTCTGTATATAATTTCATTTTATTTCAAGTTCACAGACTTTATGCTTACCTCATTCTTAATTATTCCCTAGATCAAGAAGAGAAGGAAAATCCAAAAGAGAGTGCAAAAGAGGCAAGTGAAAAACATCTATTTTAACTTTTGCCGTCAATAGTGGAGGCAATTTATATATGATGAGATTACGTAATTAGTTCCCTACCAAAATGAGTATCAAAAAATGAAACTCTGTTCCTGAGCTGCACTCTTCTCACTTTTGATTATTAGTCCCAGCTCAGAAAGCTTATTTAGTCTAGCTAGTCAAATTTCTCGCCCTTCTACTTACTTACATTAAAGTTACGCTAATCTTAAACTTAAATGAGATGAATTATATACTCCTCTTCTATGAAGACAATACACATAACCACAAAGTCACATTATGGTCTAGCGACAGTTATTTTCCCAGCTACATCAGAGATCCCAGCTCCCTTAATGACACTTTCATGCATTTTGAATAGGGAGAAATGCTTAACAAAATCCCTAAAAGATTTCTTAGCTGACTTGATGACCCATCCCATAAAACTCTGTGCTTCCCTTTTCCATTAGAGAACTTTTCCATTTGTTTAGGCCCCAAAACTCAATTCTGAGTTACTACCTTTATAGCAAAACAATGGAAGTACCTGAAGCACGTTGGAGTTTGGAATTAGCAATAGCAGATTTGACCTGTGGACAGGCACGTGCCTACCTTATTTCCAGTTATCCTTCATTTTAATTCTGAAATGAAATTTTTGTCTACATGTTCTTTGTAATGCCGATTTACGTAGCACAGAGTGGTCCTTCTGCAGTGGATCTCAGAAAATATACATGCCTGATAAGCATTTTGGAGGTAGTTGGGGGAGAAGACCCAAGTCAGAAAGTGGCCCGTTCTAATGGCAGAGGCAGTTATGTGTCTTTGAAATTAAAGAAAACTAGGTTCTTTGTAGTGTGGTTTTTTTTTTTATTTCAGAGGAAGTTAAGTCTTTTATTGACTTTTGGTTTTTTACAGTATTTATGATGTACATACACTGTCTTGGTTTCAGTCCATAAAGAATTTAGACTTGCAATTTGCATGGAATCTCTAGTCATGAAAGGGAAACAATACATAACGCAGCTGGGTGGTGCGTAAAGTAACCAAAAACTGCTGTGACTAGAGATTTATCTTAAGTCCTGCTGGGGTGCCTTTCAGTTATGTGCAAACAACAGCTATCTCCATTTAGATTTCTTGAATAGTTACCTTCAATGAAATGCGGAGGCATAATTTTTCAATTTTTAAGGAAAAATCAGTTGTTTCATTCAGAAAGAGAGAAAGGGAAGGCACCGGTACCCTTTTTGTCAGCCCTTCTCTACACAACCAGAATGTATCTTCGTTTCCCACCTTTGACTGAATATTGTGGAATAAAGTGGATGAGTGACTGGAAGCCAAGGAGCACCCGAGCAATTAAGCTGTCGGCATGTTCATTCGCGAACCTCGTGAATGTCTCATTGCTTTATTCATGATGGAACAGTTTCCAGGAGGAAAGAGTCCGTGGCCTGTGACAGGGTAACATGGTTTGAAAACTGAAATAGGCAAGATACAGAAGGGTCTCAGGTCCCCAGGTTAGTGTCCTGACCACAGAAGGCACCACCGCCTTTTAGCATGGAGCCTGATTTGTTGTGCACTGAAAACATGTACAAGCTCAAACACCACAGGTAGAAAAAGGTCTAGTTTGTGGGTTCCAGCATGGCTTTTGCACAAGCGGAACTTTTGGTACCCAGGAACTTTAGCTGCTTCCAAGATGGGAGCCAGGAGAGGGACTTTTACCAGTCTGGGGAATTAATTTCTTAAAGTGGAAGCGGGATGAAACATATGAAGGAACAAATCTGAAGAGAGCTTACTTAAAGTGTGTACAAAAGTGGGATTTACTTTGTATGCATCATTAACAGGTGGCGTGGGATACTTTGGATAAGGAACAACCCAGGCTGGGGATGCTGAGAGGTGTAGTGCAGGTATCGGGATGACTTGGCAGAGGCGTTTTTAGATTCTTCATGGCCTGGCACTGAAGTGAAGGTGACGTGCCTGGCCAGACCTGAGCCGAGTCTGGCAGAGCTACTCACATCTCCTTGTCTCCTAGGCTACAGGGTGAACACAGCTGGCGTGGTGCTCTTCCAAAACACTGCACCCAGCTGGCAAGCTTTGCAAGCTTTCTTAGAACTGAAACATCAGGCAGCCTGTGCAGAGAAACCAGCTGCTTTTGCAGTCAGAGCTCGTGTGGCTCGGTGCATTTGTGCTGTGCTGGAGGTGATAAACCAGGACATGTTTGGATGTTGCAGAAACACCGGGTAACTACACAGGGGCTGGTTTCAATCCAGCGTGGCTCTGCAGAGTGTAATAATATTTTTCGTTTCAGAAGAGTCGAAGGAGCTTTACTGTGATTCTTAACTTTTACTTTCTTTCACCTAGATACCTACAAAAAATATAGAAGGGCAGATGACCCCATACTATCCTGTAGAAATGGGAAACGGCACACCTTGTAGCTTGAGACAAAACCTACCCAGGTCAAGTACAGTGATGTACATCTGTCATCCAGAAGCTAAACATGAGATTCTTTCAGTAGCAGAAGTTACAACCTGTGAATATGAAGTGGTTATACTGACACCTCTGTTATGCAACCATCCTAAATATAGGTACAGTACTCAAATTTTGGCTAACATTATCACTTCGAATTTTCATTCATTTCCATGCATGTATGTGTTTATATAAGTCATATCCAGCTGTGGTTTCTGGTACAGAGCTGTGACACTTCTATGTACTTACTTTGGCAAGTGCAGTTTTGCCAAGTCTGAAGTTTTCATGTTAAGTTGCACAATATTTGCATTTTGTAAGTCTCTAGTGATCCCATATGAGAAGCAGATGGGAAGTATAACTTTATTTTCAACAGGTAAGTTTCTAGCCCTGTCATTCTGGAGAAACACAAACCAGGACATTAAGGCTGCAGGCAGATTAAGAACACCGTCTTCTCTTAGTTTATGATTTCAAGGTCTTGGGGGATCATTTTCATGGTATTCAAAGACTGCAGATTGAATGTATGCATTACATGTGTGCATAGACTTCAACTTCTCTAATTTCAGGAAACAAAAGTATATCTTCAGTCATAACCTTAACATTTATTTTAGCAGTACTCCCAAGTTAAGGAGCTCCCATCTGTCTCTGTCTTGCTTTGTTGCCTTACTTCAGCTGTATAAGTCATTTTCATACGAGGAATTCACAATTTCAGTGTTATTTTCCAAAAATCAAGTTTAGGATTCTTTCCCCCCCCCCCCCCCCCGAATTGTACCACGCACCTAAGGGATACCCTTAGTCTCAATAGTACAGATTTTTGACCTTTCAAGGGGTGTAAACAGAATTGCAAAGTGAATATGACACACACATGAAGGGGGAAATAATGGCAGGAGTTCTGAATTTCCCATGTACACAGATGCCAGAACAAGTGAGTATTTAATCGCTGTTCTGAAATAGACAACAAAGTCTAAAGGACAAAATCCTCAATCGTGCGTTTTGTAAACACTTGCCAGTTGGAGTAAATAAGTTATGCTATTGTGCAATATTTAGTATCAATTATAAATTTTCTCATGTAGATGGGTTTGGTAATACTATGTTATCTGTTGCAGTATTATCTGTTTACTATATGAGTCTTTTTTAAGCCTCTGTATCAATAGAAAAATAGAAAGCGCACAGGCAAATTGTTCTATCGCTTGATAAGAACAAAATCTTGAGCTGCTACCTCCTTCCAAAGGGAAGGCACGGAAGGCTTCCTGGCCACTAGCAGGAAACACTTAAAATAAACACAAGATCTTTATTCTCCCACTTACGTCATCTTAGTAAATGAAGATAGGTGGAGATAGCAGGCTGGAAATGCTGCTCAGTGTCAGCAGAGGTAGCAACAAACAAACCTCATTTTAAGTTAAGTGCACTTTTCCTGTCATGTGTTCCTGAAACAGCACTAAGCAGTACTTCAGCCACCAGCGCTTTTCCTCTACACCCATTATCTTACCCAATAATGCACTTGCATTAACTTAGCAAAATTATATCCATTAGTTCTAGTTCTTGTTCTTATTTGGGTACAATTTGACTTTTTTTAAATTGGCGGGAACTGGGAACAGGGAGGAAGGCAGTGAAAAGTAGTATTTGTCTACTGTAACTATTAGTCTTGATGTTGTTTAAATAAAATTCAGGTAAAACTAGGCTTCTTTGGTACGGGGCTTATTTAATCCAGAGTGCAGTTACTATTTAGGAAACGTTTTCAGATTCTTCTAACTACAGTGGTGATTATTATACAAGTACTGCTGTGTATTACAGACTCTTCCTAGGAGGACATCACAAAAAGCCACCTTGCCTCTGAAACATATCTGCATATTACTGTAAATAAGCTTTCTCTAAAGAGGACCTTTTCAATGGGACGAGTAATGAAAACTGAACAAATGCTTCATTTGTCAGGATTTTCATTCTGACATTCGCTTTTCTTTACTATTTGCTGTTAAGGCTTATTTGGTGTTTTGATGAGGCCTTTATTGGTGTAAACTAAGGAGAAAGCCGTCTTAACTCTGCTTCATCTTTTTGCTTTTTCTTTCCTGAAAAAAGCTGCTTTTTGCAGACATAGCTCGTGAAGAGAGCGATAAAGGAATAACGGGTATATACGCAGTATGAAAAGCCATACATGTCAGATAATAGAAGAATGTATTATTTTAATTATATAGGAACTGCATCCATCTAGTTTAACCTTTGCCCTTTCTGAGCTTCTGAGAGAGTTTTGTGGAGCCTTGACACTGCATTCATGGTACCCGTACACTGCAGTTTGCCTTTTAACTTTCTCCTTTTGACAAAGAGGCGTTAGGTTGTGTTGCCAGTTGTCTGGCAGCATTAGGAGAGAGAGTATGCGGAGCAAGAAGCGTATTTACATCAACTGTAAGAACAGTGGTGCTTTGGCTGAGGTGGTGCAAGTACAAGAAAAAAAATACACGCTTCAGACCAGCTCAGTCAGAAACGTACAGCAATAAAAAAGTATGTCTTTTCTTTAAGGCGTAGTAAGTGATGTATTGCTAACTTGTCTGGACAGGTTCAGGGCTTCCCCTGTGAATGACATCTTTTGCCAGTCTCTGCCAGGATCCCCACTTAAACCTCATAATCTGGAACAGCTGGAGAAACAGCAAGAAATTATGAAGATGCCTTTTAGAAGGATTAAGGAGGTAGGATTTCTTTAATTTTAAATAGAAAAAAATATTTATTTTCCATTTTGTAACACATACGACTTTGTAAGACCATGTCAGTCTTTCAAACGGTCTTTAAGCTTGTTGAAATCATCTGTAACTGACTTTATTTGGAAAGAAAACAAAGCAAGTAAGTTTGGGCTACTAATCTACAACTTTTGTAGCCTTTGTAGCCTACAGCTTACAAACGTGTTAAGTTTTTGACTTTTGATCTTTTTTTCAGCTATGCGGAAGACAGTGAAAACAATGACAAAATGCTTTCATACTTTTTCCCACAGCCTACTTCACTTAGTATTAAGTAATTTCCTATAATTTGTAAGACTTTGCAAGGGACATATAAAACCTAAATGGGTGTCTTTGTGTATACTTTAATTTCAGGAAGAAATGCATTCAACAAAAGAGGAGAAATTTTCTTCCATTCATAAGCCTGTTGCTGTTGGAAGCCATCAACTACTAACTGTGGGAACAACCCACATCTCCAAATTGACCGATGACCAACTTATAAAGGAATTTCTTAGTGGTTCCTACTGCTTCCATGGGGTGAGAAATAAAGCTACGCATAATAAAATAGCTACTTCTTAATTGCACATACTGGTTTATGTATTTGTTTAGTTTTTCCATGAACTCTGATAGTTGCATTCTTACACACACAGTAATTGCCTTTCCCTGCATTGATACAGGGAAGGCTTATATACCGAAGTCTATGCCAGAAAGGTATCTTTAACCTGTCTGTTGAAATTCAATTTATTTGAGCAGACAGTGAAATGAAAGTAGATCATGAGAATTGTTCAGTGCTAATATTGTTAATGAGAAGAAAAAAAAAAAAGTTATAAAACTTACTGAGAGAACAGCCAGCAGAGAAAAGGCATCTGAAGTTTTCCCTGTCTTTCAGAGAGGAAGGTATTTCTTTAAAAGACGAAGAGGGGGTGTACAAATAGTGTAAAGAATTTAGTCCTCTGTGGCTCTTCCAAGAGTCTTTGCTTAAACTCATTTATTCCATCCCTTGCCTATGTCAATTAGTCTAATAAGAGATTTTCTGTCAGCGCAAACCTTGAATCAACATACCTAATTAATAGGTATAGAGTTTTACAGCTAAAATAGCCAGTCGTTTAGGGTCTGGAGGGAAAGGGATGTAGTTGTTTTCGGGTATTTTGTTTGGTTTGGGGGTTTTGTTTTGTTTTAACGCTGAGATTATACCTCTCCCTAGGGTGTTGGTTGGTGGAAGTATGAATTCTGCTATGGCAAATATGTTCATCAGTATCATGAGGTATGTTTAAATAGTTTTATGTTGTGCCACTAGATGGCTGTGGGGGGAAAAAGGGTTAGAGAATCTGTCTACAATATGAAAAAAGAAGCATCCTTTCCTTGGCTGATCAACATCTTGGGTTTAAGAAGTTGGATTTCGGAAAAGAAATCCTCCGTGTGCTGCCTAAGTTTATGCTCTACCATGTCAGGTAGAGCACAGTGATAATCAAAGCTGAAAAAATGTGGGTTTTCTGTGGGAATACTCTTCTGGTCATTGAAACACGTTTATCAGCTCACACAGCTGGGTGGCTGTTTTGAAGAGACCATCAACTTGACTCTTGACCCTGATACAAGATCAGTCATAGTTTGTCCCAAATGCAACATCTTGTGTTGACAGCAGCAGACTTGCTCTAGAAATGACATTCTACATGTCATTAAAATATCCTCACTGCTAATCGTGTAATACAAGGTGTAATGATCAGCTTTTCCTTTTTTAGGATAAGGAAAGTGGCAAGACTTCCGTGGTTGTGGGTACCTGGAGCAAGGAGGAACACATTGAATGGTCCAGGAAGAATGCTGCTAGAACCTACTACCTTAGAGAAGACGGCACACAGACAGTTAGGTACGGTTACAGCCACCATGATTACTGCTCTGGCTATCTGTTCCTGCATTGGTCTCACACTTGTGACAGAGAAGAATAATGCCAGGGCCCGCTTCTGCAGTGCCTGAATATTCAGTTTATGAATAGATACAATAAACTGTCAAGAGCAGTGTGTATAGATTTATCCCCCCCGCCCCCCAATCAACATGCAACATCAGAAAAGGTAATTCAGCACTTTGGATATGACACAGAGAAAAATCTTCCAAAAGCAAACAACTCTTTGCTTCTGCAGTAACTGAAATACAGCATGTTACTTCTTTGTTTTGTATATTACCGTTAAATATTTGAAGAATGATGAGATACTGTATCACACAAGTTAGCTGAGTGCTTAAGAGTTGTGTTTAATATTTCCAGACTTTTTCATTCCAATCTTTTGTGGCAGGATGGTGTCTCATTTTTATGGAAATGGAGATGTTTGTGACTTAACAGACAAGCCAAGGCAGGTGACTGTGAAATTGAAGTAAGTTAACTTTGATTGTGATGTTTTGCGTCTCTGCTTCCTATGTCAGAGGGGAAAGCCTCTGTTGTCTTCACAAAGCTGAGAAGGCAATGACTCTTAGCTTAGTGAAAATGCTATAGATGCTAGGGAAATACATGTTTTAGTTTTGTGCTTATTACGTGCTAAACACTACAAAATTTCTCTTCTGTTTTCAGATGTAAAGAATCTGATTCCCCTCATGCTGTGACCATATACATGTTAGAGCCTCATTCTTGCCAATACATCCTTGGGGTATGTAAAGACATACTTGAATTCCCTGAGATCAAGTGCCACCTAGCAGAGGACAGGTGTATGTTTAAAATAGCCCCTTCCTCCAGTGACTCTTCACAAAAGACTCCTGTCATGTACTTTACCCATATACGTAGCTGCTAAACAAGTACTGCTTTTTGTTTAATTGCATTTGCTTAGAGAAAGGAGGGTCACTGTTAATTACAGTAGTTACATTGTTCATAAGCGACAGAGGTCATACCCCAAAGTAAAAAGCACTTACCAAGTTTTACAGAGAGATGCTCGAGTACTGTGCCTCTTGCAATCTGTTGTCATTAATCTCACCATCTCTGTTGCAATCTCTTGTAAAAGTTTATCGATGATTCCATAGTCTGTAATGTTTTGATCTCTCATGTTCAAGGTGGAGTCTCCAGTCATCTGTAAAATTCTGGATACAGCGGACGAATACGGGCTCCTTTCAGTGCCCAGCTAAAGACCATACAGCCCCTGAAGCAAGCCATACCTGTCAGCAGCACCGCTGGCGTTCTCCACGTTAACATCCCGCCTGCGAGATGACCAAGGCAGAGAGAAGCTTGCAGCCAACCAACCTCACCAGCAGAATTCTGTAAGATGAGGGACTCGTGAACCACTTTGTGTATAACTATGTGTATATAAGAGGTTATCGATAAACTTTTAATGATTAAAATCTTGTCTTGCACTTCCTGTTTGACTTGTGTATGACACGTTCTACAATGATCATCATCATCATTAAGGTATAAATCATCAACTTTAAAAAGGCAAAATAAACAAGGTCCAGTTTCAAGGGAGGAGTTCAACTGCCAGCAGAATGAAAAAGTGAACCGACGCTTCTGCTCAGGAGTCTTCAGCAGCCACTGCAACGCCACATCGTTCTACGGCCGTAACTTACCGTGGCCAAACACAAACGGTACCTCAGTTTGATTGCTTGGAACTGTATTAATATCCCCCCCCTCCTTCCTGTTACCTTATCCTACCCCCTTCAACTGTTACTTCTTCCCCCAGCCTGGGCTGCTTTCCAGGACTTTTTTTCTAATATTAACACTGTAGGGCTCATCTTAATGTATTTATTTTGCTGAACACTCTGACTGACATCAGTCAGATTTGTTGTTTTGCTTCCAAGGTATGATACTAGGGATCTACACTCAGCATTTTTGTGGCAGTTGTCAATATGAGCTAGACCTCTAGGCTCCCCCTTGCCTGTGCTCAGCCCTGTGTGTTGTACTCTCTCCGAGTTGTTTCCTTGTCAGTGACAAAGACTCGGCGCATCCGCCTGCCTCTTCACGGACGATACCAGAACGGAGGTCTGTGTTCTGGTGGCACGCCTACCTTGCAAATACGATTTTTGGTGCAGGCACAGGGAGTTTTGGTCTGCTGGCAACATACATTCCTAGGAGATAACTGAAATATTACTTAACAGCAGTATCTCAAGTAGATTTCCATTATACTTCTAAAATAGTAGTTTTTAAATAGCCAAAAAAACCCATTTGTGAATCACTGGTTTGTAGCCAACACCCACCATGCCCTCCAGGATTTCCTTCCCTCAGGAGAACGTTGTAGGGCTGGCAGAAGGCCATTTCAGTGCTTTTACCAGGTGGGATGTTGATCGCTTGTTTCGTGGATGAGTTACCCCGAATCACAGACACGATCACGCGTGTGTCCTTCAGCCACAGTGCCAGCAGGTGCCCTGCGCTGAGCCTCCAGTGGAAGGAAGCCAGAAATCGCGCGTTTACAGCTGAGAAAGCTTACTGAACGCTCTCTCTTAGTTAAGTTCCGCCACGGTGAGCTTGAGAGCGTTGTGTGAGGTCTGTAACGACACGTGTGCTGGAAGGGGCAAAAGCCAGGCAGCGTTTGGGTCTGTGGCAGCGGTGTACGGTCAGCGTGCTGATCACATAAGTCAGCCCGCTACATTTCCTCTTTTCTAAAGCTATTGTGCAAGGTACAGGAGTTTCATAACTGGTGTCAGGCGGAAATCTGCCAGCCATTTGGCATATGAGTAGTTGAATTCTACCCAGAATACCAAGTTGACCTGCTGGACTGTTGCAATATAAAAACCCATTTTATTGTCTCATACAGTAGACGAAAACCAAACCAGCAGCAGCAGGATGATACAGCATTTAAATTCAAAGTCATTGTTCCTGATCATATCCTTATTTCTGATGGCTTAGCCGTCTGACAGAGGGAACTGAAAAAGGGGGAAGAGAGTCTTCTACCCAGATTTTTTTCCCCCCAGTCTTCTTGTGAAGCGTTAGAGAAATAAGCAAAAAGTTACTTACGTTTTAATCCTTCATTTAGGCAGTAGCTTTTAGAAAAGAGAAGACACTAAAAGCACTGTTCTCCTGACTTTAGATCTTTAACTTAGTTTCCCTAAATTTCTTTTACTTGCCTGAACAGTCGACTGGCCCAATCTTCTCATGGGCCCCACATGGACCAAAGTTTGTCTTTGGCCACACGCAAGCAACTTGTTGCGCAACCTGCCAAGCTTTAGGACGGGCTCCCCACCTCGCTATCTGCTCCCCGGCTTCCGACGAGCTTCAGCAGCAGCTCCTCCAGCTGCGCTGTTACCCTTAGCTGCCTTCATCCCAGCTCTGGGATTAAGCCAGAGGTCTCACTCGCTCGGGTCCACAGCAGCAAAGATGTATTCCAAGTCAACGTAGAGTAAGAAAAAATACAAACGTGTTCAGCCTTAGCTGACGTAATCTGTCATTGCAATGGGCTGGCTGAGTCCTCTCGTAAGGCTCTGGCAGCGGGTGAAAGTATTAGATTTGTGCAATCCCTTGCGACCGTTTTATTTTGAATCGAGGCTGCCCCATGTCTCCTTGGCTGCTCTTAGGAAAGGCAGTATAGACAGACTCGTGCCGTGCCGAGCTCTCGAGCCACGAGAGCTCAAGCCCCCGGTTTGGTGTGGACGCATGCGCCAGGGTGCCCCGCTGCAGAACGCAGACGGGCGGCACTGGTTGGGACGGCGTCGGACTTCCTCAGCACCCATCGGGCTAGGTCGTATTAAAGGAAACAGAAACCACAACACGCTAAACCTTCCTGCACGCCCCTCAGTTGTGGTAATTCGATAAGAATAGTTATTTTGCAGAATGGAAAGAATTCCACTTCCCCGCAGAGGAGGGAAGTCCCCAGCGCGATGGGGAAGCACAACCTCTCTGACTAAGCAGCCACAGCACCTCGGTGCCCCGCTGATGCCAACTTTTGCCGTTTTATGAGCAAATATGCTGTTGCCAAACCCATGAAATCTGTACCTGTTTCTCCATATTCCGCAGCCTCCGCTTCCCCTTGCACAGGAAGCAACATGCCCGCAGATGTTCCTACCCTGTGTCCGAACTACCGCAGCATACAAACCCGGAGATAAAGAACACGCTTTTCTCTTCCGCCCTCTCCCATCTCTCCCCGACCAACAGCTGATTTGGGAGACAATCGCCGAGGCGGCGGCGAGGGGAGCGGGGAAGATGCACGCGAAAAAACCCACAGGGCACGACAGACCACAAGTTGATACTGCTAGAAATAATTAATTCCAACATAAAGTTATGTTCCAACACATTTGAATCTAAAAGAAATGTGCAATTGAGAGTAACTTGCTGCTTTGACCCTCTCCCAGGCAAGCCCTGAGGCGCAGGAACCCGTCAGTACCAAAAACGGGGAAAAACAAGCCTCTTCTGGTATGCGGAAAGCAGAAAGCAGCACTGGAGGGCTGCAGGTTTCTGTGCTGCTCTCCTTAGATTTATGCCCGAGATACCATGCAGGTTTGCTTCTCAGCCTGAGAGGTACAGTTGCTTCCGTGCTCATTTAAGAACCAGTGACGTGGAAAATAACGTGAATGGCAGACAGCAAATTTGCAGCAATGATACCGATATCATCTGCAATTAGTCAAAGGGAATTACATCAAAGGAAAGTAGATTCGGGAAAGTGAATCATGCCGCTTAGATAAGATATTTATTTCTATAAGAAGAGTTCAAAGAATGAGCTGGTTTAGGTCCCGAAGCACAGGATTTATCCACGCAGAAAGAACAAACACCAGCAACAAGCACTTAAGAACCCCCCCAACTCACCTGCACAGGAACGCTTAGAACCGACTTGCGGGCTCCTCCTACACAACCCAAACCGCTGTAAGAACGGCAGCGCTCGCTTCTTGCGGAGACCTGCTGATTGAATGTCGGAAAATGAAGTCAGGATTTTCTACAGAAGATAAAGAGTCACATCATTATTGCTACGTCTTTGTTTGCATTTCCACTCAAAGACACCGCTCGAATATTGCGGCCGTTAGACTTCAGACAATAGGGATTCATTCTAGAGCTAATTTTTAATCGTTACTTAAACTCACAAATTATTGATTAGCTGCAAAACCGGATCAAAAAGCAGAGAGAATATTTATATAATAAATATTCTGCACAGCTGATAGACAGGGCTGAGAGGAGTCAGTGGCTCAGTGCAAGGCCAGACAGTCCCTGGGAAGTTTCACTTGGCTGAAGGGGTGAAATGAGACGATCAGTCTCAGAAGGATTTTCTCAAGTGGTAAAGAAATGCGAGGTATTATTCCCTCTCCCTGCGCGGAGGCAGACAAGCGCATTTCCTACTCATAAATATCTTACTTGTATAGCTATATGGATATGACTTACAGTTTTCATCCAGCACCCAAATCTAAGCCCACCTTAATAGGAGAAGCCCCTTTGAGGTCGGGTCTCCTGAAGGCTGGCGCTCATTCTCTCTGGATTTCAGCAGGTCTTGCACAGGTTCAGCTCTCCTCCCTTAAATTACATTTCCAGCACAAAAAAATATCCCCTGCAGAGAGACAGTGAACAAGTGGAAAACGACCTGTTTGAGGAATGAAAGCTCTTTATTGAGTCCTTGTGGGGAACCACGACCCTGCCTTGGTTCTGCTCTCAGCCGCGTCGTGTGTACTTTCCCTACTCACTCAGACAGTCCTTTCTCGCGTGCTGCTCTTCCTCCACAACCCCCAAAATAAGAGGTTGCCTTCAAAAAAAGAAAAGGAGAATAAATGAATACACAGAACGCGTGCTGGATGAAACAAATGTTAGAATAATGCCAGCACAGCGTGTCGGTAGAATAACCACTCGTACCAAAAAAATACTCTTTTTCACTTTGTCACTTCCAATCGTGATTTACTCGCAGCCAGCGGAAGAGACGCGGTTTGATGGGCGCTGTGCTAGAATATAGCTGCTCCATCTTCCCAAAGAAGGAAGCACAGGCTGAGTTTCAAGAGCAGCGCAGCTGTATTTAGATGCAGGAAGGAAGGATCGTCGGGGAGAAATGGCTGTCTACAGGGGGTCACCCCAAGTTGAAAGCAGGAGCAAGAATCTCTCCTGACATGTCCAAAATGCTCTTAATTTCCTGTCTCTTCTACTAAAGCAGGCTCGGATCTGTCTGAAGAATGGATGACTTCGGGGCAATTCCCAGAACCTGCCAGGGCAGGAAAGTGCCTGGTAAGACTAGAAAGGGAGCGTAAACAAGCTTGGGGTTTTCCAGCCCCCCAGGACTGGGCAGGGGAGCCTCTGGGCTGCCGCAAGACTTCCCATCACTGGCAGTTACAAAAGAGCGGAAAAAAATACCAAGAGCGGAAAAAGCGGAGCAGATGACAGAGCTCTACACCTCGTGCAATCTGTTGACTCCCCTTCTGTTGGCATCCCGACTCGAACTAGCTGCAAACAAAGAGCGCATCTTTCAAGGCAGCACTACAAACCCTCAGAAAATCTCCTGGTGGTTTTTTCCCCCTAGTTAAAGTGCGCAAAAAGTACGATCGCTCACTTTGCAGGAGCACTTCTGGCGCGCAAGACCGTATTCGCACCTAAGAGAGCCCAATACGAAAACCTCCCCGTCTCAGGAAACGCACCCCACAACAAATCACGTTACGGGAGGAAATCAGTTTTATAACCCTGCGGTCACGCTTGGTGCTTCCAGACCTTCCCCGCGACGCCGCTGGCCCCGGCGGGGCTGGGCGGTTCCCGGGGGTGTCCCAGCCCGCCCCGCCCCGCTCCGGCACTACAAAAAGCAGCGGCGGCAGCGGCGGCAGGTACCGGTGGGGGAGCCGCGCTGAGGGGAGCGGGTAAGAGGAGGGTAAGAGGGATGGGGAAGGTGGCTGGAAGTACGAGGGAGCTGTTAGCCGTCTTCCAGCCTTAAATCTGCAACGGGCTTGCTTACCCCTGTGGTGCCGCGGCTCCCGGCTGCAGGTTGTTCCTGCTCGGTGCGAGGCGATGCGCGGTGGTCTGGCGGTGGGGTCCTGCTGGCAGCGGAGGGTCCAGGGGACGGAGCTGGGAAGTCGTTGGGGTCCCTTCTCGTCAGTTCAACTTGACGGTGCAAGTCTGGTGGGCGGCAAAGGGGACTATGATAACGCCAGGTTGATCACCTGAAGGTCCGCACCTGCGTTTTCACGTAATAAATACAAGACTTGGACCGGAGGTGTCAGGAAACCGGTGACAGGCGGCCCCGGGGCAGGGGAGAGCTGGGCAGTGACGCTACCAGGCAATGGGAAGTCTCCAAAGATGAGCGATGCAGGGGCAGTGACCTCTCCTGGTGCAGGCTGCCTCGTACAAGCCTCTGATATCCTGCTTCAAAGCAAACTTACTCTTTTCCTTACTCCGACAGGTAAGGCTAAATAAGTGGTGACTGGTAAATTCTCGGCAGAGAGCAAACCACCAAGGGGATGGGATCACAAGAGGATAGGTGATGGCACAGTTAGAGGGGCTCCCTGCCACTGAATACGCTACCCCAGTGGCTGAACAGGTTTTGGACGGGTCAGACTTACCTGGTTGTTGTGCGCCAGGACGAGAGACGTAAAACCCGAGTCGCGAGCAGTGGTTACGAAAGCGCGTTTCAGATTATCCAACGGAAAGATGGTATTGCAAAGGCTGCTCGCTACCTGTCTGGGGTGGGGGGGGAATAAATAATTAAAAAAAAAAAAATGTAAAAAATCACTCAGACTTTATCTACAATGATCTGAAATGAATTTTGCTTTCTTTCAAATCGTTCTCCAACACCATCTTTTAGCATTGCCTCTTGAAAATAATAATGAAGCAAGATGTATTTTTTATGTAGATAAAAAGAGATTCACAGATACAACTAATGAAACAATTTCTACACTTGCAAGTAAACTACGATTTTTTTTTTAAGGGTATTCATTAACACAGAGCCTATTATAATGATGGATTTTACATTTTTTTTCGCCAGGATGAGGATCCTTATTGGAAGCCTTCACTTCTACTTCATTTCTTCCTTATTCAGTAGAGTAAATGGATTCCTAACTCTGAGAACACCTACAGCCTATGCCTTCCCGTTTTATAACTACTCCTATTTAAACCTCTCTTCTGTATCAGAAGCACAAGCTCCAAAAACGGCAAGAGCTCTCAATTTCTCACATAACGTTATTGAAAAAATAACCAAGAGAGACTTGGAAGGTTTTGACACGCTGGAAGTTTTAGACCTTTCCTACAATCAGATTAAGGACATTGAACCTGGTGCGTTTGAGAGGCTGCTCAGCCTTGTTTCTGTGAATTTATCATTTAATGATAAGAAACTTCTCGTATCGGGTCTCCCACCCCACCTGAAGCTCTCACCCGCTAGCGAAGCCTCCGGGTCTTTACAGCTTTATAAGTATTTTGACAGATCACCAGAGGCTGCTCTGGAGCCTTCTGCATCCGCCGAGGAGCTGCCGCATTCGGGAGGTCCGTCTGTCCTGCAAAACGTTCCTCTGAGGCTCAGACGAAGTACAGAGCATCTTCTTCGAAGGGCAGAGAAAAATGTAACGGTCTCTCCAACAGCTGCATTAAGGCCTGATTTCTGCGGAGTACCAATAAACGGGATACTCGATCTGTCAAACAGCAAACTCTCCGAGGAAGAGCTGACATTAAAACTGGATCCGGATCTCTGCCAAGCTCAGCTGGAGAGTATTTTGGAGCTTGACATTAGTCACAGTGACCTGGAAATGGATCTTCTATCGCTCTCCGTCCTGTTTTTGCCAATGAAAAACGTGCAGTCCGTTGATGCCAGTTACAACAAATTAACAATTAACGTTCTAGACGCTGAGGCGATCTGTAAATTCCCATTCAGCAAGCTTTTGTTTTTAAATATTAGCAACAATCCCATAAACAGCTTGGATACGCTGTGTCTCCCTTCAACCATCAAGGTAATTGATTTGTCCTTCACCAACATAAGTCAAATACCCCAAAATTTTGCTAAAAAAATGCTTAACTTAGAAAACATGTATATTCAAGGAAATGACTTCGTATATACTGTACGTCCAGAAGTCACTAATGCAGTTGCCAAATTTCCCCCTGGGACTGTACGTATTAATGCCATTTCATTTGTCAGAAACCAGGCTGGTACACCCATCGAAAGCCTTCCGAAGAAGGTAAAACACCTGAAAATGTCCAACTGCTCCATCGTAGAACTGCCGGAATGGTTTGCTGACACAATGGAAGAATTAGTATTTTTGGATCTCAGCAGCAACCGGATTGCTGTGCTTCCTGACCTACCTCCCTCCCTGCAGCATCTCGACATAAGCAACAGCGATATTAAAATAATACCCCCTAGTTTTAAATCTGTCTCCAACTTAACAATATTTAATATTCAAAATAATAAAATTACGGATATGCATCCAGAGTACTTCCCGTTGACTTTAACAAAATGTGATATTAGTAAAAATAAGTTGAACATGTTGTCATTAACTGACGCCCTGCAGAAACTCGAATATCTTAATGTTTCTGGAAACCTAATCACCAGACTGGAAGCCGCCAGCCACCTTTCTGCCCTCGCTAATCTGGACAGTAGCCACAACCTAATTTCAGAACTCCCTGATCGCTTTGGGGAATCTCTTCCAATGCTGAAATATTTTAATTTGTCAGGGAATAAGATCTCCTTTCTACAGCGTGGCTCTCTCCCGGCTTCTCTGATTGAGTTAGACATCAGCGACAACGCCATTACTACCATCGTGGAGGACACTTTTGGCCAGTTAACGAGTTTGAGTGTTTTGACTGTGCAAGGTAAACATTTTTTTTGCAACTGTGACTTGTACTGGTTTGTGAATGTCTACATCCACCACCCCCATTTGCAGATAAATGGCAAAGGACACCTCAGGTGCAGCTTTCCACCAGACAGAAGGGGCTCGCTGGTGGAGAGCAGCAACCTCACGCTTCTGCGCTGCTCCCTGGGCATCCAGATGGCTATCACAGCTTGCGTTGCCATCCTGGTCGTTCTGGCCTTAACAGGCTTATGCTGGCGGTTTGACGGGCTGTGGTACGTGCGAATGGGTTGGTACTGGTGTATGGCGAAGAGGAAGCAGTACGAGAAGAGGCCAGAAAACAAGCTCTTCGATGCCTTCGTTTCATACAGCGAACAAGATGCACACTGGACAAAAGAGAATCTACTGGAGAAACTGGAAACTGACGGGTTCAAGATATGTTACCACGAGAGGGATTTCAAACCGGGGCATCCTGTACTCGGTAACATTTTTTACTGCATAGAGAACAGCCATAAAGTCCTTTTTGTTCTCTCTCCCAGTTTTGTAAACAGCTGCTGGTGTCAGTATGAACTGTATTTTGCTGAGCATCGGGTCCTGAATGAAAATCAGGATTCCCTCATCATGATTGTGCTGGAAGACCTCCCGCCCAACAGCGTGCCGCAGAAGTTCAGCAAACTCAGGAAACTGCTGAAAAGAAAAACCTACTTAAAGTGGAGCCCTGAGGAACACAAACAGAAAATGTTCTGGCGTCAGCTAGCGGCTGTCTTAAAAACAAGCAACGAGCCACTTGTGAGAGCAGAAAACGGATCCGCTCGGGATGTGTACGAGATGGAATGAGATACAAGAACGTGTAAAGGTTGTCCTGGAAAGGCTGTGGTCAAATAAAAGCGTTTCTGTCTTTACCTCCTGCAAGGGTTGCTGTGTTGCAATGAGGGTTTGTGTTGGCTCAGTCCCAGGAGAGGTTACTAGCAGGTTTGTAGCATGCACGTTATTCCGTCTGATAAAAGAATCCGTTATCCGGAGCGCTGAGAGCCGAGCACTGATAAACAGCCGTTTCTTCCTGGGTGCTTGATTTTCTTCAGGTATCTTCGGCATTTCGTACAATGCTGTGGATGTCACCTGAAAGGAAGAACAGCTGGAGTCACACTGCATGTCCTAACCGTCTTTTTGAGATTATTGCAGAAATAATGACAAGCGATGTCATTCAAAGGTAAAGTTGTAGTTCAGATTCACGGTTCTAGTACAGCTTAAGATGGGAACACAGAGAGTGTACATCTAAGAAAAAACACAAACCATGACACTACACAGGTACGCTTTCCTTCTGGGGCTTAGCGAGAAAAGATCAAAGACTGACTGAATGCAGCCGTCGGAGAGACGCAATTGCAAATCCACACTGCTACGTCATTTGGCTTAAGTGACTGGTGGAAGAGATCAGACCTTAAAATCTTTTATAATGACAGATTAACATATACAACCAGACAATCAAAAAAGAGCCAGCTGAGCGTGCCAGTCTCTACTGTTAAATAATTGGTGTGAGCTTTATTTAAATGCTGTTATCACAAACCTCTGAAGATTAAGCAAGAAAGTTCTGTATAATATTATTTAGACTTCGGAAAGTTTCACTTGACACAATCAGCCTGACCCATTCCAGATGAATTCAGTGCTCGCTCTGCATAGCCCTTGTCATCACCTAGTGCTACTTAATAATTTTATTTATTATATTTGAAAAAATAAAAAAAAAATCAGCTGATCTAATGTCCAGTTTCAAGAAAAATCGGCAGCCTGTGACACTAAATAAATACCAGGTTGACCAAATCATTTAGCGTAGCACAAGCTGGGCTCACTCAAACGATGAGCAAACCTAAATGACTTACCAGCAGAAGACCACAGACCCAGAAATAGAGAACCTCGATGTACAACATGTGGGACAGCACGTTTGAAACACATACTCTGAAAAAGAATTAGCTCTGCTGTGACAAAGTAAGTTCAGTATCATCCTGTTTGATGCCAAAAGGGGAAACGTGAAACAAACAGAAAGAGATATCAGCGAATAGAGCAACTCTTCTGCAATGTATTTCGAAAAGGAAAAGATCCAGCTGGAGCAGTACGTGGTTTTCACCCTCGCTGTGCTGCTTCCCAGTAAAAAGGAAAAACCCCACGTTGCAGCACGTAGCATGTTTGTCTCTTGGGACCGTGGTTCAGGGACAGCTTTTGTAACGAATGAAACCGTTTTTCCAATACTAAACATAAACCCATTTTAAATAGGAATTGACAACAACCTGTTGTCAGCATTTATTAGCACGTAATAAATGACATTTTACAGTCAATTTGCCAGTCCTGATTGAACTTAAGGACACTGTACTTAGTATATCCACGAAGCGCAGTGCTTGAAGTTGACAATAACCAAAGAGCTATTCAATTCAAAGAAATCTGCATCAATCGCACTGCAGGACAGAACCAGTGCTCAATCCTCCATCCACCTGTGGCACCGCCGCAAATACACTCCTCCTAAAGACTTAAAAAAAAATTTTTAAAAACCCGTACAAAACAGACAGAAGGCAAACCCAGAAAACGTCCACAGGACTCCACCTTAACCCCTGCAAGTCTATTCCATTATTTTAAGATATGACACCACCTGCCTTTTCTCAGTTTCCATCGTGAACATCTCGCGTTGCTCTGCAGCCCTGCTTCGCTACCTCGTGGAAGAAGGTGAAGAGATAATGGTGCAGGTAAGCACAACCCTCGCAGTTCAGAAGTCCCTTTATTTTTTATTCCCTGCACTGCAAGTGGAAGGGTACTGATGATTATATGGGGGATAATTTTCACAGCTTTCCTAACAAGCGACAAATTACGTACCTAAACCATACATACCATAAAACACCACAAAATTATTAGGCATGGAGCCTTCTTGACTATCGTCTGTCCAATTTTTGCATCTTGCCCTCCCCAGCTTGCTGAAGCTAAGGCAGACTGGCTCTGTGACTTAAGAGAAAAACGTACCCCGCCTTACAGAAACCTCTCTAATCTCTAGTCTAAAAAGTGCTGAGGTGGCGCCCAACTGTTGAACATTCTTTAGCAACTTTTTGAGATTGTGTAGATATTGTTTAAAATTATTTGGCATTAGCAGCTTTTAGGTTTTATGTATAAAGGATAAAAAATATAATACTGCAGGCCACCAGCTGAAAAAGTCAACTCTTATTCCTATAAAGCAAGATCTATGACTTAAAAAGACTGTAAATCATAAAGTCTTTCAAATACTTTTGATGATGTAAACCACTAGAAGGCACTTGTTAGTGAGATCAGCCCCAAGTAATTAATTAGCTGTTTTTCTAATAAGCTGCTTTATGCTTTCTTTGAGGCCGCTCCTTATTTCATGAGATGCCCCGGCCAAACTGTTAGTAGCACACCTGACACCGCAAACGCAGATTTTCAATAATAAAGCAGAAACAGTCCTTGGGCCAAATATCGTGACAGCGGCCAACATCAGCAACTTCAAAAGAAGCTGAAAAGCACACTGAAAACATACATTGGATAACACGTTCCGCCACAATGGGTTCATCTTAACCCCAGAAATCAGAGGTTGCTTTAATTCCTGGAGTATAAAATTTTACATATATTCCAAAACGTGTCGGCATTAACTGTCAGGCTCCCGACATTCGTATTACCCACGTGAAGTACCTGTTAAACCTTCCTAGTTTTTTCTAAACAGTTCTGTAGCGATGAGGTCCGCAGCGTACGTACCGGGTGTAAGGAAAGCACAGCACTTTATGAGTCTTGGATTTGCCCTCTTTCATATTCGTGAGGTGCTTTCTTGAGTTACGGACCGCACTAACTACAGACCTACTTTTTCTAAACCATTCCGTATTCACATACTTTTATCGCTTATTCTCTTACCCACCTCCTCTCTTCACATACATTTTCCATCTCCTTCGTCCAGCACTCTGTTGCTCAATTAGATTGCTCCTTTTTTAACCACGCCGTCACGCTTTACTGGTTCTGTACTCAGCAGAAGAGGTTCTGATACAACAAGGGGGCTAAAGGAAAAAAGAAGATTTATACTCCAGAAGAGTCTAAAACAATTATTTTATCATATGATAACTGATCACTTCAGTTTATAATTCTCTTCAAAGAAATTGTACCTCCATATTTTCAAAATCCAATCTCTACTTACGACATCCATAAACCTCCCCCCAAACAGTTATTTAGTACAACTGACAACTTAAATCGGACTTTGTTCCTACTGCAGATTAAAAGGCGTTGCACCTTCCCATCTGACACTATAAACATATTAACACATTGGTTGTATTAAGAACACAGCTGGCACCGGGAGTTAACAGAAGAGCAGTATTACCAAGTGCCTTGAAGGGACTTCAGTTCTTTTGTCTTAATAATACATCACATAAAGGCAATAAAACCTCCTTCTACCCTAAAGCTGTACCCTTCTTGCTTTACTCCCACATGAACACTCAAAGCAAACGACTTTTAAGAATAAGGTGCGAGGGATTTAATCTTCTGTCACGTGATGAAGTTCACGTGATCCAAACCAAACGCACAGCAGGAGCCGTACATACATGCAGCAAACCCAAAAACTGCTTAACGTTAAAACCAGCCTTAATGCACATCTTCAACTCGCTTAAAGTACATACAGGACCCCATCTTGCAACCACCTTTGGGGTCCTGCCCTATAGTCCTTACGGTCTGAAACTGTAATTGCTCAAACTAAGAACGTATAGTTTGAGACAAAATGACAGGATCCCACATACTTTTTCCCTCCAAATTAGGACGCTTTGCATTAAAGAGAAATGCAATGACAGAAAAAACAAAGATGACAGATCTTTTAGTTATCTTTTATAATTATTTTAGAAAGAACCATGTTATTCGTTTATAGAGAAAAATATCTGGGCAGAGAGAAAAGACTTATGGAAATAATTTCAATTTTACATTTGTATTAGAAAGTTGTTCACATCCATTTTATTGCAAGAAAGCTGTCTTGAATTATTCAAAATTAATTAAAATTCAGAGTGTTAAACAAAGAACAGTGTTCATAATGTAATAGTCTTCCAGGAAAATCTTGAAAATAGTTTAGTTAACAAATAGCCTAAACCAACAACAGCTCACACACGGCAATGATGTGAAGGTTTTTTGTTTCTAAAATAACAGATCATCTTTCCGTCACTGTAATTTTGCTGAAGATGTGGCATTTTCCTATAATGAGGCACCAAAAGTCTGTGGCACGATTATTTCGGAGATACTAAGGCTCTGCTGAAGTCCACAGAAGTTGAAAGGTGATTGCTTGTTTTGAAAAGATCTGGCCACTTAAAGCGGTAATTGTCAGGAATTGAAATGCCTCCGAATCATTCCGTTTCATACGGAATTCCCACACCACGTGACACAACACAAACGGTCGGATTTATAAAAAAATATTTAACTTCTGTTATTTGCTCACTGTGTAGACCAACAGATAAAGTTTATAAGTAGACAGATTAATAATCTTTAAATCAAACTGGTGTTAGACTCCTTAAGAAAACCTCAAAAACTTGTAGTCATCTTGTTATGTGGTTGTTCTGTTTTTAAAAATGTTAATAGCTGTCAGTTCTACCTGTCAGGAATATCACAGCTGAATCCCCCCAATTCCCCCTTTTATACAAAGTCATAGACAAAAAAGCAACCAGCAACACTACTCTTTGCGTAACAGTTTACGAATTAGAAAATTCCAGAGGTGACTGCGTTACTAATAGTGTATCAGTACCATAATATTGCAATATTCATCTTTGTCCTCAAGTAAAACCTATAATTAGGTATTGCACGGTTATTTCTATCAGATGTAAAATACTTCTCCAAATATATTATTTTGGGATACATAACGCCACCGATCCTTAAAATAAACGTACAGCAGAAATTAATATATATATACACTTCAGAAGTTTATTACAGTGCCACAACACTTCTCAGAAGTCCCTCCCCAGTGGCAATATAACGCTGTTTGTAAAATGCCTCGTCCTGCTTCAGGAAGGCGAGACTGAAATCCTAAACTCCAGCTGAAGTTCACGGATATTTTGCCATTTACCTCAACGGAACCAGGATTTCACCCTGCGAATAGAAAGGACTTTTGTTATTACTGACGCTCGCTTGCTACAACAAAATACCACTGATTCTTTCAACCTTCTGCAATGGGAAGAGTTTGAACTTAAGTACTGTAATACCAAGCATCCTCTCAGTTCTTCCTTCTTGAAAATACAGCAAGTATGCAATTTAACAGGTAATACTTCTGGCGCAGCCTCAGATTGCTCTCTGAGATATTCTGCCTCGTGACATAATGAATCACACAGTTATGGCACTTCGTTTTTTTCACTTGTCCAGCAGTAAAATTTAGTAACAAAACCACCCTCATGTAACAATTCCAAATACAAATCTAAAATACCACCCTTTTTGACTTGCCGCGGACATTCAAGAAAGCGTCACGGAAGTAATATCCTAGTATTCGCTCCAAATGCAAATAGCTGGATATTAACATTAGTGGCATTTTTCTTTATTAGCAGCAGTACTGTATCACTGAGTTCAGAATAATCATTAATAAAAGCAAAGAAGGGGACCCACGGGATCAGCTAGATCAGAACCCTTTCCTACGGTTACACCGAGGGCACCGGTATCTGCTTAGTCGAAGCACTGTCATAGTCTCGCACCAAGTCGTTGGTGGTGTGGTAATGCATGGCAATGTAGGATTTGGCAAACCCGAAAGTCGAGTTCACCGGCTGTAAGCTATTTGGGGTGCTCGCTTCCGGGGAGGGGCTGCTGTTGTAAATACTGTAATAGGGCTCGATTCGGGTGTTCATGGGGGTTGAGCTGCTCTGTGCATAGTGCTGATGCCCGACAGAAGCCTTGGGACTCAGCACGCTTTCCTTGGAGTGACTAGGACCACAGGCTTGGTCCACAAACTTTTTCTGAGGTTTTGGAGACAACATGTACGCTGAATTGGTCTCGTGGTGGGATGACTTGTTCCTGTTGACTTCCAGGCTGCCTTTGCCCATGGCCCGAAGCCTCGTCTTCTGCTTGCAGCAGAAACAGACAAGGGCTACGTACTGCAGGCACCAGAGGACTCGTCTCCGAAGTCCCGCACTGTTGCGGGAATATATAAAAGGATTTAATCCAGATTTGAAAAAAATGAGGGTAAATCCACACAGCTCAAACTGGTAGAGAACAAAGCCACCGCTGCTGGACAGCATGTCCTGCACCAAAGAGATGCCCAGGGGCAGGCAGCAAACCAAGACGGAGAGCACGATGACGACGCACGTCACCACCGCCCTGGAGTCTTTGGCCGTGGACAGGTTGACCGCCGACACCAGCTGGAGCCGGCCGGCAGCGGTGGCCGGCGGCTGGCCGAGGTGCTTGGCGTAGCCGTGCGTCTGGACGTGCTGCGGCTTGCCGTAGCTCTGGTTCCTGTACAAGGCGGGCACGGCGCTCTGCACGCCCTCCCCGGCCCCGGCGGCCGGCGGCCCCACGAAGGGCTGCGGTCTGGAGGCGTCCACGGCCACCACGGGCGGGCACTTCCTCACCTGGGCGTTCCTCCGCAGGGCCTGGGCGATCATGACGTAGGAGACGGACACCACGGCCACGCAGCAGATGAAGTCGGTGACGTAGAGGTAGAGGATGATCTTCCCCTCGCCGCTGGCGAAGCTGGACATGGGCAGGCAGAGGCGGGAGCCGCGGGTTTTCAGGGTGGCCAGGGTGGCCAGGGTGAAGCTGGTGGCCCACAGAAGCAGGGTGAGGAGGAGGGTGCAGGGGAAGGAGGCAGCGCGGTGCGGCTGCTTCCCCAGCACCATGCGCAGCCGGTGCAGGGCGATGACCGCCACCGTCTTGAGCGACATGATGATGAAGCCGGAGCTGGTGAGGTGGAAGGTGAAGCAGAAGGCGCCCGGGACGCCTCGGGCCGAGTCGAAGAAGAGGACGAAGGCGAACATGGGGGCGGCCACCCCGCAGATGAAGAGGTCGCAGAAGGAGAGGTTGAGGATCATGAAGTCGAAGTTGGTCCTGAATTTCCTGAGGGCCGGGTCGAAGAAGGACAGGAGGACGATGAGGTTGCCGTAGGAGCCCAGGCAGAAGACCAGGGCCAGCAGGGAGGCGCAGGCCGCCAGTGTGGCGGCGTGGGTCCCCTCCCGCAGCTCCCCGGGGCCGCCGCCCGCGCTGCCGTTCCCGCCCAGCGGCAGCAGCGAGGTACCGGGGGGCTCCTCCTCGCCCCCCGCCGGCAGCCGCCCCGACGCGTTCATCTCCGCCCGCCGCCTCACCGCGGCTGCGGCCGAGGCGGGCCCGCGGCGGGGGCGGCCCGCCCGCCGCCCCGCAGCACGCACGCGGCCGCGCCGCCGCCGCTCCCTCAGGGCTGCCCCCGACATGGCGCCGCCCGCCCCGCCATGGCGCCCGCCCCGCCGCAGCGGCCGCCGCGCCCGGGCCCGGGAGCCCCGCAGGCGCCTCCCGCCCCGCTACCTCCGCCGCGGCGCTGGCGGGCGGCGGGGCCGGGGCTGCGGCGGCGGCTGAAGTCTCGCCCGCCGTGTGGCTGCAGGCACGGGGCCCGCCGCGCACACAGCCCGGCACCCCCGCCCAGCCCTCCGTGCCATCTCCGGCCCCGAGCGAAGCGCTGGTGCAGCCTCGGGAAGCGCAAGGTGCACCTTGCCTGCGGGGAAGGCGTTTGCTGGGGCACAGGCTGGGGTGGTGAGGGGGTGCAGGCACCCTCCTGGGCGTCTTAATCGCATCTAAGCCGCACCTGCGTTTCCAGTTGCACAGACTTGCACTCTGTGTGCAAGCGGCTGCTTTAGGCAAGGCGCTGTAGCAACACAGACTTTGGTTTTGATCCGTTCTTTCCTACGGTTTCCACCGCGTCTCCCCATTAACTTCCACCAGCTCTCAAAGCGTCCCAGACCCTGTCCAGCCCCGTTCAGAAGCACCATCAGGAGCTCTCCCACAGCACCAGCCAAGGCGCAGGCAGGGCAAAGCTGGCGGCAGGGCCAGGGACACTGCAGAGGTAGCCCTGAAGCTTTCAGGAAACAGAGAAGTCGGGTAAGATAAGGCGGCTGGAGGTTTTGCTACAAGTCATGTCACAGCCCTGCCCTCACCAGGATACCAAGTCAGCAGCTGGGCGCTCAAGGCTTTGAGGTCCCTCCATGTTGACCTAACACCAACAAAACACCTGCCCCAAAACCTGATGATCATCAAAATTTAAGGCAGAGTTTTGGACGCTGCGTCTTCCCCTGCTTGCACTTTTGCACTGCTTTCCCGTGCAAACTCGGGGGCAGGGAAACCCTTTTTCTTTGCTTGTCTGCACCCAGAAGCCCAGCATCTAAGGCAAAGGATCTTCTGCATTCTTGTGGCGAGGGGGAAATAATCACTATTATTTCTTTATCTTTTTACTGCCAACTACTATCACAAATACAGGAGTTGTCATTTAAAATGATGGAGAGTGTTGGATGTCTGAGCACTTACAGGGATCATTTTGAAATACTTACATGGGTTCGACGATCAGGAAACGCTCAGTGCACGGTCTCCGAGCCAGCGCAGGCTGTCACAGGCAGACACAACCGAGGGACCTCAACGCCAGGTACTGGAAATGCAGTTGGAAGAGATTGAAGTCCAGCCAGGCAAGGCACAAAAGTGCTATGAAAATACAGCAGACCCAGTACTTCTGACTTACGCGTGGGCACTTGTCTTACACTGTACATTTCTACTTATTTTATATACACACACATTAATCTGTATAGTGTCTTAATAATCTACCCCTACCCCCAGCAATCATGCGAAAGCACAGTGGTGCTTTGTAGAAGCATCAAGACAGCGACAAGAGTGCTAGGTTGACATCTGAAAGCTTGTCAGTGCCGCTTGCTCGTTTATTTTTCAACGCATTTCTTTCTGAAACGAAGAGCAATTTTTTTAGTAAACCTATGACTCACAACAGCAGCCCGGCCTACGAGCCTTGCATGCTAAACACACTTCCAGCTGGCAGTCAATCCAGATTTGTTGTCGAGGTCTGTGGCAGGGAAATGCCAGCAGCCATCAGAGCAGGCTGCAACAGCGCCTTGCAACCTGGGCGCCTAGGTCAGGTGCCTTTGGCCTGGTTTTTGTTCTTGAACTAGTCGCATACAGGAGGGAGAAGGTCCAAAAACCAAAACACGATGTCCATGGTTTCCTGTGGCTTCAAGCTATGTTTTCTCGCAGCTTGGCTAACACTTTTATTTCCATTCTTGCTTGTATTTTTGTTCTCCAAGTCATGCTTAATTTGAATTCTGTGGGTGAATCCTGGCCCTATTGAGTATGAGTTGGTTTTTCATTGACAAGCTGGAATCTCCCTCCTTGAATTTTCTTATTTATAAACATCAGAGCGCGCTGAACTGTGTGATTAAACAAGACTGACAAAATATCAGCCTAATGCAAGAGTGAATTACTTCAAAGTGATTAATGCTGAGGAAACCGTGATGATTGTTCTCTTCACACAACGTGCACACAATATCCACGTCCTTTCAGAGCAGGTAACGCACAGCACTTCAGTTGTAAGCAAGACACCGCATAAAAACTGACCGTAGTTTCACAGTGTGTCCAATCCCTGAGTCCACATTAGGCTATCACAATCTCTGTGGTGTCACTTACCAAAACCACCGGAGTAGTAACACACTTTGCAAAGCAAGAGTCCCTTAAAGAGTTGGGAAGGTCTACATAATTCCAGGTGTTCTTTGGCCAAATGCTCAGCCTTGGATGACCACAGTTAAGACTTCTTAATTTCCCATAGTTACTAGATTAGCAGGTGGGAGCACACATACAGAAATAAGGCTGCACACGCCAAATGGGATTGTTTTAGTAAGCTCATGGGGTTTAAAGGAAGACTGAGACTCTGATCTCTTATATACTTTTGAAATCCCTACCTGAGTAGGGTCAAAACGGTAAGACGTGGGCTTTACAGAGACTTAAATATTTTAGAACTAATTATGTGCAAAATAGCAAAAGAAAACTCTGCATTTTCTAATAGTAATAGGTTTAGATTGTCACTCATTTCATTAATGCTGAGCAGGCCCATGAAGAGCAAGGGTGGGTTTTTTTTGTTTTATTTAAGATGCTCTACCACTCTGCAGTTATGAACTATAGTTTGAAATGAAAGAAAAGGTGTTCCTCGTTATAGCCTGCGAACCTCAAACAGAAAAGCGCAAGCCGGAGAGCGTTTTGGTGACGCCCGCTGAGGAACGCTGCGGATGGCCGCGAGCGTTCAGCAGAGAGCCCGTGAACGCTGCAGGAGGCGGCGAGTGCACGAGAAGGTCATCGGAACACAGGGCTCGTACTCGGGGAGCGAGGGGATGAGCTGAGGCAAAAAAAGATCTCCAGGGGAACACGAAACACTGCAGAGTCCCTTTGGCACAGCAAAGCGTCTCACGGGCCTGCCCCTTTTTAAAAGAACTACCAAAGTTTGGGGCAGGGGAGGAGAGCCGTGGAAGAAATCCGTCTCACTTTTGCAAGGCAGGAATCACAAGAGCAAAGACTTTTGCAGCACCTTGTGCAAGGTCCTAGGATATTAACTCTTTCTTTACAGCACTCTTAAGCCTTTCTTTAAACTAATCAATAAAAAAAACAGCGCTCTCTAGTACTATCAAGCTTCTCAAATATTTTCTAGCCTTGGACTTCCTACTGCATAAGGAGAAATTGTGTTCCCAAGACATTTTTTACAGCAGTGTCAAGTTTTGCAGATATTTACCACAAGAAACTGGAAAATTACTTTTAATTGTGGAAACCTGCCCCCATCTCAGCCTAAGAACAGCACCTTATGATTTTAACAAAAGAGTTGTAGGGGAAAGAAGCTGGAATAATAAAAGGGGAAATTAACCCAGAAAAATAGAAATAAAACCCAGGAGAGAACAAATAAAAGCTTTTAACTGATACTCTTAACAGAACCCTTTCTGGGTAAACTCACCTAGGTTTCTACCTAGACTTACTGCTAATCTGACTACACTTATTGCTAAAACAGATTTATTGGGTTTACTGCTGTTTTTCCTAAGTATGCAATGAGAAATGATTGCATCTCCTATTTCCCAGTACCCCTCACTATTCCCCAAGGGAAGGGGGTGTCCAGCTCCATCTCTAGCAGCAAAATCTTCTCAGGTAATTTCTACAAAATACCTGCAGCAGTGAAGGTGCTAAGAGCCCAAGCAGGGAAAGTAGGCTGAACTTTCACAAGCCTTTTGTGGAAAATGTCATTTAATCTAGAATTAGAAAAGGCTCATGGCCAGCAAGTCTCCCTCTCCTTTTTGCCCTTTGAAAAAGTCTGCCTTGTTAGGATGCAGCTAATTCCTCTAAGCACTCCGCTCTAATCCATCAGAAATCAAAAATATTTTTGCTAATAATCTTTGTAGGCAACAGTCCAAGCTTTTATCTGTGCTGAGAGAACTCCTGATTCAAGACTGCTTTACTAAGAGTCACTCTCCTTCCAGGGAGAGAATACTAACCGTTTTTTCCTCTCACCTCATGGACTTTCCCTTCTAAATCTCTCTTAATAGCTCTGAGGAGCACCCATTGACCAAGAGGGAGAAAAACCCCTCAGTGCAAACCAGTTACCATTTGTGTGCGTTGCCTTAAACAGCTTAGCAACACTCTTCATCTTCCACACAGTTTACGACTACGTACAGCGAGTATTTTGCGATGGGGAAATCCACAGACGTTGCCTTCCAGTTACTGCACAATGCCAGTGAGAATGTAAAACAAATTAGCTGGTAATTCACAGCAGGGTTAAAGTTAAAATCTTGCAAGGACAATGGCCAGCAAAACTTTCTACGGAGAAGTTGGGGTTTTTTTCCCTTTTACATCTTACCAGATTATTGTGTTTCCCACAGCACAGGGGAAAAGGAAGCTGGAGTCTCTGCTGCAGGATTCCAGGAAGTCTGAAGCTGTGGAAGAAAGTGCGAGACTGAACGGAGTGCGGGATGCTGGGGATGCCTAACTGTGGAAAAACTGACAGGAGACGTCATCCATGTGTACCAAGCACAGGACTCCCAGCAGCCTGGTCAAGAAGTAAAAAGGATGAGAGGGCAGATACCTGGACATAAAAGGAATACAGTCATAACATACCCTATCAGAAGTAACGACCTTCATACCTTTTCCTCTTTCATTTTTTAAAAAATCCATATACAGATTAGCTCAACTTGTTAATAACACAATCCACCAATGTCGAGTCTGTGGTGCCACCCAAAAGCACAAATTAAAGTCTTATTCGCCTACTTGATAATTTTCTTATACATTTTTATCAAAATAAACATCATGCCTCTGCTGTGATTTCAGCAGGTTTTCACATACACATATATACCCACTTGGTTATGGAAATACGGGAAATCACTCTACTTAATACTCTAGCAAGATAGTCACTAAACAGTAAGTCACTGCAATTCGAGGGGGGGAAAACAAAAACCAAACCCCAACAAATGAATTCTGCCTTACATCATTGCCATTCTTTGGTGCTTCAAACAGCGGCGGTCACCGAAGTTATTTGTGCAGACTGAGACCTGGTCACTAAGGCTATCAAGGCTACCAGACCACCTCCAAGATATTTTTCCATCTCCCTGACTGTTCAAGGGGAAAAATTCTCTCTTCTCACACTAGAAATGTCTCCCTCTCCAGACTGAGGTATTGCAGTTGTTTCATCTCTAAGACTTTAGGGAAGAGACCGCATAAGACATCAAAAGTGATGGAAAGCTCAGAACTCATTACGTGTGTATATTGCTTGGAGAAAGTTAGAGAATAAAAGTAGCAATGGAATTGTGGTATTTGATGAAAAACTCAAAATTGTTCTTACATTCTCAGAATAGGAGACTAAATCTTTCACCCACAAAAAATCAATTAGTAAAAGTTTGTTCACACTACCATAGGTGTATTTTATCCCATAGAACTGTACTTTGAATAGGTACTCTATTTTCTGGGCCATCTGTTTGGATCAAGTAATTTGTTGCTGATTTAGAAACAGCTATCGTGAATTAATACCACCTACTTATTTGCCATCATAGCTCTGACTACAGAATGATTCTCTACAGAGCACTGGATCCTCAACATCACAACGAATTCCAGCCACACTTTGACTATAGATATGTAAGAAAAGCAACTCACAGCTACAGTAAAAAGCAGCAGAGCTGGATCGTATAGTTAGCTGCCCTTTGTGTAGGCAAAACAGCATATATAATATCTGCTCCATCAGTTAATCTGCCAACACATACTTTAAAGATGATCCTCTCCAGCAAATACTTTCCCTTACTTTTAAAGCTTTTTTAATTCTATCAGCAAAACCCCCTCCACTTCAAACTAGTTTCTCCAATTTTAAGTGTACTTCTCAGAAGTAAGTTTTTTGGCAAGCCTCACCTGGTACAAGATATTTTTACGTAAATATAAAAGCTAGTTTCCCAACCATTAGAACTAGATCTTTAATTAATCCTTAACGTTGCCGTAACTCACTGCCAAATCCCACAATAAACACATGCCTCATACAAAAAGCTCAAAAGCACAACAAACAACCTTAAGTTATAGTCTCAAAATAAGAAATTTCCGCCTTAGAAATAAAAAAAAAAAAACAGATGTTACAAACAGTCCATTTATTGGGTCTTAAACTACGTACACAATTGAAATAATAATTTTGGCACTACGCTATACAGTGGTTACATCTGTGTGCTGACACTCATTAAATACTGCACCAGGAACACTACTGTGCTTTGAAGTTTGGAATGAGTCACACACTCAGCAGGTAGATCAGTCGAAATGTATCAGTGCTCCTGTAGGGTTGCATGAAAGTTGAAACACACACCAGTTTATGAATTATTTCAATGTACCTCACATTCTATGAACTTGTCACACTAGAATACGTGATGTCAGCATTTAGAGATGGCCACAAGTGTTGCATTAAAATCTGAACGAGACATAGTAATAATGAGATACAAGAAAACCAAAACACAACCTCTGCCTTTCAGACATGAAGAGATATTCTGTTAAAGAAAATAATTTAAAAAACTAATAATGGCATTTGATTTGATACAAAAGCCAGAACTACTACCGTATTAACATCTAAGTATGAATTCTTTACAAATTAATCTCACAATGGTGTTATGTAAAAGGTTGCAAACTGTACAATGTTTTGTCAATGCAATGCCTCTACAATTTATACAGTCTTTTACAACTATGTAACACATATTAAACATGTTGTTAAATAGCCAATAGATATCAGTCTCTGAACAAAGCTGCAGGCAAAAACCATACAGAGCTTCCACAATCTTCGAACAAGATATGCTTGCTCAAACAGTGACAATCTTTATGAGAATATGCTGTTAAAAATAGTCAGCCATTCAGTGCTTTTTCACACTGTGCATACATGTAATTCTGTGAATTCAACCACCACTTGATAGTCCATAATTTCGTATCTGTGGGCTCTTATTATATGGAAACACCCATAGTCTTTCACCCTTAAAAATATGCAGATAATCATAGATTTTTATTCCACACGTGGTCAAGCTATCTATGAAGACCTGGCCAGGCAGTAGAGCTTTCACTCCCCACGTTTTGTCCTGCCATCATCTATACTGCACAGAGAAGATCAGCTATTTACATTTTGACAAGGAAGATACAAAAAGGCAATCCTGCCCTGAGGTCGACTGAATGATATGGAGCCCGTCACCTGATGGGCACTCAAATCCAAGTAGTGAAAAATAAACTCTGAGAAAGATAGGTTCCTGGTATCGTATGCTGACTAGGTAAGAAGTTGCATCAACAGAATTGGAGAGCTTCACTGATAATATTCCGGTTTGCAGCACTCCCTGGTTCTGAATATCTTTGATGTCGGAAACAGCTGGGAAGAAGGGTCAGAAAAAGAGGATAAGAAATGTGCAGTGTAAGTCACTGTGTGCAAGAAAGCAGAAACAAGACGGATGTGTAATGCAGGCCAATGACAAGGGTCTTGCAATAAACTCATGACCAGGCCCTGTGAGCGCAGTTAGGAGGAGCCTGCGGGGCTCCCACAGCTGCTCCCTGGGGAGGTGAAATTCTTTTTGAATAGAACCAGGTCTTTATGTTTGTATTTAAAAGTGGTTTTGATTAGGCATCAGGATTTCCAACACAAAGTTTTCTACATGATAAATTTCTTTGAGTTTCCTTTATTTCACAGAAAGGTTCGTACATCCTCATTTTTCCAGGAGAAACCTGAAAAGAAAGAAGAAAGAATTCAAAACAAGAAGTCAAAACAAGATTACTGCCTCATGCTATTACCACAGAACAAAATGAAAATATAAATTAAAACTTCTCTTGGAATACTGTCACAAAACATCACAATACAATAGAGATCAGAATCTTGTAGCGTAACAAAGAGAAACCCCAGGAATGGATTCACTCTTTGGGGACATGCCTGTGTGAAGAGACCCAGTAGCAAAGCCATAATGTGGAAGAGGAAACAGTTTGGTAGCAGTCATTCCCCATCGTGAGATGTAGATGATATACCGGATTGGGTGGTAGGCTAAAGTCCTCAGAGGCATCAGAAGTACAAAGCAGCAAGTACCTTGCCTTTAGTGAAACTGCCAGACAATTAAAAGGCAGCCAACTGGCAGAAAATGGAGAAAAGGAACATCAATATTCAAGAAAACAAGTGTGAGCATCTTAGCAAAACACTAGTGTAATACAGGGACACACAGAAAGATGGACAACAGTTAACCAAAATAAATCTGATGCTGAACAGACCTCCGGAGGTGCAAGGGACTTAATTCTCCCTGTGGTTTAGGGACTCCTCCCTACTCCATGCTAGACTGGAGAGCTAGACTAGATTTCAGAAGACTGATGTTTCTGTCAATTTATGTCAAAACAAACAACCTTACCTAACTATGCATAATAGCATGGTGAAACCAAGAGGTCAGTAAGCACTAGTAGCTGGTCATCCGTGAACTGCTGTTTATGCTCCTGCCAGTTGTCATGATGGGTCCTCCGGAAATTTGACAGCGTTTTTTTCACAGTCATCTGCAGAGCAGACAATCAGTATTGTTCTGTATCAGTTATGGATTTAAGCTCCACGACAAAAAAAACCAACATGGAATACAACAAAAATAACTGCTGAGTAGAGCAAAGTGTTTGAGCAGTTACAAAGGTTAGAAGGGCTCTGGGGAATTCAGCCCAGTTCCCCAGTATTTTAATTTTTACAGTTCTGATTAGTCTTTTGAGCAGTGTCACGACTCCAACATTCTTATAAAAAGGATTCTTTGACCTACAATTTTGAGTTTGAAAAAATTAATAGATTTTTATACAGTATAAGTGAAATGGTTTTCTCCTCTTCCTTTTCCTTGGGTATTTCAAACCAATGGTTTGGGTCTCAAAACATGAGAAAGAGTTGATGAATCACATGAGGTGCACAGAAGAAACAAATCAGAGGAAAACTATCTTCTGTTATTAAAATAATTAAGATTATTATTAAATCAACAAAAGAAAAGTCCAATCAGTTCAGTTTCTTGATTCAGTAAAGCACACCATAGCAAAGTCTGTTAAATCTAACGAATTCTTCAGTCATAAGCTCACTACTCCGTTAAAACAGCAAAGGTCAACAAAACCAAATAGACAGGGCAAAAAAAATGGAGTTAAAGGTAACTATTTCATTAAAAACTTGTTTCTAGGGCTGCTTGTAAAGCCTTGTTTTAAAAATGTCAGAGTGATTTTTTGGTTCAGGTTGATATTTTCTAGAATGGCATGGTAAGTGCCATTTTTTAATTAAAAAAGACTATTTCCTCATTACAGATATAGTTCCTGCAGCTTTCAGTTTATGCTTTAAATTTGAAAGCAAGAACAGAACTACCACGAAAAATACTTTAAAGCAGTCCATTACTTAAAATGTATTTGGAACCATTTAAAAAAAAGCAGCAGAAACTAAGTTTCTTAATAGGTTCATATTTTTTTTCTAGGAAAGGGGAACTAAGAATGAGTCAAGCGTATTTTAGATGTGTTACATTGAATAGAAAAATGATACAAGTATCTTTACCTCAATAGGCTGAGGATCATTAAGATGGGCACTGAGATCCATCAAGAGCTGCGGCATCCAGGTGGGTACATCATACGGACTTGACAAAATACACGCGCTAAGTCCTAGTACACCAGCATGGCGTTTAACCAAGTCTGCAATTGCAGGATATTAATTTACATTTGGCAAGGTGCAACTATCTTCTCTAAGACATTCCTCAATGTCTTAGAGACAAACTTAAAACGGGTTATCAATGAAAATAAGGCTATTTTTAACTGATGGGAATGACTGAAGAGAGCCAATATGTTAAACAGAGGTGATCTAATTAGAATAACATACTAATACTAACTTTGAGTGAGTTTTGACCCTGAATTTGGAAAAAAAAAAAAAACCAAACACAACCCTGCCACAGTAGAGAGATCTCTAGCTTCTAAAGAAAACCAGATAGTTCTACAGATCATATAGTCAAATAAATTCACACAAGTGTTTGGATCTCCAAATTGCTTCTGCCTTCTTAACACGGAATCAGAGTCATTCTATGATTCTATTTTTCATTTCTAATGGAAGAATGTGTAAAAAACTTAATCTGCAACTGCTATATACTTTATAAACTTTTCAAAAGAGCTTTCTTCTCTCAAAGAATCTTTCTCTCTACGCTGTAAATAGCTCATGAACTACATCTCCACTGTTCCCTATTTTATGTTCAGAACGTTTTCTCAAATAGCGGAACTATTTGACAATATGGAAACCCAGTCCTTCTGGGTCAAATGAATGTGACTCAGATGCACTAAATGTTTGGTCAGAAGCCAAAGCTCCTAACTAAGGTTAACTAAGGGTTTTTTTAGTTCTGTTTTTGTGGGGGTTTTTTTTTTGTTTGTTTTGTTGGTTTTTTTGCTTGGTTGGTTGGTTGGTTGGGGGTTTTTTGGTGTGTTGGGTAGGTTTGGTTTTTTTTTTTTTAGAATAAAAAACCACACTGCTAACAAATAGAAGGTAAGGTGGGAAAGGAGTGAAATTATGTTGTGGCAGCTAAGGAAGTTTATTTACGGAGGAAACAGCTATCCCTCATCATCTGCATTCCTAACTATGTGAACTGTGCACATGGGAAATGGAGAAATCTCTTTAGTGTTAATTCTGGAAAAGTAATAAATTAGTTTAACGTAGGAATACATCATAAAAAACCCATTATTTGCTTTTTTTAGTAGTAGTGTATTCTTACTTATAATTTATGCTGTAAATCAAATTCTCAAAGCACTTAACAAGGATTAGGATCTGCACTACACACACAGAAACAGACAATAAGGTACATAAAGACAAGTGATTTGCCATTATGGTTTATGAATGCTTAGCAAGGAAAGACATTTGCATGGGCAACAGACCTTATAGGTTTCTCTGGGTATATGTTAATTTTCTAAATACTGCTTAACCACAGGACAAATCCTATTCCCTCTGGAGTGCTTGCAGAATAAGCATTTAAGTGTAGCACAAAATATATATTTCTTCCTAGCCTGCTATCGACATGCATGGTTTTAGTCTCTGAAGCGATTTTCTTACCACCGGAAGGAATTGTATCCACCACTGAACCCAGGTCTCGCTTTCGTTTTTTCGGTAACCTCATCTTGCACAGCTGTTCAAAATGGGTCTGCATGGGACCATCCATAGTGAGAAAATTGCACTGTAGCAGTCCACTTAGCGTGGTAGCAGCCATTTCTCTCACCTGTGAGCAGAGATAGTACATACCACAATTACTAAGCACACATGCATAGCAAGAAGCAGGTATTTATGCTATTACTATCCTTTTAAGCATATCCAACTAGGCCAAGTTACCAAACTCCGCCCAAGAAAAGTCTTTAAAATATTATCCCATTATCTCATAGATCATAAACTACTACTAGTTTACTGTATAGCTCTTTACAATTTAATAAACATAGTTCTATTATAATGTAGAACTACCTTCACATAATTTGTCATAAAGTAACCTACTACTCGAGCAAATAATGTAATTAAACTCCATTGTCAAGACCTATATATGATAGACTAAATTAGCTTTAGAAAGTTTAAAAACAGACTTTGAATGAGAACAAGATGCCCCACCCCAAATAATCAACCTGCTTTACAAAATTTGTAATAGTCTCTGTATTAACATTAGTTTTACCAAGCAAAAAAATGTATGCGCTATTCAAAAGCATTTAGTTTTGCCCTTCAAATGTATGTGGAGACATTAGAATTGACAAAGGCAGAAGAGCCATTCCAAGAGAAGGTAGAAGGTGTGTTCATGAGACAAAGCTGATTCTGTTCCACCTGTAGCACAAGAATTCTTTGAGATACACAACAGATGCTGGAATTAATAAACAATGACAGCTAACTTCAGTGGTTTATGGTCAACAATTCAGTTCTATAACGCTCCAGCATTATTTACTTTGTTGTCCTGAGTACCAGTTCTTTTCACTACATGAACAAAAAACAGAATTCCAGGTTGGAAAAATATTCTTCTCTTCGCTAACACAGAAACCAGAAAGAACAAGGCTAAACTAGATTTTCATCTAATTGCCAAACCATTCAAAATGCAGATCTCCATTTCCATTCCTTTTACAACAGCCACAACGCATTGTTAGTGGATTACAAGTACAGACAACTCAATCACTTGCTTTTAAAAGCAAGTGATTAACCAATCAGTTTCACTAATTTGTCTCACCTACTCGAATTTTCCCAAACCATAAAGTTATAGAACTGTAAGACCATATTTAAATTGGGAGTCCCTCCAAAACTCACTTCCACTTTCAATAATTGCAGGCTGACAAAAACCTCCCAACATTTACAAACTTGAAAACCAAATCAACTTGTTGAAACGCTGACAGCAGTCACCAGATTTTTTGGTAAGAACATACTGTTACACGTAACTGTAAACAGAACATTTGACTATCTGGAGTACAAACACCTACCAACGCTCTGAATCCAATGCAGCAGATTATAATAAATTACATCCTTGAACATAATGTTCTGAACCTCCACAAAGCAATAAGTATAGCTGCAACTGCTGCAATAATTAAACATAGTAAGTTACAATAAGCTCTTGAGACTTCACTTCATTCCATTTAAATTTCTACAACATATTATTCAAACGTGATCTTCTTTGTTAACAGCATAAAGAAGTACGAAGTGAAAGTCTGCCAGTATTGTTTATCAGCAATTTGTGAGTCTCTTAAGAACTAAGCTATTAAATGAAACATGACGTGCTAATGCAAGACCCAGAATAGAAAGAAGCTTGGCTGTAAAGTGAGCAAGCTCCCAAGTGAACTGTACTCATTTACATCACTATTCACTGTATTAAAACCACTTTCATTTCTAAATTAATAATCTAACTAAAAGGAACATTTTACTGCAAGGAGCTCCTAGAAGCAAAGCCTTTAGAATTGTATATTAACAAGCTAATCATTCACCACAACAACTGACATTAAATAATTTACAGATCATCATACTCACATGATGACTTATAGAATATAAAAACTGCAGAGGAGTAGCAGAGGAATACTCTTCCAATCAAGTATGTTTGTTTGTTTTTTTTTGGTCAGAATTGACTGACCAAGGTCCACACAACTGTAACGGTAACAGAACTAAAACACTCAACAGCACAATAAAACCTAAGTGCAGTACTTGCAACGGGCTACTTACACAAAGAGAAAATATTCCCATTTCTGCAATATTGCAGTGCAATATGAAAAATGTTTATGAAGACATGAGTGCAATGTATTCAGTATACTGATTTATAAAAATATAAACACATGAAGCACCTACCCAGATAGCTTCCTAGATCAAATTATGGCTGAGAAAACTGTAAGAAAGCTGCTTTCACATTAGCTAGGCTATCACTTTAACCGTAACTCCAAGTTGAATAGAGTCATTTTCACTTTTCCTCTACTTCTGACTGAGTAAATAGAATTATTTAGTGCAAAACGTGCTTTCCCAAACTCAAATCATTCCTGCAGCTCTCTCCAACTGGCTATATGACATGAAAATTAGACGTGATATTCAACGGTGGTTATGCAGCTGTACACAGAGACGTTATTTTCCAGGACTGTATACTTTTTCCCTGTACCAGCTGCAGGGTCACATTAGCTCTTACATTCATAGCACTCCATCAGCTCCATGACTCCTCTCACTTTCAGGAGAATTTCCCACAATACCATTTAAGTATAGCATTCTTCAATCCTAGAGACCTATGCTTAAAGTTGGATGTGCTTAAAGTTGGATGCACGAAATTTGCATTCGATAGAAGACAGACTGTCCTATGACCCACATTCTCTTTGTATTGCAGTCCCATTGCTATTTGACATTCAGTGTGGTCATCTGACATTGCCAAGGTTTGTTGCAATGATTTTATGAAAAAATATGAAATCACCAGGAAGTTTGAGAATTCTAGCAATATTAGAAGAGTAAACTGTATATTAAAGCAAAAAACAATATGAGCAGAATCATTCGGTCTGGCACCTTTGTATCAAAATAAGCAAAAAAAAAAAAAAAAAAGAAAAAGTATCTTCAAATCCAAGATCCAAAATGTCAGTTCCACAAGGTAAAGACACCAAATGCTACTTAAAGCTAGGGATTCTACTGAAAGCACACTCATTTTAAAAATCCAGCATTAAAAAAATACATAGGAATTACTCTGCAAGATACTGCATCTTGCCAATTATTATCAAGAAAGAACAAGGTTACTTTTCAAAGAAAAGTGAAAGCTTCCATGGTAACAACATGATCATAAGTGGTTATGAACATAGACAAGCTTTTCTGATTTGCATCTCTGTAGTGCAGAAGAATAATTTTTGTACATTTAAAAGAACTAGATAAATTGTATTAAAGTGAATAAAAGGTATTTTTCAAAATGACATGAGATTATGAGGTAAGTGTTCTGACTGGTGTGGGAAACAACTTATCTTGGATTGCCAGCTTTTGCTTTCTAGCTCACTATAGCAAATAGTGACATGAAAGACATGAGAGCTCATCCAAAGACTGCAACTGGCATGGTTGGGCGACTAGTCCAAGTGCTGTTCTTTAAGTATTACACGCACTTACAGAGATTGTAATGTCAAACCTTTTAAGCCAGAAATTTTCATTTGTATATTCAAATTATTCCCAAGTTACTGTTCACAAAAGCAAGCTTCACACCTCAGGTATAGCTACTGTTTTAAATGTAGCTTCAGGAAGACCTAAACCAGGACCTTTGTTTTGGCAGAAGGCTTATCACACTTCAGAATCTTCTCTTTCTTCTAGAAAGAAAAAAAGCACCCAAGCACCCAAAAGAAGGATTTCACTGATAATTGCCAACAGCACACAAAACAGTGAAAAAGATGGCGCAGGGTAAATGGAACAGACTGGAGGTTAACGCTAAAGATTCTTCACTGTGCTTGAACATGATCAAACATACTTAAATTCACATCATTTAATACAAGCCTTCAGTTCTGTAAATTAGTGATACAGAATAAAATACTTTCGTGATTTTCCCCCAGCTTTTGGAAGCCTGACAAACAAGACTCAATGATTCACATCAGGCACGTTTTTTGGGGGTTTTTTGTGTTTTGGTTTTTTTTTTTCCCCCTGAGAACAAGCTTATGATCCCGATAGCATTTCTAAGAGCATACTGTGCATTCATACACGGATCTTCAACCGCATGCATGTACCACAGGCAAGATTTTGGATTTTGCCTCCATTTGTATATACTGAAGTATCACTAGCTCAAGAGACATACAAAAACTTGTCAGACTGACAAGAAGCTTACAACTCTTATCTTTTTGAATCATGTAACACCTCAGAAACAGCATCTGCTAGACAAATTCTGTCCAATTATGCATGCATCCTTCACAAAACTACGGAAAATCTACTTATAACGAAACAAATACTTCCTTAGTGAGCTGGATGTATTAAAAAAAAAAGTATTTTTGTCATTAATAAGCTGATATGATTAAATAGGAAACAGACCTATAGAGTAATAAATAGTGGTTTTATACAGTTTTCACAGAGGAAGGCATTTCACCTTGTTGGAAGTTGAATTTTCTACCAACATCCATGCTAATACTTATAGTAAATGATAATATCCCTATTTCAGCTGTACTTAAACCAAGAACGAAACAAAGCAATGTTCCATTCTGTTGAAAAAGTAGGAACAATGGAACTTTAAAAAATCACTAGTGACGTATTTTCTAAACAGCTGTTTTCCTGGAATGGAATATTAAAAGAAAAAATGGAATATGAAAGAAATAAATCCTATAAAAGGTAGTTATATTTTCAAAATAGGAAGAATGCTAAGCTAGAAATACTTGCTGTATTAATTTACAACCGGTAGCTTTTTCACAAAACTTGACAAAGGCAAGAAAGCAGTCACGTGAAACAAAGCATTTCAGAAAAGGTATTACTTGCCTCAAGCTGTTCATCTTCCAGGAGTTTTATAACCAGCCATCTAATGTCATTGACTGCTGCTTCGTTGTTGAGAAAGATAAAGAGATTGTAGAACACCATGGTCTGGAGGTAGGTTAATATGGTATACCTAGCATGCCAAGAATTGCTTCTTGCTGTCTACAAGTAAAAATAAATAATGAGCATGAGAAAGGAAGAATGTGAAGGAAAGCAGCTACCTGACATAAAGCTAACAATATTTAAGAAAAAGCTTTTGGGGACAGTTGCAAAAAACTTCCCTTATTCAGATATTTTTGTTTCATACACTCTTCAATTTCCAAAGCACACAATTATTATTTAAATAATAATTTATTACAGGCTTAACTTCCAAAGCATACTGTTATTTAACAGATACCTAATGCTGTAAAAGACAAAGTAGGCAAGTTTCTCCCTTTGATTGATTTCCAGCATCAGTCATAAGGCATATAGAAATAAACCAGAAATTCAGTTCTGCTTGAGTGTATATATATTCTATGCAGTAAATTTGGAAAGCAAAGTTTTTTCAGGTTCCTTGACTTTTATCTCCACGTGCTTATGGAAGTCCAAATTATTGAAACCATCAGGCATTGGTGCAGCCTGGCTTGCAACGCTGCAGTTACTATTTTGACTGTGTGTACAACTTACACCAACATTACCAATAGGTAATTTTACTAGTGTAGATCAGTCTCGAATTACTAGAGAAAAAAAATGCATTTCTTGCATGACAAACTGTATACAGAATGAACCATTCAATTCAAGACTGCATTTTCATTTGCGTTGCTTTTCAGAAAGCCGTAGCAATTGATAAATATACTGTAAAACTATAAAAAGGCAGAGATTCAAGGGCAGATCTTTATATGGTGACTCATTTTGAAACTGGATTTTGATTTGTTATGCTCATGAGGAGACATGTATGGCTTAAACTGATCTACTACTGAACTAAATTTTAATTTATTAAAATACTGCTCAATTTCTTATCAAGATACAAGTTGTTTAAATGTTTGGAAGTAGGAAACAAAACAAAATACATTTACTGTTTCTAAGAATGTTTTAAAACACTTGTAATAAACTCTTTCCTTTCACCTCTAAGAAAATCAGTATTTGATTCTCTTCAAATCACAACTATTGCATAATCTTTAAAAAAAAAAAGCACAGAGCGCATCAGATAACAAGAAGCTTTAAGCTATTTAGACTGTACTCACTTGTTTTAGCACCTGAAGTACCAAAGGCACTTGCTGAGGATACAGCAAACCCTGAGACATTAATGATAAGCACATCTTAGCATCTCTTTTGAGCTCATCATAGCTATTGTCATTTTCTACCGGTGCAATCTACAGAACAAAATCAGAGGGGGGGGGGGGGAGGATAGTGTTAGTAAATAAGCATTGCTAACAGCAAAATCCTGAAACTTTCTAGTTTAATCTCATGAAAGAGAAGTTATCTAGGAAAAATACAATCAACATAATGCTGAAAGATTAAGTTAACTAGGAAAAACAATCAATATAATACTAAAATATTCTCAGCAATAAGCTGTGGCAAAAAGCAAATAGAGTCATGAGATCCTTGTTCCTTGCACCATATACTACTTATCTAAACTTACGTAAGAGCTAGTCTGAAGCTCTTAAGGAGGATTAAATGGGTGCCGCTAAGACTTTGGTTCCCCATTGCAACTGTTTTGGTAACAAATCCAATTAATTTGACATTTTAGATGTAGGTCCAAAACTGAGAGAAAGCTTTATCAGTATTTCACTAAGTAAACCATTATTGTTGGATAACTGACTGATGTTTATATAAAGTAAGATACATGCTTTGGAGCATGCAAATATGTATTATTTCAGATATGTAGCACTGAATGACCCAGCTTCATAGAAGAATACAAGGATTAGAGGTGCCAGGAAAAACAAGAGAAGGACCACCATTCAGAAAGAATTGTATAATCATGGAACAAAAGAAAATAACTAAAGGTAAGTATCAGAACAGAAACAACATACACTCATTCATGAATTAAACACTTTTTCCCCCCATGAATTAAACACTTTTTCCCCCCAAATTACACATGTACAGGGCATTCACCTACAAGTCATTATTGTCAGGAAACCATTTAACAGGCTAGATTACCAGCTGTAAACATACATAAGCACAAAAAATCCCATTTGGGCCTCCTCAGTATGCATGTTTTTTATGACCATTATTCATTTTCTTTTTTATTTCAGAAGTCCCTTATAACTTCGTTTTATATATAGAAGCCCTTTTTAATCAAACATGACTAATAAAGCAGTAATTAAAGCATATACCTTGAAAAATAAGGGTAAAAGCTGGAGTTGCTCTGTGACAGCTGTAGAGAAGGACCGTCCTGCACTTGCCATCAACCACTTCAGAACTGTTTTTGTAAAGAGAAATGATCACTGACTAAGAAGATAAAAAATAGTAATAATCCCAAAACAAATTATAGATCAAATTTATTGCAAGACTTGCCTGGGGGATTTTCACACATTAGAGTGGACCTATACTGGTACTTTGACCCTGTAAAGGTGACTTTATAAACCTCAACCCTGAAACAGCAGATACCTTGTCGCAGCACAGATCTGAGAGGTGAAATGGTGTTCTGCAACTGTATGATTTGCAGACATCAATCATCGTGTCCTAAAATACCCCCCATTTCTTAACCTCATTAAGTAACTCACTAGTTTTCAAGAGTTTAATGCCCTGAGTTCGCTCATCTTGTTCACCAATTCCATTCTCTTCCATAACATGATTCTGAATTTCTTCATCTGCTTCCATGAGAGGTTTAAGATTTTCAAGTATCCGGGTAGTAAATTCATGGACACGAGGAGATTTAGTTGCAGCAGTATTTGGCAAGGAAACATCTATCATGAATATGTAGGTCAAAACACTGAAAAAGCAAAGAAAGCAAGAACATACAGTTAGCATGACTGCTGTCTAGAGGACATAGCTAAAAGTGATCTGAGATCAATTTTCTGAACTTTGAAGTTTAGTAGTTATAGAAAATTTCCTCTTATCTTCACTTCGAAGTTATTTAAAAACAAATGTTTTTCAAATACCCTCTCTGTAGGTATTTGAATCAAGCAGGATTAGACAATCACTAAGCTATAACCCCTCTCTCCTCCAAACAGATCTGCAACTAGTTTTTAAGTCACTAAAATGCTCTCTAAAGGATTCCCTGGATATTTATGGCTTATTAGGGCTTAAACACAGTTAATTTGGGTTGTGGTGTTGTGGTTTTGATTTTTTTTTTGGCTGGTTGTTTTTTTTGGGGGGGGGTGGGGTGGTGGGGTGGTGGTGTTTGTTGGGGGTTTTTTTAAAAGCTTTAGAGATATCATACATAAACATAACAGGCCATATACAATAAAAGACAAAAATAGAGAAGTCACTTGAAGCAAGTCTGTTAACAATAACTTATCTAATTTCTATGACCAGTATTAACGCACAAAGATAAGCAGTCACCACTTCAGTGTAATTATTTAGATAGTCAATTACCCAAATAAAATGAAGAGAAAAAAACCCCAAGAACTGCAGAAGAGAACACTGACCTTCCTATTCTCTCTCGGACGTTTTTGTAAACCTGCGTGAGTTTAGGTTCCAAGTACTTCAGCAGTCTATGCAACAGCTCCGGTACTCTCCATTCTTGCTGTGCAAGGCCACCTTGCAGCACATAAAGTCGGCTAGGAATCAGAACAGCTTACCTTTAGTCATACAATATCGTTCCTCCCTTCCCCCGTCCCCTCCAAGCCTTGTTTTGGAATGTTTTGTGTGTGTCAATGCATAGAAGTGTCTTTGTGTGAATTGCATGCAAAGATGGGTTAAAATTACAGAATGAAACAACAGTAATGCTGCTATACCAGTTCCAAATCTTCACATTCTGTTAACTAGATTTAATTACATTAAAAAAATAATAATGAGGAAACTGCCATTGTGTGGGGAAAGCTAACTGGAAAGGAGCGCTTTTGTTCGTTACTTCTACAAGCAGCTGGCACAATACGCTCTCAATACATTTTATCCATGCTTGATTTCCTTCTTTATTCAGCCACAATAAAAGTTAAAATTAATTTTACCATGCATCTACAAATGATCCTCCTTCACCACTCAATGGAGATTCCAACAGCAATTCAAATAACCAGTGCAGTTTCCTAGGATCTCTGCTCTCCTGAAAATAAACGGGTATCAGAGATATAAGCAAATTGGGGATTTTAAAAACGTAAATAATGTATAAACAAGGAAAGTTTTGATAGAGATTTTCTTTGCATCCCTTGGCTTTATTCTATGAAGCAAGTGCAAAGTTAAATATCTTCACAATGAACCTCAATAGGAGGAAAACCCAATGAAATTACACACAGCTTTAATTATTTGGTAAATGCAATGATAAGCATAGAAGGAATTTTAGCTTCGTTTTTGACATACATGAATAATCATGTCTGAATTTTGCTAATTAATTGCCAGGATTCTGGCTGACAAACTATGCTGAATTTTGCTGAGTGATTTGAAAGAATTACTGATCCAAGATATTTGTGGCCCATCATTTGCCCTGCTTCTCAGACACCACAACTCCCAGTCCACCACAGTGTATAGAAATCTTACTGTATGTTAGAGGATAACTCAAGACTTAGCTTGCACAGCATAATGCTAAGTTGCACACTTTTAAAGCAAGAACAAATGTGTAATTTGAGTTCAAAAATTCACAAAAAAAATGAACACAGAGCAAGCACACACATTAACATCACCCACTAACCTTATACAGCTCTTCTAAAATACTTAAAAAGAAAACTAAGGCTTTATTTCCTTTCTAAAATGTTTTATTTGTCTGCAAAGGGCAGAAGAGAACACAATTTCCAAAAAAGCTATGAGATTTTAAATGGATGTTATTTTTATACTGTATTTACAGTTCTCAGTTTTAGCTGATAAAATACACCCAAATAACTCTGTTCATAAAGCTCTTATTTACATATTATCCGTAAAACTTGGGCATCTGGATATAGCTTTACAAGACTAAAAATGGGGTACTTACACAGGAGGTTGCTATGCAAGTGCCCCAATCATTATACGTTTCCACTGTAATGTTGGATAAAGCTGTTCGAAGCAATGGACAGAGAAGCTTCCAAAGTTTTTCTACCTGCTCAGCAAAAAGGCAAGAGACAGATTTGTCTATTTAAGGACAAAATGACCATCTAACCTCTGTGAACCCAAATCCTTCCATCTTTTCAAATCATGGAAAAACAATACTGATTCCGGAAGCAGCTATAGTACAATATTTATAAAAGGAAATAAATACTATCAGAAGTAAAATTTCAGGAATTATTTTAATTTTGTTTACAAGGTCTTTAGAAATACTGTGGACTATGTATGCACCATTTTCATGGTGATTTAAGTACAATTGTATCAGAGACTGCAAACACTTTGCTTTTGGTAGAATAGCAGCCTTGTAAACCACAAGGACTTTCCCCACCCCACCACAGATTTTAAAATTTATTTTTTATTTTTTATTAAGGAACTGATTCTCCCAGAACTATTTTTCAATATTAGACAGCTAGGTCTAGACTAAATAAAGATGTAATAGTCCAAGGTGGACATAAACACTTATTCCAATTGGAAATTACAAACCATGTCAGCTTTGCTATTTCCTTACCAGCAAACCATTCTTACTTTTAATCTTGAAGCATTTTACTAACACCTAGTATTATATAGGCACCAAACCAAGCTACGAATTATGCTCAAAGTTGGCAATGAAACACTAAGTGTTGCAACATTTTCCGGTCGTTTCTTGGACATAGGCGACACATTAAAAGCCCTCAACTTCATACATTTAATTTGTTTAATAATTCAAACTTATTCCTTAACTTCCATGAATCACTCAAAAATACTACTTCAGCACCTTCTCAAATGTCCAGTGTTTAGAACCTCTTATTAAGCCAGCTATGATTTCAGCTACACATCTCTGGGTGCTTTCATGGGAGTCTGCCACAAGCTGTTCTAAATGGGGCTGAAGAACTGGCAAGAAGGCATCATCAAAGTTTCTGAAAAGGCCCTGTAAAACAAGATGTGAAAGTGTCTTCAGTAATTATCTGTCTAAACCACTGTCTTCGTAAGAAGAATGCAAGATTGTGAAGTGCTTGAGATTTGAATACGCAGAAAGTGAAATTGCTTTTGTAACAGAATTATATACAAGTGTTCTACATACTTTTATATTACTCTAAATATGTTTTCCTAAGTAGTTAATCAGAAGAGAGGACTAATAGGATTAATCATAGCAGCATATCTTTAAAAATCAACATTTTGCAACCGTGTAGCATGTGGCTTTTCCACACTTTGATAATTATCTGCAAAATGGAAGCAATTTAGTTATTGAACTCTAGTTACCTTGAAGAGGCAAAATCTGCGAGGATTAAATTTGTCTTTTCCTTTTCTGTCTTCTAAAGACAAAAATTTTATTAACTGCTCAATAAACTTGGGATCAGAAAAGTGATCATATATAATTTGTTCTGCCTGTAACAGAAAAAAAAAATAAGGATTAGCTTGATTGTCACAGTGATATCCCAATCTTTCCAAGTCCCATTTTTCTTCTATTTTTTGCAAAAATCATGCCTGCGTTAACCATTCCCCCCCTCATTTTATAGGGAATATTGGGTAATGTTTTGCAAGACTTCTGATTTTTATTTTCATTAATGACTTTGGATTGTCTTTCCTTTCACTAGCACAACTAGTATGAAGTGGTCCTTCCCACTGTCATTAATTACCTCGTTCTAAACTCTGATAAAGAATTGAAAGGGAACAAGAAAGTGCTCATTAATACAATTATTCCATGATAGCTGACAGAGAAGCTGCAATACATTAAAATAATAATTTCTTCTTGTATGCTAACACACTAAGTATGAAAATGAAGTAGAAAAATACGATTAAAATTGTCTTGTGGGGATCTAGGTTTCAGAATAGTTATCACTTAGTGCTTGTTAAAAACACGATTATATCCACATTGCCATGAAACTGCATAGTTGAGTTCAACCTCCATCTTGGTTTGCAATCAAGCAAAAACAAATCTGTTTCCACACATTTTGTGTGAGCAATCTTTAAATGTCAAGCAATACTTAGGTTAAAAGAGAGAAGGGAATTTGATCTCCACAGTAATCAAGAAGGAAAAAAGAAAGGAGGAGGAGGAGTATTAAAAAACCCACAAAACTGAAACACGCTGAAACCCTTACCTCTGTCAGCTCATCTCTCCTTCGCCCAAGCTTTGGTTGATGCTGAACTGGAGCATAAACTGTCATAGTTCTGAATATTTAAAAAAAAAAATAGTAACACGTTTCAGAGTAAAATAAAGCTTATGATAATTTTCTATATTCTCCATATTAAATAGGATTTATCATCAACTCCAAAAGAGCAAAACTTAAAAGAAAATTTATAACAAAAAAATTAAGTCTATTATTATAAAGGTTTTGCTACGGCAAGCAAACCAGAATTATTAGTGATAGAATACTCTGCATATTTTGCAACTATATAATTTTCAAAAACGCATACTTCATTTTAAAACCAGCAGTTAAATAGCCATATCCCAAAGAGAAGCAGGTAGAAAATAAATAAATAAATAACACAACCACAACAACAACAATCCACAAAAACTACCCAGCAGTGGTAAAACAAACAAGGAGCATGAAGGACAAAGTAAATTATTTTTTTTTTGTTTCAATTAAAAAAATTAAACCTAACAAACATTACTTAGTTTCCCACGGGATTTTTTCTGCCGACTCTCACAATTCTATCTTAAATGCTTAATAATACTCACTGAGGCCAGGTATAATATCCCCAGTGTGTTTTCTCCACAAAGCAACACGACTCCCAAGCTTCCTTAGTCTTTGGCAAACTCTGACTGTCATAGTGCAGCCACTGGTTATCTGGTCTGTCACCAGCCTGAATGCTGGAAGGCTTAGGGTTTCCACCTGGTTAAACAGGAATTTATACTCTATCAAACTTGTTCATTAACAGTCCCAGCAAATGTTACGACTTACTTTTAAAAAAAGATTCTAAAAAGCTTTTATGTCTCCCTCCCCCCAGTCAAATCTGTACGGAGATTTGCCCTAGGACATTAAAAGTAACACTAATAGAAGAGATTCCTTTAGTAATTTATATCAATGTGCCATTTGAAATGCTTAAAAAAAGAATAAAAAGGAGATATACAAATTATTCTCACAAATTACAAGGCTTTCTGAAAGGAGAATGACCATATCTCTGAAATTTTAACTCACTTCAAGTAAATGAATAGGTTAATACACACTTGCAAGGATAAGACTGTTTTTAAAAAAAAAAAAAACAAACCACAAACTGAAAAATGACCAATTATATTACCTATTTTGTTTGCTTAGGACATTAACAACCAGAGAGAAATGAAAAGCTTGTGATTCTATGTTTAATTTAATTAGAAAAATATGCTTTTAAAAAAGTTTTCAGATAAATGTTAGTAAGACATTTCTTATATTAAATAAAACCTACTTATTTCGTAAGGGCAGATGGGCACTTTCTTGTGTGTTCTCTTAAGCTGCTTAAGAATACCAGCCACAGCTGAGATGGCCACCTAAAAGAAAGAAATGGGTATTAATGTATCCATTCCATACACTTAATGCCAGAAGGATGTGTCTAATCATCTCATTACAGACACATTTTAAGCCAGCTACTCAGCGCCCTAAAAAACCAGTGAAAATTACAGTGAACTTCATCACCCCAGTAGCTGATACTTCCCATAAAGAAGTAAACCTCATTCATTTCAGGGGATACAGGGCATGGCTTAAGTGTGACCTTTACAGCCCACAAAAACCTCCCCACTAATCATTTTCAGGAAAAAAAGGAGGTGGCCATTGGTTTCAAGCCTCACTGAGCTGACAAGCAGAATGAAAGGTACAAATATAACACATAGAAGTCTCCCTTCAATTAATAAGTTGCAGATGGAAAAAACAGACATCTGCAAAAGAAACCCTGCAAAATTCTGAAGTAAGAAAGAATGAATAGGTACGTTCCACGTTTTCTCAATTTACAGACTTTACATCATGTGTCATGGCTACAGCATGCCAAGACTGTCACCTTCTTGGATTAGGAACTTTTGTACACATGCATGGCTGGAAGAGTGAGGAGGGATGTACACCCCAATTTTTGTGCTTTATCACAGCAAGACACCACAAACATCTGATCTAAAATCTAATGAGTTGCAAAACAAAAAGACATAATTATGTTGTTTTTACCTTACGAACTACAATTGCATCATGGTTGAGACACTGCACAAAAAATTTTATGGCACGGACAGGCAGTATCCTATCATCCCTCAGGAGCAGAGACAGAAAACCAATGCTTATGTGCTCGAACTTCCAGGGACTAGAAAAATAAAATAAATATTCAAAACAGACAATAAGTAGCCAAGTTGCATGTACCGCTTTTGCACAGAAATGATTATATGGATTATGTAAATATGTTTGGACTAATTTAAGTAATGTTCTATGACACTGCTGTAGTCAACGAGATTAACCGTCATTTAGGGAAACCTCCGATGTTCTGGGAACACACAAGTGCAATCAAGCATATTCAGTTAATGGTGTCTTTTTGATCTTGGCATTTCAATGTAAAATACAGACCTATAGGGGTATTCTTTTAAAGTTTTTAAACACAAATACTATGCTACCAATTAAAATCTATTTATGTAGTCACCTCCAATCCACCCCCCAAAAAAATTCTCATGCACAGAAAGGGAGACTTACAGATTTCTTTGTTCCACACAGTCCAGCAGCATGTTGACCAAATTTTCATAGTTTCTGAGGGAAAAAGAGGGAATCATCAACCAGACGCTACTGAGAACCATTTAAAAACAGAATAAAAGTTCCTCAACGAAAGGTGGGTGAAGGCAATGCAGTAAATGCAGCACGAGCTGGGAGGACAGAGAAGAGGAGGAGGAAGGAAGGAAATACGAGCGTGGAGGAAAGAGGCTGCCAAGTCAGGAGAGAAGACACACCACAATGACATTCTGAATTTGACGAGCTTAAGATTTAGTTTAGCAAATTCAGATTATTACATTTAATGTACAGTAAATATCAGGCAGCACAAACTGGTGTTAAGGGAAGTTTAATTTACCGCAGAGCTTCAGCATTCTTTTCTTTCTGTCGCTGAATTCCTAACTGAATTTCTTCTGAACGAAGACCTGTGAAGTTTGAACTTGGGTGTTCTGATTTTTGCAGCATAACAGCTATCTCAACACATTTCTCTGGAACCTATTGACAGAGAATGCAGAGATTCAGGGCTTAGCAGCAACTTACAAGTTTTTATGTTTGTTTGTTTCTGTTTTTAAATAAGGAGAGTTCAGAATCATATGAAGCATGCAGAATTTCCTGTCCACATAGACAAGCTCATGAAGAAGTAGGGGAGACAGCTTTTGTGTTCACACAGTAGAGTTATTTCTCCAAGTAAATGTTTTATTCTATTTTAAGATAAAGGTAAATACAAACTTCAATACTTCATTAAACTGTAGAAGTTGTCTATAAAAGAATTTTATTAATTGGCATTCATTCTTTAAACTAAGTACCATGCCATTTATCCCACTGATTAGGCAAAAGGCAGTTGTGTAACGAGTGCTGTGTGTTAGCACAGTGGGACAACACGACAAATGCTGACAATATTAATTTGATGACACTGTCCTACCAACACACATCTTCACGCCTGATCAGCATGACCCATATAATTAACACTGCAAGGCAACTTAAACTTCCTTTCTGTAACAGGCTTCCTTAGAGGTTAACAAAAAGTTACAAATTCCAATAGTATTACAGGAAGCTCCATTACTTCAGCCTCAAAAATACGTGTTTACATTCCTATGTAACAGAAATCAGAACATCACAACCCTAACTCAAATGATAGACGAGTCTCAAGCATTTATGTAATCAAATGCTCTCAGAATCCAAGACATTAACCCCAAGCAATCTGACACTTACTGCAAAATCTAGTCCAATTGTTTCATACTGCCTATGGATTTTTTCTGCTAGGTCATCAAAGAGTCTAACTATGGATGGTTTTTCCAAGGACATAGCTTTGCTAAGCCCAGAAGAAACAATCGCTGGCCACGTCTGTGCAATACAATCCCAATCGTGAAGATTTGCCAAACACACTCCACTGTGATTTCCAAGAAGACAATATAAGGCACCCTGCAAAATGGAAGATGTAATTTTAAAAAGTTAAAGCATTGTTCACATAAGTGATCTCTACCTACATAAGCATGCACCCACACAGAATAAAAATTAATCTTCACATTACCAAATCATTAAAATGTACCATAAACATTCAGCTACGTGGCCTCCCTGTCAAAATACTGAAGATTTTTCACAGAATCCTCTTCATTCTAAAGAACTGTTTTAATGAGATTGGAAGCCCTGCCAATTAATTTATCCACAGAATGGCTGACTGATTTCTGAATTACATTATAAAGGAGATTATTCAATGATCAAGTACCACACCTGGCCTTTCTGAGAACTTATTCATGTTTGGGCTGTAGGCAAATCATAATGCTGTTAACTAGGCACCTGAAATGATGCCGACTGAGCGGGATGTGGACACGGCACGGTGAACGTGACAGGTGATTGTGTGAGAAGCTGACAAGAGTTACACAGTAAAACAAAGGGTGGCGGGATTTCACAGGTGAATAAGCGGGAGTTATGTGAGAAACGGCCAAATTTCACAGGCAATTGGAAGGAAATCTTGGGGACCTTTTGGAGAGCAGAGTCTTACAAGAACAGCAGTGCCTAGGTAACCACATCAGTAATATACAGGCTAAGACTGCCTGGTAACAGTATCAGAAATACCAAATTCAGCTATGGCAGCAAATGCTGTAAGTGTAGCAAAACTGGGATCAATTGGGAAAAAGTAACTAGGCATGGGTTGCTTATCTGGGAGGAGACAGGGATGCAGAAAAGGAGGTACAAGGATGGCAGAAAAAAAAATAATAATCAAGAAACAAGAAAAGGGATAATAAGATATGCAAACAATGTAATCACATGCTGTCTGATAGTACCTATCAGGCAGCTGGAGCAGGACAATAAGCCATAGCGGCTGTTCTGACCATACGACAAGAGTCCAACTTGCCTCTGTGGCCAGGAGGACTGAGGGGGTGCAGAGGAAGGAAGGGAGCATGATGCTTTCAAACACCTGGACGGATAGATTGCATCCTGGCATCGTTGCGTCAGCACCATTTCCAGGCCTGACAGCACCAGCAAGTACCCACCACTTCAATACAAAATCCACCTGATTTAGTATAACTTTTCTGGGTCATCAACTTTTTATCCAGTTCATGCCATTTTCTTATACTGTTACAGCTGACAGAACTGCTTAATGAGTTTTACCACCTTAGACTATAGCTTCTCACTTAAAAATAGGTGTTAACATAAATTTGTGTAATACCTGAACACACAATGAAATGAGGAACATATATAAACACAAAATTTCTCTTGACAACTGATCTAATCCAAATAATTTCTTCCACTAGTCATGCATAAGCTATATGCCATGAAAACATCAGTCACGCTGATAAACAAGCAAATCCCATTTTCACCATTAAAAATTCTTTTATAAAAACACTTTCAAAAGACAGACATGAAACAAAGTTAAAGAGACAGTACTTTAAATTGCTTTTGAGTGACATCTTGCCGGTCTGGACGCAAGAACTCCAAAACCAAAGGAATGATATCTCTGCAACAAAAATTGTAGGTTCCCAGAGCTGTGAAGAATGCTTGCTGAGCTTTACTTCTGACCTGCAGGAAGAGAGACATTACTAGAAAGTCTTTTGAACCAAAAATATACTATACAAAAATAACATCCTTATCCATTTCAGTTACTTATGCATAGAATTTACATGATGTATTTGTGCACAGAAACAAAATTATTTGTAGAAGGTTGTAAATAGCATGCTTCCCCTCACCCTTGCTCACTGTTGTTTATAAAAACCTACTTCTTGTTTCTAGCATTTACTTGAGAACAGCTACAAAGTTAAAGAAAATTCTTTATGTTGCCAAAAACAGTCACTGTGGTTTTTAAGATCACTTGAAAAACAAACAGCTAGAATAACAGATGCAGTTAGGAGAACTCTAAAGAGCCCGTAGATATCGTAGATGGATCTGAATTTATACATGCACACAGAGCTCCCACCAGACAAAGAGTTCAGAATCCAACTATCAGCACATCTGTTTTGTGTATTTTTAAGAACCAGGATGCCATCATAGCTACTTCCTAAAAGCAGACTTAGCATTCCAAATAGTGTCATGAATCACATCATCACATCTAAAAACCTCAACCTGGTATATTTTTATTAAAATTTCTTATTGAATTCTTGTTTTTAGAAGCCTAGAGTTAAGTCCCTCAAAAAATTTAAAATTTGTAACCTAAGTTGGCAGCCTCTCCACCCAGTTATTTATTTGACAAAGAAGGGGCTTAAAGCAAAAACTATGCCAAAATTGGCAACTAATGCAAATGAAATAAGTAAGTAAATATTTCATGTTGCCATGGAAATAAATTGAAAAGCAAAGATCCTGAAAACATAACTTGAAGAGAGCAACAAAAAACTCCAGATATTTCAGTTTAAAAGGGGTTGTTCCTTACCTGACCATATGAACTTGTGGACAAACACAAAAGGTCTCTGATCATCTCCTGGTGGGAAGTTTTATATTCACAGCCTTCCATCGTTAGTGTTCTCAGCTAAATTGTATAGAAAACACAAATAAAGGACAGATTGTGTTTACATTTCACACACGCAAGAGAAACACTCGTGCAGGATTATTGCATCTTTTGCTAAATGACAACATAACAAATCAGCTTTTCAAGTAAAGTTGTTAGTGAAGATTTAAGTGAAAGCATTACCTCATGCTGCAACATGACTCTGTCTATCAGCAAAGCTCTGATATGCTGTTTCTTTCCTTGAAGCTGTAAACAAATACATAATTGGGTTTAGATTTCAGTATTCATATTAGCAATTTGCACTGACTGAATTCCCCATGCACTCTTTTTCTTTTGCCTAGAAACAGGCAAATTTCACATATAAATTTTTTTTTGGCAGACAACCTTGATTTTTTTGTCCTGGTAAAGTTTTTTATTTGCCTATTACTCTGCAAGCAAAAGGAAGCTCTGGTCACAGAAATTTCTCAGTTAACAAGGCCCAGAATGGAGCATCATGCCAAATCTCAGACTTTGGTCCAAGGACATAGGCAAACTGAGGGTTACTACAATTCAGAAATACTAAGCTATTTACTCATAAGATTTCCAACTAAAGGTACAAAAACACTGCAAAACAATATTCTTACCAAGGAATTAGATTTCAAAATTATGAAAGCTGATTAAACAGTAAAGGAAACATGAAAAAAGTCTTTCTGAACATTAGGAACTATTTCCATCCCTCACCTAATCTTTACAAAAAAAAAAATCACTGACCCTGTTCTCCATTGATTTTTTCACTAGATTAAAGCTTTTCCATCGTGAATCAAACTCATGCTTGTGAGACCCTTGGAACTGTAAAACGTCACTAATAATCTGTAGAAAGAAAAAGATGACAAAGAGTGATTATTTTGCAAAAGTAGTAATCTTGTCTTACGTATTACAAATTATAAGTATACCTTTATTATTAGAAATAAAGACTTGGTATCATCTTCTGAATTATCAAGTATATAGCCTGCAATTGGAAGAAAAATAATTTATTATCGGACAGGAAAAGAGCTTTAAAAATTAACAATATTTATTTTATTTCTACAAAGCTTAAATTTAAGAATTATAGGCTAAGTAAACGAAACAAGTTTCTCATCCATAAAATTATACTTAAAAGATAAAGGAGTGGTTAAACTTACGCAGCAATTTCCTTGTAACCCTTGCAATTGTTTCTCGATAATTCTCTCTTGATAAATCTACCAAAAAAATTAAACATTTATTATACAATAGCATAAAAAGCAATTTACAGATAAGTAAACCAGTGGAAAGCCAGAGCAGACTATTCAGAAACGGCAGTATGGACTATTATAAAAAATAACCACCTTGTTATATCTAGGGTCACCACTCTCACAGGGCCTTCTTTTGTTTATCAAGTCAACAGTATGTTTTTTATAGGTAGATAACCTTCTTTATCTGCCTTGGCAGCTGGCTTCATCTCTAACCACAGATTGACGCAGATTATTTAGCATGTGAAAATTGAGTAACACATTAAGCAGAGTAAAAAAGAAAGTCAACAGAATACAGATTTTACGTATCAGGTGATCAAGCCAGTAGAAGACTGGGGACTTATTCCCCTTCAATATGGGTACAAACTCACCACTTGCAAGCTAATGGACCAGATTTTAGAAGTATTACAGGACCTTAAACCATTTAATAGTGCAATAAGCAGGTTATGCGTTGATTCCTTCTGCCTCTCAAGTGCAGTCCTTGGGAGATGGGTGTTCCCTCCTGCACCTCTCATCTGTGTGGAAGTACGTGGGCCAACCATTCTGACCTGGGGGTTGGACCTGAGCTCCCATTCCCAGCCATATTACTGCAGCACATTTGTATCTTGTATACCATCGCTGAAGATGAAACGGTGTGTACGCAAGAATTTGTGTTGGCCAAAAAAGCCCACTTAATATAAAGAGAAGAATCAAAATTATGGTCTCAAAAAGAACCTACTGTTTTCACAACAGAAAAAAAAAAAGAATGAAAACAACACTTACAACCTGTCTGAACAGAATTAGGATCTACTTACCATATTCAACACCAGTGTACAGTTTTGTCTCTTCCAAAGACACCAGACTTGGGACCCTGCATGAAAACAAATCAAGTATTACTACACATTATGGAAATCATTGACTATGTGAATTTCATTGACATTTAATTCATTTTAAGAAGTTAAATTTCATGCCAGTAGCGCCAAAGATGTTTGGATTTACTAATAGTACGCCTCAGTTCTAACATTTATAACTCAACCATACTTATGGGTCAGACTGTTTGTCAGAGACAAGTACGCCATAAGGACACCACCTTGAACCCAGAATCTTGATTTCTCATTTAACAGAACCTCATCAGTTCTGTTAAATAGCCAGATTTGGACTCATTGTCAAACCTATGAACACACTCATCAAAACAAGCATGGCTCCTAGTCATCTTAGTCTAGAAAGGACAGGAGAATTTGACTGCTGAGGCAGAATCCTTTCCTGACAAGCTGATGAAGCTTTTCTGACTTTGGTCCTTTCTTTAGAGGGTAAAGAAATGTACCCATTATGTACAGAATTCCTACTTATTGCTATATGAAGTTCACTATTAATAACCATACCGAAAAATAAAGCCATGCTTCTTCCACGATTTGGGTCAAACTTATCTATCCAAAATACTTTCTTAAAAGTGAATTCTTAAGTCTTTGTGGATTTGCTTTTATGTAACCATGCAAAAAAAATACAGATTCAGGTATCACATGCCAATGAATTTAAAATACATAAGAACATACACTTGGGGTTTTTTGTGTGGCTTTTTTTGTTTGTTTGTTTTGGTTGTATGTTTTTGGTTGGGTTTTTTGTTTTGGTTTGGTTTGTTTGTTTGTTTTTAAACCTACAATCTCACCCCCTAAAACATTAAGGTAGACAAATTCAAGCTTTCAAGGACAAAATACACCAGTGTATTATGTAAACAAGTAGTATCAGCAAGTAATCCCTATACAAATCATCTTCACATAAAATTGCATTGACAGTATAATCAGAACAAACAAAGCTAAGTGAAGCAATGTGAATCTACTCCTATTACAAATGCTAAATAACACATCAGAAAACACTATAGATTCTATATCTGAGCATGCGCCACGAGATATACTAAAATAAACTTTAAGATTTCAGGGATGGCAAACTTCTATCTGTCAGAACCAGAAATAAGGGTCATGTTTCTCCTGTAAAAGTGAACACATTAAAACATGAGCGCTACAATTGTTGTGTTGATTAGATGAAGGAAAAAAGCTTGCAACCAAAAATTAGGTAAACTGACTTCACAACCCTTGTAACAGTCACATCTGCACAAACAAATGTCAAACTGAAATGTCTTTTTCCTAATTGATTTAGACATCAAGAAGTGAAGTCTTAATTTCATTTTCCTTGTTATATTTCTGGTATCGCTAGGTTAACTTGAAAATAAGCCATTCCAAAAGTCTTCTCACTTCTTTTTCCCCCCAAAACTCAGCACTGGCTTAGGTGCTTAAGGTACAACCTGGCCACTAACACAATCTCCAAAATATCCAACATCAATCCTGTACTTCGGTCCTGAATAAATAAAGTTTTTATGGTCTCACACACTTGCTTTTTTTAAAATCATCTACATGATTGACTTTGAAAGTGTTTGCTATGTATTTCTCCAAGATCAGATCTTTCCAGTTGGGAAGATACAGAGAGGGGATATTTCTGCAATTAACATCTGGGGGGAGAAGAAAAAAAAAAAGAGGAGTGAACCTTTCCCCCAAATACTATTAATTCTTAAAAAACAGAAGGGAACAGGTAAGTCCAACAATCTCAGGTAGCTAGACATTAAGCAATTACTTTTTTTTTTTCTGGTACAGTATGCTGGATATGTTGATAGGTAAATGAGCTCATAGCAGTAATTTTTTTCTACAGTATTTTAATGTATTTTTACCCTTAAACAGTCTCCCCTGAAATAAATACACAAATTAAGTTCACATAAGGCTTTCCTACCTATGAGGCAAGGAAAATTAAAGTGCAATTTCCCAGTTTTCCTCAGGTAGTCTACAGAAAGATTACAAATCTTTGCACTTCTTTCCCACTCCCAGCAAAACACATTCAACTGTTCTTTGCCAAGCTAGCCAAGTTCCGAACCAAAACTCTAACATTTAAAACAAAGGAAAAACAACACTCCAAGTTCTCTCTACACTTCAGCAAACCAGGAGTAACAACTCAACACAGAGCATCCAGTAATCAAGAACTAGCCTGGTATAGTCCTTACACTCACCATGACATTGCTCCACAGGCAGAACCATTTATTTCAACAAGGCTACTAACAGGATGAAAATATTATGTTCAAAATGCAACAAAGTTTTATAGCTGGCCCACAAACTAAGATCCATGCTAGTAATATTCAGCATTGTAAGTGTCAGCCACCGAGCCAGAGAAAACTAAGTGTTTTACTTTGGACACACAAAAGGAAGAGGCATGAAATGTTTTTCTTAACTTCAGTCAATACTGATAGCAAGACTCTCAGGACAATACTTCATGCAATGTATAAATAATACTGTGCTTCATTCTGTATCAACAGTTTTCAAGACAAATTGCCAGGAAAACTTATGAACAAAGAGTATCCAAAATTACAGCTGGAACAGAAATCCCAATTAAACAGAACTTTGAAGAATTCATTCCCTTATTTGCCACAGTACAAAAAACTAAAGAATCTTTATTTGAGAAAAATTAATGCACTATGTTTTTCAACTTCCAGACATTTTACAGAGCACTTTATTCAAGTCTGTGTATACATATTCCTCAGTATGTAAGTACAGTTCAGCAATCAGATACAGCTTTTCAGAAACAAATAACTTTTAGCATCACTCCACTGAAACAATTGCAGAGGAAATCCTTCTAATTGCAAAAAAACGCCGTGCCATGTTAAGGACTAGATCAAGGGCTGCATCAACCTATTTTGACATAAGAGATTAAGAGACAACAGTCGGAAGGTGAACAAGGAGAAAACAGGGTTACTCACCGTGGAGGAGTAACTGTTTCCTTTTCTGTGTGCAGCTCCCCCAGCAGAGCTGGGAAGTTTCCTGGAGATGCCAAGAGAGGTTAGCTAGCCCTGCCCCTCAGCATACGATAATCACATCCTTACACATTTAAAAGAAGTGGTCTTATCCCTGACCTGTAGTCTGAACACCTTAGTGAAAGGACATTAAGAAAGCTCCTACCAACGTCTGTAGCAGGAGTAGAGCAATACTGCATCCTAACTAACCAAGCTCTATCTAAGAGGGAGACAAAAAATGGATGTTCTCTGAGTAACCCTGTTTTTGCTTCCCTAAATCAGCTGCTTAGTGTTACCTTGTTTCTAAGTAGGCTGCCAGGAAGGGAACTGAAGCAAAAGGGAACTCAACTGAACATCAGTGAAAGATTTCTCAACCTTAAAGAGCTTTACACTGTCTGCATTTGAAATAATCTTTATTTGCACACCATTAGAGTCATTATAACAAAAGGAGATTGATATTACTTACAATTACAGCGGCCCCTTAAGAAAAAGGGTAGACTGTGTGCACGGAAGCGTTATCTATACCTGCACACATCTCATGTGGCAGAGCAACGTTGTGTTTCTGCAGGCACAGAAAAAACTGTCTTCATTTTTCCCCAACTATGTCAGGATAATCCACCACAGCTCTGACTCTATGGCTTTGAACACCTTAATTCAGCCACAAAAAACTACTGCTGTCATAAAGGATTGCTCCTCACAACCTCTGGCAGCCTCCTCAACTCCTTTTTTCTCTTCCTCTCGTAACTATCCATTTTGCATTAAAAAAGTAAGTCACAGAAATCAATGGCACACCTGAAATCAATGGCATCTCTACTGAAGATGAAGAGCACTATGTGGAATATTAATGTAAATACACACTATTGAGTCATCAAATAGTTTTCTATTGATTTGTTACGCATGGCACTTCAGAAGAGAATTCATTCATCCTCCAAAAAAGATGAAGTTTAAATTCCTTGCTACTTACAGTATAAAAAATAAAGTCAACACCAAGTGACATTTATTAAAGTTCTATTTCCTACTGAAATTTAACTATTCTTTTCAATTCTGACAAGTTTCAATTATGCATTTTATTTGTGCATGGATTGTGCACAAATTCCTTTTCTACTGAATTGCCTATCATCTCCCAAAACACCTGCTCATGTATGAAACATTCACAGTAACACTAAGCATTTAAAATAGCATGAGCTATTTTTAAATCAAGCTATGGTGGGATTTTCAGAAGGATATAAATTATTTAGGTCATTCATGTAAAACACACACGGGAATTTTGCTCCCAAAATTGGAAGGCGGGGGGGAGGGAAATCACAAGCTACACATGAGAACTGCTTGGTCTCAGAAAAAGTTGGGAGCATTATGAAACCTAAGCCTTTTGTGCTCAAGCTCACTAAACAAGGACATCACTCTTCAAGCACTTCACAACAGCTATGCTGATGTGTATATGAGTGTGTGTATGTATGCACGCACACAGTGTATACTTATGGGTATACTGAGCACACTCAAGTCAAGTGTTGGTCAATGTAACAATGTGTTTCCTGTGCTAAATACATCACTTTTCAGTTCGGAGACTACCAGTCATCAAAAGATTAAAAAAAAGAAATAGGAGAAACTAATGAATCAACATGAAAACATTAACCTAGATTGACAGGAGATTCAAGAAGCCTCATGCCAATGTACACACTTGTAGATAAACAGAAGTTTTGAAACCTTTACTCTAACCAGTATTTATTAAGCCATGAAAATAAGGGTATGATTTGATTCTGTCTAACAAGGAGAACATACCAGACCAATGCTGGAGAATTCTACTCAGTTTCAGCTTTATCAAATAATAAATAAAAACAATAAAAAAAAGAAGAAACCAACAGAAAAACTTTGCATATTAACTATTCAAGAAGCAAACCTATTTTCAATAGCTAGTAAATAAAATAAACACAAACTGCCAAGACACAAAACATTCTTAACAAGGAGAAATGAAGAAAGACATTTTGAAATTATTGGGTATTCCTCGGGTGTTTGACACTGAGGAACAAAAAACCTGTAAAAGTCCATAGAAATGGACCAAGTGACTTCCCACAAGCTTTTCAAGATGACAAGTTTCTGTAAGTGATTTCCATAAAATGATGTTGATGACTCATAATACACCATCTTACAATCAAACAAAACAGAATCCTAGGTTAAAAGTACTACTATAGTAAAGTGTAGTAGTCTCCACACTAGTGGTCAGGCCTTGCATTTGCAACAGCTCTATTTTCCTGCTGTTGAAGTAACTTCAAAAGAATTATAGCAACAACAAAACACCAAGAAGCAAATAGTTACTATGTTAGTGGAAAGCAGTCTCATGCATTCATCTCTGCAATTTATTTTAAAACAGAAAGGTTTGGAACTTGAATCCAGATTCACTCATTTTCTTCTCCCAAAACAGTGCTCATAACTTTTGTTATATTCTCATCCCTCTAGAAGACTACCACATTTATGTAATACTGTCATTTAAAATTCATCCATCCAAAAAAACCCAGACCTTGCATCTAATGCATGGGAATTTTATGCAACAACACAGGTCAATTATGACCACCAATAATGAAAGAAGCATTTGGCCAGCTTGTGACATCTGTGACATACAGTCAATATATACTTTTCATAATTAGTTTTCTCTATTACTTAAGCAAAAAAACCTACTTCCTCACTCAGTCAAGTCATCTTGCTTTATACTAGTCACTGAGTCACTTAAACTAATGATCAAACCAGGTACAGTGGACTCATGCCATTACAGCCTGCTCCTAATGGAGAAAGCAGCCTTTCTCCCTTATTCCTGCCACTGCCTTCCCCTGCCTGTCACCCATGCAAGATTGCAAACAGACCCCAAAAACAAGGTCTGCAAATATTTAGGTAGCTTTCAGTTGTCAAACAAAAATAAACCCCATATATTCAGGGAAAAAGCGTCTTGGTGGCAGGAGCAGCCTGTAGGCAGATAGAGTTTACAGTACTAACCAAACCATCATATCTAGTTCATCATCCCGCTACACACAAAGTTTTAAAGTTCATTCTACCCACATATTTCTTTTGCTGAGGTTCAAATTACATAGCTCCAAGCTCTCCCTCATCTACGTGACTTTCCTTTCATTCAGTGAGCAGGCTAGAGAATCTTAAAGGAACAAATAGTCATCATCTATCTTTCTTGGCAAGAATCTTCAGGTATCCTTAACCATCAAGATGAAGGAAAATCTAGCAGTTACACCTACTCAGCTCTACTTTACAGCCAGCACAAATAACAATGCTGTACTACATGGTGTGTGATCAGCTATGGATCATTGGAGTTAAATGGTGTAGGAGGCATCTGACAAGAAATCTCCTGTGCCAGTTTGTCTTAGAAGTATACACGCAGAATTTTTTAATCTTAAATGTATCAAGCCATTTACCAATACCTGCATTCAGAAATATTCCTATACTGCCATGTTAGGACAGTGAATATCATCACCACTAGTGGTAAGTACTAACTGTGAATACACAGTACTTAGAATAAGGGCGTTCTGGGTAGCTGACTTAGTCACTTCCCATAAAAGCCCTTCAGTTCCAAATTTGAGTGCTTTATGTGCATTCCCACTATACATAATGGGAACAGGCTTGCGAATGTGAACTGGTATCTTACAAAAAAAAAAAATCCCAGGAACTCACTACACAATAACAATTAAAATCAAACTTTTTTCCTGTTTTAATAGCAAGTTCATCAAAAGACACCTCCTACATTCAAACTGGATATAATTTTATGGACATATGGGATCGAAAACAGTATTCACAGGAACCTGTTTAATATTGCTTTTTAAATCAAAAGATATCTCCCTCATTACAAATATTCGAGTTATTTCTTGGGGAAGGAAGAGGAGGGAATAAGGCAGTAGAGAGGAAATCTTCCTTCTTGGTATAATTCCTTTCTTACATACAGTAACTCATTAAAACAGAATATAGATTTCATAGGAAGCACCACTAGAATGAACAGCATCTGTCCTGGATGGATCACCTCAGCCTCATCTCTCAAGATGCTAAATTGATATTGACCTTTGCAAGTGTTCTTGCTAAGTAAGTTGAATAAACTGACAGGGATCTAACATCTAATTGATATGAAGTGCAACAGGATCTCCTTAAGTACTTAGTCCTCCTTACTAGGCCAAAGTACAACCCACTGTGCACAAACTCACTCTACTTCCCTCACATTGTCTCCTTCATTAAAAATCCATGTTCCGTTTGTGATAATTTAAATAATACAAAGAATGAGAACTAAAGCTTACTTAAAATTCATTCAACTTCAGCAGGCAAATTCCAGAGTCCTGTATAAAGTCACTGAAAAGATAAATCGCCTTAACCATGTTTTCAAAAAGCCTTAATATAAATACAAAGTTTGGAGGTAAGACCTGCTCACAGTGGCTATAAGATGTTTCATCAATATGTGTAAAGTCTGTCCAAAACGAGATAATGGTGGACTCTGAATCTCTGCAGACGTTTAGTAGAATAAACTATTGATTCCAAAATTCAGATTATGTGAGAAAATTCTGATTTTGATTTCTTTAGTAACAAATTTATTTCAGCATCTTCTCATGTAAATTGTATATATTTAATACGGCAGTACAGATAACTACCAGAATGAAGCAAATCTTCCGTAAGTATACAAGTAATTTAGAAGTTGATTATAGGCTAACGTCCTAATCTGAACATTAAGAATTTACAGACCTCACCCAACAATATAAAAACATGATTCTAAACACCCCACACCAACACAAAACCAGAGACGGTCTACATGAACACATTCTATCAACAGCTGCAATTCACTCTTCTCCACAGGTGGTGAGGTTCGTTCTTCTACCAAATGAAGCTTCCATTATTGACAACCAGATAGCCTAGACAAGGGTACAAAACTGCTTACTCTTACACAGGTTTTTCTTCCTTGATTAATAGATTAGTATAGCTACAACAGATTTTTTTTTTTTGGTGGTGTTAAAGACTTTTTGGGCCAAGATAGCCTTCTATTTTGAAGTTCAAGGCATCCAAGAACAAAAAAATCCTTCTCCTTTGAAGGACCAACACCAGAAACTCTGTCCTTGAACCCGTGGAGCCATATGAACCGCAAGCATCTAGTGCTCACTGCCTAACAGATGCTAGAGCAGGATTCAGACTGAATCAGGAAGTGATGCTAACACGCTCCCCCATTCTCCCAATATGGACCAGCAGCACATTGCTGGTACAGGAACAGTCAATGCCTCCTGAAAGGTGTTGGAGTCCTTATTTTAGAAGATAGCCATAATAAGCCTGAATGCCCTGCACTGCCCCTTTAACTAAAAGATTACTTCCCTGAATTTCTTACATAGTCAATGGAAAAAGATGGCCTCTACAGAGCTCTCCAGCTTAACAAATGTTCTAACATATACTCAAGAGGAGCCTCTCCCACTGTACAAGAAGCTCACAGAAGCTAGGCACCTGAAGTAATGTGTTTGAGACTCTATCAATGCTCCCTGGCACTTTTAGTAGCTGGCGTTTGGGGAAAAAAAGTCAGCAACAACTTTATAGTCACCAAATACTGACTGTGGCCATAACCTTAATTGAAACCCTCCATATTTTAAACATGATACACAACAGGAATACTGACATCAAACTCATAATTGCCTCTAACGATAATATTTCAAGAAGTCAAAGCTAAAGCAGCAATCCCATCTATTAAAAAGCAGTCTGTTTTAAAGCCTGAACTACTGTAACGCAACAGAAAGTTCCTATAAATTTACTCAAGTGTTTTTGTTAGAGTTCTACTGTATGCTGGCACCAGTAGCCAGGTTCTGCTGTGACATTATTCACAGGGGTCTGAGCATCCAAACAGGACTTATTTCCTATTTTAATATGAGAAGACAGCCGGCAAGAAGTTAAGTTCAGAATGTTTATGACTTTCCTCATCCAGGGCGACAGGAACATTAGTAAGAGGGCAGTGCACTATGGTTTGAAGGCTTCTTTTAGAAGAAGCATGAGTAAATGCCTAGCTTCCATTTCCTTTACATAAAGTAGCATCAGCAATGCAGTGCCATCACCTACCTTTTTTAAAACATTTTCAGTCTTGCACGGAAAAACACACTTAACATTCTTTCACGTTTTAAGTACTCAAATGTTTCTGTAAGTCACTATTTCAAATTTCTGTATTTTATACTTGCATGAGATTTCCTTAAAAATAGCCACTAGAAGCAGTTGTGTGATAATAGCAATAAGCACTAAAAACCAGTATGAATATAATTGCTAAGAATGTTTGTGATATAAAAATAAATTTTACTTACAGATGAGCCACCCTTTCTCCTGTTAGAGGAGGCAGAACGTTCCCAGAACCAATCAAGCAGTTATGCACTATAGCAAGACACTGCTGCACATCATCTCTTAAACAAAGAAGAAAACCCGATTACTTATCTATTACATGCTTGAAAATATACAAACGATAAACCATATTTTTTGGTGAAGTTTTATAAAAGCCCTTTTCTTTAGCTATATCACTTCTAAACACAAGAGGGAGCACTACAGAAATCAATCATTTTTTGATCCAACCTAATCCTATTACAGAACTCCATTCAACTTTGTTTTCTGAAACATTCAACTTTGTTTTCTGAAAAACTTGGTTTGGAGATTTTACATTCTGAAACAGTGAAGGAAATGTCAGTATAATGAGATAAACTAATCTCAGAACAGACAGCTTTACCCAAAAAAATTGTTTTGAAGAATTTTATCTAAATCTCAGATAAAATCCATGGAATAACTCTCCACCCCAAGGCCAAGAAAAGTCCTTCCCACCATGAGTAGGATGAGGGAATACTTTCTTTAAGAGTGAGTAATTTACAGTCTGAAGATAAATCATAATGCAACAATGTGAACAACTTTTTTCTGTGTTATTATCAAGAATTAAGGAATTCTTTTCAAAGCTGTCTCATCTGAAGTTGTAGCATTTAGTATGTAGTTACAAATTTTCCCCTTTGTTCTCATCTTTGTGGTAAGCCGCTCTGATTTGTAAAATAACTCCTTTCAGCCCTCTTAAGAGGTTCCCTAACTGAAGAGCTCTTAGTACTTATGCATTACTTATCAACTCTGTAAATACATATGTTCAACAAAGGCTGTTAGAATTTTTCGTTTTATCTTTCGTAATAGAAAAATCTTACTCTGAAGCTCCTAAATACATAAAAAATGTTTGATTTCCAATTACTACTTCGTGGAATACACTGGAAAAAAAAAAAGAAATTTGACAAGAATTCAAGCTCCAGAAATACTGCAATTCAAAGCAATAGCCGGCTCACCTAATATCCCATTTATTCACAACTGTTATTCCCTCAGCAACTAATGGTATTCTCTACTCTTGCAGCTTTGCTATCTTGCCTTCCAATTTAATTTGCAATTCATGCATTTGGCTATATTCTCCCAAATCACCACCATTTATTTATATTAGGTAGGACAGTGAAGCCTTGACCAAATCAAAGTCCAATTCTGTTATAAATTAACAGCTTTACATACAAGGTGTCAAAGAGAAAAGAAAAAAACAAAAGAAATAAACATACAAATAAACCAAAGACTTAAACAGGAAGCATATCCCTTTTTCTTTTAGTCTAAGTATACTTTCTGATCGCAGTTTGGTGGCAAGTTTGATTTGTCAAGCGTATATTGCCTTTTTCAGATTACAAAAGAAGCGGGAACTTGGTCAGACAGAAAAATATTTAGCAGTCTGATACACCATGCCCTGTTTCATGTAGGGCTGCACTTTACAGCACGAGGTATACCGTCACATGCTATGAACATCAATTGAGTATATATAGCTTCAAGGACGTGAAGGTTTAACATGAGAAATAAAGAATGTTCAAGATTTAATGCTTGTAAACAGCTTGAGCTATCTGATATTTGTAAATGCTTTAGCACATACTAAACTCATGATTATCTTGTGCTTAGGAAACTATCTTTACGGAGCCACGGTTTCACACTAACAGAGCTTAACAAGATTGGGCAACAGTGTTCTTGCCTCCGTTCCCATTTGTTATGCCACTGACTCTGCACTACCTCCTCAGTTTCGCTGTCACCTTTTGCAGGGACACACTATGTACCTTTTACACATAGGAAGGAAGTGGAGAGAGGCAGATTTCCAAGCCAAATCAGTTCTGTGTTCCACTTCCTAGTTAGGAACACAAATGGTTGTGCCAAAGTAACAGGGTAAGAGCCTAGAAGAGGAGCTTTTTTTATTGCTGACTACAGTTAAACAGGAACATAATTAGTGGCACGTATTAAAAAAAAAATCCGGAACAGAAAACTCTTTATACCAACATAAAGTGTCTTAAGGTTTGTGTTTTTTTTTTTTAAAAAGAGCGATTCTGTTCAAAATAATGTGTTATCCATTTTATAAAATGCACTTCCAAGCTACACATATTCTTAAGAGTTAAAAATCTTGGAAAGATACTTGGAATAACATCCAAGACAGTGTAACATGATAGTATTTTACTCCTTAATTTTTATAGTGCCAGTATGATTGGCAATAACTACTTAAAACAGACATGAGTGGATAAATGTACCTTCTCCATATTACATATCGCCACTAACCTGGACATTTCTAGTTTTCCAATTGCATAGTGCTCTAGTCTGGTGAGTTCAGGCTGAAGAAAAGTATCCAGCAAATAAAAAGCAAAGTTTATTTCCTCAGATGAAGGAACATGCCACTGGATGTCCAAGTTCCACAGGTCACCTGGTTTACCCCAGTCCTATAGTAAATAAAGATATTTCATATTAATCAAACTATGAAACAAATTTTCTTTAAAAAAGAAAAAAAGGGCATTTAATATTACTAAAAAAACCCAAATACATGAACTAGCTACTGCTGTAAAGCACTTACCCTGAAAATTCCAGGAAAAAAAACAAGAACACAATAAAACCAAACAGAAATCCCAAACCTACTACAACATCTACATGTACCTGGAAAATAACACATACCCGAAAGGACTAAAAGGCAAAGGACTGTACTTGTCTAATTCAAATTTATCTTTGTTATTCCCTTGGCTGGATACAAATTCAGAAATATTCTTAAGTACAACTCAGACTTTTGATACTCCTATAGAGAACATAAAGAAGCTAGCCCATTTAATAATACTCCTTTTCAGTTTTGAACCACAATCAGAAAACTTAGTACTTTCATTTTAAAAATAAAAAAAGAAAGATAAAGTTTAAGTTGGACATTCCATACAATGCTAGATCATTCCATAACAAAGACAACTTTTTATATTTTGGCTTACAAAGAGCTCAGAGTTGGTCTAGAATTAACACCACTTGAGTACT